>NC_134416.1:51809013-53009013 GCF_030867145.1 Opisthocomus hoazin | reverse complement strand
TCCAGGCGTCATTCTGCTCTTGTACTTTGCAAATGGGCAGGTCTTCCTATGCCAGTGCACATTTCTGCCCTAGATCCTGTTGTTATGGGTACAAGGTGGGAGGTCTGTCCCATTCTTTACATATTATCTCTTACTGGTGGGCTATGAGATGCAGGAGACTATCCAAGTCTCTGGGTAACTTTAGGCTGAAGTATATTGAGACAGAAGAACTATGTGCCTGACAGAGCAGAGATGGTACAGCTTCCAGGAAAGGAAGGCACTGGTGGGAGAAGGATGTATATGCACACCTCTGTGCAGGCATCAGGTACTGATCACAGATTCTAAGAGGAGATTTCTGATTTAACCTTTGGAACAGTTGGTTCAGCTGAACAAGGTCCAGTTCCTGCAGCACAAGTCTGCCAAGGGACTGAGGTGGAAGGAAGGCAAGGCATGCAGACTCTAGGTTCATGTTCATCTTCAAATAGCAAAACTGCATCAGTGGAAGTCTGGAATCTTCCAAAGCCACAAGGAACACAACTACAGAGCAGGGTGCATTCGCTCTTGGTTATGTCTGTCCCATGGGATGTGCAGTACGTACTGGCCACGTGCTGTCCCCATGTCAGGAAGAATCCCAGGTGTGCACTGTTTTCTTTGCCCTGAATTCGCTGGGGAAGAAGTAGCAGCCAGGAAGGAGCTGTGGTGTGCTCCCTTGTCATACACTGCTGGGAGGCTGGGGGCTATGGGGTGAGCTGCACAAAGCACCTGCTCTGCAGTCTAGATGTAGGGGCAAGGTTTTAATTTTTGACAACAGAAAATCTATGCACAGCAAGCTTCCTCTTGCAGCCTGGAGAATATGACCACAAGGACCCCGTTGAGCTGTGTAAGATTGCTTAGCAGAGAGGAAATGGAAGGAATTCATGACTATATTTAAACTTCTTTGTAAGAAAGGCAGCGTCACCTTGAAAAAGATATTCATAAGGCCCTAGTTACAATACCCTATGATAGAAGGATTAAGACATACATGAGTTGTAAGGAGATAAATACATCTGTACTCCTCCTGTAGCTTCCAATGAGCCATTTAATGAGAAACAGTAAGAACGAAAGAGCAAAGCCTCTCTGACCTTCTATGCAATTTTTTAATTAAATGGCAGGAAAAATTTTTGGACTGTTAGATATGCGTGCTCAACTTAGCATCAACCCAGAAGTATATAACAAGCAAATGTATTTTCATTTTATATCTCTGTAAACTCTCCCTGAAATTCCAGATTCATCCCTCACACTTCTGTCCTGGTGACATTTGCAGCCTTTCCTCACTCTCCATTTACCACATACCACTTTGTTTCCCTGCAATACTCACACCAACCTGTTCTTTAAACTGATGTCCAAAAATTCTTCTGAAAGTACTGTGATTATTTCCCATGAAACCTCTACCTGAGATAATCTCCAGGACCTAACATCTGGAGAAGTCAAGTCACTCCCTAAAAGACTTGGTAGGATCTGTGTGTCCAGGCCCACTACTAATGTACTCCAGTGATTACTCTCATGTCTGCAAAGGGAGGATCAGACAAGAACATAGGGAAGGCATGGTAGTGTATCATTCTGGACAGTCTAAAGTCTACAAAAAATACTTTTGAGTAGTTCTCTGACTTTAATGGATGCAGAACTGATTTTCTTCCATGGGCAGATATCAGTCGTTTTCTGCAATGCAAATACAATAGAAAATACTGCTTTAAATATGCTTGCATTTGGAGAGAGAAGCACAGACAAGCAATTGCATTGCAAGAGCATCCCACTACCACATGCCTCTCTCACTGTTCTTTTAGTTAGTTACCAAATGTGTAACGCTGCGCTCTGCTAACCATCATCATTACCCTGTTTTTCTGTCCTTCACCCTTAATTACCCATGGTTCATCAGAAGAAAATGATGACAACCGTGGAAATGCAACCATGCAGTTAGAGACACCAAGAAGGATCATACTGAAAGATGTACACTGTGTGTTCAGTCTTTCAGGTGAAACAGCTGAGATCTTTCAGAGCAGTGATCTGCTCTGAAAAGTCAGCAGCTCAGAAGCTAGCATTTCCTCCAGTTAATGACCCTGCTCCTGCTTTCCCATCCTCCGTGTCCTATGTCCTCTCCTTGTGTATTTAAATAACGCGCATTTTCAAGTCCCTCTATGCATCTGTCTTGCTACTACGTTAATTCTTATGGGAAATATTTCTCCACTAGCCATTGCCCTTTTCAGGAACATGTCCTTGAAAGAAAACACAGAATGGCTGTATTGTGCCCTTTTCAGGAACATACGCTTGAAAGAAAACAGATAGTTTCTGTATTGTGGTAGTTAGATGGACCAGAATTAAAGCGATGACGCTGAACACTCAGGCTTCTGGAAGAGCCCTGGGAATGAGTTTGGCTTGAGACTGGCTGCTTAAATCTCTGTAATGGAACTGTCCAAAACACAGGGATACCAAAGCTTTAGGAAAACACAGAAAAGTTTTATGCATCTCTTCCAGTAAAAGGGTATTTCGGTCTTAAGGGGAAACCAAATAAACATTCAAACTTAGTTTCCAGGGATTGCTGAGAAAGGAAAATCTTGGAGTCCCACAGGTATGCATGCTCAACCACAGTTGTTCTGAAGCTGTGTCTGTAGTACCACATTTCTATTTGATACTTAAAGGGAGCTTCTAACACCTCTCTGCTTGCACTCTGTTCAGCAAGCTCTTTCAAGCACTACGTAAACTTCTGTCTCTCTGTAGTCCTAAAGTATTTCAGGGTATCAGACTGCACTACTTTTACTGTAAAGTATGAACTCATTCTTGCAGACAGCCTAGTTACAGAGGATGAATGCCATGTACTCTACAGCAATATGGAAATTCAATTCTACAGCTGTTGAACTTTCTTGTGCCAGTGCTAGTCCCAACATATTTAGTCACAAAAAATCCCTTTTATTTGCTTTATTTTGTTCAAACCATAAAATACTTTGGTTTCAGAACTAACTCACAACTTCCAATTAAAAGTGCCACTTGCTGTCCTACAAGTCAAAATTGTGGGTCACCAGTCCTCTGTAGAAATAAACTTTACCTTATGGCTTCTAAAATTAGCAAAGGTAACTGGATATTAAATTAATGGCTCAGCAGATGGGTAGACAAAATAAAAAGTGATATTCTATTAAATGAGGAGATAGGAGTGCTGAGAGTGTAAACACGGTTAGATCCAATGTAGTACTTCAATGCCACAGGCAAGTCAAAGAGTCAAGGGCAGTGGTCTCTGTACAGACTTTCCTGTAAGGTGTGTTCCTCCGCTTCAGCTATGCTCTATAGGTTTGTCTGTAGCTTGTTCCTGTCTTTTCTGTTTGATTTCAAAAATTTTGTCCAGCTTTTAGCATAGCTTTTCCACACATTGATGACCTTTTAAATAATTAAAATGCTAACTGTTCATTCAAGCTATTATACAACTCATTTTTCAAAGTAGTGGGCAAACTGGGAGAAAGAAGACCTGCCTGTGCTACTTGGTTTCAACCTGCTTTGTTTTCCTGACAGGCTCTGTTTGAGGGGAACGGAGAAGTGTGCTTTGTTACTGGTTCAATACGCAGAAATTCTCAGTGTCGTGTCATTATTCATCATTTCTGTTTTGGTCATTTAAGCAATCTTTTCATGTTTTTTTCCTCCTGGATATATTATCTGACACGCAACAACCGGGGTTTTCATAAAGCGCTTTGGTGCCTGTGGGTTCACATGTAGCTGATGTCTGTTTAAATGGCAGTTTCGTAGCCTTCGGAGGTATGCTGCATCATCTGAAAAAACAATTGCTGCACTAGAAAGCTCAAGACACTCTTAAAATCATCTACTTAAAACAGTGATGTAACTTGGGAGAAGAAGTAGAATCTAGGCAAAATACAATGTCAAATTAAATACCCTGGACTTACTTCTGACAACACACAATTGATTTAGTTATATATCAAATCAACAGGAACCTAGAAACTGATAAATTTAAAATGAAGAGACCTTGACTTAGAGAAAAAAGGTTGGTAGATTTAAAAAACAAGAGTTACAGAAATCTCTTCACCTTGGCTAAATAAACGAAAATAAGAAGGCTAAGCTGGGTTCCCACTGAAGTGAAAAAAATTTCAGAAATGCTAATACAGCTGCTCCATTACAACTTCTGGGAAATGTCAGTGGCATGATACTGCAGTTCTGCTACAGTGAGAAGTGGTATATGAGCCCTACAAATGCACAGGATTGGACAAATAAACGAGGATTTTCTAAAGGATTTTAAAAACAAAACAGAAATGTGTGTTAGTGTGACTGGCACCTCCTGCTTCAGACAGTTACTTTTATAAATTTTGGTAGCTGTACATGAATTTATGCCTCTATAGAATCACACAAATCAAGACACATAAATTAGGATTACTTCTAGATTGAAATTTTTCTCAGAAGCAGTAATTCCTGTTGCACATCGCCAGGGTCCCAGGTAAAATTCCCAGATAATAAACCCCATACAGCAGTTTTGAATCTTATATTTTGAGACGTGTGTTTAAATAAGTTATTCTTCATATTTCTATATTAATTTTTGCATTTTAAATTCTACTTTCACCTTGAATACCTTAGTGTTGAGAATGCCAAGCCTTTACTACTGTGTATGTATGTATGTGCTTTACCTTACTCCAACATAGCACTTCGCATCAGCAAAAGAGACAAACATCTTTACCTGCATTTGCAAAAGGAAAAACACATGCAGAGCAATGAAGTTACTTAACCAAGTCTATTCACAAAATCAGTGACAGCACTGCAGTGGAATCCAGGAATGCTAATTGACACTGACCAATATAAAATTTCTATATTGAAACATTTTTGAGGAGTTCACACATAGTCGTAATTGTATCATTATTTTAATGGTTAACTTTATAGGAAATCAACTTGAGAACATATGCTACATACAAAGAAACCTTGAAAAACACCAATATATAAACACAGTATTTTGACACTGAAATATTAAGAGCTTGAATCAAACAAACAAAAGAAAGGAATGAAACTTTGACTAATGGCCATTTCCTCAATCATTGTTTTTCTGTCTAGAAACAAATTGGAGACCAAATGAGACACATTTTGACAAACCTGTTGTAGGCCCCAGTAGCATTTTCTTTGGTGAGAAGACTGACTGATCTTCAGGACATTTCAGTGTAACATCAGAAGAGTCATTGCATTATAGGGAAATGCTAGAAAACTTGTTAAAGAACCTCAATGGACAAGGTCACATCATTGTGTTCTGTCTTGTAACTCTCCTGTTGCCTAGAAGATTACCCCATAAAATGAGATGTGGCATCTCAGCCAAGCTTTCCTATAGGATGTGCTCCCTAAAACAGCTGTAAACACCAAAACACTGCTGTAGGCTTTGTTGTTTCTTTGTTTGAAGTAGTGGCAAGTTTGTCATTGAAATTATCAAGGCACCAGTTTCTGGATACCCAGCTTGCTTTCTGAAGGCCACGTGATGCTCTGGCTGTCAGCAAAATAAAAAAAAAAAAGTGATTGCATTTGAGAAATATGATCACTTTGTGTAAGATATGAACCACTGTACTTTTAGACTGAAGGGAACAAAACAAAAATAATTTCCTTCTGGGCCATATTCCCCCAAACTTGTTCAACGAATCTAATGCATACTTAGCTGCAGTTTCTGGTTCTCTTGGATCTTTGGGGGACAATTCCACCTGCTTTGCTTCAGATTTTCCAGTGGAAAAAACAGCCCCAATTAAGATTTATCAAACTTAAGTGAAAGGACTAGTCTTTTCATTCCCTCCTGCACCACAATGCCCATTGAAAGAAGGCAATAAACAATATTCTCTAAATAAAAAAAAAAAACAAATGAGCCCCCAAACATTTTCGTCAAATTTAGCCTGAGTAGGCTGGATGAAAGCACCATGATTTCTGAATTTAGTCTAAAAGTTCAGTATAAAAACACTATATGAAATTCTTATATCAGAAAAAGAACCACTCTCCCGAATTACACACCAGCATGACTAATGACATCTTATCGTAGCTCTGAAATGTCAGTGATTTGGCTGCTTCTAGAAACATAATACTGAACGAAATATAACATTGTGTGATCCCATGCATTTTAGTTCCAATCCAGTTTTGCCTTATGTTTCTGATTTTTTTAGGCCTTAAACATCTACATTTTCTGTTGCTTGGGGCTGTTAGATTCATAAGGATTTTCACATCATAGACCTATATGAAATAGGTTAGCATGTATCCCTGAATCTCTGCCAACACAATATTTTTTCCACACAATTTTGTCCAGTCCAGTCCTAAGAATGCAGTTTTTCATCACTTTGCTCTCCAGAAGGTGCTGCATTGCCCACAGTTCTGCACTAGTTATTCCAAGCCAGGTTACACCTCCTTGACCTTACCTGCAGCTCCCTAAAAAATTCCTTCCCTCTTAACTTGCAGTTCTCCTAGCCCTTCTCCATACTGTTTTCTCAATCACACCCCCTCAAACACTCAATTATTCTTTAATTTAGCAACTGATTAGATCCCTAACTTTTTTTCCCCACTTCATCAGGAATTTTGTAAATCTCAGCAGCCTACTTTTGGTTATCATTTCTCCATGTACCATATTCTGTTAGAAAAGGAATAAGGGTCAGGTCTCACAAAGGTCATCCTGGCCAATGCCTGGCATCAAATACTTCATGATTTCTTTGCATGTGAGTCTTTGCAGATCACAAAATCTAGACATAGCCCAAAGGACACAAGCTTTGGTGAAAATGGAAAGTAATGAAACATTCTGGACAGGCATAGTTCCCGCAACTGGTAATGGCAGATGCTTAATAATGTCTGTGCCTGTTGTGTATATGTTGCATTGTGTGGTGGATGGCTACTGATAAATTTTTGAGGGTTTTTTTGTGGTTGAGGCAGTAAAGTAGACAAAAGTAATTTTAAGAGCAATATTGTATTAAAAAATAACTGTCTTTAATTCAGAAAACAAGAGTCAGTAGACTGATGAACTGATACAGCCTTTAAAGCATTGAAGAGCAGACTTCAATGTGTGCATAAAATAAGGGATTTGAAACCAATTTTTCAAAGGTCTTAGCATGAAGACCCCTGTACTGAATTAAGAGGGCTTCCAATTTTTCCCTAAAGCTGTATCAACTTTTTTTGCAATGGATTATTGCCTTATTTCCTCCAAGAAAAGATTTTTAAAAGCCCCATATCCACTTGCTATGTTCTTCTCCACTAGGAACATTGAAATTCAGGATAGAATTTTACAGTTTGGAGGCAGTGTTGTCTTCTGAATCTCCCACCCCATAACACTGACAGGCCTTATGATACAGAAAGGAATAGCAATGTAATTGGTTTTGCTGGTGTCATTGCCTGCCACCAGCTACAGCAGGAAAGATTGTAGAGACCAACTGATTCCTTTTTAACTCAGGGCTTGTTAATTTTTTTTTTTCTGGAGGAAAGGTAATTTGCACTGGTTGATGTCAGTCATCAACGGGTTGCTACTGTGTGCAGTCAAGCTTCTAAGCAGTGTTTTGTTGTGTTTTCTATTCTTGCCTGGATTCCCCCTTTAACCTTATCAAAGCAGTTAAATTTCTTCAACCTATCAAGCTGAGCCATGTCAGCATCTTAAGACAGTCACTGTTGACACGGCTGAGCAAAGCTGAATTGATCTTACAACCCTCAGGACATCCCTCACAGCGTGCTTGCTCTGTGCTACCACCATACGCCTGATTTAAAGTCCAGACCTTTCTAACTCATTGTTGGCAAGGTAAAATGCTTTGTACCCCCAATGTTCTTTAATATCTCTCTGTTGCCACGAACACTATCCCAGTAACCTTAGACTGTATGCTGGAGGTGGAAAAGGAGGACAGCGACAACATGCTTGTTTGCACTAAAAGCAAAACAACCAAAAATATCCGGTCCGAAACAACAATAAAACCCCCATGATTCAAGATGAGCTGTACCTGTCTGTCCAAGAAAGCAGCAATAAAACAAGATTAGTTACATTAGAGAACAAAGAGTAGCTGACAAGGCTTTCAGCTACTCTCCGTGAAGAACTTGACAAGTGAATGGCTGTTTTCCAAGCTGTTAGGCACCCGGGTTACTGTACATATGCTTGTATCCTCTATCTTTTCCATTAGCAGGCACACACAGTGACAGTAACCCATCAATCTCAAGAATCCTGTCCTTAACACTGTGAGCAGAAAGAAGGCTGGATTTTGAAAAATAGGGAACTTCAGCACCAGGTCACCAAGGTCATCAAGAGAACTCAGTCCCAGGAAAAGAGACAATGACTTGTTCTGTTTATTTCGTTCCTCAATAATATTCCTATCTCCTGACTTTTAAGTGGAGAAAACAAAGAAAGGTCTATAAGAACAAAAAATTACTCGGTTTCTCAAAGAGTAATTACTTCTTACATGATTACATATTAACATGCCTACCTGCTTGTGTGCATATTTGTTAATGGCTGCTTACAGAGTGGCCCCGAGAAAGGTGACAGACAGATTACTGAAAAATGCACGAGTTTGGATAGTTGTGGCCTATGAAGCAAGGACCATTGATAATAGGGGGAAAAAAACTATATTAGAAAAATAAAGGACCAAATCCTCGTCACAGTGTTTATTTTTCCTGAGGGACAATGGGTTAGCATAAGCCTGGCACTGCCCGCTGGGTGAGACTGCTCCTTAAACAAAAAGGAGTAGCACTGTGCTTCAGCCTTAGGATTCCTTCATTAGTAATGGTGCTACTTCAGGGATGCTAAACACCTGTGGGACTGAGAGAGCAGGGTTTCCTTGGGGCTCTGCACGTAATGGACCATCTATGCTGGGGTGCAGAAAAAGAAGCGATGGCTGCATTGCTTCACAAGCAGGAAAGACTCTTCTGCCACTGATCTGTACAGCCACTTTGCAGAACCTAAGTAATCATTAAAGAAAAAAAAAGCAACAACTTTACAGCAAACTTCATATACATTAAAATCCTGTTTGTATAACCACAGACAAAAGCCTCTCCTACAGTCGTCACTCACAAGGTCTTTGCGGTTTTTTTGTGCACTGTTAAAAGGGAACACTGCAGAAACTGTGGCTGTCAACTGAGATGTGTGCAATTTCCCCACACAGTGGTTAATTACCCAGAGAAATAGTCTATTAAAGTTATTAATTTATACGGGAAATAAGTACGGGAGCCTGGATTGTGTTTTTGTGCTAGAACAAACAAACTCATTTGACTTAGGAAACAAAAACTTCGGAATCTGGCAAGAAAAAATTTTCCTGTTCTCTGACTCAGTGGAAATAAGAGGTATGAAGTCTCAGAGAACAAACTCAAAAATTGATTTAGTAACAGAGAAAACGTGTTCAACACAGACCAGAAAACAAATAATGATTAACAGAATAAGAATTAAGATAGATTTGAGGGTTGCTTCTGAAATGAGAATTCTCAGCCTGTGGTAATGAGACCGTTGTAATAATGAAAGACAATTGTGAGCAATAACTACTATAATGTCATCATCTTGTTATCAATAAAACAGGCTGGTGATATGGAGCAATTTGTTCATCTCTCAAATTATGGCTTATGGGAGCATTCTGATTTCAGAACTTGATTTCAAAAGCATTTCAAACCTCACTTCCCCTAAGAGCAAGGACGAATTTCATTTATATTATTTTTTTTTTACCTAAAAATCAGTGTTTAATCATCTTCCATTGTGCATTTATTCAGAGTCAAGGAACAGACTTTACCTCTTTCAGGGAGCATTCTCAAAAAAGGAATCAACTACAACTCTATTTACCTGTATGCATGTAAAAGGCTTGGAAAGTAGTTTTATTTGTATCTACACTGTGATTCATAGATTGTGATTATTCCAAAATCCACTGTTTGGAAATTTTATATTAAATTAAAAATACACTGGGATGATAAGCTGTCTTGTTGTACCTCCCTTACTTAACCAAAACAGGAAGCCGGTCAAAAGTGGTGATGGTTTGCAATTTTATCTCTGACTGCAAAGACAGTGATTTCCTTAGTAGTCATTTGTTGGGCATTTAGATTAGAGGCAAAAATAACGCATGCACTATCCCTCCTTTGTTTGCTCAGCCATAATGCTGAGCTAGAAAATATCCCACAATCTAAACTCACTGCCAACGCACCCTGTGCTGGGCTTTTCTGTGTGATGCAGAAGTGAATCAAAACAATTGGAATGGACACAAAAAAAACAAAGGAAAAAAAATTTGTAAAAAAATCAGAGAGTCAGAAAATGAGAAGTTTCGTTCCATAATTTACCTAGAACTCATATAAAATGAACAGTGTGAGAAATTCTTGCATGTAAGACCTCAGAAAACAAAAGTGAAAGTTTTACTTAATCCAAAATTACAGGAGTAAGCAGTTGTGAATGTTTCCCCTCAGAAAGGTGCAGGGTCCCTTGGGGCAGCTGAAAGATGTGTGACTTGCACAGAGGCAGCATTAACTGTCAAAGGAATCTGGGGGTGCAGCATCTCTCAGGTAGATCTGGGTGTTTACCGGGATTGCAATAAATCAATATGATTTGGAGACAGCTTCTGGAGTACAGGGAGGAGAAGGAGTAACCAGACCCGCTGATACTCGCTGGCATTTTCTGGTATTAAACCAAAAGTTTTGGTCAGCCAGAGAGTCAGAGCTAGTGTTTGCTCCTGGTAGTGGTACTTCCTCTCCGGTGACTTGGCAGGCCGGAGTGGGTGCTTGTAAGAGCTGATATTGGCACAACTGCAAACAAAACCCACACTGGTTCACCTTTCCACTCTCAGACTCCCAAATCAATGTCCTAACGTAGCACATCTCATCCTTCTTGTTCCCACACACCCTCTGTAGTACTCAGCTACTGTGAGCTGGTGGAAAGCAACACCTCAGCATTACTACATTCATTATATAATTAGTCTCTCATGGACAAAGAGTAAATGACTCAATGTGGTCTGAGCAAAGCATGCTCTTCTATTGCAGTGTCACCTCAGATGTCCCCATATCATCTTCTCAACAAGAGTAAAATGGAAGGGCTTGTAAAACACAAGCAGAGTCTGTCACACATGAAGTTTTTTCTGCTGTCCCACACACAAATAATTGAAAATAAGCTTATATATCTAGAGGACTTGAAATAAAAACTAAGACTGGCACCTTTTTCTTTAAAGAGGTTAATAATAGGTGCTCCTTGTGGAATATTTTCAATATTCTGTAAGGTATTGCTGTTTCTCTTCCTGCATGTATTTAGAACGTTTTATTACGACATTTTCTAGTTTGCTGCAATGAGTGAAGAGATCAAAGGAGGACAGTATATAGTAGCCTTGTGTCCTGAAGTGAAATTATGATTCAGTTATTAGCTCTGCTACTCAGAAGCATACATGAACTAATGCAGCATCTATCCACTTTGCCTTATCTATTGTGACAAGCCTCCGGGGGGCTGATCCACATGAAATTCATTTCACATCTCATTCATTGAGTCCCTAGGATTTGAAATACCTTTCTGCTCTTCTAGGTTTCAATAAGCTGGACTGCACAGACATATTGCCAACAAAAAGTAAGAAAGCAAACTTCTCCATAGGGATGGTGCTTTCAGACTTCCTGTGGTGCCACTGGAGATACAGTGACATTCGTTTCAGGAGTTACACATGTGTGTACCTAGGACAAGGATGACTTAGCGAATAGTCACACATTTCAAATAAAAGGCAATATAGTTTCTTATATTCCAGATAATATTATTATATATTATATTGTACTAAGAGAGAAATATAAAAGGTTATATTCAATCTTAGACGTGTGACATGAAATCTCATCTTTTCCCCTTCCGTTGACTAAAAATGTCCGTGCTCCCCTTTAAGAAAGTTGAACCATTTGGCATTTGGCATTTGGCAGTTTTTACTTGATTTCTGTACAAGTTTTACTGATGAAAGCAGTGCAAACAAGACCCCATTATTTTTCCAGAACATTGCCTTCCATATTCCTAAGCAAAATTCTGGCAGAGGAAAAATATTGTTAGAATATTAGGCATTTCCTTCAATAAGAAAAAGTACCATTAATAAAAACAATTCCACTCCTGTTTTCCCTCCTCAGACAACTGTCTGAATCTGTCACTGCTGGAACACAAAAATCAACACCTCCAACTGACTACAGACCTAGGAAATGGAGAATTACTGGTGTTTTGCTATCTGTCTAAATAAACGAATGACTATCAGAAGCTAAAGTGTGAGCTACTGCATTTTTTATGCAGTATTACTAAATCAGCATGTCAGTTGGACAAGATTTAGTACTAGGGACCTCACCTACAAAAGAATACGTACCCAAAAGAAGACTGCGATGGAAGTTAGTTGTCTTCACTAAAGAGGCGGATGCATTTTTCAGATTGCTTGTGCGCTTTGTCCACCAGAAATTGCCTTTGGGAATGGAGGCAGAGCCCACATCACCTCATGCTGGGGCTCACATTACAAGACTAAAGAATCTGATTTAGTCTTAGTCTTCTAGCTCAATGAATTTTTAAAAATATATTCACGTATTAGGTCCAGTTATCTCTTCAGAAAGAAATACAAAAATGCGAAAAGGATTACCGCCAGCCTGTAGCCTGCAATGCCAAGAGCACTAGCAAAGGGTCCTAGGCATGCAGCATTTTCATCTGAGGGACATGCACAAACCAGATGAATTACTTGGGGTAAGAAAGGGTATTTTATAAAGCTGAATACAGAGATTATTAAAGGATTGCAGTGGCAGCCTTAAGGTAGTCAGGAGAAGTGAGTAAATTTGGTTCTCTGTTACAAGATTTTCCTTTTACATCCTCAGCCTGACTATTTGGCCATGGGATGAGAGAAGATGGAGGTTTCAAGGTCTCACTGTATACTGGCTGCATCCCATGAGACAGGAGCCACACAAGCAAAAATGTGCTCTGCCAGTCCCGACCTGGGAATTCTTCACACACAATTTCTTCTGAGTCTGTTAAAGCAGAGGAGCAATCTCACCCCACTGTCAGGGCCAATGCAACTGCTCCTGTTGCCCAAACTTCTGTCCACATGTTCATGACCCTAGTCACAAAGGCCACGTTCTTCTCTGCTATAGGTTTGGTGAAGTTCTCCACTGTGTTCAAAAGCTGACGCCTGCAGTGCAGCTCGTGAAGCCTGTGGGTCTGTGACTTCATGTTCTAGGTCTCTGTTCCCCACACACATCTCCCCCTTCTTCTGCTCCCAGTTTTGTCCCATACGCTCCCATACCCACAGCGCTCCCCAAGCCCTGCCCCCCACATAGCATCTCAGATCCTTACAGGGTCCCTGGCTGCCCTCTGCATCCCCCTGCCACGGGGTGATGCCCTCCATCTCCCGTCATCTGCTGAGCAAGGAGAAGCCCCTGCAGAGGCCAGGCTGCAGATACATGTGCAGCCATGGGGAGAGGCAGCTTCTTGATGGATGCTGGGTCTGCTCCCGTGTGTCCTCAGCCTGGACCCTCATTTGGGTCCATCCCCTCCTCCCCTGAATTCATCCTGGGGGCTCAACAGCTACCTGAGAAGGGGTATAGACGAAAAGCCAGACCAGAGCCCTTCTTGCCTTAGGAAACTAGGCCAAAAATAATCCTTAAGGCACCTTACAGTGTAATAAGCAAAATCATATCAGTGAAGTCATTTCCTTCAGCTGGATAATCAGTGCTCAGCCTAAACCTGAAGATAACAGTACTGCAGCTGGAGAAATGGGATTTCTCTGATGAGGCATTCTAGAATCCTAAAAATAAAACGTATTCTGAATATTTTTTTAAATTCTTATGAAACAAAATTTAGATGGTTGTGAACTGAATTTTTCCTGAATTTCAATATTGATATGTATTTATTTAATTCCTCCTAGACAACTTTTTACATGCAATATGCATTAATATCAATAATTTTATCATTCACAATATCATCTCTAGTAAAGTGTTCTATATTTTAAATATGAGTATTCAAAATAATCTTACCAAAACGAAGCATAAAATACCAATTTAAATCTTTGGTCTAAATTGACTTGCACTCACAAGTTCTTGGCATATTTTTCTCATTAGGTCATGTGCAATTTCTTCATTAGTTCCCAAATCACAAAGCACAGAACACTGGGGAATCTACAAATAAACAAAGGAACTTAACAAAACCAAGTGACTCTTTTAGACAATCCACCACCTCCCCCATCAAGTACCATTTTCTGCTTAAAGCAGCTTCATGTTTCTCAGTCTCGAGTGTTTGTTCACCCACTCACATTCTGTTTTCTAGTGTTGGTTTTATAAATCAGTGGTAGGTCTTGAAAATACTCCCTTTCCTTTAAGCACTTGTACGAAGAGATTATACCCTGTATCCCCATGTCTTGCAGTTACTTTGTTTAAAGTGTTCTTCCAGTTTCTAACATGTGTACACAGGATAGTGTGCAACTCATTATATGCAACCTTTTTTCTTTGACGCTGAGCTTATGAACTAATTTAAATATTAGTTTCCCTTATAATAAAACACTAGCTTTGCTCCCAGTGCAGTCACTTTTTCTTCATGAAATGGCATTGAATCAGAGTGAGAGTATACTGTAATCTTTCAAAAGCCTACAGTTAGTGAATAGAACTTGTTTTTAAGCTATTTCCTGACATAACATGCAACATCTAAGCAGTTAATAGCAATGAAATTGTAAAGCAAATTATTATTGTTAAGCATTATCTATTGCTGTTGAATTGTTTTATGTGTGTACAACATAGACACAGATCTTAAAACAATATACTGACGTACTGTGACACTTCCCTCAGTGCAGGACACAAAATAATATGCATAACGCATTTCGAATTGGAGAATATCTTGTAAATGGTTCTTCAACTGAAGCACAAATCATACAAAAACATATACAAATATTTCTTTAAGCTCCTCACTGAGAAGGTGTGCTCTACCTGTTTCTAACAAATTTAGATCCTACACAGATTCTTATGCACGGCAGATAAGCGCGGTCATTTCTCTATATACCTGTTTCTCTCTCTGTACCTTCTAAGCTTGCTTTCTGTCCCAGATTAGCAGGGTCACACTGTGACAACGACGGACGTTATTAGAGACCACTGTTTATTATGTTGGCAAGTATAATTTATAATACCTTGATCTTTTCAGTCCTGTGCTTTTGTGTTTCTTTTATGACAAACATGTCAGATAAATCACATCAGTTCTTAGGCTTATTTTCATCTGATATTTTTGTATTTTAGGATTTGTGTGGGTTTTTTCATTCTTTCAAATGTAAATTTTGGGCAAATTATAATGAAGTTAAAATATGCGGTATGTTAAATACAATTAACAGTGTAATATGTGGAAATACACTGTGTGGGAAAAAAGGGAAAAAACAGCAGTCATACATCAACATTATACAACCCTCTAATTCACAATTTCTTAAAGGCATGAGCTTTTCCCTCATATAGAGTTTTTCCCTCCATCTTGTTTGAGGTACCTTACTTGTCAATATAGGAGATAGTGTTTATCCCTATTTTTCAGCTAGGGTGACCTGCTTTGTTTAAGCACTGCATAAAAAGAGTACTATTTAAGAAAAGAGGCAATCCACTTTCTAAATCATCTGCTGTGTCTGTATCCACATGCATAAGGCTGTGGATACATCAAGTGCACTAAGGCAAATTAAGCTGAGCTAAAAGGCACCAAAACAGGTCTGCCATAGAAATAATAAATTGTGACATTTGTTGGTTCAAGGAATCTTGGACAATATTTTTTCTGTGATCTTTCTAATACAGTTAAGTTCTATGGCATGCTGTATTCTGGATTATGTCAACACGAATATTCAGCAGCCTGTTTCTAGTTCTGCCAGAGCTTCTCTGTAACCTATGCTTTTAGCCATTAACATCAAAAGCCAAGGGGGTGTTTTGGGGAACCCCAGGGTGTTGGATCACCTATGCCAGAAATTTCCTCCTCTTTGTCAAGCACCCCTGGCCTAATGCTCAGCATCTAGGGGTTTCTTCTTCCTTAACTGTTTAATTGGCAGATGATATATTTCAAAGACTGACAATTACTTGATAATTTCCACCTTTGAAATTGCTCCTTGTACAAGGTGGATTCAGGTTGCTATTGTGTTCTGTTTGTTGCACAAGACACACAAGAAAATAAAAGAGTTTCTGAAAGAGGGACCACCCTAACGGCAGCAAGATTGCATTCAAAACCCTGCGTTCACAGACCCACATTACCTAGAGCTGTGGTTGGTTCAAATGAGCCTCAGGCACGAAAGTCAAAGTGCAGCAACTGAGTATTAGACACCTGTCCCACGTGTGTGCCAGAAACTACAGCTCTGGCACCAGAACTGTAAAGTTGTGTCACTCGCCAACAGGTAGCACATGCACATGGGGGGAACAAGGAAGTTAGTCCAGGAAGACTGAAGAGACAACAGACTGGTTTTCCTTATGGAAACAAAGGATCTGTAAAACAAAACTTATATTTGAATGATTTACACAGGAAGATAAAACTAAGAAAGAACAGTTAGCACAACTTCATGTGCTCATCTCTTTATTTACTGTTGTCTTTCCTGACCAATCTATTGGCCTTCTGTGATGGAGCAACTACATCAGTGGACAAAGGAAGACCTACGGATGTCATCTAGCTGGTCTTCTGTAAGGCCTTTGACACAGTCCCTCACAATATCCTTCTCTCTAAATCAGAAGGATACGGATTTGATGGGTGGACTGTTCGGTCACATGCAGAGGGTAATGGTCAATGGCTTAATGTCCAGGTGGAGACCGGTGACAAGCGGCATCCCTCAGGGGTCCAGTACAGTTTAATATCTTCATCAGTGACATAGACAGCAGAATCGAGTGCACCATCAGCAAATTTGCAGATGACATCAAGCTGAGTGGTACAGTTGACATGCCTGAGGGACAGGATGCCATCCAGAGGGACCTGGACAAGCTCATTAATGGGCCTGTGTGAACGTCATGAGGTGCAAGGTCCTGCACATGGGTCGGGGCACCCTGGGCACCGATACAGGCTGGGGGATACAGGGATTGAGAGCAGCCCTGCCGAGAAGGACTTGGGTGTACTGGCGGATGAAAAGCTAGACATGAGCTGGCAATGTGTGCTCACAGCCCAGAAATCCAACTGCAGCCTGGGCTGCATCAAAAGCAGCATGGTCAACAGGTCGAGGGAGGTGACTCTGCCCCTCTACTCCACTCTGGTGAGACACCATCTGGAGTCCTGCCTCCAGCTCTGGGATCCTCAGCACAGGAAATACATGGACCTGTTGGAGCAGGTCCAGAGGAGGCCACAAAAATGGTCGGAGGGCTGGAACGCCTCTCCTATGAGGAAAGGATGAGAGCTGGGGCTGTTCAGCCTGGAGAATAGGTTTTGGCAAGACCTGATTGCAGCCTTTCAGTACTTATAAGGGGCTTATAAGAAAGATGGGGAAAAATTTTTTACCAGGGCCTGTAGTGATAGGACAATGGGCAATGGTTTCAAACTAAAACAGGGTAGATTTAGACTAGATATAAAGAAGAAATTTTTGACAATGTTGGTTGTGAGGCACTGGAACAGGTTGCGCGGAGAAGTGGTAGATGCCCCATCCCTGGAAACATTCAAGGTCAGGTTGGAGAGGGTCTGAGAAACCTGCTCTGGTTGAAGCTGCCCCTGCTCAGTGCAGGGGGGTTGGACAAGGTAGCCTTTAAAGTTCCCTTCCAACCCAAATAATTCTATGATTCTATGATTTTGTCCCACACTATCGAGTATAGGGTGAGGGATTTTCTGATGCACCTGGCAGTTCAAAATGCCTCACTGTGGCTGACAGAGGAGAAACATGCACCATCAACATGAGCTGACCTGCATAGCAAAATATCACCTGCCTGACTCCTGAGCAGAAATCTTTTCTCCTCCTCTCCGCTACGGTTCAGAAAACAGTGTCCAAAGATAGCTTTTTAGCAACATCATGACTTTGAAATATGACAGTGCCGATACTGAAATGTGATGCATTGGACTTTTTAGTTACTGCCTAACTCATCTCCTGGCCTGACAGGTCTCTGTGCTACAGTGCAACTGGGCAGCACTCAAACTGGTAACATGGAGCTGGTTTGCACTCTGGCATGGAGCTTTGCATGAGGCTTTGCTGAGGGTTTTTAGCCATTCTTCTGCAGCCAGACTTCTCCTAATGCCATGCAGGCAGTGCAGACATACATTGAAGTCTGTGGATTTGACCAGAATACACACTTGAGAAGGAAACTCTCAGCTGGAGAACATGTTGTGAACAACAGAACGATCTTCATCTGTGGTAAAGACCTTATTAGGGGACTAAAGGGACTATTAGAGCTAAGGATCACCTTCTGTGTGAAGTGCCACAAAGAGTGACCAGGCTGTTGTTCCCAGGATCTTTGTACTCTATGAGCTGCCATATTAAAGACATAGCTGTAGTCACTGTTGACCAATGATGCTGAATGTTGCAGTTCTCCCTTATTGAGGTGGCACACCATTCTCAGCATGGGCTGTGTGCGCTGACCCAATTCTTATATTGAGACTTGAAAGCAGGTAAAGCAAGGCATTAAGACTTCTACTAGCAGAAGGAAACAGGGTGATCCAAATTATTTTAATATTTTAACACGTGCTGTCATCCTGGTGTAAACAGCAAACACAGAACTGCAGACAGCCCTGAACCAAAACGTATGCTCCCTGCTTTATGAGAGCTATAGCAGAGATGTGGATGTGTTTGTCTCCAGCTTAACAATACCCCAGAGGAAAGTTTTGTATTCAACACTAAGAAACATCAGCATAACAGATGCTTTTTCCCCTTTAGCATTACGGAGCTCCTTCAAGGTCTGCTCTGGCCTTGATTGTTCAGGGTGGTCAGCTGCTCTGAGTCAGCGTCTTGAGAAACCAGGTCCCAAAATTATTGTCGTTCTATCCTGTTATTCCTTTTTTGCAGATTTGAATATATGCAAGGCATAGTTTGTCCAGGGAAGTTTAATTAGCTAAGCCTGCAAATTAATCATTCAGATTAAATTGCTTGTATCTATCTAGCACTGTGATAGTTATTTATAGAGCAATTATTATAGAATGCCTGAGATAAGAGCCTTTAGAGTAAAAGTACTATTATCGTTCAAATGCATATTCATGTATTTCAAACCCTAAACCTCCAACTATGCTGAGAAAACATTTAAAGTCACAGTAAGACTTAAAACAAAGGAAATAAATACAACATTGAGGTTGAATATGCAGTCATGAGATTGTGATCTCCTTGGAGCAAAGTCTTTCCTCCTTATGAAGTATCTAGTGAAGTGTCTAGCACACAGTGGGTGTTACTCAACATAATTTTTATCCTCTTATTGTAAAACTTTCACATCACATTTTCTGTGCTTTTTTTCTTTTTTTCCTGCAGAATTGCACTTTATGAAAGATTTCCGTCAGGTCCTGAGGGCTGTAAGGGAGGCTAGAGGAGCAATCTGAGGCTAATTTTTTTAAACATTTGGGGAGGTCTTGGTGCAAAGCCATTGGAATATATGGATGAAAAACCCTAAACAATTTTTTTTTTTGGTCTGTATAAGTTATGGCACAGACATCACTGGCCTTTACTCATATAACTATACTTTTTGGAATTTTCTTATTGCACTTCACATTTTCTGAACTCCTGCCTGCTGTCCCTCAAGGATTCCCTGTATTTTCTTCCTGACTCCTAAAAAAATAATCTGCATGGAGTAGTCCTCTACAGGACATCTCTAGCCTTCTCAAAAATTGACAGTATAAGGACTAGTTTTTTAAAGGTATTTGGAAATCCATCTGCAAAGAATTAAAGACAAGTTAGGAATTTAGCTACTTTGAGAATCTTGGCCCAAGTCACAGTGCTTTCAGAGGTGTTGCTGCATGCTGGCTTCCAGTGAAGGTGCAGGAGAAACCTATTTCAGTTTGAAGGGAAATTCTTGAAGGCAAAACGCAACTCAGAAATTTCCCACGAGGCTGTAGACTGTGGGTATTTCTGGAAGGACGTTTTTTCCTTGGTATATACCTCTCCACATTCATAGCTTCAGAACCTCATGAGTTGAGATGGCCTTGAGTACCAGCAGCAGTTTCTGGCTTTTTGATGTTTCTTGATCACTTCTCATTGAATGTAATATTTTCTGTGCTCAGAACTCCAACGAGCTGATGCAAAACCATGTATTCAAACAGTTACGTATTTCAGTACACCTAAATGAAATCACTGACGTTAGATTAGAGAGAAACAATTTGCTTAATAAGCAACACCGACAGTCAAGACCATAGCCGTTTCATTTGGTTTCACCCAGTGTCTCAGGCTTCTCTGTGGAAATAGCTGGAGACCATCCTCTTCCCTCTGGGCTTTTGACTCAAATTTCACCCAATCAGCACAAGTGTGAGTCTGACAAGGGCTGGAAACCAACCGACTGTGAATCACCTTGTCTCTAAAGAGAAATGAAAATCTCATTCACTACCTTCACAGTAAAAGATAGGAAGAAAACCAGACAAAAACAATGTAAAGATTTGACCATGGTTTCACAGATTTTAAAAAAAAGCACCAGTGGCTGTGCATTTTTCATGAACTATTCTAAGTTTTCACACTGAGGACATTTGCAGTCACAGTGTTGGTACCCTGTCCAAGGAACATTTACAAGCCCCAGATAAAAGGAGAAGCCAGGCTGTAGATAATCCTGAACAGTCACTCATACTACTAACCTTATTTATACAGAAGGAAAGACAAGTGCAAGCAATATTGTGATCCTGGCAAATGCAGCACCACCTTGATATCACAGAATCACAGAATCACAGAATCACATAATGTTAGGGGTTGGAAGGGACCTCTGTGGGTCATCTAGTCCAACTCCCCTGCCAAAGCAGGGTCACCTACAGCAGGCTGCACAGGACCTTGTCCAGGCGGGTCTTGAATACCTCCAGAGAAGGAGACTCCACAACCTCCCTGGGCAGCCTGTTCCAGTGCTCCATCACCCTCAGAGTGAAGAAGTTCTTCCTCATGTTCAGATGGAACTTCCTATGCTTCAGTTTGTGCCCATTAAATATCAAATGCTTTCTCCTAAAAGCAGCAGCAAGAGGTGAAGGTACAGAAAAGGCAATTGTAAAAAAGTTAGCAAGACTTAGTTTTGCACAGACTATACCTAAATTATAGACTTCTAGAAACATGAATTTTGATGTAACATCTCAGCCATGACAGTTAGAATATAACTCCAAATTATATAATTCTAGTTTATATTTTATGAAAGAAGATTTACTGATAAACACACCGAGAAGATGTAAGAGTGCACTGAAGCAGTACTCCCAATGCATTCACCAAAGTTATTTCACAAGAGTCCAGAATACCCTGGTTTCCAACCATTAACAAAATTAGGTCATTGAGCATCATTTTGCCTTGCAAGATATTTCTGAGCAGAACCACAGCAAGGACCAAACAGGGAAGGTGCCTGTTCCACTGCCCACTTGACAGGGAGGAATGAGAGGAAAAGGGACAGCAAGAAGCATTGTCCAAACCCACCAGATAGTACTGTACATGCCAGGGCTCGCTACAGCAGTTTCTCAGCTTATGTTGTAATAGCCATGGTATCTGATCTTTCAGACCTTGCAGAAAAAATCGGCGGCAGATTATACCAACAAATGGGAAATCGTGCTCAAAACCCAACCCCAGAAGAAAACTAAATACCATTTTTCCTCAAGAAGCTTGCACTCACATTGTCTTCAAGAATTTAGCTTTTCTTTTGAAAATGGGGATCCTGCAGAGAAAACCCTGCCATACGCAAACGTGCTGCCATGACCAAAAATATCGGTGACTTTACAAGTGTGCAGAAAGATGGGGTGTGCTGCATTATTTCTTCAAGCAGCTTCTAGAACAACCAAACATCATTCATGATTTGTGGGGTAAGCATGCAAATTGTCAAAAGAGGATGTCAGTTTGACCTCCAGTCAGTTTTACACTTCAGAAAAGCTTAGCATGGTGATAAACACTCAAACCGAGAACTGCTGCACACAGTGCCTGCCTTAATCTGTTGATAGTCTTGGATTACTTTTCAGATCTTCCCTGGTTTAGCAGCTTCCATCAAGCTGTAAATAAAGGAGATCATGTGGAGATTTCTTTCACCAGTCATGGAGATATTGCTTTTTCGCTGACTAGCTGGCAGGTTTTCATGGCAAGTCTGCTCACTCACTGGAAACTATGCCTGTTGCCTAAGTGACCAGTAATCCACTTTAAAAATGAAAAAGAAGTTACTGAGTTGCCAAGGGACTCCGTCTAGAAATGAGAAATATTCGACAGCGGAAAAATATGTGTTTGTAGCGTTGTTTGGTTCATTTTTCCAGGGAGAGCTGAAATCACAGAAGGCAGACAGAGATCACTAAAACTCTTCTGCACATAGATTAACTTGTAATTCACTTACTCATGCATGTGGGAATACAGCTTCTCAGACCAACTTTTAATGCGGTTTATGCTTTTGCTCTCGTGTTTTAAAAGTCATGAGATTAAAAATCCTCCCTAGTGACTGCTATCCCAGAGCTGAAATGTAAGAAAATGGATCATACACCGTACCTAGAAACCACAGCATTTTTAAAAAAAAAATAAGAGATCGGTTGTAATGTGACATGGCTGCTCATGGGATATACTAATCCTACTCAGAAGAATTAGCTTACTTGACTCAATTGCTCCTTTGGGACTTGCAAATAATGTACATTTAAATGATACATATTTGCATGATATCAAGAACAGTGTCTTTTATGCTTTGAGGTGTTCCACAATGTAAACTCTAATCATGGAGAAAATTCTAATCACATTAACATAGCATTATACTAAAGCAGTAACTGTTTTACAGGAAAATCAGTCAACTTCATTTTTTCCGGTGTTTACATACACCCTAGTCCTGGACCACAAGAATAAATCCTGGACATTGTAGTTAGATAAACAAATCAGGAAATTTGGAGGTTACAGCAAATCCCTGCTCATCAAAGGATTTCAGTTTTTATTCTCTCTACCCTAACCAAGTTAGCCATGTGAATTACACAGGACTCTGTCCTCTTGCTTTTATAGCAGTGGCGATATCTTATGCTTGTCTCAGTGCCTCTGCTGCTCTTACTTCTTTGGGCAGTGCCTGCCAGGTGAGCAGTCCCATAATTTCCAGTACAAGAGAAACTACTCTGTGTGAGCAAGGCTGGCAGAGTGGGCCCTGAGAAATGGAAGAATATCATTACCACTTATTGGCTTGCTGCTGCTCTGTCAACTACAGATCTGAGCATTACTATGGGAGGCCATGTGAAAAACTGACTGAGGGACACACACACAGAGGTGTATTTCATGAGAGACTGGGAAGAGCAAGACAGAGGAGACAGATAATCTCATTCTTTAGGGGAGATAAGACAGGCTGTTTAAAACAATGTAGCATTATCTGCTTTAAGTAACAAGTAGTAACACCCAATTTAACAAGCATTGCTTACTGTAGGAAGCTTAATTACTCTTCAGAATACATTCAATACAAAATTTCTCGAGCTGATTGCTTCAGCTGAATGTCAGCGTATTATGTCCTAGCCAGTTCAGTAGAAACTGCTATGTAGCAGCCAAATTTTCTTCTGCTCCATGACATGTGATGAAAAATTATTTAATGAGCTGCTGCATTTTGCATCTGTGTAAATAACTTCCATGTAAACCTGCATTACGGATGATCAATGTGGCTGGCCCAGTGCTGAAAACAGTCAGCAGTTTTGACTACATGAAGTGCTTGAGGGTGTTGTAAGAAGACAGAGATTTAGAGTGGATTCCGCAGCAGTTTACATTGATTTCAGGCTGGCTTGCTACAGGCGTGCTCTTCCCATACCTCCAGGCATCCTTTCACAGCTCCTCCTCCCTTCAGCCACCAGCGAGGCTCTCACTCCTCTCCTGCCTCTCTTGGCAGTGCTGACCTTGGCACCAGTGGTGCATGGACCTGTGGCCACAGAGTAACTTGCACCACAGAAGAGATATCACCATGTGTAGGGAAGGGCAGGGAAGCAGAGTAAGGGAAAGCTCAAGTAGGGCAAAGCCCAAGTAGGGAAATCCAGAGAAATCTTAAGAAGAAAGAAGATTCTGGGAGAAATGGCTGGGGCTGGTGGTACTGCCAGCAAAATGCTCCAGGTACCAGTCTGGAGCACCGAAGGATGCTTCTGAGGACCTCCTACGGGACTCAAAAAAGAGGACTTCTGTGGTACCTGAAGCAGGTGGCATGGTGGAGGGATGGAGGTGGCACAGAGGAACGGTGTGTGCCTGCTACTAAGGGTGGCAAACAGGGTACAGAAAGCAGCGTGGAAAAGAGAGGACATTTCTGAGACCCTTCTGCCCCTTATTAGCACAGTCCAACACCTGTTTTGCATGGCTTGCAATTGCTGCTAGGAAGAAGTCTTGTCTTCCATTTCTTGTCATCCTTATAGCTGACACACTTATTCTATATATGCCATATATTATGATATTATACATCAGATATGTTTTCCTATTCTTTTAGGGATGCAAATCCATCCTCAGATCTTGTTTTGGCATGATATGCAGGATCAGTTTCTTCCCTGTGTGGGGCTCCATCCAACTTTCACAGTACACGTACTTGTGGTGTAGCTGATGAGAAAGCACAAGTAAATTCAATTTATTCATGTCCAGTTTGGTCTTCTAAACATACTCACTTTTCACTACTCACCAAAACAAACCACAGAGTTTATTTTTATTCATTAAGACCCAACAGATGATGCAGGAAATTAGGTATTTGTATTTCTGACCACTGGTCCTGTACGAGGAGCCAAATTACTAAGTTTATCAATGGTATCCTCAAGCAAATTGCACCTAATTATGTGTAGCTTCAAGACATTTAGGATTATCAACCCTGCTATGAGCTGAGCTGCCCCAGATTCAGTTCCAGTGACTCTTGGAAGAAAATAAAAGGGAAAATGGAGGATTTTTTGGAAGGCAGTGGAAGAATTTCAGGACACTAGCTGTTTAACAAATAGGTTTTCACTGCAGACAGATACATTACTAATCTTTGGAAAAAAGGCTTGATTGGGGTTTGAACTATGATCAGACCACATTAAAAGCATTGAAGTTTGCAGCATGAACAGGAGCCTGCTACAATGAAAACAAGCATTTTGATTTTGAGGGGGTCCTTGTTGTAAATGTTTTCAGTTGGGACTTGTGGTTCTTGGGCATTAATTAGCAGTGACAGCAAGCAAGACATAACGTGCTATTCCTTTAAGCAAGCTAGATAAATCACTGAAACAGAGAAGTCTGAGCAACTAGATGAGTGTGAGACACTTGGAAAACCTTTTCCTGCTCCTGGTGAGAAAAAAAACCCAAATAGTGTCTTGAGTCATGCTACTGCACCACTGATGTTAGGAAACAAAGTTAGTCCTGTTTGTGCCTCCAGTTTGTGGTGAGCATATCTCACTGGTGGCTAAGGCCAATGGTGAGTTGTACTCTGAGGTGTGGGGTCCCAAAACTCTACCTCCCTTACATATTTGTCTCCTTACAAGGAGTGTATTTCAGTCTCTATGTTGCTAAAAAGCAATTGTATCTGGGAATTATTGGAGCAACAGACAACATATATGTCAGACAAAGTAAGAGGATGTTGGTTTTGGAGCCTGACCTCACCCTAGCCTCCCCCAGAAGGAAGAAAACAGCTCAACAAATTGTCTTTGGCCAGGGCTTGACACCCAATTACCAGGTGATGCCCACTCAGATGGGACCTGTCAAGTGAAGAAACCCCGCTGTCAGAAGACACCAGTTAGCAGGCAGCTTGCTCCCCAGATCTGTCATCTGCCCAGCAAAGTTTGCAGTAATTGCAAAATATGTTTCTGAAAGGGTTTCTTCTATTACGCTTGTCACAAATCTGACATGTTAAGTAGGGACAAAGAGCGGGACAAACATGACTCATACCCTAAAGACAATTTGCTGCCCAATTTTTCCCCAGCTACAAAGCGCTGGCAACAATCCCAAATTCTCAGCAGATGATACATACGCAACACATCCTCCCGTATCCTAAACCCCGACGAGCCTGTCATTCTTACGGCAATTACACCTTTAGGCTGAGTTAAAAGAAGAAATCTAGGACTGTGAGGCATGAACAAATGACAGACTGAAGGAATCTGGAGTTGGACAACACGCCGAGCCCTCCGCTCAGAAATCAAAACAGAATTAATTTCCACGTCTTCGTCCTGGCGACAGCCTGGCCACGGCTGGGCTCGCCGGCTGAAACCCGCTGCTGCCACCCGGTGTCACCACGCCAGCATCGGCCGCGGTCGCCAGGAGCGGGCACCGGGCCCTGCACCCAGCGCCGGCAGTCTCAGAGTAGGGGGCCTGCGGCTTCCAGCAGGAGGGAACAGAGGAAAAGGCAAAATATGTACAGATTTAGCGTTAGTGCGCGTGATTCCGGCTGTCTAAGGCATGGTGCTGGGATGGTATTAAACAAATCGCAAGGAACAACAGGAAAGAACTGTGGTTGTTCAGTCGCTGTCGAGAAGAAGGTATTGGTAGACAGACTACGTTATTTAGTTGGGAATCACACGCAAGTATATTAAATCCTCATGAAATGAGCGAGGCGCAAGGGACTGACAACAGTGTATCTTTTTTCATTTAGGTAATCCACTTTCTTTCAAGTTTCATTTCATGGATTTTCTTCAGTGGTGCTGCTTTGCTAAGCAAAATCTAATGCGTTTACTACAGCCCAGGGAATGAGCTGCAGGTTGAAAGGTAGACTGAGAAGAAAAGCATACATTCATTGTGATTTTCCAGGTGATCAGTAATATTCAGGAGCCTAACTTGCCTTGCACTCCAAATTGATTGTTTTACCCAAGATAATTAAAACCTACATTCTCTGAGTGCAGCAGCTGCTTGTGAATGTCAATGTTTTGGCCAGAAGCCTTTTCTCAAGACAATTCACAATGCAGTATCCGTTAAAATGCTGTCCTGTGGGGAGCATGTTGTGATTGAGAGACTTCTGCTCATCAGACCATCCTCATTATTATCAGTTTTGCACGGAGTTATTCTTCTGTGACAGGTTTGGTTTCATTTTGTTCAGAGGAAATCAAGCTAAACATTGTTTTCTATCACATCCTCTTGAGAAGGAGCAATGTAGGAAAGCAAAAATAGAAAGAAATTCTGCTCTTTAGGGCTTACCAGGCTTTTCTTGCATGAAATAATAGAGCTGTTTGATTGCTAGAACAAAGGCAGGTTGCAACAGCAACCTCCATCATCCTTAGAAATGGCACAAGTTGTAGACTGTGAAAGAAACAATTAAAAAACTAGTAGCAAAACAATTTAGACTGTATAAGGTACCTCCAGTTCTTGGACTGGCCCAGGTAAGCCATCAAATTTGACAGAACCACAGTCAAAACAGGAGACACTGCTCAGGTGAGATTTCTTCAACTGGCTAAACTAAACTGCTGCCTTCCAGCTCTTCCACCAGAGTCAGTGCGTCTGCTTCTCTTGCCCTGACCCCAGTGACTGGTCCATCCTCTGGTGAGTTATTTCAGTTCAGTAGCATGGCAAAAAGCCACTCACTGCTTTATCATCTTATCTTTAGCAAGATGCACTAGCTCACAGAAGGGCTAGATGAGCCTTGCAGCTGGCAGAAAGAAAGCAAGTGGAGTGGGAAGATTGAAGGCAAGGGGCTAGTACCCCTGCTGCAGTACTCCAGTCATGCAATTTGTCACTAACAGGGCCTTGGTTATAAACAGGCTTATTAATTGTTTGTTAGAATTTTTGAGACTGCCCAAAGATGTCTTTTTTAAACACCAACAAGACTTTCCTTCTGGGAAGAAAGTTACAGTAGAGTGTGCTGTCAATACAAACTTCTATTTGGTTCCAGAATCTGAGCAGATATTGACACCCACACCAAAGAAATGGGAATATCTTCACTAATGCTAGTGTGATTGAAAGTGATTATCAGCTCTCAAAGCGGGGAGCTCATTTAATTTTTCAGGAGTTGTTTTGACCTTGCCAGCTAAGAAATTACTCAAGGAAGATACCTAATTATGAAAGCTCACATAAGTGTACCCACCCTTCCAGCTCCTGTGTTACAACAGGGTATTTCCAGCTGCACATCATTCTCCTCTCCCATCAAGAGAGGAGAAGGATAACCTGCCCTGATGGCAGTGCTCTTGATGGTACTGTGATGTTGCAGAGAGGACAGCAATACAGGAACAGAAAACAGAAGACACCTGGATGAGCTGAGCAAGGAACTGACGACATGGCAGCCTATGGAATGGCTGGAGATTACAGTAAGTGAATTTGGTCTTGTCTGAGCTGTTGACCAGTGATTCAAATCACCATCTCCTTGAGACACAGAATCATAGAATGGCTCGTGTTGGACAGATACTTGGACTGGTTTTCTCCAACACACTGCTCACAGCAGGGCTAGTATGAAGCCTGATTTCCTAGGGTAGTGTTAGGTATGATGGGGAAAAACAACGGAGAAGCCCTAGGAAAAGAGGTATTGATGAGGAAAGGCCACAGATGCTTTCTAAAGCTAATATCCAGGTCACCAGAGTGCTGTCTAGTCAGCGCCTGGGCACGGATGCCAAAGAGGACTCCAGGATATGCAAGAGCTCCCCTAGGTGTCCTACCAGCCTAATAGAAGGGACAGTTGCAACTTTGATTGAGAAGGAAGGTGACCTTTCTCCCTTCTTCACCTTCATGTCAACCCTGACACCAAACCCATTAATGCAAATAATTGGAATTCAGCCTATGGCCTGTGACTGGTCAGTCAGAGTTCCCGTAGCTCCTATGAAAAAGTGGCTGAGGCTCAGTGTTCTTGTTAAGTAGATCGGTGAAAAGCAAGTCAAGTCTTCCTTTATGCTCTCCCTTCCTCCCACCACTCTGGAAAGCTAACATTGGAGTTGAGGGTCTAGCTTTTCTGTAGAGAGGGGAGCTTCAAAACGTCATGAATGCAGCATGCAGGGAAGTGAATAAACATATGCATGATAGTGATAGTGCTCAGAACAGAGGCACATTTATATGCAGAGAATGATAAGAACAGACATTTTTAAGTGCAAATGTAGGTGGTAGAATATGGGTCAATTTTCATGTAAGACTAAACAGTTATGTTGGAAAGCAATTCATAAATGTAAAAATGATTTACAAAGAAGAATTTATTCTCTGTTCCACCTTTTGTTCTGCATAGGAGGAAACTGAGACCCATACCTCTTTGTCTTTCCTGAGGCCCCAGTGACTTGTGCTAACAGGGCGTGAATTCTGAAATCTGAGCACTTGAAAGCCTGAAGAAAATGTCTTAGAAATCTCTCTTATTTCAACCAGTTCTGCAAGGGTAGATCCTGGAGTTAACAAGCTCCGGTTCTGTTTCCCTGTCTCATGTCCCAGCCTTCACTCATTTTGCGAGTCCTTTATTTATACTGTTTCCATAGAAGCCTTTGCTCTTCTGAAATAAAATGAAAAGCAACTATTTCGTGGCAAGCTGTCCCTATCAGAGAAGGAAAAAGCAAAAGCCTACTTAATCTCTGATTATTTAATTCAAATATTATGACTGAACTTCCATTGCATTACAGTAGGTCTCTGTGAAGATACAGGAAATTAATTAGAAATGAAGGAGCAAATAAAGTATTTATTTTAGTCTGAGCACAAGCAGTAACCTCCTCTTAAATACCCATTAACTATTGCTTCATTGACAGTAAGTTATGATAGACCATGTAAGAAGTACCTGAATATTAAACGATCTTACACAGGATGCACAAGTAAGAAGTACAAAATGAATTCATACTAGAAAGCCACAAAGCCTTTGCAATAAAAAAATCATTCAGGAAACAATCTGAAATCAGTTTTTACTGCATTATGCCCATGATCCATCAACAGACATAAAAATTAAATAGGACAAAGAGTGGCATTCTGTGCTAAGCATGGGCATGTCAGATGTGATCAGCAATAATTCAAAGATTCTTCTGGGTACCACCCAAAAAGAGAGAATATAACTATTTGGCCAGATACACGAAAACCCCCTATCAAGTTGAGGAGAGAAAATCCCTTGGACTAAAAGACATAACCTGATAGACCACCACATTTTCATGACAGGAGAAATAACAGTCATGACAGGACCCCAGACTGGCTGATCTGTGAATATTAGCCATCTCTATGCTTTAGCTTTTGAATATCCAGGGTTTTTAAGAATTCTAAGGCGCAAATGTCCATGTAACATTTCGATTCACCAGCAGAGGCCACCACACGCTTCATAAAACTATCAGACCAGCCTGGTCAATCGGTTCATTCGTTTCGAAGTCAGGTGAGAGCTCCGGGCTGGGTCCCACCAGGGCCAGGCTGCTGCCCTGCTACTCCAGCAGACGTGACTGCTTCTTCAGAGACTAATTTTTCCTCAGGTGTGTTTTCCTTATTTTATCTCCTTTCTCCTACAACCCAGAATTCAAGCCCACACCAGGTCAAATACTTTCTGAAGAGCCTGTCTTTGCTATCCGTTCCCTTGCATTTGCTAAACAGTTCCGCAAGAGTTTTCTGTAGTTTTCCTCGGCTTCCTCAGCTCCCCACTGTGGATGCAACATGGCAAGGCTGGTCTACATGTTGTATCAGTGTTCAGTGAGAAACATGATAGTGCTTTCTCTTCAGACAGTGGTACACAACAAAAAGCCAACGTCAAAACTATGGCTCATCTTCTGCCTCACTCATCCTAGGTACAAGCTAGGATGTTTAAGGCCCAGTGTTAGAAAACTCAGTTTTCCATTTATGTTTATCACACAGCCTCCTAAGAGATACTCACAGTGTTTCTTGCTATCTAAGTAAGACAGTTTTCCAAGTGTACACACAGGCTGTAAGTCATACTTGCATTACATTCATCCATAGATACTAAAGATTATTTCCACATGTATTTCCATTCCAGAGATACCTTTGCACCTCTAGAAAGACTCTTGTTTCAAGACTTACCCTGGTACTAAATAAAGAAGAATTAAAGGAAAGGAAATGGCATTTTCAGGACAAATACAACTAATATATTTTAAATTTTCACTTCCAGTTGAAATCCATGCATTGAATTGCAGTCAAGCAGCCAGTCAACAAACACAGCAAAAGAAGGATTTCTTATGCTGTCTCTTAAAACCATCCTTACTGGGCCATTGCCTAAATCCAGGGCCTATTTGGGATTTCTGCACAAATACTGCTCTGCTAACATACTCACCTGCTCTGCTGAATGTAAACTGTAATAACGCAGATGTGTCTGAAAGTCCAGCAGAAGTGAGACAGGGCCCTTCATTCATTAAAAGATGCTGTCAGGGCTTCAGTAGCTTTTAGAAACTTTCTGTAATCTATTAAGATGCTCTTTCAGGAGGAATATGTAAGTATCCTGTGATTTGAAGAACACAATACATCTAAAGGTATGCAAGCAGTATTATAAAGAAAATGTATGTCTATGATACTGAAACAGTACGAGAACTGAGTGGGAAAAGGATTAACAACGAGTCATGAAGATGGTAGACAGTTCACTAATGCTGTTTATGACTAGAATTATTCTGAAGATGAAGCTAAAACCATTTTATAATGTACATCCCCACAGTGAAATGAAGAAAATGCATCCGGTATTAGACTTCATGAGCCAATGTACAAAACATGAGGGATGTCTTTTCATTTCAACAGGCAAAGAGCAACATTATGTAATTTTGTTCAGAATGTCATTTCAGTTATGCTTTGAGAAAAATACAAACCAGCAAGAATAAAAAGGAATTTTAAAATATTATTTTGATTTCACTTTAACATTTATAATTCACTTGGTTTCCATGTAGAATGAACCATACATACCTACAGTAGAAGTCTGAAAGGTCCTGAAGTCTAAAAGCAAATACTGAGTGTGTGTGCACATGTATATGGGTTTTTTTCACATGCTTTGTCCAGTAAATATCTTCTCAGAAAACAGAACAGACTGGGAGACTTCTGCTGCTAAAAAAAAGTCTTTAAATGCTCTGTAACAATTCCTGAGGGTTAGCTCTGCAGAATAGTGATTGCTGTGCTTAAAACACCTGTACCTTAATTTCAGGTAGGATTACTCTTCACTTTCAGTGTGAATGCAGATGTAAATCGGTGCAACTGATTGTATTCAAGAACCAAAACAACATGGCTAAGTGTAAGGAACTCCTATGAATGCAGAAAATGGGATTGACCAGATCTAGTTTGTTAGGTCCAATACTCTGCTGTCAGAAAATATGATCATATGCTTCTCTTAAAGCTAAGAAAAACTATTCTCAGGACAGCTCTGATTTATTTATGTATTTATTTTTTAATCCCTATGCTTGCTGGAAGATCATACCAGACCTCATTTCTCTTACCAGAAGCCAGTTGATTCTAACCAGTTGATTCTAACTTCTGGTCTGAATTCTATCTGTGGGAAACTGTGCCAAAATTCTCTGCCAACTTAACTTTTCTTTCATCTCAGAGTTTACTTCTGCGGTGCATGGATAGTGATATTTCTTCTCAACCTTGTCTATGTCTAACTTGGTCCCCTTGCAAAACACAGTCTTGTAAAATATAATCTAGACCTTAGATAATGTTGGCAGCTCTTCTCTGAATGTGTTTCAGTTTTCACACTTTGCGTAGGAAACCACTACTTTGTACGGCTTTTCAGATGAACTATGCCAGTGGCTTGCACAACAGCGTCAAGTTTTGTATTCTCTCTGCCAGAAATAGTATGCCCAATATGTGTACCTTATGTATGTTTTCTTCACAGCCATATCTTCCTATAGTAGATCCTGATCTGCCACCTCTAACTGGTACGAATTTGAGACTAGATGTTGTTGCAACAATTAGTGGTGCATTCCTTACTATTATTTATGATCTCATTTCTCTTCCTTTAGTTTTCATGGTCTTTTGCTTTTGTGCGTATGACTCTGGTCCCCCCTCCCCTGCTGCTTATGCACGTGCCTCCCTACATTGTGTCATCCACACATGTACTCATTACCAGTACATTTACCTTTTCCTGTTTTGAGCTAGTAAAATCTAACTTTGAGGTAGACCACAAATAACTTCTCTGTGATAAGTTCCCTTTCACAGCGTCTACCAGTGTAACCGTAGAAGTTAAAAAGCCAGCACACATACAGTTACTATGATGGCTGTTACTATACAGACAGTGTGTCACCACATCAATATCAAGATGAATGGATCCGGATAGCTACTTAAATTAAAGAAAAATTGAGGAACTTTTAAATTGCTGTCAATGACATCAGTTTAAAAGAATGTGTACACAGTTGAACCCTTTCTTCTTCTCAACTCCTCATTTAGCATTAAATTTTCATGAGCTTGACAAAAATCCAAGAAAAAACAATGTATTTGATACTTTATATTAAAGCAACATAGCAACCCCCCCCCTGCACTCTTCTAAAATCAAATTCTAGCTTATGACGTGCAGAAGTTCAGGGGATTTGGGAAGGAGAGAAACACAGATAAATACACTGTGTATCTTAGCAAAGCCAACTGTACACGTTTACAAATCATTAGCAAGGTCTACAACACCCCTGGTCCCCTATGACTTGAGTGTAAAGGCCATTTTAATTCAGTTGCATAAAACCAAGGGAGATAAGAGATTATGAAAGAGGTAAAAATACAGTACTAAAAATGTTGATATGTGTGGCTTAACTGTAAAAAATGCATCTAATATGAACGTTACTGCTGATCTGTCTTGTTGCTGAATCCAACTATGACTGGTGCTTGTGAAAGCAAAGGAGCAGAGAGGGAGGCCAGGGAGGTCCAACAAGCCAGCTGCAATGCCAAATGGTTTTACATCCTGTCTGCTGGAGTCTTGTATTTCTCCATTCTAAGAAACTCAATTGACGGGTACCTGGGTATCAGGGGAACGCCTGGGTTACTCAATCACAAGTCCCTGTCACAGTCTTGTGCCCCAGAGACTACAGAGAAGACCTCTGATTGCCCCCAGGAGTGGAAAGACAGTTCGACATTGCACCACTCCCTGCCTTGAGGCTGGTACCATTTTCACATCCAAGAGAGGTGAAAAGGTAAAGTTTTCCCAAATAGAAATAATGAACAATTCTGGGAATATTAATATGCTACTATGATACATATTAAATAAATAGTCCCAGGGACGTAATTCAAGAACGCACAGAGAATATCTAGTCATTGCTGGATAGCAGACATAAAAATGGTCGCTCATAACAGCTTGGGATTGATCCGGGCTCATACGTCAAAGGGCAAATAGAATGAAGTAGCAATTTCATTACTGCGTCTGTCAAAAGAATGTATTAATTGATCCAAATTCTTTACTGTCTTTAATGGATTGAGCTGCCAGAGAGAATTAATGCTTCACAAATTTGGGTGAATTATAGGTTAGGATACTCACAAGCTTGTCAGAAGAAAAATGGTCTCTTTACAATGAAACTGACGGCTAAGGTTATCTCCTCCAAGTGCTAAAAAGAAATCATGCTAAATGAGCTTCTTTAAAATACGCATTTAAAACAAAATAAAAGGAACAAAACCAAGAAATTTAACTACTATCAAATCTTACTTTAAATACTGTATTTTCAAATTTAGTATTTCCTTGCATAAAGATCTGAAGAATAACACTGTAGAATGGTATTTAAAGGAAAAGTGCCTTCTGGATTGACTAGAAGCGTATGCAACACACTGTTACTCACTTGTGGAGAATTCTCACCATTTTCTTACAAAATGTGAAAATTCTGTGCATAGAAATAGTATTCTTCTCTGGACTAATCAGGTAGAAACTGAAAACATTCATGTTCATAGTGAAAAATGGCACTGACCGATCCTGCATATGGGCATAGGACTTGCTTTCTGTGTATGGTTCAAGGTCTGAGCTTCTGACAGCTTTACAGCACTCATTAACACTGGAGGACAGGCAGGGACTGTGGCTGATATAGTGAGGAGTGCGTAGATGCAATGACTGAATCTTTCACGAGCAATGGTATTTTCTACACCACTGCCACAGCCCGCCTCTGCAACTCTCTGCTTATAAAGGCTTTGTTTGATAGCCTTTTTTCCTCCACTGTCTCGTAGTTGGGGCAGTGCTTGTTATTTTTTTTTGTATTTGGGACAGAAAGAGAGAGAAAAGCCAGAAAGAATGGGGACTGAAATGAAAATAGTCTTTTGATGTTTAGTGTTGCTTGTCACTCTTCACGCAAAGCAGCAGAGGTCTAGAAAACGTTAACTGTGTGGAAAATATTTTCCAACCTCTTCACAAAAAGTGCTTATGATGCATGATCTGCCAGCAAGTCAGATTTTAGTGTAAAAAAGGTCATACAGAACTCAAACATTTTTATTCAGAAGTTTAGCAATGAAGTTTCATAGCCAGAGTCAGCTAGATACTTTCCTTTACAAAACCAACTTCTTGTTGGAACTACACCAATGATCTTACGCCATATTTTCCCCTGTGAAATTCCTGCCCATGGGGAGTTGTAACAGAGGATGTTCAGTTGGGATTTCTGAACCACAGAGGAAAATGCAAGCACACTATAATGAAAAAAAAAAAGATATCTGAATACACCAAGTCTTCAGATTTGGCTAAAAGCAAACATTTCAGCCAATGAATTATAAATTTTGCAGACTGCAGTCAGTATTTGCATACATTCATTTCAATTAATCGTTATTTCCACTGTTGGAAATGTTATTAAAGGCAGTGTTGATAGAAAGCATCTGTCAATCTCTGAGGGTTCTCCTGACAGAGGACTCTGGCTTTATAACAATGCAGTGGGATGACAGGGTTCTTGACATCTCCCTGCAGTATCTCTTAAGGCACTAGTAGGGCAGGGAAGCACCAGCAGTGGTTCCTACGCAAGAAAATCATGCTGGCTGCCTGTGGTCCTGCAGTGCCCTTCCAGGATGGGGAGGGCTGTCATGATACAGGTGACCTGGCACTTGCTAGTGGCTCACTTCTTTCATAACTGGAGGTCTGGATTTTCCAGCAGCTCCTGGATCATAACAGCTTGCTGCTTGCCACGGAACAAGGCATACAGGCTGCAACTGAGCTGCTCACGCACTATGCATAACTCACAAACTGTTCAACCTTGCCCTAAACTTACAAGCTCATTGAACTCGTTTCATTATTTCCACTACCTTTCCTAGTGTTAAATAGGTTGGGATTTTAATTTAAAGCCTTTGGCATTCACGTTGGCAATTTGTTTGAGAGGCTGACATAAAGAGATGAATGTTACATCTTGCCCGTAGTGTTCATAGGGTCAACTTTATTCTTTCAAGACCAACAGTTTTGTTCTTAGACATTGAATATCCATTAATCCAGTCTGGTTGCTGGTCACCGACACCACAATCCACAGGCAAACAGGTGGACACTGATATAACCAGGACCTCTTCTGTTCAAGGATTTAAAACTGAAGAAACCCACTTTCAGTCCAAGTAGGAACAGCACACAGATGCCAAGTAAAGCCAAGCAAAACTGGACTGATAACTCTCTTAGCTGTCTGATTTGGAAGCTGTGCAGCTGCCTCATAGACCAGCTAAGCTTTCACAGAGGTTGTTTTGGTATATCCAAGGAGAAAGGATTGCAATAATCCATATCACAGAAAATCAAAACTAAGATTACAGAGACTTGGTTCCCCTCCAAAGCTGGGTTTCTTTGCTATCCATAGGCATTCCTTTCAGTGACTACGATAAGCACAGCAGAATGGAGGAAAACCTGAGACTGAATCCAATGCTATAACCTAAACAAGGGATGACAGCAGTCCACCTACGAGGCTACTCATGCAGCTTTTCTTCTCATCAAAGTGGTGTCCCTTTTTAAGAAGTTATAACTCTCATTTCTTTGCCTTGAACCAGGTAATTTTCATCTCAAATCCCATTTTTCGCTGAATTAGAGGATCATTCATGTTTGACGCTTAAGACACTATAAACGGACATTATATTCTGTGACATGGTATTACGTATATGCTCACCAAAATGAAGAAACCTGGCATTTAACAGAAGTTTCCCAGGTGAGAGATGTTGGGGGAGGAGGTAGAGGGAGTCCCTAATAAGCAGCCTCAGACTTGTCAGAGAGAAATGGAAGCACGCATTTTGAAATGGACGAGATCTCCCTTCTCTCCCAAATCTCTCAGGCAAGCCAGCTGCATCAAATGCCATGTAAGCAAAAAGAGTAATAGCACCAAGGGCTCGTCTGCTAATAGCCAGAAACAGATCATCCATCAGTGGCAAAGGGCTCGCTCTCTCTACGCCTAAACCAGTGTGAAACTTCTCCGGCGCTCAGCAAAGCCTAACGTTGTCAAACCTGGCCTGCCACCAGCTCCTCGGTGCCACTGTAGAACAAGACACAGCTGGGGCTGTGGAGGGCACTGGTGTCAAAGTGACAACTTCTTAGTCAGAAGCGCGGGCTGTTGGTGAAGAACTGGGCAGATCAACAAGGAAAAAAAGAAAACAAGAAAACCCACGGATGGTGTCAAGGCCTCTGCCTGATCTGCAAAAAGCTAGCTGCTGTATTAACATCACTTTTCTGTGAAGCTGAGGAGACCTGAGGCTCATTTCAAAAGCCGAAAATCCTAGTAGGGTAGCTAAAAGAAATGTGCCAGTAAAATAAGGTCTTGAAGAAGTAGCAGACGTCCAAGTTTTCAAAGTGACAGTGAGAGTTCACGAGTCCAACAAGAGAATGCATTCCCTGGCCACCGAATTACAGTATCTTTATGCAACAGCATTTCTAATTATCTTCTCTGTCCGGAGTGTGAAACTGAACTGAAAAGGTTGAAGCAGTGACTCCTTCTCAGTACTTATCATCCTCTGTTTATTAAAAACGCTCCAAGAATTAGATCTGCAAGCATGAGAATTTTTACTGAAAGCCAAAGCCTAGATATCTTACTAATGCCTTCATAGATTTGACTCCTGGAAAAGTGGTGGGCCCATGTCAGACAGTCATTTTCTACTTTTGTACCTCAAGAAGTGCTAAAAATGAATTAACACTAATGCTTTTCCAAAGTTTGTTAACCTTGCTGGCTCAACAGCTGCTCTCTGATCTTTTTAAGGCTGAAAAGGACCTATAATCGCCTTGGTGTTGCCAGAATTTGGGAACCAGTGCTCTAAAAGCTTCAGACCAATTTTCCTCTCAGTGAAGGATGATTGGCAAACATTGGCAGTCTGAAGACATTTACGTTGTGCGATGATGAATGCCACAGACGTACAGTAAATAGGGCTGCTGTGAAATTTAATGGCTACTTTAGAAGCTTCATTTCTTATTAGAAAAGGTCACCTATTGTCCTAGCTCACATGATTAATGTGAGCTCCTGTATCTTTATGGGATATTTCTACAATATGTGCTTTGCAAGCAACTGTTTGTTAGCCATTTCAGACTACAGCAAGGTTTACTACTCAACATGAATTTAGATTTGTTGAGGAATACAAGCATTTTTCCAGCAGGCTTGTGTAAGCTGTCCTACAGAGAAAAGGCTTGTATCTGGGGCCTAAACAACACTTGTAGCTCACTTCAGTACAATTTACTCCAGCAGGATGGCTGAAATTCATGCTTGCAGTGCCATTTAAAATAAACAAATTACTAAATCCATGAAGTACTTCTCTACCTAGATTCTGTGAATTTGAAATAGGATTTTTATTTTTTTTAATCATTGTTATTTTCCTGAAATCTTGGCAGTTTAATGCCATCCATACAAACAGAAAACATTAACAAGTTATAGTTTCCTCCTTCCAAAGTTTTTCATCTTATACGTACGAGCTCAGCTCTTTACAATAAGTCTTATTGCTGGAACACTGAGCAATGAAAGACAGACCTTTCTTCTAACAGGACGGGACAAGTGCTTTTGAATAAGACCTGGGATAGACTGGTAGGCAATGTCACATTTGATATAGAAACCCCAATTTGAGTTAATAGCCCCCAATCAGCTACTGCACAAGTACAGTTCATACTTCATTTTCAGTACTTAAGCTCAATGTCCTTTACTCAGAAGTCCATCCCTGGACAGCCAAATCAAGCTGTACATCAGCCAAAAATGATAGAGAATAATGAAATTAAAAGCCATGAGATCTTTAAACTGACTACATTTCCCAAACAAACCATATTCTTTAAATTATTCCACTGTCATTTTACATTTCAGATAAGACCTATCCTACCCACAGTCGCTCAGTCCATAGTTATTATCAGTTTTTTTTCCCCTTTGGTTCAGAGCCTTTTACAGAGGGAAGGCACTAAACAAAGAAGCCTAAACAGCTGAGCTAAATGTCTGCCACAGAAGTTATATTGTGTATATGAGTTATATGGAATACAGCCATATCCATTAGATAAAATGTACCAATTTTATGACAAGCTAATGTCACTGACAGGCTATCCTTTCAAACTTCTGAATTATTGATAGGTATGCCAAACGCATGAGGACTTCTAAAAGGTAGGCATTTATATAACAATTTTCAGATTATTAGGAAATAAAAATAGAAATAAGGATGAGACATGTTTCCTATATATTAAGTTTGAGCCTCAACATAAGAATCTGCAGCTTGATTTCGCTTCTGAGTTTTGAGCCCCAAGCTTTGTTTAGCCTCCATTTATTGCTGTAGCTGCCTGTACACCCAGTCCAGCACAAGCATTAAAGCACAAGAAATGCCTGTCAGCAATTGAAGGCTTTTACCTAATATTCTGCAAGGTTTTTCAACTATGTCTTCCATTAAAATAAGATCAGCTTATGTTGGTATACTACGCTGCTGAATATGGATAGCAATTATTTACCACAATTTAAAGACATTAAGAACTTGTCAGAATCAAATCAATTCTTGGTTAAGTAAGGTACATTAATAATTGCCAGTTGATGAAACTAATATGGATTTTATTTTAAACTGAGAGAGAAAGAAAATATTCATCATCCTTGCCATTTTTATGGAGTTATTCAGAGAATGAATTATTGATTATAGGCACAGGATGAGTGAATAGACTGTAGATGTTTAGGCACTTGTCAAATTAAGAAGTATGATTATAATCAAATGCAGAATTATGACAAGAATGGGTGCAGTGGCTGACAGTTCATCACCACGGAAGAACAGGTTTGAAGTCATTGTTCAGAAACACGCAAAATGAGAAAGAATTAGGTTCAGGGTCCTGTATGATTCAGGAACAAGACAGTCTGAAAGGCTAATGTCCAAACGTTACCAAAAGATACGCCCCCTGCTCCGCTATCTTCCATATTTCTCGGAGAAAGGCCCCATTCACAACTAGCCACCAAGGTGGAAGGCCCTGTGCTGGTACAGAGCTTCTTATGTTCACACAGAAAGTCAGCAAGTGATGGGAGGAGAAGGCAGAGCTTGAGTGGCCACTGGCTCAGAAGCTTTGTTTCACCACTGTAGTGCGCTGATGAGTAGATCAGATACAACTGCATAGCTGTAGGCTAGTGTACACTGATTAGGGATCAATCAATAATTTTTGTGCAAGTGCTTTTTTTTTCTAATTATATAGAAGGGAATTGCAGTATTAGAAATAATTTGGCTTATGATGTTTCCTTTCTATCAAGGGCCACATCGTCTGTATTTTGGGCTACATGTTGGTAGTCACGATCTTTCTTTGTGAGATAACCTCTCCAGCTAAATTTATTTTTCAACTGCACTTATTATTAGTCACACAATGATGTGATTTAGGAAATAGAACAATGATAAAATAAATAATTACTTTTGGTTAATGCTATAATTTGTTGGTGCAGCTATGCTTGTGTGTCTCAAGTCACTGTATTGACAGCACTGTGTAGCAAGCACAACTTTTGGTCAGTGGATATGCAAAACAAGATTCCACTGCTGACATTATATCTGCAACATTTTCATGGGGCTACCAAGAATGACATATAAACTGCTCTTTGAAAGGCCACATGTGTGTGTATTGATTTAACATTTAGAGATACTTTCAGCAATGAAGAGGTACAGGATTCTGCAAGCATTTTTTAAAAGCTTAACATGGGTTTCTTTTAGATGCATGAGTACAGTGTTCACAAAGCTAAATTAAAATTGTGATTTAATTCTAATTATGTATTTGCCCTTTAAGAAATATGGAGCATTGGGAAGAAATTCAAGTTAATTTTTGTTTGGAAAAATGAATCTCAGTAGTTAGACTACAATTATAATTCCACTTTTGGTCACTGACCCCCTAATAGAGTAAAGTGAGTAATATTTTATTGCAAAGCATTTACACCACAAATAATGTACTATATTACAATATATTTCAGACCACTGAACTGAGATTTTTTAAAGCTGACTATACTGATATACTGCTGCATTTAAGTGAAAATTTAAGGAGATATTTTCATAGGAGTTTACCATATAATAGAGAAGACTTAAAATGTTTGTTTGCAAAAATACCATCAAAATGAGATAGTAGATGCTTGTCAGTTGCAACCAAATAAATCCTAATCCTTGAGGAGAAAATGGGCATTGGATTATCCAGTGCAATAGCTCACTTGTCAACCCTTTGGATAAACTGATGATCACGGAAAAGCACTTTGTAATGAGTGATTTAACCCTGCTGATTTCATTATAATGATCTGAATGAGATACATATGATGAAATGACGTAAGACCCACAAATCTCTAGACTGTAAAAGGAGAAAGCAATCTGCAAAAGGAGTGTGGTGAATGCCGCCCACCCCAATTTGAGACCCTGCTGATCCCTCATACGTTTGTTGTGGAGCAAAATGCCAAGGTCTGAAGTCTGAAGAGGACTTCATTGCCATAGCGGTGGTGTTACATTATTTAACTTCTGGTACTTGGTCCTCCAAGCTTGGTCCACAACCCTGACTAGAGTGACAACACAACATGTAGGGAAACCAGGTGTCTAGGAACGAGATTCACAAAAAGCCTCCCACTCAGGTCACCCTCCCTGCACAAAATCCTCTTCCCTAAAAATCCAGAAAAATACCATGCTATAATGTTGATCAGGTAGCTATTGCAAGAGTGCACCAGACTGCTAAAATGTCTCAAAGGAGGAAGAAAACATAGATCCCCATCAGTTTTGGGCATGAACTGGGCTCTGGACTGCTTAATCACATCTGCTACATGTTCCGGTCATGCTCAAAAGCAGATCCTTATGTTCCAGGAGCCTGCTGCAGCCCAGGTACAGTGGAGGTGGGTGGCAGCTCATCTGCAGTCCCGAGGATTACAGTTTTTCAGTGAGAACTATAAACTATTCTTCAGTCACTTTTGAGATCTGTGCCTAAGTTTCTTTCTAGCCTTTTCTCTCTAGCATCCACATAGCTGGGGGTTTTCTTACAGGCCCTGTAAAAAGGCCACTGTGGGAGGCAGAAAGCAGAGGCTGCCTAGGGGATGGGAAAGATGGACGAAGGCAGAGGCATAGCTGGTGGGGGCTTGGGCTGGAATAGGCCTTGAGGCTCCAGTGCCATCATTTCCAGACAGCTGTGTTCCCACACCGGTCGCTCAGCAGGCACAGTCTTTTTCTTTGTAAGCTCCGCAGAGGCAAATATATAGAAGGGTGTGAAAGTAAACCTCCTTCCTGTTTCTGACCCATCCACTGATCCTTCAGCCTACACCTATCTCTACATCCAGGGGCGCAAACTGTCATCCGTCACATGGTGTGCATCTTCCCAAGACAGATTTTTCATGGCTGGAGAAGGGAATCTGCACATGGATATGTCTTTTCAGGTATATATCCTGTAGCGTAAAATCCAGGCCAAAATCATATCTTCTGCCCTTCCTTTATACGTCCCTTTAGTAATTTCAAAACCTGTCCACCTTCCCTGCTTTTTATGACCGTTTTTCACACAACTTTTAATTAGCAATAACTTTTCACATTAAAATTTAATTAATTTTTTCCCCCCATAGTGAATCACTGGTCAACAATTCACAGCAAGTCATATTAAAATCCGATGTAATTACTCTCTACACGTCCTGAGAACATTACAAACACTTGGTTCTTACGGTCACAATGATTAAAGAATTGAATTTGCTGAGTATTATTGTTAGAGCTTAGACATCCACCAAATTAAATGTATTGGTCCTTTGTACTAGACTTGTAGAAACTCACTTTACCCAGCCAAACTACTCAGCTAAATCCTTTCTATCAGATTGGAATTGGAAAGGACTGTGGAGTTGGTAGGAAAATTTGTAAGTGCCATTCTTCTTTTTGTTCTTATTGCTTGGATTGCTGATTGCATTCTCCTCTGTCTGCCTCACTGGATTCTGCACCAGGGATTTACGACAGCTCACCATATAAAGAAGGAAATAACAAAATAATTAATGACCCATTGATGCCTGCCAATTCTGAAGAGGTTATTTACCTGGGGCTTTCAAGTATTTCATAATTATTTGACGCTACTGACTGCTTCTGCCAAGTCCACACATTTCCGTACTCCTGCTGCAGACTGCACAAATACATTCCAGGGTTCCAATTATGCACCGTCTCAGCCCAACATGTAGCGCTTCCACTCAATTTACGATGCTCACAGGTGTTCCTTAGGATTCAGCGTGCACTACACCACTCATCACATACCTGCCACCACTTCTTAAGTGTCAAAGGCTCATTTTTCCTTCTTTGTCCCTCCTTGCTCTCTGTACTCGCACATAAATCACTCTGCTAGCCGTGCACAAACATACAGCAAGATTCTTCCAATGATGCTTCACTGAGGCCACTTCTCAATGAGTTTAGAGAATAAATAGGTAGAAAATTAATTATTTAAAATGCAAGAGACCTCTGATCTATGTTTCTAAGAGCTGCCCTACATTTACAAAGCAAAAGCCCTGTTTAGCACGACTGGATTAAAGGCACAAGAGTTCTTCCTGGCACTGGATTTCTCGACAGATTTCTCGACAGAAAGACCTGCAAAGCTGCTGAGTGAGCATCAGCCCCTTCCCGAATCTGAAGGCAGATTGCATTTCGTTTGCTTTCCTTATAAATCACAGGTGCCGCAGACCCTTCACGTACACCCACCACGCTGCAGGTATTAACATTAAACCTTGCTCTGCATTCCAGATGGGCTTGATTTTGATTGACTGTGACCTCCTCCGTACTGGTAAAGGTGCCCCTTTGGGTGTTAGTGCAGGTGATCAGGACAACAGAAACTTGGTTTTACAGAAACAAGGAGATACAATCTGTCTCCTTTCTCAAGCTAGCAGCAAATCTGAAATCTATTCACAGTCTCTCTATACTAGTGACAACAACATGTTATATTTCAAAGAGTAATCTGATAGGGAAAAAGCAAACATACCAAGACTGTCATATGTAAAAAAAAAGGGTATTAAAAGATGTTTCCTTGCAGGACTAGTCACCAGTTTCAAAATTCAACTGCAAGGATTGAGATGCTCGATCTGCTTGTTTTTTCAAGTGATTCAGAGAACTGGCCAACAACAACAATAGCCTTGAAATTTATAGCCCTTTAATGCAGGAATCACGCTAGAAGGACTGACAAGTCCTTGTATATGCACAGCTCCCCATGAGCTAGGTGTTTCTTTTGAAGAGAGGGAAGATAATTTTCCAGGTTTTGCCTAGCTGCCATTATCAACAGGCAGGTTTCTTTGGACAAAATTATAGTGCATATATGAAAGGATGACTAAGAGATGAGAGGGGGGAAAAAACGAAACCCAAAAAGGAAACGCTAAGTCACACTGCTACAAAGCTTTCTTCCGGTCCAGATCTCGCAGATGGTAATGTGCAAAACCGTCTACCAGGGGAAACCATTACAGTGGGGTTGTGTGCTTTTTGCTGTTGTTGTTTTCCTTTCCATCAGTGCTTTGGCTACCACTTATTAGAGCATTCCTGACATAGAAACATAACCAGAGATATATTTGGGCCAAGCACAAAGAGGTAGAAATGCAACAGGGGAGAACAAGAGCAGTTCATGACACCAGGACAATTTTGCACATTGATGCTCTTCAGATCATGGAATTAAAGCCTGTGGGGATGGTAAGGCTGAGAAGGAGTTTATATAAAGTATCACATGAAAACTCGGTTGCTACCAGAGCTTTAAACTAGCTAGTTCGTCCCTTGTTTTTTATTACTTTCCATTATTGCTTATTTCCTCTAAATCTAAACATTGGCTCACAAGTTGGCAGGAATTTTTACTCACAAAAGGAAAAACAAGACCTTTTCTAAATCACAGGTAAGATCTAGCATTCACACTTGATTATAAACAGAAGTGGAACTTGCACTTGCTTTGAGGACAGACAGAAAAGTGAGATGACAAAAGCTGTGTGAAACTTGATAATAACAACAGCAACAGTCTGTGTGGCTGAGGCAAGAGGTTTAAACTGCTTTTCTGTCTGTGTGAGCTCACAGCAATGTTCAGTTTTAGTTTTGAAAGTTCCAAAGGAAAAATTACACCCTTTAGCTGAGAATGAAAGTGCACAAAGACACTGTGAGCCCACAGTAAACTTTCTGATAGAGAAAATCTACTCTTCCCAACCTGCAACGTTAGGTGAGACTCGCAGACCGTAAGCAAAGCACATTCCAACTGATTTGGTCCTCCATCATGTGCTTTTTAGCACATTAACTCTTGTTTTTTTAAAAATACTTCCATAGTTAATTTTAAAGCCTGTCACATAAACTATTAATAACAGGACTCCAAAATGCCAGCACAGCCGGTTGTAAGCTGTGCTACTATATTGCTAAATAGTAAGTGTAAATATGAAAATGGGATTGAAACAGACCTGGCTCAGCATTGTTTAATATTGAGTTTAGACTCTCTCCTTCAGAGCACACATAACTGGTTTCTCTTTCTGTGTTACTCTTCACTTACGTATGTTCGACAGGTGTGCAAATGCATCCCATACCCCTGATGAAACAGGTGCATGTATGATATCCTCAGAAGGGCCACTTTTTGACAACTGCAGAACAAACATGAGTTGTCTACTGCAGTATTATCACTGCAAGGATTAGTCCTTAGGAAAAGTCTATTACGGTTTGTCACAGCCTAGGCATCTGTGGAAAAATACAAGAAGCTTACACAGATTTTTCCACTTCCTGCCAGCTCACAAAAACAAAGCAGCGTGGCTCAGAGAACAGGGCTACAACATAAACGATGTGGTAAAGTTCAGCAAGCATGTTCAACTTTATGGCATGCTGCATGAGGGAGAAGCTCCAGAGGTTTGTAGTGATCTGGTTCTCCAAGGCAGCTAGGTTGAACATCACTCACTGCTCCACTGAGGGAGTTCTTGTTTTAGCATTTGCAAGCTGGAGAATTGGAGTGATTGCAGCACACAAACCCCCAGACCATGCCCTTCTCCATCTAAAATCTCAGCAGCAGCTACTGCTTATTGCAGATTCACAGCATGGCCCAGGCCCACATCTCACTCCTGTTTCACAGCCTGGAAAGGCTGGTTGCACGCAGCTGGTCAGCGAGTGCCTCGAGCACCTGGTTGTTCTCTTTTCCCTTCTGCACATTCCCCACTACTCTCACTGCCACTCTGATTGCCTAGTGTGGCTGCAGAAGAAGATGAGCAAATGGAGACAAGCTAAACGAGTCTTCTTTAAGGCACGTATGAGAGTTTCACTGCAGTGTCATCATACCTATTTTCAGCCCTGAGGTAGCAGCAATTCAAGAAGAAAAGTACAAGGAGAATGAGGAGGGAGGGAAAAAGTGGTCACTGTTGGACTACAAACTCCCTTAGTGGCCTGTTTACCCACAAAGCTCTGCAGTCCTCTCCCACAGAGCTCTGCAATTCTCTCCCCTTGCTCACAGGTAATGTATAGAGAGATAGCCAGCTACTCACAATAGCATAAGGTTTTTACTAAAGCATTTTGACAAAATACCCAACAGTAATTCTTTGTGTGGGTTGTTTGGTTTTTTTCCCTCAATGGACTGAACTTTCTCTGGAGCCCATTTGAAGAGATTTTCCAAGCAACTACAGACAACCATGAGTCCTATCACCTTCGTTTCTCCCCCAAGAAGTGTATAGTAGCTTGTAAAGTATAGTAGCTGTAGTAAAACATGAAACAAAAATCCCTTAATAACCAGACAAAGAGAAGATACAGCATTGTCCATGCTTCTCTGCAGAAGAACAACACAAATAAATGACAAGTGGTAGACACATCACTTAGGCAATATGGGAAGTTGTTCAGAGGTCATGGCTGTAAATTAAGTATAAGACTCTGTGAAAAAGAAAATAGAATTAGTGGTTGATGATTCTTATGGGGTGGTTGTTTTTATTTTTCCCCTAGGAAAATGGAATCATGTTCCTCATACTAAATGCATTGAGTACTTTCATTTCTCACTTTGCTTGTGTTGACTATGCACCTGAAATTCTATTGGTACAGCATTATTTTGAATTTCCTGATTTCAGGACAGGTGCCAGTAAATCTGAACAAAATAGCCTGAGATGATTTTGAGACATCCTGAAGTACCACTGGGCTACTGCACATTTGCCACTTGCTTTTAATGAGGTCACTGCAACATGATGTTCTGTCATCCAGAGCAGCAAAAGCCTCATTACATGCTGCAATAATTTAAGCTAAGCTACTTATTTTTAGATTTAATATATTTTCTCATATTTTTGTTGCTCTGCTTCCTCTCTTTGGTCATGGTGAGTGTCTACATTAGTAATTTAGTTCAGCTGTTCCACTCCACAGATCTGTTCCTACTGGGCTGCATTCCCTGATACCAACTCTTAGATTTGTCCCAGCTGTTTTACTGAGTTTGCCCTGATACTCTGTGGCAAGCTAATATTCTACAACGCATTGCCTATTTATTCTTCATGTCTGTTCAATGTATCATAGAACTTGCCTACCTTGTTTTTGTAGGAGATCCTATTATTAGGGGTATTTCTGCACGTGTTATTCCCACGTATGTTACAGACTACAAAGTAGTCACAACAAATATGTCAGTGAAAGCTGTTCTCCAATCAGCCTTTCTTTTTCTGCTAAAGAAGTTTCACTTCTGGACAAGCCATTAACAATGTTTTTACTCAAACAAGAAAACAAGTGAGCAAAAGGTCGAATCAGAAATAATAAATACCAGATGAAGTAAGGCAGAGGACTCCAGACAAATTGCAGAATAATTACTGTCAATAACTTGTTATTTATTTTACTTTCACCAATCTAGTGGTTTTTCATTGTACAATATTGAGATAAGAGATTACTGTCGCGAACTACAAGAAGGAAGACAGGAAGGATAACATCCAGCTAGCTAGGCTGTAAATAACCTCAAAGTCAGGCTGCATTTTCAAAAACCTGACACTGGAACTGCATTATTGTTATTAACATTATACTAAATATATTATATGAGATTATACTGAGACTGTGACAGCAGCATAAAAATGCCTTGAATCAATCCTATGTACCTGCCTACCCAACTGGAGGCTGAGCAGTGACAGATGCAGGACGAGGGGACGTCAGTCTCGCTCAGCACTTCCCAAGCTGCAAGCAGCCCCACCCTGCCCACAGAGAGCAATGAAGGTCTCCCCAAGCTGGAAAGCTGCTAGGAGAAGGTGTGCATCCCAGTCCTCTGCGTGCACGTTGTAGAACTGTGAGGCAGTCGGGGCTGAAGAAAGAGAACGGTAGCTCTAGCTTAGCTGCGCAAGCTCCCTGTTAGCAAAGGGAAGAGTGGATTTTGGACGGGTCTGTCTCACAAACAGCCATCACGACTGACTGACAGGCCAGCAGACTTGCAGTGTTTGCTTGGCCTGTGACCCTTTGTGTTATGTTAAGCCAAAATCACACGGCATGTGCATGCAAGACAAGACCCAGAGCACTCTGGTTTCAAGCAAGTCTTCCTGACCTTCAGGGAGTACATGAACTTCAATACAGCTCTGCCATGAAAAAATAAACAGAACCACTCCACTATCTCTTTTTTAAACAAGCAAGGAAGCAAACAAACCTCTGTGTCCTCTGTGAAGCTGCGTCGAAGCGATTCTGTGTATCTAGCGGGTTGACTGCATGCTCTCCCCCTGTGAGCAGGTCAATATCCCAGCAGTGTCTCTCCCCGCACAGACCCTGGGGCATTTTTGGCAGCTGAAGCCCTTGTCCAGCTGTGTCCTGCTCCCCAGAAATGGTCATTAACCACCCCAAGCAGGGGAGGGATGTTTCCTATTACCTTCATGCAAAGATGTAGATACACGCGTGGAAAATTGTAGCTGCAGCATCTTGGGACAGCAATACAGAATGGAATAAAACTCCTTGATTAAACCTCAGACTTCCATGGAAACTATCAGTGTTCATCTTCCTCTCGTGATTAATCTGTAAGTATTAATTCAAAACAGGTAACTGGTGAGGGTCACCTGACTCCTCTGGCCCCTTTCTGCAGCAGGGTACAGCCATGGTAGTGGTGACATCAGCCCGTGTATGGGAATTTCCACTCCTGACTTCAGATGGGGGTCCGTGTTGTACACCCACAGTAGACAACCAGCAGAGTGAGACGTAGGCTCAAAATTACTAAGCTCTATGTGTAAAATGGAGATAAGGTAAATAAGACTGAGTACAAAACCGGCTGAAACCCCCCTGTATTTAGTGGAGTTACTAATTGCATCTACATGGTGCTCTGTAAGGATCTGTCTTGTGTCCACCAGCTTTCAATATTGATGCTGATGGACTGGATGATGGAAAAGGTAACGATTACCAAATCTACAGGTTACCCCAACATAGAAAGAGAGAAAGTGAAGAAAAAATGAAAATTCTTACAAACTGGAAACACAAACTGAAAAAATGAGATCCACTTTTATAAGGACAAGTCAAAGTTTCTAAATTAGACAGAAACAATCACCTGCATGAACACAGCTGGTGAACATCTGGACAGGTAGGAGTTCTGCAGAAAAGAACTTGAGTTATGTGTCACAGGAGTAAATAATATCAGCTGTTGTCAAAAAAAACCAATAAAATGGTAAGCAGCATATTGCATTGCACAAACAGGACTAAAACCTGCAAGAAAATGACATTTTAATTTTCATTCAATTGTAAAGATTCAGGTGAAATACTGTGTTTATTTTTAGGTACTGTGCTAGAAGGGGATGGGGGTGGGAGAAAAAAGAATAAAATTGAATATGAATAGACCCAACTTGCAACAGAAGAGGTTTGTCATAGACATCAGGGAAAAACTTTCTAGCAGTAAGTATAGCAAGGCACAAGGAACAGATTGCCTGGGAAGCCTCCCAAAATAGGCTGGCATCTGTCAGCTATGATGTCAGTATAGCTGATCTTGCTGTGGGTAAAAGGATGGATGGGCTGATCTCAATTCTCTAATTTTTGACAAAACACAGTATTAAATATACATTTAAGCAGAAGCAAAAAATGCTATTGGCTTCTAATGATCATGCTACATTGCATAGCTTAAACTGCAGTTAAAAAAGAAAAATGGAAGAGTTTTACATGTTCAGCCTCCTACAACTTTTTTTTAAATTATTATTATTTGAAGGGAGCAAAGTCTCATGCGTAATAAGATGTTAGCATTTAAATGACTCCAGCTGTGTACTACAGCTCATATCTTCCAGGAAATAAGCAATGTCCCCGCTTTGACTACTAATGTTCGCAAAGAGACAAATTATCTGTGCGCATGGCTGTAGTCTCACAATGAAATGAATGAAAGTAATATGAAGAGTAATGGAGGAAGAAGTGCTGAAGGAACTCAAATCCTGACTTCTTCTGTTTTTTTCCCAGATAGAGAAGGGGTGTGTTTGTGTGTGTTTCAGGGGGTGTGTTTGTGGGTGTGCGTGTGCGTGTGCATGTGCATGCTCACGCTCACAAATACATGTAGTGTTTCTGTGTATACACCCATTCGTGGCTACATTCACATTGTATCTAAGTTATGTTTTATTTCATTGTGTTTTTTTTCCTTCTAAATGCTATTAAAGGACTCTGGCTTTACATCATTATAGCGTTTTTAAGTAGCTAAAGCCAGTTAGAGTGTGGTGGTCTCACTACCAGCCTCTCATCCCCACAGGCAGAGGAAATATTCATAGAGACGGCTGCAAATGGTTCTTTGCACTGAGTTACAACCTAAGCAAAACAGTCATTGAGCACACACAGAGGTGGTCTTATTTTAAACCTTGTTCCTTCATCTCCAGCCAAAGAAATCCTCAGCAATTGCTATGTCCAGGCCAAGCTTTCATCTTCAGGTTGTTGTGCAATATTATTGTACTAGAAAAACATTGGGAGAATATTTGGATAATGGATTATACTTTTCAGCCTGAGGTAATTCAAAAGGTTGAAGGGATTTTGCTCAGTGTTATATCCAGTAAACAGAGTATCACCTTTCAGCACAGTCAAGAAAGGAAATGTTCAGCTGAAAATGTAAACATGTTAGCAAGTTATGAATGTGAAGAAAGGAAATGATATTGTTTTGCTTTAAAGGTTCAAAATAACCACTGAAATGGCTCTAAGCAAACCTCAAATCTTACAGTCACATGCAATTCTCAACACTTCTTATTTACTTTTGCTATTAGGACTGAAAAAAGGAAACAAATTTTTACATTAAACAGCTTGTGTCTTTTAGATAGATTCCAAAATGCTTTAAGGGCTCATATACAGCAATCAAATACAGCTATAGAGCGAAGCCATACTTTCAGAAGTGCACAAACTGTGTGTGCCAATTTTTCTAAATGCTTAGCTGAAAACCGGAGTTATAAACCCAGTAATGGCACAGGTTGTCACAAGAGCACCTGGAAGAACATTCTGGTACTGCAACATGGAGCTACGGGCTCCAGGGCTATAGTAGGTCATGTTCTCAACTCAGATCACCAATCCCTTGATTAAGAAAATAGTCCAGCTAAGAGATCGTTCACATTTCCTCCACAGACGCACTTCTGGCGTCTATGATTTCACACAAAGCAGACCTGAGCTGGGATGTAGTTCTTGCAAACCATTTTACTGAAACTGTCTACAGCCACTAACTGACAAAGTCTTTAAAAATGGTGACTTTCTAGTGCTCTCTTGGTGGAAGTTTACTTTGCAATAGGCTGACGGTCCTCTCCTGCACCTACCCTGATCACCGCCCCATCTGCTCAGGTAGGTTTCTCCTGTGTGTTTCCACAAAGCCAGGGATGTGTTGGCTGGAAGGGACCTCTGGAGGTCATCTCACACTGCTGCCTGCTCAAAGTGGGGCCCTTGTCCAGCCCTAGGTAAAGCTCAGCTACAGGTGATAATGCAAAATTTTTATACAGCTGCCACATTTTTCCTTTCTTCATCTCTCTTCCTCTGTCTCAGCTGGGATTCTAAGGTTGTCAGGAACTTCGTGGACTCTCAGACCTGCAAAAATACATGTATGTTCTTCTGAATCATGCACTGCTGTCTGCATAGAGTTTTATCACAGATGCAACTGTGTGAATAGCTAAAATGGTAAGAATACACCTCGTTATTGGTTATGTATGAATGGCTGTTCAGGTATGCAGGAGAGAGTGGAAACTCTCATATTTGGACTTCCAGGGCTGTCAAAGTGACCTCTCAATAGACTGGCAAGTTCTGTAAATAGTATTCATTCATGTTATCAGCTTATTTGTTAGAGCTTGAATCTCTTTCTGATATGTTTGCCTACTCCCAATTTTCAAAGGTCTTTTTGGCTAGTATGAATCATATTCATGATTCACAGAATTACAGTCCCCTGTAATGCTGCAAAGAGAACAAGCTGAAACACAGCCCTGGGACTAACATTCTCTCTTTACCGGTTATTCTGGGGGTTATCTAACCCTGCATGAAGAAACCAGCTCTATCACTACAACAAGTAGCAAGGAGATTCAAATCCTGGTGAGCAAGCTCTGTGCAAGCTTGAGCAGTCATTGTAGTTCATCCATTAACTGTAGGTCTTACTCATACTGTCCCTTCATGCTTACAAAGTTTTGGTTGCTTTGGCTGGGTATAGCAGAGAGACTGTGGTTGTTATCACCAAACACTGTCAATCAGCTTATTTGTTGACTTCGGTGCAGAAGTTCCCTGTCTTGGCTTTGTATTTCCTTGTACAGCCCTGGCAGTGCATTGCTCTGTGAAACAAATGTGTTTCTCCATATTCTTCCTTTTTGTTGCCAGATCTCATCGATACTGAATCGGTGTCCTGGTACGTGGTGATAGAAAGCAGCACACAGGCAACACATTTAGTCCACAGTATTTTGTTTCTTCATTTTCAGTTTACAACTGGCTGTTTCCAAGTGATGGATCTATCAGTGTTTACCTTCAAATTAAAAGATTTAACTGCCTGGAATTTAACCACTAGATATGAAAGTCCTGTAGTAAATATACTGCCTTTGGATATGAAGTTTAATAAGCTCGGTGCAATTGCTCTGTACTATTAGGGATTAACTTGAATATCACCATATTTCTAGATATAGAAACGCTTGTCTATTAATTGCCTGTTTAACACTATGTATTAAAGACGTCTACTGCAGCCTGGTGTAAAGGTCAGTAAGTACTATTCTCCCCTCCTCAATGCAGTTACCAAAGATCACATTGTCTCATTAGCCTACTACAGACAGCCTACCTGTGCCCCACGGCCACCTGCTTGCACCCCACGGCTGCCTGCCCACCGGGCACCCCGCAGCCCTCTGCAAGTGAGAAGCGTCGAAGAGGTGGGGGCTCTGACACAGAGCCTCTTCCTTTCGCTGTGAAACTCAGCTCTCATGCTGATCATAGCAGTCCCTGCTTAGGGTTACTTACCGCGTGTAAAGGCTTCTGTTTTTCCTTGCAATGTTGCGCAGAACGCCGCACTTCAATTTCATGAGTGCCTCCTGCTTTTCTAGGCACACCACATGCCTGGCTGCCCGCAGAAACCTTCCTCAGGGGTGTGAATTGCCAGAAAAATGTTCCTCTGAGAGGTTTTTTGTTCCTAATGGCCTTCTCAGACAGGTCACAGTGGAATTAGGAATCAGTGCGGTGATTTAATTGGACAACTTGCTTTATTTTCTACACACCAGAGATTTTCCCTCCATCTGCTTTCATGGGAATCAAAATTACAGTCCTTAAACAGAGGACTTGGACTGAAATTGGTGTATTTTACTTGCATGAGGGCTGAGTAGAGATGAAAAAGCAGATCCTGAAGAAGCGTTATTTCTAGATGATTCTCAATGAGTCAAAGCTGTGTGCTGTGAACCGTCATTTTTCTCTTTTTTACCTCGGTACAGGCCAGGAATGCCTCTTCTTCAGCCAAAATGCACATGGTAACATCTAAACCCAGGCATGAAATACCTTCACCTGACTTCAAAGGAGCTCCTGAATGCTTTCTGTAGTGTTTACTTCCGTCAGGATTACTCCCTCAAGCTTCCTTTCCACATTTGCAGTGTCCCTTGTGGTTTGCCGTGGTTTACAGTGCTAATACTTAGCAGTTACTTCAGCAATAAGAAAGTATAGCATTATGCCAGATCTCTTCCCAGCTATGTTTAATGACAAGTAAGCCTACATTTCAATACTCAAAGTGCACTGTAACAACAAAGCATGTCAGGTTTCTTTTGAAACTGGTTTAATCACATGGAACATTTTATATGAAGCAAAGGTCTAATGCTACTTTGACTATGTTAAGATAGCATTAAATCAGAGATGCTATCTTCATATAGAGCTAATCATATCTATTAAAATCCTGCTTTATATAAATTAACTTTTTCTTTAGCAAAATATCTGCTGTTAGACTAGTTCCATTTTATTCTTCAGTCAGAAGAATGAATTATGCCTGGATTGATGGAGAACATTGCCAGTTTGAACCACATTACTTAGCAGACATTGATTTTATTAGTCACATGGTGTTGTTTTTATTACCCAGCTGAGTGCATATTCAAGCTCCTTGAGCAACAGTGCTTGCCTGGGCAAAATATAAGACTTGGTTTCTAAGAACACTTTTAAATAAATTGCTAAAATTGCTTCTCTACAAACATGGAGGACAAAATCCTTTTCACTTGAATGTTCACGGAAAGAAAAAACAAAAGCAGTAGAGGCAGATGTTGTTTTTAATCCAGCTCTATGTTACAGCAAGTAAACAGAAAATGCTTTACTGTCTGATTTCAAATATCTCTTCTTTCTGGATTAGCAGGGAAAGAAGATATTTCAAACTAGGATGAAAAAGTGGCCTCAGCACATGGTGGTGAGGATCTCTGGTAATGGGGGATCAGGTTGAGTCTCAGTTATCTGTTTGTTAGCTCTACAAAACAGAACTTCAACTGGAAGAGCTGAGTCAATACTGTCCCTGCACAGCTGGTGGCAGAGGTTTATGTTACCGATTTGAATTAGCGACTCAAATCCTGAAACTTTAAGCCCCTGGTCCTTATTCTACCATGGGGTTATTGCTTACCCTGGGACACATGGCTTGTTCTTTCCAGCAACTTGTTATCCCCATGAAAAATTTTGATCTAGAAGAATCAACAATTCCTGACAAAAGTCTTTTTTTTTCAGATAGATAGGTGCTATTTTAAAGGGAGAAGATGGCGAGTTCTGCAAAGACCACCTCCTTATACCCAGTCTCAAGTTTACCCATGGATTTTGCTATTCAGTCCTGAATATAAGTGTGGCAGAGAAAGCTCCTTCTCAGAGAAGGACAAACAGCATTTTTCAATTTCATTGCATACAGATGGCTCACTATATCAGGACGATTCCTCACCTTAGAGACTCCATAAATTCATCCTCTCTAAGACTCAAACTTTCCATTCATCTAAAGGCAAAAGATCACTACTGGTATGTATTAGGAGTGAAGTCCTCAACACAGCAACCACACTACAAATACATTTTCATGTTTAACTCTGAGAATGTCTAAGCTTTCCTATTTAATAGATGAAACCTCTTCAGATGCAAAGATTTATACACAAAACAGACACCATTAATACAATATTTTTCTGTGTCATTTGCTAAATCAGGAAACTTCTGACCACATTAATCAATAGCGAGCTATCACTTCAAAAAGTCCATGTTTCTGACTAAATGCGTGCATGTTGAAATTAATATAAATGGATAATAAAAAATGTTTTTACACTTTACTGACAGGTAATGGTAGAAATCATTATCCTAATGGCTTATGAACTTATTATGTTAGAGTGATGTACAGTGGAAATACTACGATCAGCAGCAGACTTTCTATTCTGCACTTGACATGATAAATTAGTGGAAATTATTAATGTACAGTATTTCATTTCTGTGTATATTTTATCTTAACTACAGAGAAAATACAAGTAATGTTCTGCCCTTGATCAAGTCTTAACCTCAAGTCTTCGTCTACACTAGCATAACAGTCTCTCTAGCTGTACTGGACTAAAACCAGCACAGCTTCTCTAATGTGGATGCATTTAAATCTTTCACACCAACAGAGCTGCTCCCACAGGATGAAGAGAGTAAATTGATTTTATATCTTGTCCATGTCTGCACCTGTGCCATCAACAACAGAGATCTCTTTCATTTATTTATAACTGTAATGTGATTGGTATTTTCAGCATATATGAATAGCTTCTGTGTTTAGATCAAACTTCATTTATAAATTGACATCAGTATTTGTCCACCAGCAACCTCACAAGCACTTATTAACTTGATGCTGTGTCTAATGTTATTGCTGATATTTAAGTTAAGCACCACTGTGCTGTTGGGAACCACCAATGGTATCCTCATGGACAGCTGATGCAGCTCAGCAGAATCACAGCAGCATATCAAATCCGTGTTACTCAACTATGCTTGGAGTGTCAACAAGATTGAGTTATATATTTTGCTGGAATTACTCAAGGTGAGGGATTCTGTGTCACCATAACTTTCACAGTCTCTGCTTGAGGTGGTTCTGCTAGTAAAACCCTAACACAAATTGTTCGGACCTTGATATCTTTGCCACTGTCACTTAGGCTGTTCTGCTGCATCACCATGAACTACTTATCTATTATACAGTGTTCAGCTACAGTTAGAGATGCACACTACAGATACATTCTCAAATTAAGTTGTGTAGGATCTACATATCTGTATAAAGGTATACCTTTATACCTATATCTGTGTGCACATTTTTGGGAAAGTGAGACCTTATATCACCAGAATGAAAGCAGAGTAAAGAAATATGGCTTTACACTCTGTAAAATAAAAAGATTTGGGACCAACTGCCTGAAAGTAAGAAGGAGGCCGAGTTTGAATTTTCTACCACTCTCATAATGTGTTATTGGCCTGGAGAGTAAGAAGCACTCAGCCAGCTCTCCCTCAAACAAAAAAAAAAAAAAAAAAAAGAAATAAAAGTAAGTTGCAACTTCTTCATAAAAACTCAGTGATTATTTGCAAAATCTTGAACAATTACAGCACTTCAGTTAGACTGAACCATTACCAAAACCAAAAAAGTCTGGCATTCAGAATCTGTCTTCCTAACAGCTTCCTCACCAGCATGTCCTCTCACCCAGGTATGCAGCAGGACAGGTCAAGGAAGGCCTGTCGTGCTCCTCATGACGGCTTGCTCCCGGCTGTCAGCGCATCCAGAGCCACTAGACGACTGACCGAGGGGACATCGCCTCTAGGGATGCTGATGGAAACAGACATTTGCGTGTAGGGGTTTGTTCTTATCAGCAGGAAAACGCCTTTGAGGAATAAAGCCTAGATGACACAAAAGCATAAAAGCAGAACTCCTTTTCTTTGTCTGCGTGTGCTTTCATTAAAAATGTTAGGGCCCACTGCTAGCAGAGTCCTCTGCGTAAGTGAGAGTCTGCCCTCGCACAACTGTGGCAGAAGAAAGGAGTCTCAAAGCAGAAGTTAGCTGCTTTTAACGCTGGTTTTAAAGCTCTTTGCAAAGGCCATAAGGATAGCAAAAATCACGTGCAAGGCGTTTCTTCCTCTTGTGTGTGTCCACGCACACACGGGGCTCACAGCCTGCTGAGCCCGTGCTTCGCCTGGGGCAGCCATGACTGCATTCCCATTAAAAAGCCGTGCAGCAGCAGCATTCGCATGATGGCACAGTCAGACTAACAAAAATGTGATGAATTACAAGGCTTTCATGTGAGAGCTGACTCACTTCCAGCTTAGTCACAGCACAGTATGCTTCCTGTGCTCAGTTTTGTAAATGTACCCTCAGAGACACTGCAGACTACTATTATAAACAAGCAAATACAGACAAGTAACTTTCTTTTGTAAGCTTCTCTCTCTTCCCTCGTTTCAGAACTTTCTTCTCCATCAAGCCCTGATGTCTTGCTGTCTATTCCTCAAAAGCCAGGAGAGATTAAATCTAGATTCTCTCAGGGACAGATTTAGAATGAGAACATGCACAGTACTTCAGAGGAAAGCATAAAAAAAATATATCCAGCTCAAATAAAGTCGGACCTTTTAGTTAAATACAAATTCTCTGCAATTATTATTGTCTGGTATTTCAGCTGACTCAGCTATTGCCTGTAAACACAACTGTTACCAAAGGATGCTCAGTCTTTAGCATAGTCCATTGAACAAAAAGCTGGAGTCTTGCAAAATCGTGATCAGAAGTGTAACAGCATTTAACAGAACCGAAGAGAGCAAATAAAGCAGTGACTTAGTGCCAAAAGACTTCAGTGGTAGACAATAAGCTACCAAGCACCGTTCCATTCACTGAAAGAAGGAAATCTAATGTGTATTACACAATTTGCAGAACAGGACAATAGGCAAGAGTTCCTCAGCTAACACAGAGCAAGCTCCAAGGAGTCTCTTCAAGGTACAATCCAAGAGGTAAGGCGCGTCAGTCCACATGTATTAATGACACAAAGGACATGAACCCCCTCTGCTCTTGCTAAGGCTTCTGCTTGTGTCAGTGCTGTTTGATGGCTGTGACACCAGGCTAGAAGAAGCAGGAAGGAACTAACAAATCCATCTACACTCATTGAAGATGAGCTCAGGAGTCTTCCAGTGAAGGGTACTCTTTTGTTCACACCAAAGGATGAAGTGCACCTGCAAGGAAAAATTAACTGTTCCTCTCTTCTCTACCACTGCATGACACCAGAATCTTTTTCACGGTCACTTGAGATATGAGTCTGGCTTCTCAGGTGCAATTTTTTCCTATTCTTTAGCTGTATAACAATATTGGACACCTCAGTGGCGTGACCAATGTATTTCAGGTATTCCCTGAACTAGTTTCTTGACAGTGAAGTTGAATCACCTGACTCATGTAGGAGGGCAGTATATTATGACGCTGTTTTGCTTTACAGCTAGAGCAAACAGGCAAACATGATACAATGCCTTCAGGAATCTTGACATGATTGATATGTGCCCATATTCCCATTTGTAATAGCGCAAAATTAAACCACAAGGAAGTAAGCTCTGAGCAGGGCGCACCATAAGCACAGTAGTAGAGCTAGTTGCACTCCTTCTTTGTGGAGGCAGGAAAAATTGGCTAATACACTAGTGGGCACACTGCTACCTCACTAGCACAAACAAGCCCTGCAAAGGCTGCCATTAAATAAAAGAAAAAACCACAACTAAACAGTCTGTCAAAGTCCTATCAAGAGGAGAGAAATATCGAGGCAATGTCAGTCTGGTTGCCAAGAGGCATGGCTTGATGTTTGTGGAGAGTGACATTGTGAAACACGCCTGAGAAATCTCCCTTTGGCATGGGGGAGAGTTTTCACATTTACCCTCAAACCACTTACTGAGCTATTTGCACTCACTGCCACAAGAGTTTCTGTCAACAGGACAACTGGGATCTCTGGCAGGAAAATGTTTCTTGGGGTGCCATTCACTAAGAAATACATGATACAAGCAATCACAGTTTTCTGGATTGTTTCAACCATAAAGCAGACACTACCCAGCTTGAAAACACAGAGATCTTCTGGACGGAAACCAGAATTTTGATGACACCAAAGGGGAGAAAAAAACAGTGAATGTCAGAATAAACATGTACTGCTTTTGTCCTGTACAGCAAGGATGAGTTACTGCTTCAAGAAGCTTTCTCCAGTCTGCAGTTCCAAATTGTAGCTAGGGAGATAGATAGAAATATTTTGTTGAGAGTGAAGAGGAAAGAGGAGCCTTGGTTTCTTGCTTGCTGTTTTAAAGGAATAAAATAACATTTCAAATAAAAATGTTGGAAACGATGAAAGGCACATTTTCAGAAACATCAGCATTTTAAAGAAAAATAATCTACCACTTGGTTTGCATAGGTCTTAATACCTGCTCATTTTTCTCTAATGTTTATAATCTGGAACAATATTATTAATAATAATAAGTAGTCAAGATAACTATTGGATGGTGCTTGATGAACTGATCAGCCCTATCACACTGTTGAAAAGTTATCTCTGTCTTGATTTCCTAGACTTTTAGGTAGCTCTTCTTTCAGAAATATATGCTTTTAACTATCATATGTTTAAAGCATCATAGCCCAGCTGATGTGCTTAGACTTTAAACACCTGCTTCAATGCTTCTCCTCCAGTAGGTCATGCTGGATCGTTACCCGACCGCACAAGGTTTCATCCTCCCAGTGGCAAAACTTTCCATACTTTCCATGCCTTTGGATGCAGAGTGAGGCTTTAATACCAAACTGCCTGTCTTCTACAAAACTATTCTGCAGAAGTGGGAGGAGCGTGGCTGGGCATGTTAGACAAAGCCTTGCATTTTAATGCTCCCTCTCCTTCACAGTTCTTTTTCTTTAAGCAACAAAATCATCTGCAAAAACATGTTTTCTATTCATTAAGGCAATGATTTTGGCCCTGCTGCCCTCCCTACTTCATTTACATGATCTATGGAAAGTCGCTCTGCTAATGCTAATCACATACCACCTTGTTGACAATCCAGCTAATCTGATTTCTGCTCAAGTAATGCACTTTGATTGTAAAAACCCTGGATTTCAGGTGCCCAGCACAGAATTCAATGCTACCTGCAAGTTATTCACTAACCAGAGTGCTTCATCAATGCAAGGTATTAGTTAACTTCTTACTTACTGTCCTAGCATGAGAGCATCAGGTGATTGCTGTTTTGAGGCACTTATCCCAAATCCTGCCTGCATAATTCACATGCCCGCAGCATACTCCATCTGGATTTTAAAAGGTAAAAGCAAGAGGGTATATATGCAGCTCTATAACAGTGGGAATTAAAAGCATAAATCCTATCACCGTGTACAGGAGCTACGTAACTTAGTCCCTGTTAATCGTGTGGAAAATTTGAACTAATCAGGTCATCACTGAGAGGCACAATTTGCAGGGGACCACTCAGTATAAATCGTGCTTAGACTTTTCAGGTTCATTCTCTCTTCTATGCATTTTAGCCTTTTTGCCTTATTTTGACCCTATCCAGCTATTTAAAGGATGTTAAGAGCTTTGTTCATTGCAATTTGCAGTCCATAGCGCCTATCCTTTCTTTCATCTCTGAACAGAAAGATGAGAAAAAAGAAAAAAGGGGGGGGAAAAGCCTCTCTGTCCTCTGTACGGTCATGTGGCCAGCGCTAACGCTTTTTACAGAAGTGTCTCACCTGTGATGTTTTACTTGTTCCCCTTCGACTGATGTTATTAAAGGTCTTTGGAGATACTTTTGTTTCATCCGTCTGTTCTAGTTTAGCAAGGGTGATGACATACCCTCTGAAATGTCTGGAGGCTTGTTAGCAAAAACCCTGTCACTGGGAGGGATCAAAGTGGTTTTGTGCTGAGTCCCTAGGGCACTGATCCTGGCAATACAGCTGGACTCAGATGCAGTCTCCACATGGTCTAACATGACAAGCAGCTGGATCCTCAAGCAAGCAGACAGACCATTGTTTTCTCAGGATGAATAGTGCTTCCCAAAACCGAGGGGTGAAATGAGCCGGAAAACAGTACTTTATTTATTTCAGGATGTAAGGGGAAAAAATACTACTACTTTCTTCTTACTGAAAAGAAGAAACTGGTTCTTCTCATTGCAAAAAAACAGAATGAGGACCCGAGCAAACTCATCACTGCACATCAAATTTTTGAACAACAGGGGAGTTGGGAACAATTGACTTCAATGAGGTCAGCCCTCTGTGTTGCTAAGTAATGGTTTTAAGCTTAAAATAAGCCTGAGACTGACTGTCAAATGTATATGTAATCATTGTAGTCTAGCTGGAGGACGATCCACAGACGCAAGCTGGCCGTACATCAGTAATCAAATAATTGACTGGCTGACAACAGAGACCAGTGCTTGGCTTGATGCCCCTGACTAGACGGGAAATGGCATTTCCTGTGTCTTGATAAAGCAGATGTCACTTGGTCCCTCCAGCAAAATACATGGCACCAGGGGCATATTTAGCAAAGGTTCCTTCACATACTTGTAATATTGGTCAGTTAAAAAATATCCCACTCCTCCTGCAGTTTTATTAGGCAGTAGATTTTAATAGACTAAATATTTAGGTGATAAATATATATAAGAGATACATCTTCATAACTGACTAAATCTTTCGCAGCGCTGCTTTCCTTAGCTGGTGTTCCTGCTCTCATTTAGGCTGTGCCCTTCCCTGAGGACACACTCCCTCCTGCACAGAAAAAGCAGATCTTTCTCAAGAAAGCAGGCATAAGGCAGGGGCTCACCAGCTCAGAGTGCCTTACGCGTTAACCACGTCTTGGGCACTCCGTAGTCTCGAGCAAGTTGTTTTGATGTCTGTCTCAGTTTCTATTAATTTAACCGACAAGGTTTCATTCTTTTTGTGGTTTGCAGGTACAGAAATAGCAACTGTTACTGCAGCTAGTAAATAGCATTTGACTGACATTTTCCAGTTTGGCTCTGCATTTGTGAATAATATGGGCCTTTCTCTGGCAGCTTACTGTGTAGATGTGGATTTAACTTAAATCCCTAAGCCGTCTTTTGCATGTTGTTTACTTCATTGTTCAGCACTCCAGAAAGTCTTGTGGAAGGCAGAGTTGGCTCCTCTGGGGGTAGCCAGAAATGCGGAGGAAGAAACGTGCAATATGTGCAAGCATCAGGCTCTTCTGTTCCTATGGTTAGTTTTCAGCTGGTTTAATACCCTGGACCAGCTCACCTCAAAATCACACAAACACCAGCAAGGAAGGAAAGAGCAAAGATGAAGAAGGGCTAGGGGGTCAACTGCGATCCCAGACAGCAGCTGCCTCTGCGAACTTCAGATCAGGCTCCCAGTAGACCTCTATTTGTAGCCTTTCCCAGAGGGAAGGGGAGGTAGCTTAGTTCTGGCCCTCTGGGAGAAATAACAGCACCACCGTCTTGCCAGAGCTCAGCGCTGCCAGTCTGTTTTGCCAAGAAGCATTTGGGACTGCAGAGTAGATGCTCCCTTGATTAACTATGAAGAATTTGCATTACCAGATTACTCCACTAATCCATCCAGCTCCACGTTCTGTCCCTGACAGCAGCCAGCACAGGTTCTTCAGAGACTGGAGTGAAGTCCTCATTATAGACAATTTTACAGCTAATAAAATTCTAAAAGCCTTCATGCAGACAAATCCCTGCAGTTTTCGCATTAGGAGTTTTCATGAGTTAAAGCTGAGAGCTGACCATAGGATTTGGCCTAGCAGAAAATGTCAAACCCCCATTATCCTCAGAGCTTATGTTACTAATAAACAATGAAAACACAGAAGCATAACTAGACTTATCTGCCCAGTAACAAAGGACTGTGCTTAAAGAACATAGACTTGAGAATTACATTTAGAAGGAAGAAGGGTACATCTTCCCGTGGCTGCCTTTTTCTTCCCACCCCAACTGTCTGAAAGTGTCTCTCCAGGACTAGTGCTGCATGCAGGATTCCAGATGCAAAACGTAACCCCTCTGCAATTCTTCAGGCTGGTTACAACGCTTGGTATGCTGCAAGGATAGCCAAGCTGAACTTAAGGAGGCAAAAATCAATTCATAAACAACGCTTATATTTGATAACTGTCCAAATGTTTATCACTTGGGTGAAGGTAATTGTACTTGCATGCATTTCTGAAATCTATGGCCAGGGTGAAAATAGGTATCATTCAATATCTCATCTCTCAACAGTAGCTGTAAGTATACCGGCTGATCTATAAAGATGCCTTGAATTTTTTTTTTTGTATTACCTCCTCCACTAGTTCTTCAGCGCCTCCTTTTTCTGTTACTCTCCCCACCTCCCTGGAATTAGTTTTAATTTGCACAATCCCTGTAGGATGAGCATTTATGTCACCGCCTGTTACCAATCCCCATGATGAATACAAAAGGCTCAAAGCTCTTACAAGCATTAATGCATGCAAGCAACAACAAACACTGCAAAGGAATTCCAAAGAAGGTGGAGGCAAGGTCTAGTGTGCTTTTCAGCCTGCACCAGTGGGAGTGATAAGAGATTTCTACGCATGTCTTTGGGCTAGACAGTTGTTTAGGCATAGTCTGTAATCAAGGGCTGTATGTAGCTCGCTTCTACAGGGCCAGAAGCAACATGAAGCACTCAGATTTACTGAAGCCACGATTCCTTAGTAGGTGAGGTTGATCCAAGTCAGCTGTGCCCCAGCGCAGCATTGTATCCAGTGGCCCTGCTCCCAGCTGTGCTCTTGCACAGAAATGATACCTACACAGCTGCATGTTTGGGGAGCTGAAACTAACTGTATAAAACTAAAAAAAAAAGCTTCAGGAGCATACAGTTGGTTCAGATCTCGTGCTGTGACCTTACAAGCAGCAGTAAAAAATGAAGGGTGGGAAAAAAACATTGGGGTCAGATGGGATGGAGGAATCAGAGAAGCTCTGTTTTAGACCAGCTTGTGCTGCATAACATTACATTCTCACTCACTTTTGGGCTTTCACTTAACGTTGCATTCAGAGGGAAAAGAGACTTCAGCATATACCAGAGTCCCCACACCTTACCACGTTAGGGTCCCTCATGCGTTCAAATGTAAATAAATGTGCACCCTTGAGGGAAGGGTCTGTCTCGGACTGCAGAACCAGGTTTCTGGTAACACTGAGAAGTGTGAGGGGATTTGTGACAGTTGGTGCCCCCAGTCCTGGAGGAGAGGCGTAGTGGGGAAACAGAAAGGCATCTGCACTGTTTTTGCGTGTGCATGCCTAGTCCTGCAGTTACTTGCACGTACCTACCACCAGCGGGATTCGTCATTCCTGTATGTATTTATAAACTCTCTCCATTACATTTACTGACCCACTCATTAGAGAAATTTGCACCCCATGGTCTGCACAAACCTGGCAGTCTGTATCACTTAGTTATCGTCCACAAGGCAGTTGTGGCTTTAGGGCTTAAGTCAGCATAAGCTCGTCTTGCCACCAGGTAATTATTAGGGCAGCAGATCTGCCCACTTGGGCTTCTCATTCCCATCCCCACATCATTTCTTCTTTTGAATGGGGTGCAAGAAAGGAGGTGATGCAGGGGAAGGACCAAGCAGCTGAGCATGGCATAGCCTCATCTGGCTGTGGTACTGGTCTTACACCGTCTGAAAACACACGTGAAACAATAGCCTTAGAACTGACGCATATTGCTGTAGGCTTAAATTTGCCGTCTGAGGATCTCCTGCTCCTCCGAAAACGTTGTCAAAGGGTTCACAGAATAGAGGAGGCTGTAACACCATGGTATTACACTATCAGGTGTGTATCAGAGCTGCTTCAAAGAGGAGTAGAACAACTGCCATCTGACACAATGCAATCAAACCTCTGGCTTCTCTCCCATGCCTTTGGGATTTAAGGTCTTTTTCTTTTTTTTAACTTTCAGCCCTCCTGCAAACCTAATCCATCTCTTATCCTACACAAGCATGTAAAGGTTAAGCTTGAATGACACAAAGTTCATAGAGAGGCAAGCATCTATTATTACTTCTAAGCACCAAAAGTCAACTTGCTTCTCTACTATCCTTGTATTAACGTTTCACCTTTGTTTAACACAAAAGAGTTCTGCAAGGCAGCACAAAATACATGGCAGGAGAAAGGAGTATAGGCTGAAGAAGATGTATTCACTACTTGCCTCTTGGAAAGTGTGTGAGGTACAAGCAAAATGTTGCTTCTTTCCATGGGTTAACCTGATTTGCAGTCGTACAAATGACTACGTGGGAAATGAAATAACTGGGGGGAAAATACAAAGACGTGGCCCTTACCTGCTCCTCTCTGACCTGCAGGCTGACAAACAGCAGTTGCACACTGTTGTATTACTGCATAGAGACTGCCTAAATCCTGGATTAAACAATCATGGACTGGACTGCTGACTCCACTACATTTCTGTGCAGACCGTTGCGACAGATATCCGTCCTGTTGTCACTTCTGTTTAATAAAAAAAAGTCCTTTCTACTTTGTATTGTGCTACATAAAAAAAAAAAAAACAAACCACCAATAGTAAAAGAACATTGTGGGTGCAAAGTCAATTGTTCAAAGGTTAGGAAATGGCAGGTTTAAGATTTTCTGTCCCCTTTCCACTTACAATACAGCCTCTAATTGTAAGGCCACATGCTATTTTTGCTGATTAAACCCTGTGTCTCACTCAGTGCAATAGATGGTGTCAATGCACAGCTGTGCAATATATTGTTTCATTCCCTTCACCTAACATCTAGATCCCAGCTCTGCTTAACTGTACACTAACCAAATCCATTCCCTCTGTATAAAATAATTTATCTCTTCATGGACTCTCCTGTGGTGTTCCTCAATATGCCACTTGAATGCTTCAGAAGCAGAAGTTAATTTATCTTTAAATTAGAGAGGAGTTTATATTCCCTCCATTTTAAAGATGGGAAGCTGATGAAGCGAGTCTGCACTTACAAAGCACAGAAACCCACCAAAATGTGCCCTCACACCCCAATTCCTCCAGCTGCCCATCCAGGCACCCAGGCTGGAGCATGCACCTGTCTCAAGGTCTGCATGCAGGGGTGCAGGTCTACCCCCCAAAATGGCTGTGAGAAGGGAGGAAGGCATCTCCACTGCACCCCTCCGACACGAGGCTGCAACACAGCACATGCAGCCGCCACTATCGTGCACTCCTGGTTTATGCATTAACCAATGAGACGGAATTAAAAAGCCAGCAGATATTTCTCAAGAGTCACACAAATAGGTCTCAGATTTTTGGAGGATGTTTATTAGACACTGTCAAATATGGCCACCCTTGATCTTATGTACAACCATAACTGCTCAGCATTTTGGCGTGGGGTTGCAAAATCTCCAAGATCCCCAGTCAGGGAACTAAGGAGCGCAGTCAAAACCTGTGCTGCTAGATTTTGTCTGCTGCTATACTTAGTCTGGCATTTTTCCAGATGAAGGGGTATCCACACACAAAGTACAGGATCTTTAGAGATGGACAGATGCTTCTAAGTGACTTGGAGCCTACAGCACAGCCGGTAAGAGTAACAGGTCCATCACTCCCCAAAGGAGAGGGTTTGCATGCCTGCGCAGAAGGACCCTGCAGCCAGGTCACAGCAAGATGTAAATCCCCGTGGGCAGCCCCGCGGCCACAGTGGCACAGGTTGTTTGTGCTCTGGGGTCCGAACAACCACCACCAGCATCTCGCTTCACAGCAAACCACCCTCAGTAACGACTGACTGACTCTCAGTGCCAAATGAGACTGACTTCTCCGGAGGAGCATTCGTAGATGTTTGCTGGTGTCTGAGGCATGGCAAGGCCAGAACTGTGGATCCCCTGCCAAGCAAGGATGCCCTTCTCATGTGTCCTGATAGCCATGAGCGCTCCTCCATGCCCTCCCAGGGCTCACCCCTTTTGATGCTATCCCCTCCAACCAAGCCTGACTCTGGCTCTTCCCCATGCTGTTTCTTTTTTCTAGCCGTAGCAGAAATAAACAGCGTCTGTTTAGTTACTCAGAGTGGAACCTTTTTACTGCATTTCCCAGGCCTTTCATTAGTATGCCTGTCTCATGTTTGCTTTGTTCATCCCAATGACTTGGAAGAGCCTTCTTCCCTTTCAGATCTTCAATATCCTTTATTCATTTCTTGTTTTGTCTGCCTGCATCTCCTCCCTGAAAGTGTTGACCAGTTTTGGTCAACACTTTGTCACACTAGTTTTTCTGGACCTGGTGTTCTTCAAGCACCTGGTCTTTTTTCTGTTTTACCCCCAGATCTCAGAGCAGTCTCTCATAGCCCCACTTATTTCCTTATATCATGAATTTTTAATTTACAGTGAAATTGTCTTCAGCAATACTGTAATTACTGTTGCATTTATAATCTAGCCACTTTCACCTTCCGAGGTAGCAGTCCAAGTGCTGTATGTGCTGCCCACAGGGATTCACTCCCTGGCTGCCTGCCTTTATTGGACCTTCTTGCTTCAGCCATCGTGTCGCTTCCTTGCCACAGTCAGAGAGACTTTAGGAGGACTCATTGCACTGAACGACATCCACCTTTCTTTTTCAAACCTCTGAGATTTCAGGGGCTCCTGTACAGCCAAGAAGTACCGCTGTACTTAAAGTGATCACCTTTTAAATAGCACCGAATTAAAACAGCTTCTTCTTGTTGTACCCATAGTTCTCTCCACTCTCAATCGAAAAGCAAAAGGTACTTTTTTAAGATCTGGTCCTTTTCCTGAGAGCCTGTCAGGAGATGTTTTTGCCGGAGTGAGGACTCACTGTAATAATCTTTCTTTGGCAGCACTTACTGCACAGCTCGACTGGTTCCTACCCCTACAATGTGTGTGATCTGACAGCTCTTTCCTTTCTACTGTTCCTCTCCCATCTCTAACAAATTTTGTCCTCTCAGTCCCTGCAAGCTAATCTCAAACATTGCACCCGTTTCCACCCCTCCTTTCCCAGGTTTCATTGCCTGTTTGTAAGCAGCAGAGGAGCTGCTGCCCGCTCCCTCTCTGCAGGGGAGCTCCCCAGATCATTCTGTCCAGCAAGTACCGAGTTTGTCATTTAGCGTTGCTTTCTTCCTCTTCCTTTTAACTTCCCGTACTCCTAACATGAATGTTTGGGCACATTTTTGTATTTCTTAATTTTGAATTTGTTTCCTTTTTGAAATGAAAGAAAAAAATGTACCTACCATACTGCTAATGTGAAACACTTCCCTGCACTGCATCATGCAAAACCAAACCACACGGCTATCAAGCTTCCCAAAATAGCCAGAATGCCCAAAAAGAGAATTACTTTCCCTTTGCCTACAGTTTCTTTTCACCCCACAAACCAGCCTGCTCCCTCACATGGCAGGACCCACGACGCGTTGCTGGGCACGGGGTTTGTCATGCAGCCCTGCACAGGTGGGACAGCCAGGCCCTACTTGCCTGTGGGCAATGGGAGAGGAGGACGGAGTTTTGCTGATAAGCGCATGAGCAGAGAGGAGAGACAGAGTAGGCAACCTCTGCAGGTAGGAAAAGAGAGGAAGTATTTAAGGGCAAGAGGCACTTTTGGCTGGAAATAAAAAATAAAACCCACTCCTAATTTCTAGACAGTGCCATTCCCACCCTCCTTTGCTTATCAGCTATTACAGCAACTAATAATTTCATTGAATCACTCAGAAGGGGTGAAGGATGGAAAGCTATAAAAGCGACAGCTTGAATCCTGAGAAAAAGTCTCTGCTTATAACCTGGTGCTTCTGTCACATCGCTGCTGCCTGCCGTTTGTGCTTTAAGATAGTAATAACCTTCCCTGCATCTGCTTATGTGGAAGCTGTCTAAACCAGTCACTTCATCACAAGGAACAGGCTGTGGCACCCCCACCCACTCCAGCACGAACCTGTTACCTTCCTCTTTCACGTGGCAGCAGCAGGATCTCAAAGTATTCACTCAGTCCTCAATCCTCTATCCAGGTCTCAAAAGTCATATTTCACTGTATCAAATACTAAACGTGGGATGACATTTAATTTTCAGCACAGGTTATATACCATTCCAGAGCAGCCATCTATAGATCTAACACTCTAATATGTGCTATATACCTGCTCAGCATATAACCACGCATTTAGAGAAATACCGTTGACTTGCCATCCAGCCTTTTAAAATGAATTAAAAGCAGCCTCAATTTTCACATCTGCTCCCAAATCTCCTTGCAAATTTGCAACCTCAGTTTTCTTTAGACACTTTTTTTTTCCCCCTTCTCACATACATCACCTTTCTTGGAGTACAAGAGATGCAAGATAACGAATTAAAACTGACTATTCAAGGAGAAGCTGCGTGAATGATCATTCTCACACATTCTTGGCACTGGCTGGCCTCTCTTTTGATGGGACATGGCCCCCACAATATTGTTTGGGGCTTACCTCACCGTGGCTGGTATGTTTTAAGCCTTCAGAGTCCAAACAGAAAACTAACAGCAACTTTTAGCTTAAAAAATGTAAGCCCTCTCCAGGGGTGCAGTCCATCTACAGCTTCGAGCCTCTCAGTGCATACACCCTCCCCTCCTCCTCAAAAGACTAATCCTAACTTTTCTCGCCTCGGACTCCCAAGCTCTGTTGGTTTACACAACGATGTCCAAGGAACTTGCGATGCGACGGTCAGCTCTTGCATGTTTTTTTCTGCTCCTGAGTGGCTGAACTAATGGTTTGAGCCCTTACAATGAGCACAGAGCAGATGTACTTGGGTCACATCAAAGGTCCAGCAAGCCCAGTACCTCATCTTTAACAGGAGGCAATAGCAGATGCTCATTATAAGCTGCTATCAGTTTACATTAATATGCCAGGCTGCACAAATCACAGCAGAAGCCTCTGACTCATCATCTGTCTTGGAGTCAGCTGCCCTTGTTACAACCCTCACTCCTGCTTTTGGGAGCAGATGTGGTGGGGAAAAGGTAATCGGTTTAGCTGCAGCTATATATGAGGAGAAGGGAACCAGAGCCTATAGACTCTTCTGCATGTTTCAAGTGTGACCTCTTCCTTTTCAGTCAGAAATCGAGCTGAGCCTCTGAATTGCTACAGCTATCTCCCCAGCCTCATCCTCCTGCCTCTGACCCCAAAAATCAAAGTATTTCTTCTAAAGCTTTTATGTATTGTAGATTCACCTGGAAAAAGAAAATGTGTCTGAATGCGTAAAATAAACATTAGAATTAGAAAACAAGTTCTTTTTACTTCTGTCAGCCTGAGCATGTAGGTACTACTTGCAATAATAAGATCTGGAAAATTCTTAGATCAAGGTCACATTTAAATTGGAAGACGTCCCTTAAAATTATTCCCCCTTAGGGTACAGTTTTACACATTTGAAGGCCTATTTAATCCCATAGAAATCCTCATGGAATTTTGCCAGTGGGAAAGGCCGTAGATGTACAGCTTCTTGTAGGAATGGGCATTTTCTTCTGGAACTGCAGTTGGACAGATAAAGTTTGGATCTGGATTACCTTGTATTATATCACCTGGTAAATTTGCTTTGATTAATGTGTTTAAATAATTTATGAACTACACTGTTGCCTGACGAAGCATTGGGAAGTAAGAAGGCAAGTAACAGGTGTTACCACTTTCAGCAGGAAGGATATGTAGGAGGTGACAATGGACAAAATCTGACCTTTGTAATTTTGGTATGGTATAAGGACAGCTTGGTTACTAGGAGATGGCAAGACAGGCTAATATTTTGACTTTAAACATGAACATTATGCGCAAGTAGTGTATCTTTAGCACTGGGCCTGAAATTATCACTGCTTTACTCTTAGTTTGGACTTATGGAAGACTGTAGGAAAACAACATTAGCCAAAATTTGAATGCAGTACTAGATAGAAAAACGAGCTTTCAGTTAAAATCATATTTTTACAGAAAATACCCAGTCTCTTGCAGTATTTTTCCCATTATCAAAATACTGATGCTTGGACAGTGGTAAAACTCTCTTAATTTATCTCTGAAAAGTATTCCTTCCCCTTCCCTCCTCTCCCACACAGAAAAGCCCCATATTTTTCCTTGCATGGAACCTAGTTTCCCAGCCAAGCTCACTAGTAAATCAAAAATTTTTATTACATTTGTGTGTGTGTGTAAATAACTGTGCAAAGTAATGAAGATAGGGACTGTGGGACTTCTGCATATTCTGTTTTTTTCAGACACATTATCCTCCATGTTTACGGCATTTTTCTTCTCTATAGTCATTATGCGTTCTTCTTATACACTGTAACATAAAAAACAATACTTGAAGGAAGGCAAAATTCATAACAACACGGGCTTGGAACTACTGCCAGCTTTTAAAAACCATTGTTTAATTGAAAAGTTATAAAGTAAAAGCAGCACATGAATTACTGAAATTGTCTGCATGAAATATTTATAGTGAAAACTCCATTCCATAAAGATAGAGGGAAGAACACCTCTTATGCAAAAATAAAACAATTTATTTGCCTGCAAAGCTGACATCTTGTAAGCGTGCCTCTGGAGAACCAACTGAAACACAGAGCTGCAGAAAAATGCAGACCCTACTTGCCAAAGCATTCCTGCATCCACATGAGTGACCTCAGGGAGGGGACGGGGAGCCAAAGGTGGCACGGAGATGTAATGAATTAACCTGCCGTCTCCCATGAGAAGAAGTGTAAATAAAAATCAAAGGGATCTTTATCCCACTGACAATGTGGTATGCAAGGTCACATGCCCTAATATTTTAAGAGGATTAGAGATAAATCTCTGCAAACTTTGAAATGGCCCAGCCAAGCCTGTGAGCTTTTCAATTTAAATGGGTGCACAACATGACTTCTACGATCAGCTGGAATTTGGCAGGATGAGATGTAGTGAAGTGGACTCTGAAACAATTCAGTCCTGCAGTGACTGGTTTTACAGGGTATCTGTTAATTTGGAGCTGTGCAGGAGGTGGAAATAAAGAAGGTCACCAAAAGAGCTCAACACTTATTTACGAACAAAGTTTGTGCAAAAAGGAAAAAATCCTTTATGTTTATTGTTTGTCAAATTAGGAGCATCGTTTCTGTAGTTTTGCTTCGCTTCTAGAACTGCAAGAACCAGGGTCTAACTGGAGCATCACAAACCGCTTAAACAGCACTTCCATCACTCTCAAAAGCTGTAGTTCCCTGAAAACATGCAAAGCATATAGGAGAAAGCCCTGCTCTGAATAGTGGAGAGCAACCTTTTACCAAAACATCTCTATTCGAACCTCAGACATTATCACATGCAAGATGCATGTGGAGTAAATCTATTCACCAGATGAGGAAAATTGCTAATTGTCCAGCAGAATCCAGCCACCAGCTGGCAGGCAACTACCATCATGCAAACAAGAAGCAATCCCAACAACCACACACAAAAATAACATAACAACATGCATTCGACCTGAACCATCAATTGTCATTAGGGGCACAGCTGACAAAAAAACAAAAAGCATCTGCTCTGATAGCAAAGTGTGCGAATTCATGTGCTTGTGTTTTAGGAGCACTGCAACACATTTCCACGCTAAAAGCAGTGGTAGTAAAGCACCTGGGGAGATACATTCCCCTCATGCTGATGGCTGCTCTTCAGAGCTCAGACTTGATCCTCCAGATATGGAGAGATGTGAATATTTACTTTCCAGAGTAGTGTCCCAGATGAGCACTTTTAAAATAGTTGTGCCAACACGGTACCTGCAATTACCTAGGAACTGAAACTGCTGCTGATCTGCCAGAAAGTCTGGAAAGATACAACAGTTTTAGTGTGAGTGCAGAACCCTTCTAGATCTTCAGAAAAATTTAGTTTTCTGAAAAAAATGAGAACTACTGAAATTATTTATGGAAAAGAACAGCAAAGAAGCAGCTGATGAATTCTGGTGAGCTCTGTACCTTTTATCCTTTCATGTGGAAGTGCTGATGAGGAGCAGCAACATTTCCTTCCCTTTGCCACAGCCAGTGCTTTTTTTACAGCTCTGTCATGTTCACTTTCTTCCAGCCTTCCTGTTGCTTCTACTAAATGAATTCATGAGTTAGCCAAGAGGCCTATGGGTGAAATGGAAAACTGCAGGAGAGAGACTGAATTTTTCAGGAGAGAACATAAGGAGTTTTTAACCAACCACAAGACCAGTCACTCAGGAGGCAATGTTCAGCGTGTGTGGACCAAGACACTCTCAGTAACCCTTAAGACAACAAAAAAAGTGCCGCTTCAAAAGTTTTTTTTTTTTCTTTTCAATGTTATTCAGTGCCCGTGTGTTCCCAGAGGCTTCTGCAGCACAGCACGTTGGAGGCAGCAGGATGGAGAAACTGCAGGGTGGGCTCAGCTTTCTCGAGCTGCAGTTCATTAGCTCGGACTCTCCCCTGTACCCCTGCATGTCCCTGAGAGGTCAAAACAGAAGTGTTGGGGGGGTTGTGTAAGTTGAAAAGCCAAAACCAAAACCAAAAAACACTAAGAAAACAGCATTTTTAGAAAGCACAGTCAAGTAAGCAACATTCTACGTAATAACCCAGTTTTAAGCACCTATCTGAAGATCTTAATTAGCCCATTCTGCTGTTAATTTCACATATCCCCTCTTTGCTTCAATATCTTTTTAGAACAATTTGCAGGCAACTGCGTCTGTGTTTAAACCCGTATCCATCTAGGCAGGATATGATTATGCTTATTTGTGATTAGTCCTTCAAGCATTCCCACTTGATCAGCGTAAGAACACTGAGAAATTAACCCCCTGCACTCCTGTCCCTAAGTAACACCCTGCACCCCACTAAATAGATGTTTTTTCCCAACAAATGTTTTAGGGATTATTTTTTCTTTTCTGATGTACTCTTTTTGGGAGTTTTGCAGAACATTCTTATCTATGTTTTTATTTGAAAGCAGACCATTATCTTTTTATTCTTGGATATTCTTGGGACAAGATACCAGTTTGCAATTTGTGGCCAGGGGTTTTATCTGTTCCTATAAGGTTCCCCAGCACTGTGCCTGTCAGTGTTATGAGGTGGTGGCAGCTGCCAACGCCCTCGAGACTGGAATAGGCACAGATGACCATGTGTGTGCCATTACAGTGATCCCAGGATGTCCCCCCAGGCATCCCCTTGTGAGCCCGGGAGAGCACCCCGTCCCCAAACCCAGAGCTCCCAGCCACATCTTGGATCCCTGTGGTATTGCCAGAAGAACACATTCGGTTCATTTGTGCAGGGCTGACCATCAGGTACCGCCCAGGCCACATCACTTACAGGATTTGTGCATCTTATGTGCATCCCCTATCCTATTTTTGATCCCTCTTTCTGCTGCCCTGATATCTCCCTTTGCTTACCACAGACTCCTCCCAAGAAAACAGCTGCTATTTTTTTCCCATGGGTGCCAGATTTGCTACATCTGTACCCAAATAAAGTGTTAGTGATATGGTTACCTAGGCTCTGGTGGCCTTGCAGGACTGCAGCTGGGAAGGACCTCATCACTCCCCAGTTCAGTTATCTATGAAGCCTGGCCGTCTCCCACTTAACTTCCTCTCAGCCACCTGTGAAATCCAGCCATCCCTCACAGTGCTATTTCTAACTTCTGTCAGCTCCTCGCGAGGTTATCTGTGCATCCAGCAATTTCTCACGTCCTGTCCCATCCTTTTCTGGTGCACAATCCACTCGTTTGGCTTAATGGCAGGGCAGGACCCAGCCAGGAGGGCAGATGTTTACCTGTAGCCCTAAAAACCAGGTGAGGAGACCCAGCATCCAAGTCACTTTTCCAAAGTGAAACATGCTTTTGTGCACAAAAGGTACTGTAAACTCCTGCCCAGTGTTTCCTGATCAGTCCTTCCCCAAAGGCCACTCTGAAGGCACGCTGCAGCACAGGACAGTACATTTAGCAGTCTGCTTTCAAGCCTAACTATTTTCCTATAGCTAGTGCTTGAGGGTTTTTTCTGGCCTCTGATTCATTGTTCCTTTTTCTGGGCAGTAACTGAGGCAATACACTGCGCTCTTCAGAAGAGTTACTTTCTGGCTAACAGCAATGCGCTTGTGTGTAATGGGACATGTGGATATAGGAGGCCCCTCAGATCTTGAACGTAACATACCTGTGGAGCAGTCTGGCTGAAGTTCAGCCTCTTGATGAGACAAATATTAAAAGAAGTTTCACGTTACAGGTACTGAAAACGCAATCCCTGTTTTTTCCCTGCTGTCTTACAATCTCTCCCCCTTGCAACAGCTTTGGTTGTTCATCTGGCCCCACAGCACGCTGTCACAAGAAGGAAAATACAACATGAAGCTCTCCAGCAATATAGACAGCAACTCACTAATGCAAGCTCAGTTTAGGCTGCAGGCTTGATTAGTTTTTGACTGGAATCATAGGCAGAGACGCCTCTTCAAAGTAAACACAATCTGGAAGACTCAGACTTCTGCACCCACGCTAACACCCATGTATGAAGCCAGTGGAGGAGTCAACTGTCCCGGACGTGGAAGGCCTCTCTCACCAAATGGGACACTGGGGTGGTATTTCCATAAACTCCAGTTCTTCGTGCATGGCCACTGCTGCTAGATTACTTCTTTTTGTGGAAAGAAGATGTGACATTATGTTTCCCAGCTTATTTTTGCTTTTCTGTAAGCAGGACAAAACTTCCACCTTTCTAAAAAAGCTGGATTCCATCCATATATCTCTGGATAATTACTTCAAAAATGAAAGCCTTGCAGAGGAGGAAACAGTCATTTTTGAAAGGTCCTGAGATATACGTTTAGCTTAGAACTATAAATATCTTTGTTGCACAGCACAACAAAATAGCATCTGAAAGAAGCCAATATATTTTCAATATCGAAAAGGCAGACTACTTTATACTAAAAATCACAATATATAGACTTTGCTGCCATTGGCTCCTTTCATGCATAAACATTTGAGGCCCTTGGCTCTGTTCTGGATGTCCAGACAGTAGCTTTATAGAGCAGACAACATTTTCTCTTGTAAATTTGCATGATATCAGCATAATCCCACCTAACAAAATGCAAGGGGAGGAAAATAAAGACTGCAAAATTAGCTTCTCTGGGGTTAGAAGTGCATTATGGGTAGCAATTAGAAATTGCCTGCACTAACCATCAACGAAGTGAACAGATTTAGCACATCACAGAAATTAATGAGTGTGCGTGTAAAAGATGATAGCAATTCTTTCCTCTAAACTACCTCCTTGCTTGCAGCATAGCAAATGCAATTAAACTTCTCGAGGCAATAGAGATGGTTCTCACTGAAATGTAGGGAGGTAAATGCAGACACCATGTTCCTTAGTGCAAGGAATGCAATAGGGCCCTCTTTTGGGTTTGTGTGGCAAGGTTTTGGTAGCGGGGGGGGGCTATAGGGGTGGCTTCTGTGAGAAGCTACAAGAAGCTTACCCCATGTTTGACAAAGCCAGTGCCAGTCTAAGACAGACCAACCGCTGGCCAAGGCCAAGCCAATCAGAGATGGTGGTAGCACCTCTATGATAATATATTTAAGAAAGGGAAGGAAAAAAAAACTCAGTGGTGAAACGGCAGTGAGGAGAGAGGAGTGAGACAATGTGAAAGACACATAAACCAAGCTCAGTGAAGCAGAAGGGAGGAGGAGGTGCTCGAAATGTCAGAGCAGACTCTTCCCTTGCAGCTCGAGATGAAGACCATGGTGAGGCAGGTTGTCCCCCTGCAGTCCATGGAGGTCCACGGTGGAGCAGATATCCACCCATAGCCCATGGAAGGGATCCCACGCCAGAGCAGGCAGATGCCTGAAGGAAGCTGTGAGCCCCTGGGGAGCCCCGTGCTGGAGCAGGCTCGTTCCAGGACCTGTGGAGAGAGGAGACCATGCCAGAGCAGGTTTGCTGGCTGGGCTTGTGACCCCGTGGAGACCCACGCTGGAGAAGACTGTTCCTGAAGGACTGCACGCAAGATGACTCTCAGTGGTCTGGGGTGCAGGCTTCAAACCTGTAGCTGTCTAGTGACAGAGTGGTTCACTTCCACTTTTCAGGCACCAAGAACTGTTGTGGTTTTGCCTCAAGTTGCAACAGAAGAACCATGCAGTTACTCTCTCTCTCTCCTTCCCCCTCCCCAGTGGGATGGGGATGAGAATCAGAAGGAAAAATGGCAAACACTTGTGGGTGGGGATAAGAACAGTTTAACAGAATGGCAAAGGGAGAAGAAAACAACAATCAATAATACTGACAAAAAGCATAGGCAACATGCAGTGTTCTCACCACCCAACACTCAGCTTGCTCCTGAGTAGCAAAAGGCTCTCCTTCAGCCAGCTCCCCACTTAAATACTGAGCGTGGCATCACATGGTATGGAATAGCCCATCTGATTGGCTGCTTGGGTTAGCCCAACCAGCTTGTTGTGAAAATTAACCCTATCCCAGCTGAACACAGGACAGGCTCTCTGCCCTAACTTGCTGTACCTTCCTTCAGCTTGACCTCCCCGGTCAAGGCGGTCCAAGCTGCACTCCTGCATGTTCTATATGCTGTGTTCCTAGCAAGATAGCTATCTGCTGAAATGTTCGGTCCTTTCATGCCGTGGTTTTCCCTCCCCATCCTCCTGGTGACACTCTTGCATTAGGTGTTTCTTTACTAAAAAAAAAAAAAAAAAAAGGTGGTGGGGAACTAACCAAGGGAATGAAAACAGAAAGCTGAAAAACAAGATGAAGCAGCACAGCCTGGATTTGTCTCATCAAGAGTCACACGCTGGTTTATTTCCAGCCAATATCAAAGTTCTCCAGGCCACATTCACATGCTAGAGATGGTCCACCTGGAATAAATAGCCCATCTCCTCACTGAGAAGCTGCCATAGGCCTGGAAAACAATCAGCCACAGGGGAGTGAAATGAGATGATGGGGAGAGCATAGGGATCATAGCAGTAATAGAGACACTGATCCAAGACAGAGCAGAGGAGTCTGGAGCATCGTCCTCTTTGAAAGGAAGTCAAAGGGAGAGGGCTAGCAACTTCCGAGGGAACAACCACTGTTTGGATGTTCAGCACAAGCTGGGATTTGAGGTAGGTCCCTGACACAAAGAAACTGCATTTCAAGCTGCTTTCCTCTAGTCAGGCAGTTGGCCATCTTTCTTGGTAGACAGATGCAGCTGAGGAGTGGCAAAAAGCACTAATACAGACAAAAATAGAAATGGAACAGCTGCAAGACTATGAATTTCTGTACTGCAAAAAGTACACACCCTTGTTTCTTACCTCCCATGAAAGAGAAAACTGTCCAGGGAATAAGATACTTTCGTCATATTAGTGTACAGGTCTTGACTGAGTTGTTACAAGATCAAGAATTTGCCTTAAGGGTGGTGAGTGGAAAATTATCTGAATAGGAATATTTAAGAACATATAAGAATGAAGATTTGTTAAAGAAATTTCCTCCTTTACTTTCTCATTCCATTATCTTCAACGTCATTGTACTTCTGTCATGAAAGGACATGTTTCCAAGGGTCTTTTTCCACAGGGACTCTCGTTCTTCCCCAGTGTGGTCTTTTCTCATCAATCACTCTCAGCCTCTCCTCCCTGTCCTCTAAATATCTTGCTCCAACCAATTGGCTTCACCCTTCATGAACAGTGGCTCCCCAGCTCACACTGCGTTCACACCTTTCCCCATCTCCTGCAGCCTGCACAACTACGCCCTGCTGCTCCAATCACTCAAATACTTCACACGCACAGCAGTTGTTCTTCTGCAGAGCGACACCCAACTGCATCACGCAGAACCGTGAAATCCAGGAATTAAACATAGTATTCTGCAAGAGATTGATTAGAAGAGGACTGCATGTTCTTCCAAAAGAGGACTGATCACAGTAATGTACCATTCAAAGAAGGACAGGTGATGGCAGGGCAACATGCACTAAACACATTGTCACTAGTGTTGGAGGCACCGCTCGTTAGAAGTCTTCATACTCGATTTGAAGAGCAGTTAAGTAGCTTGCTTTGTCTCTGACGGAGTCTGCTGCTTGTCTGCCAGCTGTCATATTGTCCCTATTGGAGAGACCTTTTGTACTTGGAGTTCATAAAATATACTTCTGATGAGCTCTCTTTGCTGTTATAACGAGACAGATTATACTATGCTGAAGATATTTTCAGACATGTTCTCAAGTAAAAAATAAATCCAATACTCTAGAGAGAAACTTCACCTTAAAACTGAAGCTGCATAAACAGTGCATATCTTTTCCCCAGAACTATATAGTGCAGTTCTGCAGCAGAGGTCATTGTGGTATTTCTTTACCAGTTGATTTTGCCTCTGTAGTTATCAGATGGGTGTATGTGTTCTGCTTAAGAGAAGAAAAAGTGTTAACCCTTTCTCCCTGTGTGCAGTACATAAATGCTTTATACAGAACATGTACCCTTAGTGAAGTGGGAAATGCTTATGCGTCCTCTGTATACCGGAATCAGCAAAATACACAACCCACGTGTGTTTACAAGCCATGAAACACGCCACGCATTAAAACTGTGTGTGATTTTATAAAAACCAGTGGAGAGATGAAGCTATTAAATTATTTACTACTCAGTAACTACGTTACCTATTTTTTAACACCTCCACACTTGGATGATAATCAAGGAAAAAAGTATATTCCAACATAAACAAGGACAAATTTAATCAGTCTAAAAACCTACACAAACAATAGCACTCACTTCAGATACATCTCACATAAAGGAGGAACTCATCTCAAAGTTGGTCCCAGGCTTGTAGAGTGCTCCGTATAGACGGCATGATGCACCTACAAAGCCATTGAGGTCTACAGAGGAAGATCACAGCAAATCATGCATCCTCACATTCCTATAAGCAACTCCACAGGCAAAGCCTGAGCACTGCTGCATTAACTCACCCTCAAGCAAATCATGAAGATCACAGCCACACATCAGGAGAAGGGCATACTGCCCTTGTACCTTGTGTACGGGACAAAGGGGAATAAGAATATCTTCTGCTGCCTCTTCCAACTGTGTGGATCGGCCCATGCCAATCAGAGAACAAAAAACAGAGCAAGGGGGTCTTCTATAAAAGCACTCTCCAAAGAAGTTTAAAGTTAGAAATGCAGAAAATAGCAAGAAAATTACTATGTTACAATTATTTATGACCATGCTGAGCAGGAAAACAGACTGTCAGTGCTATTTGTACTATTAAATCATTGCCTAAAGCGTATCTATTGTAGCCTTACAATCAGGAACCCAGGAAGCTCCTTTCCCAGTCATATGCCTTGTTCTCTGGGTAGAGTCCCACTTGCCCAAGAAATCTTTTCTCTGTGTTTGACAGAATATCACCCCCAAAAGAGTCTGTCTGTTGAGGTGCTCTGGCAAGAGGCAGGCATTTGAAGTCACTGACACTTCAAAAATGTACTACCCCCAGGCATCTGATCCTCTGGGTGGATGCTATCACAACTATGCAATTGTGTAAAACTGAGGCAGCATTCAAAGCCTCGATGCTTTTTGGAAAAAAAAGTTTGCCAGAGTGCCTGTGTTTTGCACAGAGCACAACACTGCTGGCAAGCATGAAGAGCAGGTACATCGGGGAAGCTGGCCACAAAACTCCCACGTTTTTAGCTCACGACCAGATTTAGGTGAGCGATAGCTGCTGAAGTGCAGCTGTCGGTACAGCAGAAGCTCTGGGAGTGTGCAGAGCAAGCTTCACCATCAGAGCTGCATTTGAGTTCTCAAATTCCCAGGTCAGGGTCCAGGTCCAGAGTGCATTCCAATCACAGAAACACACCAGAAAACAACTGCAAAAAGTGAATTATCTGGACTATCAGGGAAATATATCCTAAAGTCATGATGTTAAATTTGGATGCAGCACTGGGGAACTTTACACAGTAAAACATAATTGACTACATTTTTTCTGGTGCAGAATAGGACAGGCTTTAGGCAGGACTTTTTTTCTAGTCTTAGGAACAATAGTGCTTTTGTGGAATTGGGTTCTTGTCATTTAGTTATCTGGTCCCATATTAAAGATGGTGTGTCTGACATTCCTTCACCCCTTCCAGTGCCTCAGAAAGGATCCACAGGAAGATCACTTGTCAAAGATTACCTTGCATTTTCCTACCCAAGCCCTTCTGGCTGGATGGTGCAGACAGGCAGACAGCTGTGTCTTCACCTGTTTAAAAGCAGCAGTAGACTTTTAATAGCTGACAGGCCATTTGCTGGGGCTCACTTCTTTGCATCGCTCTGCTATTTTGTACTTTGAAGTTTCTATAGACTGAAACGAAAAGGAAAGAAAATGAAACTGCTGTAGTCCCACTGCTGTGTGCTGGAAACGGGCAGCATTCAGTAATCCAACTGAGTAGGAAGAGCTGGCAGAGGGCTCACAGTCCTGCTTTAGTTTTTAGACACGTGATGAGTTGGGCAGAAGCTATCTGAAAAGTGTATTTGGTTATATCCCATAGAATCATAGAATCAGTAAGGCTGGAAAAAACCTCTAAGATCAGCAAGTCCAGATGTCAACCCAACACCACCATGCCTGCTAAACCATGTCCTGAAGTGCCACATCCACATGTTTTTTGAACACCTCCAGGGATGGGGACTCCACCACCTCCCTGGGCAGCCTATTCCAATGCCTGACCACTCTTTCAGTAAAGAAATTTTTCCTAATATCTAATCTAAACCACCTCTGATGCATCTTGAGGCCATTGCCTCTTGTCCTATTGCTAGTTACTTGGGAGAAGAGACCAACACCTGCCTCACTACAACCTCCTTCCAGGTAGCTATAAAGAGCAATAAGGTCCTCTCTCAGCCTCCTCTTCTCCAGACTAAACAGCCACAGCTCCCTCAGCCGCTCCTCATGAGACTTGTTCTCCATACCCCTCACCAGCCTCGTTGCTCTTCTCTGGACATGCTCCAGCAACTCAATGTCATTCTTGTAGTGAGGGGCCCAGAACTGAACACAGTACTCGAGGTGCGGCTTCACCAGTGCCAAGTACAGGGCATACAATCACCTCCCTACATCTGCTGGCCACACTATTCCTGATACAAGCCAGGATGCCATTGGCTTTCTTGGCCACCTGGGCACACTGCTGGCTCATGTTCAGCCGGCTGTTGACCAGTACCCCCAGGTGCTTTTCCACTGGGCACCTTTCCAACCACAATTCCCCAAGTCTGTAGCGTTGCATAGGGTTGTTGTGACCTAAGTGCAGGCCCTGCACTTGGCCTTGTTGAAACTCATACTGTTGGCCTGTCTGTCCAGATCCCTCTGCAGAGCCTTCCTACCCTCAAGCAGATCGACACTCCTACCCAACATGTGTCATCTGCAAACTTACTGAGGGAGCACTCAATCCCCTCATGCAGATCATTGACAAAGATGTTAAACAAGACTGGATCTAAAACTGAGCCCTGGGGAACACCACTCATCCCATCTCCATGTAAGGTGGTAACTGGCCTGACACATTCTTTCCCTCCAGATAACTTAGTCTCACACAAAGAAAAAAGTACATGCGTGAGGCAAATAGCAGCCAGAGCTTGCTCTAAGAGGCAATCAAGAAGCAACCATCATATCTTTTGTTCTCCAAATCAAGTTTTAGAAGACTAATCATGATGAGTCTATTCACATAAGTGTCTGTTTCCTTACTCTGATTCTAGCCATCTGTGGTACAATTAAAGGGGTGACATGAAAGTGTTTTCCCTGGACAATGCTAAATTACTGTCTACTGGAAAGGAAGTTGTTTTGAAGAAATTCTCAATAAAGGCAAGGGTGCTGATCTACATAGGCAGAAAGACATATCATGCCAAGTTTTGTTTATGTATGTTTTTGTTTTTTCACTGTTTTGTCAAGTACCCTGCAGCACAGTTCAGTGATAGCGGGTAGTATTTGAATGAGTGGGTAAAGGATGTCAAACTGAGTATACAAGAATGAAAGCATTGGCCTCAACTGTGGAAGGTCTGGTTGATTTAAAAGCTGATTCAATGATACAAGCCTTCACTCAGCTGGTTTACTGAAAGTATGCAAGCAGACTTTTTTTCTCTTCTTCTCTTTTCCTTCCTGTCTTTTGAATGTGTGCTGCAGGCCTCAGGCATCTGTTCACAGGCTTTCTCTTTCTTACCATGGAGAAAAAAACTTCTCACCTGCCTGAAAGATGGAGTTAGGACACCATGCCATTCTAATTAGTTGTGAAAGAGTTTTCTTGCTTCCCTGTGGTTCTGGGCATGCCTTTTTTTGTGTCACTCATGCCTCCTAAACCTCCTTCAGCTACATTGCCTCAGGACACTCACAGCCTGGTACAGCAAGTTGTGAGATGCTCAGTGTTTGCCTCTGATCAGTGCTGGTCCTCTGTGAGCTAGCTGCTGTGAGAACAGGGAGGATGGGGTGGGTGTGAGGCAGGGACGGGAACTCTGGCTGATCGGGGATGGAGCTGGTCACCTCCTCATTAGCCTTGTTTCCAGCCCACTGGCCTGCAGAATGACAGTCTGGAGGTCACTTGATGGTCTGAATCTCCAGCTGGGTTCATCGTGACATCTATTTGGGAGCTGGGGCTATCTCATCCTGTAATAATTGGATCAGTCTTCTGGCTTGCCTGGGCAATGGAGGAGTTCTGTAACATTTTCATGTATATTTTGATACTGTTATGTACTTATTTATCTTGTCACAACTAGAGGACTTAGTCACAAAAGAAAAAATGAAAAGAATAAATCCTTCAGATCCTGCAGGATAAAAATGGCCTCCTTGAATCAATCTTCATCTGGTGGTAGTGTAATTATGGATTATTTACCAAGATCCAGTCTCCTACTCTGAGTACGAAAATTGCCAAGGTGCCTGGCGGTAGTAAATTAGGTAACACACAGGGTGATTTGTCATTATTACAGATCATTAGTTCTTTTCATGTTTAAACTTGCCCTTTCCAAAGACAGAGTTTTTTTGGGTGTCTGGAAGATACAATATGCTTCAATCACAACTCAACTGGTATGTTAATCGTTGCACCGGATTGATTCGGCCCTTTCCCAGGAAACAGCATTAAAAGCTTTATAAAGTGAGAAGCAAAGAAAGCAAGTCACAAATGGACAAATAAGCCTTTGCCAATAGAGAGACTGTAAATTCAGGAAGTTTATGAACAGCCATGAAGTGATAGTTACTGCTCTTTTACCTGTTCCTGCTACCAACACTGTCCCCATCCTCTGTTCCCACCACCAACACTGTCCTCATCCTCTGTTCCCCAGCCCTTTAAGAAGAGAGATCTCTTCGTGGGGAATACGTGAATCTCCTGGTGGCCTGACAGAACTGTCTGAACTGCCCACTTGGAAGTGGTGGCATCCTAAAGCCCTTTTCCTTGCAGGTGGGAAAGCGTTACTGTGCTGCCCTCTAATGCTCACAGCCTTGAATTCACTCACGGATGGGGAGATTTAAGGTTAGTGCCGCTGAACAGACAAAACAGTGCTTTTTCATCTGCTCTCTTCACATCAAATTGTAAAAACAAGGGTTTATGCTAAATTCAGTGTCGTTTTTCCTATGCAAGTGCACTTGTTATTATGTAGCAAAAGCATGAATTATTGACTGCTTCGAGGCTGTAATCCAATTTGTGGATATTTCATTTAAAGTGTGCCATGAGTGAATTGTCCCATGGTGATGTATTGATAGGCCCTAGGCTGATGCTGTCACTGAGAGGTAAAGAAACTCAGCACAACTGGAAAAAACAGGGGAACTTTTCTTGAACACAACCATGATAGATGTGTTAGGTTCCTGTTCCTTTAAATTTTAGAGCATATAAAAATGATGCTCCCTGGTCTATTGTATCTCGCAGAACCATTTCACAGGATCACTTAATCTTTTTCAGGAGCTTCCCTATCCTGAGTTTCTTATTGTTCTCCTTCTGCATCACCTAAAACCCTGTCAAAACTTAAAACTGCTATCCTAATCCAAGATTGACCATCTGAGATTTGTGCTTTCATACATCCTGTTTTGCACTTAAATAGATGCCAGCAGATCTCCGCTCCTCTTTTTCCTTGCAGAGATGTGCAGAAAAGGGGGCTGGAGGGTGGGCAGGATCTCCATTTTAAGGCTCAGCAGCATTCATCCCCTTTCTAGCGTCAAAGTTTGACCTTGGAGTCCCAGAGTTACAGCAGCGGCAGCAGCCACACGATTACTACCAGGGTGGGGGCAGGAGGAGGAAGAGGAGGGAAGGAAGGCATGCAAGCAGGGAAACATGTCCACAGAAATCCAGTGAGGGCCAGAATCTAAACTAGCTTGTCAAGCTGCATAAATATTAATCATATCGTTTAAGCCGACATTCTGCCCCATCTGCAGAGTTTCACTGTAAGAGGTTTCTCTAACAGGGCATGATGTCTCCAAGTGCCTTTCATTAATAATTAAAACATTGTATCTCAAATTACCACCCGGTTCATGGAAGATAATGCTGTGTTGGCAGTGTCAGGCAGGGGAGAACCCAGTGCATAAAGCTGAGGTGAAGGGGCAGCCTTCTGCATTTCTCTTCATTATTTCCATTTCAGTGCTTCCTAAAAGCCATAAGATCATGTCCTTCTTATGCTAGGCTCCTGCTCCACACCTCTTTTTCCCTTCTGTAAAATGACAATGCTTTCATTTGTCAAGCACTTTGAGGTTTACCAATGAAAAGCATCATGTGTAAGTTGGCCTGAAAATAAGCTTGTATGCCCAAGAGCTCATTTGTCAGAATATACCAATGGGGTTATTAAATACCAGTACCAACAAATTTTGCCTTGACTGTGTCCTTAGACCATCATGTGAAAACTCTCTCCAGGCACATAGTAAGAGGTGGTTTCAGAAGAAGAAAATACATGTTTAAGAGTGACAGGCACCTTTCTGCCAAGAAGGGACAGCAGGCAAACACAGAACAGCAGTTCAGCAGTGCTTCAGCTAGGAGCACTGAAGGGCACTACAAAGGCTCGGGTGGTGATGGTGGAGGAGTGTTAGTGCCATGGACTGGCCGGAAAGGTGGAAGGGTAAAGCACTGACTCATCGACTCGTTGTATAGCTTGTAGCACACTGGAATGCACGGGTGGCGAGCAACAACCCTCCTTCAGGGATCTTAGCCATAGGGAGAAGGAGAAGAGCAGTAATTAAAGGGAAAGATGAAATCAATCCAGATGCAAAACATTTTAATTGCAAGTTTGTTCTATTTAAGGTTATATGCTCAGCTCCAGATGTGGTGAAGCTGGAGCAACCAGGACTCTGCCGGGGTGTAGCATTAGAGTGCATCCAAGCTTGAAGTGACTTTTCTCTGGCCAGCTGGGATGTTTCTGGATCACCTTCTGCCCTACTTTTGATCTGAAGTGAGCAAAGCAACAGAATTTGTGAGCACCTGCAACTGGGTCCATACTTGGAGGTCTCAGTGTTTACATCAGTGCATGCAGGTCTTCCATCAAGTTGTGTTTGAAATTCCTTGTGTCAGAAATCTCTTTTTCTGTCTAGAATGTTGTAAAAGAGTTTCAGAACTGGGTTCACATCATTTGCAAATCAATGTCTTCCACATTTTTAGTTACTATACAGATTTACTTTACATGTGGGGAAAAAAAATCTACTGATGGAAGTTGAAGATGCCAACACTACTTTGAGTTACCAGATTTTTCCAGACATGGAAAGCTACATGTTCTCATCTGCTCTAGCCATAGGATTACAGTGATTCTAAAAGGAACCTGGATGCCAGATCTATTAGTCAACAAATCTGGAAGAAGAAAAAAAATCCCTCAGAAGCAGATGCTGATGAGATTGTTTAGAAAAAGGTTTGTTTAGTATTAAAGAACATACAGTGCAACAAAGCACTCACATGGATGTAGATTAACCTTTTTATTTTGTTTTGGTAACTATTTTAGCACCCATTACATTCTTCTTCACTTTCCTTTTCTGCCTCTTTTGTCATTGTTTTTTAATTCCTTGTTCTCAGGATAGCTGGTTCACAGGAAGCTCTTAATCTTTTGGCTAGGTGTTGTAATTGTCTGAAAACAAATTAGATAGCTAAACTGAGGGACAAGACAATTAAGAGACATGTCTGATGTCACACAATATGTTAATGGCTAATCACAGTTTGAATCCAGGAACTTCTAGTTACTAGACTTTTGCTGCAATCGACTGTGTTGTCTCCTGCAACTCTGAAGTGCTATAATATCACTTGAAAATTGATGTAAGGGTTGCATAGGTGAAAATTAAAGTTGTGGTCAGGAGAAAAAAAAAATGAGTTATCAGAAATCACTGACAAGTATCCAGTGCTGATCTGTTGTTAAACAAACAGACTGGACTCTGGTCTGAGATGTATTTGATACCCCCAGAACAAAAATATCTCGATCATATTTGAGAGGTCGTGGTGGTCTGGGGAGGTCCCCACTGACTGGAGAAAGGGCAACATCACCCCCATTTTTAAAAAGGTAAAAAAGGAAGACCTGGGGAACTACAGGCCAGTCTGCCTCACCTCTGTACCTGGCAAGATAATGGAGCAGATCCTCCTTGAAACCATGCTAAGGCACATGGATAACAAGGAGGTGACTGGGGACAGCCAGCATGGCTTCACCAAGGGCAAATCATGCCTGACCAACTTGGTATCCTTCTATGATGGGGTTACAGTGTTGGTGGACACAGGACAGGCAAATGACATCATCTACCTGGACTTGTGCAAGGCATTCGACACTGTCCCGCATGATGTCCTTGTCTCTAAATTGGAAGGACATGGATTTGACAGATGGACCACTCGTTGGATAAGGAACTGCCTCAATGGATGCATGTAAAGATCTATGGTAAATGGCTCGATGTCCAGGTAGAGACCAGTGATGAGTAGTGTGCCTCAGGGGTCAGTACTGGGGCCGGTTCTGTTCAATATCTTTGTTGGCGACATGGACAGTGGGACTGAGTGCACCCTCAGCAAATTTGCTGATGACACCAAGCTGTGTGGTGTGGTCGAGACGCTGGAGCGAAGGGATGCCATTCAGAGGGACCTTGACAGGCTGGAGAGGTGGGCCTGCGTGAATTGCATGAAGTTCAAAAGGCCAAGTGCAAAGTCCTACATGTGGGTTGGGGCTACCTCAAACACAAGTACAGGCTGGGCAGAGAGTGGCTCGAGAGCAGCCCTGAGGAGAAAGACTTGGGGGTACTGGTGGACAAGAAGCTCAACATGAGCCGGCAATGTGTGCTTGTAGCCCAGAAAGCCAACTGTATCCTGGGCTGCACCAAGAGAAGCGTGGCCAGCAGGTCAAGGAAGGGCATTCTGCCCATTTACTCTGCTCTTGTGAGACCCTACCTGGAGTCCTGCATCCAGCTCTGGAGCCCCCAATGTAAGAAGGACATGGATGTGTTGGAGCAGGTCCAGAGGAGCTCCACGAAGATGATCAGAGGGCTGGAGTACCTCTCCTATGAGAAGAGGCTGAAGGAGTTGGGGCTTTTCAGCCTGGAGAAGAGAAGGCTGCGGGGTGACCTTAGAGCAGCCTTCCAGTACCTGAAGGGGGCCTACAGGAAGGATGGAGAGGGACTTTTCACAAGGGTGTGTAGTGATAGGACAAGGGGGAATAGCTGTAAACTAAAAGAGGGCAGATTTAGATTAGATCTTAAGAAGAAATTCTTCACCATGAGGGTGGTGAGGCCCTGGCACAGGTTGCCCAGAGGAGCTGTGGCTGCCCCTCCCTGGCAGCGTTCAAGGCCAGGTTGGATGGAGCTCTGAGCAAGCTGGCCTGGTGGAAGATGTCCCTGCTCATGGCAGGGGGGTTGGAACCAGATGATCTTTAAGGTCCTTTGCAACCCTTACCATTCTGTGATTCTGTGATTCTATTATTCTATAATTAATCAACCCTCAGAAGTGGCAAGTGTCAGTAATAATATCTTGCCTGTATATCACTGAATACCTAGTGAAGAGTGCTTGTGATGAAATCTTTCTTCCTTTTGTTTCCTCAGTGGAATATGCTGGCACTTACTGCTCTACTGGGAATGTTATGTGGGAGAAATTCTGGAAGTAGACAGAGTACCGCTCTCCTTCACCTGTCTCCTTCCAATTAGACCTCGATGGATTTATGTCTTAATAAAACAGCAGTTATACTTTCTTTTTTCAATTCATCTTTGCCGTTAAAAAACACTACTTCAAACATAATAGGTATTGTCTGCAGTTGCTTAAATTGGGCATAAACATTTATTGCCTCTCTAGCTTACAAATGCAACCTTGCTGTTCATAGGAATGAGGAAAATTCTACTCAAGGTCAAGTGACCTGATGTTTTCAGGCAGCCTCATTACACACATTAACGCCTTAGAAGATGAGGCAGAACATCTGTTGGTGCCATAAAAATCATAGAAATGTGTGTATATTTGCTTTAGCTTTTCATGCCAACATTCAGCCTGTGCTCCCATTTTGGATCAATGTTCTGAAGAAATGCTAGAGTCTCTGTGTTTAAGATTTAGTTCAAAAGGTTTCTTGGTCTCTGCAATGCCCTATATCCAAAATAAGATCACAGGGATATCAAAATTGTTGTCTCTTGCTGCCTGCCAGCACTATTGGATTTCAGGCAGAGATAGCTTTGCCAATCTGATACACATTTTGTCTCATGTGTCTGACACCTGGGAGGTAGCTGTTTATTGGAGAACTATCAATATTCCTCTGTCTTATCAATGAAGTTCGCTCACCACAACAAAGACGACTTACAGAACTGGAAGAGGAGAGATGCTTGGCAGTGTGATAGTTTCTGTACTCTGTTGCTGCGCTGTGATGAGTTTCTGCCCCAGTGGCTTTGCTGTATGCCTTTCAGACTCTGTGGAGGGCATGGAAGGACAGCAACATCTCACCAACACCTGCAGGAGGAACCCGTCTAGCTCATTCCAGGTGCATGAGTGGAATTTACTCAGCTCTGTGGTCTTCTGCCTGACTCCAACCCTGCTGAGTAGTTCTGGGTCTATTTTGCAGCAGCGGGTTACGCTCACACGCTGACAGCTGACTGACACTGCTTTCTGGCTTGAAGTTCCCCCTGAAGTCTGTCACATCTGAGGTGTGGAAGGAGGGAAGTGCAAGATCTGGCTCTCCAGCTCCTTGTCATATGGAAACGCTGCTGTTCAGAGTATCTTTAGTACAGAACTTAAGGGAGCTTCCCCTCCCTTTGAGGCAGGGGAGCACTGCAGAAGAGTGCCACTGGGCTGAAAAGGTGCCTGAAATACATGTGCAGCATGGTCCATCTACAAAGTATGCCTGCTTTGTATCCCATTAGTGCTCCTGTTCATTTCAGTATAGTGCAAATGACTCTATTCAGCATTCCGGAACTCCTGCTGCAGGTGCCATGATCATCAAAAGCTGGACCTTTTGTGATCAAAAGATCCCAGAAACGCAGTCACTCCTAGAAGCTCCAGAACTAAGGTAATGAAAACAGAAGGATATCAACCAACGTGTTGCTGTGATGTATGCTGTGTTGGTCTGGACCTGTGATGTAGAAGGTAGCTAGGAAAACAGCAAAGAGCCTGGTGAGGAAGTGTCAGACTCCTCCATGAAACTGGTCCTCTCCCACTCCCATCCATTCCTTCCTGACCTGCATATTTTCAGCTAAAGCATAGAAGGGATAGCAAGGTTGTTCTCCAGTTAAAATATTTCAGCCTCAGTCATCATACTGCTGTGGCCAGGGATAATAAACACAAGCTCAATACACTCCTGGTGATCGGTTGGAAACCGCTGCAGATGGCAGAGCGTAGGAACAGCACAGTGATTCATAGTGGGCAACGCTGCCCTTTCCAATGTGGCCCTAGTGGGGCTCTGTGTAGAGACGTGAAACTGTGGTAATCTAAACCCACCACCTCCCTCCGTATGCTGTATTGCTTTAGCACACTTCCTTGCCTATGTGTTAAAGTGCTTGCAATTCAGAGTAATTTAAAACCCCATCAGTACTTGCTAGAGGGTTGGGGTTTAGAACCTCAGTCAATTAAGTCCATGTAGATGAGTAATAGGGGTAAAACTCACAGTTTTCAGTGCAGAAAAAGAAAGAAAAAATGAAGAAAAAAGATTCTATAGCCTAGCTATTCAAAAGTAATTATATATTTAGTTACACGAAGAGACATTTTCAGAGTTCTAATTGCTCCAAATCTATCTGCTAAAGAGTCATTACATTCCATTTTAACCCCTCTCCGACACCAGGAACTAACGCTGTAATTGAACTGTGTCACCAGTGATATCAGTTCAAAATTATTAGTAGAGTTGTTCTTTTTCATATTTGTTCTAACATTACTGCTCATTGCCTACAGGCATGGGGCCAGATTTGCTTCCAGCGTACGTGGGTACAACACCACTGAGATCAGTGCTGTTGTGTCCAATTAGGTCTGTGATGAGGCTGGTCCCATGTGCTACAAGCCTTCATTAACCAATATATTCCCATTGCAGACTGTGTTCTGTTCACCCAACTCCATCCTCTCAGACATGTGGCAATGGAGTAAAATAAAACGCTGTAACATCATGCTTTTGAATTGTCCCCAATTTTTTAATGTCATAACCCCATTTTGATGCAATTTCATATCCATACACATGATTCTGATTTCACATGCAGACAATAAATGAACAGCACTTTTAAGTAAATCGGGCTCCAGTGTGCTCTCTGATACCTTGTTGATATTACTGTATGTATGTCAAATACCCTGAGATCATAACCTTTCTCTCCACAGAGGTTATCTGAAGAATGCAAGAAATTAAACCAAAATATCATAGTAAACATGTTAATAAGCTTACATGCAGTTTACGTACTGAATAAAAGTACAGGTTTTGTTGTACTTCTGAAAAAGAAACATTAAATGTCGAGGATATTGCTAAATGCAGGCCTAGAAGGCGATATATAACCATATACAGTATGAGAGTTATTGGCAACCGATAATGTGAGTCTTATAGCAGTCCTTTAATTAAGATTCTACCCGCATTTCTACTTTAAACTCTGCCATAAAAATATGCTCTGTACTATAATCTGGAACACAGATCTTAGCACAGCAGTGATGTTTTTGGTTTGTTTTGGTTTTAATTCCAAAAAATCATTCAGCCATTTTATAGCAGAGAAAGATAAAGAGTAAGCTGGAAGTTTCCAAGCCCTCAGTCATGGTCTTACACAAGTCATCTCAGCTCAAGATTAACTCTCACAAATGCAATAAGTCAGTCTCATTCCCATGGCATTAGACTGCTTATTGCCCAGCATTCAGTCAGCTGGTACTGGAGGAGTTTTCTTGTGCAGTGCCTATCAAACCAGTTGATTCATTGCCTGCCTTACCACTCTGAGTACGTGCTGGCCAGACAGATGTCATTATTTACGGCCTAGCTCTGCCGGTGCTCCTCCTTGGTGGAGCGTGCGCCATTCAGCTGCGTTAGCACATACTGCAAAGCCCTTGTCGGTACAGCTCACTGGCCTGAGCACAGCCACGCGACTGACCTTTGCAGGGCCGGGGCTGGCTCATATCTCATTAGCACAGAGGACAGGAGAAGGTGGTTTGTGGCCATCTATATGTATTGCGTAGACAGCACCTGAGGAGAAACTGCTTTCTGGGTCAAACCGTGGCCCACGACCTGTCAGAAAGGTTATATTGAGATGAGCAACCCATTTCCATTTTTACCTAACTCATATTGAAACCAGGCTCCCTCGGGATGGAGAGCTGAGCTTGAACCTGGGCCAAGATCATGGTTAACTAGGTCACCGCTGTGACGGTGCCACCTGCAGTCAGCCCAGCTCCCAGGGGAAGAGCAAGAGCCGCAGCGTTGCACACGCTTGGCACACGGCTGCCGAAGGAAGCAGTCCTGCTCTCCCCTGCTCCAGCTGCTGCTGGGTGAGCGGCTCCTTCCTCTCCATGGGGACACCACCAGTGCCAGACAAGGCACACGGCGGTGAGGAGCAGGGAACCGATCCTGGGTAAAACTAACCCAGAGGGGAGGAAATGGAGAGAGAGAGAAACCAGTTAGTTTTAACCCGCGTGGGTTCCCAGTGTTACTCTCCTCCAGCCACACGAATGCTCACAGCCTCATCCACAGGCAAAAGCCGACACCAGCACAAAAAATGGGGAGCGACCCGAGCACGGCAGTGCAGGGTGACTCATCACGGCGCTGGCGCCTGATGGCAAGTCAAGAGGCACGGGGGACTGCAGCCTAAAAACTTGGGCACAGTGGTTTAGTGACGACAAGCGTCACTCCCCAGTCCACTGTGTCTATTGTGAGAACACAGCTTTTGACTCAGTTGATGATCAACACATAACAGCTTTTGTAATTATGAGGAAATAGCAGCGTTAGAAATGACTAACATCCTGCACCTTTGGACTAGCTCAACATGTATACACATGCTTCTTTCTCGGAAGCTTAGTAAGAGTTTTTACATCATTATTACACAATTTTATCTGAATTTACATCAGTTTTATGAATATATTACTCCAAATCAATAATATGGTCTATTTTCAGTATTTATTTAACATAATAAACACCAAAAAATTAACTAAAAACAAAATGAAAATATTCCCCAAGTACAAATGGAATTAGTACACTATAAAGACTCCATAGTCCCAGCCCCTTTCAGTAGGCATTAGCCTGAGCTTTTCTAAAGCACTCAGTACTGCTGTAGCTTACCTCTCCAAGCTCAGAACCCACCCACATAAATATCCCTGGCCTTTTCATGGCAACTGGAGGGCAGCTGCGTGAAAGTCTCCTAATGGTGCTCCTCTACAGTGTGCCATCGACCTCCTTTTCTCCCACTTTTCTCATTCACCCAAAAGGTAGCTTCGCTTCAGCCATACCAAATACATCCAGATCATACAGGAGGCAAGACACTAGTATAAATGCCGATTATTCTTATTAGCTGTTGGAGAATAATCATTATCATTACGTTTCCAAAATTATGTTCCACATTAGTGTCTTCCTGTGGTGTCCTTTGTATTAAACCATAGAGGTTTAATCTGCAACTACAGTTATTCTTGCTTCTGTGGGATTATTTTATCGCCTCAATGTTCCTCTAATAGATGGTGTTTTTGGCATGTGAAATGATGAGTGTGTATTATAAACCAATTAGGCTTTATTTAAAAAGAAATTGTGGTAGGCAATGAAAAAATATCTTGAAGCACTGAGAAATGCTTGAATTTCTTGATAGTTCCTGCATTCAGAAACTGTGCTGTTACCCAATCTGCTAAACCATTGGAACAGTTTTATTTTTAGATTATGTGGCTCCCGTGCTAACATTTTTCCTGCTCTGTAGAACTAATTACCATCCCATACACTATTGTACATACCTTCAGCTTAAATCAAAAGATAGATTTGTTCAGTGATCCCTTCTAAAGGAATAGGGCACAAAGAGATGCATGCCCTCAGACTAATTTTATCCTGTGGAAAATTTCATTTTACCTACCATCTTATTTTAAAGAGTTAATTTCCATTCTGACTGTGTTTTATTAATAGGCCACTGGAAGCTTATAAACACTTCAAGGCTTTTAAGATTGTGTTTTTGCAAAAATGATTAATTATGCAGTGTTAAGGATTATGATGCCCTCTTTTCCATGGTTTCTGGACTTCTTGCTTGTTGTCATGTAGCTCCAACAGTTTGATGCTCACAAGAATATATTTTTCCCCATTTGTTCTAAGAGAAAGTGTGATTAAAAGTGATACCCAAAGTGTGATAAAGTGATACCCATATTTTATTTGCACATATTGCAAACTGAAAATCTGCCAGTCACACAGTCAGGTTGTCCTGTGGTGCATATCGTATACAACCACTCGATGGTTTTTTTAAGACTAGTTTAGTATTTGTGCAAGACCCTGGACTATCAGCTGCAGAGACTGACAAGCTTAAAGCTGGCAAGGACAGTGGCAATCATCGAGACTGATTTCCCGCACAATAAAGGTACATTTACATTTCCTCACTAATTCTTCCAAAGGAGAGAATTTTTCTTCCTGGAGCATCAAAGCTATTTGATCTAAGGGACAGCAAAGGAACAGTGTCACTTTCTACCGTGTTGCCTCATTTTTTGCTGAAATGATGTCTGAATACTTCCTTTACAGAAGTAATTCTTAGATGCTTTATGGATCATGTGGTCTGGAGCTGAGTAAATCTTGAAACTGTGATCTCTACAGGAGAGTAGCAATTTCAATTCTTAATTAATATAGACAGTGTGTCCCAGCCCTCATAACATAGACCTACCTTCTCTACTGTCTTCCTGAGAATATCACAGTGAGTGGCTTTACTCCCAGGAATATCAGTGCTTTTCTCAATACATAGACACTCAGAGAAATTCCACTTTTGACTTAATTGCAATTCCCACATCAGAAACCTGATCTAACAGGCCTACTTTACTCTGCTCAGAGGACACCCCTGCATTGCAATGAAACAGCTAGGAACTGTGCACCGATGTCATCTGTCTGTAGGGCGGTCAGATGGCCAAGTGCATTCAGGAGCACTGGGGCTGCTTCACTGACGAGGCACCAACGGAAAGATGTGCTGATCATGAAGAATCACTTTCTGACCTGGCCTGTCCATCCACATAGAGAAGCACGGTGGGGAGGAAGAGAAATGTCTTGTTCTCTCAGGGACTTTTCTTGTTGCAGGAGACCGGCAGTCTATATCTTGTGCAGTAAACAGGCAGACGTGAGTCCCCATTCCTCTTGTCCCTACTGTAGTAGCAAGCCCAAATGAGATTGTGCATACAAGAAAATAGGTGAGCCTAGAAGGCAAAAATGACCTATCTCCTCTCTAGCCTGGGAGTAGGGGTGGAAGGGTTTGCTGTGACCTACAGCCTGATGTGCACTTTGCACGCAGAGCTGGATGGCCACATGGGATGCTGGGAGATGCCATTCTTGTCTGCTGTGAATAGTTAGCATGGAAACAAACCATTTACTTAGTTTCATGGCTAAAATGTAGTAGCTATGCCCACTGTCGCTTCTCTGTCAGGATCTGACATACCAACTGACAGTCATGCTTTGACTTCTCTTTGTGCTTTCCACCCTTATTCTTGGAGTAGCTTGCACACGTTGCTGAACACTACCTTGCATGAAACACAGAGAACAGTGTGAACAAGTTGTTGCAGAAGGGAGACGCAAAGTGTGCTGACCAAAAGAGTGTGGACCCGTCATCTTTTACCCACACTTCCGCTGACAGAAGGAGCTACTGCCGCTTACTGAGGGCCCCGGGCTAACTACTGCTCTCCCAGCAGAAGCTACCGCTCCTCCAGGCTGCCTCAGCTGCCCATGGCAAATCTCCCCAATCCATTGTAGCCTAAAAAAGTGTGCCTTTCTTTAGAGGGCGGAGAGTAAATCTCTGCTAACCCAGCTGGATTCAAGCACATTCCCGAAAGCAGCTCAGGCTGGATTGCCTCTGGCAAGGACGGTTAGCCAGGAGGCAGGGTCGGGCTGGTAAACTTTTCAGCTGGCTCTAGTGCAGCTGGAAAAAGGATGTGTGCTCACACAGTGCATTGCCCAGGGTCAGACTGTGGCATAAACAGACTTACGGTTGCTTTAGTTAATAAGCAGAAGATAAGTACAGGCAAGGCAGGTAGACATTCACAGCAGAAATTCTACAGTGCAGTAAAAAGAGAAGATATAAGAAAAGCCAACGGGAATAACAGTTTTCTTTGTTACAATGAAGACCTTTATTCAATATTAGAAGAAAGCATCTTTTCTGTGATTCTTCACTTTTTGCAACGAAGTCTTTATACAAACAACTCCTAGTTTTATGAGGCAGCAACAAAACAAACCTTCTCCAAAGCTGTTAGACAGTGATAATCAAAGCTGCTATTGAGGAGACTGGAGTTGAACCACCGCTTGACAGGGAAAGAGTGCTGTGCAGTACCCTGCACTCCCTCTGCATCATACAGCCTTTCTGTTGCAATGATATCACTCAAAATGAAAGTTGAATCACATCAGACAAACACATAATGAGCTTGTGCTGCAATGTTTAATAAGTTAATCAAGTATGATAATGATACATATTTACAAGAAAGGAATTTGACTTGAAATCAAGTCAGGAAACAACAAAGGCTAGTGATAAGAACAGCTTTGCATTGACAAAGTCCAGATGAATACGAAATAATTTGGGCATCAAAAAAGAACAGAGACACTGGTAGTAGATGGAGCTGTGAAGAAGACTGAATTTCACAGCATACCCAATTACAAAATTCGTTACTTATGGGAACAGCAAAACAAGGTGTCTATACAGCATATGAGTAGAACTCAGTGGATTCAGTTTTCTAAATCTGTACCACTTATCGCATATATTTTCTAAAGTGGCTTGATACTGTGGAATTTGAATCTGAATCCCAAAGTCTTAGGACACCTGGAATGTCTCAGGTTTTTTTTTGGTTCATTAGAAATTGAGGCATTTGTGAGGTTAGATTTTCAAACTTTACTTCCCCTCTAAAACATAAAGCATGTTTGGAGTTGCTCAGGTTAAGGTTTCTGTTTTTCTGGTCATTTCTCATGTCTTCAAAAATGAAATGACTGGAGTAGAATCATTGCTCTGTAAAAGCCCCACTTTTGATAAGAAATGGCACCCTCTCTTGATCTGCTCAAAACTCTGAGACTCATTTAGATGGCTGAAAATGAGGGAAGACCAAAGTGCATCCCAACCAGGACGTAGCAACATGGCTTTCACTGAAGAGATTTTGCAATGAATAGAAAACCCATTTTCTTTCGATTTTTCTTCCTTTAGAGAGGAAAATTATCAGTTGTCTCTGTGTTTAGAGTTTAGAGTTCCTAATTTCCAAAGGTGAGGGGAAAAAAGCCTGTAAGCCTCATTGCAATACTGGGTGAGTGTGAAAAATTGCTTTTTTTTCAGTGACATCAGTGTGCTGGGTAATGAAGGGTGAACCCGGAGGTACTGCAAGGCACAGTGGCCTCCCTTGTTATTGCCCTGCTGTGCTGCACTCCTGCCCCTCCAGCTATGGTTGATTCAGGGTGATATGCTCACAGGGCGCAGTGTCACGCCATGTGAGGACACTAGCTGGGATCGGAAAGCTGTATGTCAGTCCGCAAAATCTATCTGTCTGCATTCAGTCCCTATTGATGCAGGAATATTTCTTCCAGTTCTGATGTTAGCTTCGGTTGTTAACATCTCTGAGTTCAGACACAGACCTGTTATAGCAAGTAACCCATTTATTTGGGTGCATTTTGTTCATCTCCTTGTGCCCAATTTCTTCATAGTCCCACAGCGATGTGTAATGTCTATTAATGTTTAATGTCTATCTGGCTGGCTCTGGTTGCACCGTCTTTGCTCGAAGGCATTCTCCCTAGGGTCAGCTGGAACTGGGCCTTAAATGTTTATTTGAAGATTCTCTTTTGTTAAAATCTTTTCCTTTCTTAAATTTACTTAGATTTATTCTCAAGGGTAATAGTTCAAGCTCAGAATTCAGTAGTAGTCAACCATTTTGAAATTTTACATATATGTATGTTTTCTTACAGAATTACATGTATTTTAGTTCAGTAGCCTCGTTTTGTTTTGCAGCATTTGATGTCCATAAATATCCATTGAGCATCTTGTATGAGTAATTCCCAGAATGCGGGCTGTTCCCATGCAATGTGCTCTTGGTGACATTAGCTTTGCAACTGGTTAACTGAATGGCACAGCCAGTTCCTGCTCCCTCGTTGGAGGGGAGCAATGTTGCAACTTGGATAGTAAAGAGAGCTCTTTGGATACCCAGCATCCGAAGGACTGATCTGTTTTTCCAGGTTAACAGTGTTTAACAAAGTGTGAATGTTGCCTAATATTTTATTTCTGAATTTCAACTTTACTTGTATTAGGGGCTGCACTAACAGCTACTAGCCCTTCATCAGAATGCTAAACATCTCACTGAAGGACTACAGTGCGACAGTGCTTGAATGGTTAATAATGTTTTTCCCTAGTAAAATTCATAACCTAGGTGTTGAAACCAGTTGGAACTCTAAATGAGGACTTTGTTAACTCATCATGTCTCACTGTCAGTGGTTTTCACATGACAGCTTCATAAAATCCCACCTAAGAACAGCCGCCAGCAGGGTAGGTCATCTGATGTCTCTGAAAGGTTTTGGTTAGGCTGCATTGATGGCCAGAATTCATTGCACCTCGGACCCTGGAGGAGAGGCAGACTGCAAGCGATTGCCTGCATAAAGGAACAGAAGGTGTCCTGATGCTGCTTCTCTCTTCCTTTGTTTCTTTCCTGTTCTCATCTCAAGGGCTACTTTCGCTTGGTCTTTCTGACGGCTGCACTTTTGCCTCCCAGTTCCTCTCTCATCAGTTGTTCCCCTTTTTAAGTAAAACATACAGACTAGATGGCAAGGAGATGTTTCATGGACTTCAGTGAACATCTTTTTCCTTCAGGGTTAACCTCATTGCACAGACTGAGGTTTTTCTGTACTGTCCTTGCCTCCTTTTTTTTGCTTTCTCTACACTGAAAATCTTAGCCTCAAAGTGCATTTTCCTCTCAGCGTTTACAGCAGGGAAAAAAGCAGCTGTGCTACAGTTTTCTTTTTTAAATTTCTTACAGTTGTTGGAGAGACTATTTCTTTTCCACTACAGCAGACCGGCTGTCTATGTCTAGCTAAGAAATAACTGAAAATAATAGCAAAGCAGTTTAACGCATTGAATATCTGTGCGAGGCACGCACTTAATCCTGAGTCTTTTCTCCTCTTCATATGCTCCTGTTTAGTCCCTGTTATTGTTCACTCAGCATTTTGTAATGACAGGCGTATAAACATTATAGAACTGTGCAGCTGGAGCACGCCTGAATGCAAATTACGTCGCACAGGAAATTGTGTAATGCACTCAACACCTGAAAATAAAGATCCAGATAATGAAAATGGAGATAGTTCTTTGGATGTGAGTAGAATTATGCCAATTTACAGCAGCTAAGGATTTGCCTGTGCATATGCCTCAACAAGCAGGTGAAAAACAGCTTTTCCTGTTCATAATTGGCACCTTTCTTGGCACCGTTCCTCCCACTCCCCCCAAAATTAGATGTAAATTGCCCCTCTTTCCTCAGGATTGAAATACTGGGGCTTGGGGGATTTGAATTGGACATGGTTTAGGGACAAAATGCTTTTAAGGGCATAGACGTGTCAATCCAGCACAAAGGTTAAATTTCTTCAGGGAGAGAAAGCTGTACAGTCCTGTCCCTTGCCTTGAACTGATATGTCCTCCAGACAAAATGCCAGAGAGTTTAGAAGGTAAGGAGCAGATTTAGAAAACTGTAATGAAAGGAAGACAGGCTCTTTGGCAAGCAGTTGATGCAGTATAGCTAGCGGAGAAAGCAAGTCAATTGAGCTATGATGACAGAAATTGAGTCCTTCTCGGTAATTCCTTTCTCTGCCTGTACTTTACAAAATTTAAAAGAGACTATTATGTCCCCTGGACAATTAATAAAAGCGATCTAAAGTTAATTAATTTTACAGTGTCCCTTCACAGAGCAAACAAGTTTTGCACCAAAGACCCCCAAACAGTTTTTGTTTTGGATGTGGCAAATGGAAGTAACAAATATCATAGGGAGAATAGGTTGGGCTAAAGTTCCTGTACAGAGATTTTGCTTATACTGAGTATGTGCTCCCATTTAATTACAGCTTTATGAAGAACTCCAGTTGCCTCATATGCCATACAAGCCTTCAGGAGGCATTTGTAGTGTTTCTTGAGCTTAAGTTTCCCTCTTGGAAAATGTAGATCTGTCTGCCTGAAGAGCCATTGAGGTTCTGAATCAATGTGAGGAAGGAATGGTGAATGCCCTGTGCCTTACATGTTGAGTGGCTATTTACAGCTCAACAGAAGCAGACTAAATCAAAATGACACTTTTTGATATTTTCTGTTATGCAAATTGTTCCACAAGGGGTAATACCAGCACAGAATGAGGTCCAGAGACCCACAGGAAAAGACTTGCACAGTAATTCAATGAGAGCTGAGTGAACAGCTTGCTGGTAATTCACAGGGCGAAGGGCTAAATGTCTTCATTTTGCAGCATGTGGAGGAACACGCAGGAACAAGGCAGTCACTTTGAGTAAAACAGAGCCTTCACATAAACCTTTAAAGACATTGCACAAGCACTTGCAATGAAAGAACTATAAGATAGCAGAAAGTACCACTCTACCACCACAAACGAGAATTCTCATACCTGTAATGTCATGTGAGTGGAGATGTCTCCAGCTGATAGACATGAATTCTTCTGATTTGCGCAGAGTGTTATCACCCTTGGCTCATTGTGACAGCAATAAAAAGCATGTTGCACACAAACTAATCCACACAGTAATTTCCACTGCGCGATGGGAAACATGATATCTGTCAGCATAACACCTCCCCATGCATGTCGCCACTCTTATTTTATTTTTATTAGTTTTGTCAAAAAACATCAATTTATCTACAGTCTAAGAGGCAGTTTGCGTGTAAAGAAAACAGAGTTAAGTTCAGAAGCTACACAATACTATAGACAAGTAGTATCCAAGTAATATCTATCTCAAAATGTAGTAGAAGACTAATTAGAAAAATACTTAAAATAGTGCACTTCAAAACTTAATCTTCAGCACCTTGTAAATAATACTCAGTCACAGCATCCCTCAACCTGACCTGAAAAATAACCACCCGAAGGTTCAGCTGGATTTGTCTCTTCATTATTCAACACCACTTCTATTCCTTCCCCAAACAGGTCTGATATAAAAGTGAATTAGAGAAAAAAAAAGCAAAAGCCTATGCAGTTGTGCTCTTGAAAGCCTGTCTGGGTTTCTTGGCAACATGACATCAGTGGTGTGAACATGTTGGTTTTAAATTCCTTCAGTGGTCATCGAGTGAAAAGTGCAGACAGGTCAGGGTGGCACAAAGATAATACTGGTTCTATTATTATTTTTGTCCTTATTAGCTTCCTAACAGGCAGAAAATGCTACCTCTGCCTCAATGAAGAGCAAAAGAGGAGCAGGGCATCTTTCTGAGCTTGTGCTCCCTGATATATTCATCATTTAGGTTTATTTCAGAAAACTCCTTTAGTTACACTACACTAGGCACCAAGACACTTCAGCTGGCTTTTGAGGCGAACTTTGTGTTATATTATACTGTATTGTAGCGTATTGAAAAGTGCCTCAGTTTCAAGCTCTATGGAGATCAGTAGAGGTAGATGTTATTAAAAAGATTTGAAGAATGATATGAAAAGCATGGCATGTTTCAGGATTCTGTTGTGGTCCTGAATCCTTTAACATTCACGCACAAAGTGTGTGTGATAAACAAAGCAATCCTACAGCTAAGACAAGCAGGTGATCACTGGGAGAGACAGCAAGGCCCTTTGCAAGATCAAAGATGAAGTCCCTCCATCCGTAGGGAACTCTGGGGAATGTGAAGTCAGAAATTTGAATATGGGATTTTTCTCCTGGGTGCCATCAAATTCCTGTTCTGTTTCACCTGACTGAATGGGATCTGCATCAGGGACTTCCTATATTCCTGCCTAATCAGGTGAAAACACAATGAAAGATGTGACTGTCTATCTGCAGGGAACAATTTCTGGGCAACAGATAGGAGCACACATTAGCCTTGCTATAAAATTATTCAGCCCGGGATTCATCACCCACCCTGAGGCCCCACTCCAGAATTCACTGTGAAGGATTATTGTTATGGGCTTTCGTGGCAAGGTTTTGGTAGCGGGGGAGCTATAGGGGTGGCTTCTGTGAGAAGCTGAAAGAAGCTTCCTCCATGTCTGATAAAGACAGTGCCAGATGGCTCTAAGATGGACCCACCGCTGCCCATGGCCAAGCCAATCAGCAACGATGGTAGCACCTCTGTGATAACATATTTAAGAATGAGAAGAAAAAAGACCTGCAGTGAGACAGCAGTTGAGAGAAAGGAGTGAGACAATGTGAAAGAAATAACTCTGCAGAAACCAAGGTCAGTGAAGAAGGAGGGGGGAGGAGGTGCTTGAAACATCGGAGCAGAGAGTCTTCCCTTGCAGCTCGAGATGAAGACCATGGTGAGGCAGGTTGTTCCTCTGCAGCCCATGGAGGTCCACGGTGGAGCAGATATCCACCTGCAGCCCGTGGAAGGGACCCCATGCCAGAGCAGGCAGATGCCTGAAGAAGGCTGTGACCCCATGAGGAGCCCTGCGCTGCAGCAGGCTCCTGCCAGGACCTGTAAACCTGTGGAGAGAGGAGCCCACGCCGGAGCAAGTTTGCTAGTAGGGCTTGTGACCCTGTGGGGACCCACGCTGGACCAGCCTGTTCCTGAAGGACTGCACCCTGTGGGAAGGGACCCACGCTGGGGCAGTTAATGAAGAGCTGAAGCCCTCAGGGAAGAACCCCTGTTGGAGAAGTTTGTGGAGAACTGTCTCCCATGAGAGGGACCTCACGCTGGAGCAGGGGCAGAGTGTGAGGAGTCCTCCCCCTGAGGAGGAAGGAGCGTGAGAGACTACGCGTGATGAACTGACCGTAACCTCCATTCCCTCTCCCCCTGCGCCACTTGGGGGGAGGCAGGAGAGAAACAGGAGTGAAGTTGAGCCCGGGAAGAAGGATTGGGTTGGAAGGTGTTTTAAGATCTGATTTGATTGGTGATAAGTTAAACTCCCTTTTCTCCCCAAGTTCAGTCTGTTTTGTCTGTGACAGTAATTGGTCAGTGATCTCTCCCTGTCTTTATCTTTTCCCTCGAGCCTTTCATCATATTTGCTCTCCCCCGTCCAGCTGAAGAGGGGTAGCGATAGAGCAGTTTTGATGGGCACCTGACATTTACCCAGGCCAAAACAAAACAATTGTACATGCCATTACCACAAACACCTGAGAACTTGCCTCTGTGGGCTACATCTATCAGCACAAATACAAATATCCTTTGATACAATGGATCTCATGCCTGGTCTAGGCTAGAAGTAAGGGTGATTGCTGCAACATCTTGTTTTTTCAGATGCTTTTTGATTACTATTTTTTAGTTGGAAAAGGAGGCATAGGCCACTTAAAATAGATATCCCATGAGACCAGATATGAAATGAGCCCAGTTCAATCAGTAACAGAATGGTTGCTCTGGACGGTGGAAAGAACAGGAGGAAAGGCCCTACCACTCACTGTGGAACAACACAGGAGGCAAAAAGAGAGGAAAAATAGGAGCTCCCAATAGGAGCAAAGAATAGGCTGAATTTAAGGGGGAGGAGGTCTGACTGGGACTTCATTGGGTGAAAGAAAAGATTTTGATTGACTGGAAGATTAAGTGATATGCAGAAGTTCTCAAGCAGCAGTTTTCCACATAGAGGATAGGTTTCATTTTCTCCTGTTCTTTGTGCTGGGGATACAGGTGACTCCTCTGCAGCTTGTGAAATAATACCACCAGACAGCATACAATGTGACTGAATAAAACTTTGAAGACATGGACCCAACAGTAAACATCTACTTTTTTACCTTGTATTCAAAAGAAGTGTCATCTTTGCCATCAGCACAGCTTATGATGTGGCATCTGTGACCAGTTTCCAGAAAAGATGACCACAGAGTCATGTCTTTTTGTTTTAAGTCTCTACAACAGGACTGGGAGATGTAGCGACTTGTAGAATCCCGGCAGTGAGTTTATGAATGATGCATGAAACAAAATCTCTCTTTGCCTGACGCACAAAGGGAATATCTGACAGGGCTGTGAGACCATTGCTGGCCTGGGCTGCTTGATGTAATATTCAGCTCAGATGCAGCCAGGGAAGTCCACCAAGCACACCAGTTTCAAAGTAAATGCGTAAAAACACAATGAGAAAAAACCAAAGAGATAATGATGTTGTTTGGCACAGTGGGGATTTTTTCCCTCTTCCTCCTTCTCCCTTCTTACCATTCCCTTTCCCAAAGCAACTGCCTTCACAGATTGGGTAAGAGTAAAGAGTGCTTTCATCACTCCTTAAATACATCCTTTAGAAACATATCTTAGTGAAATATACCTACTACATTTCCAAGGGAGTTCTTTCGCTTAAAAACAGAGATCTGTGACCTTTTTAAAAATGAAATCTCCTCCCATATTTCTCATACTAGTAGGGAGATCTAAGAAACACTGGAAGTTATTTCTGTAGTATTAAAAGAAATCTATCTTTTCCGCAGTCCATTCTGTTTTTTCAGATGAAAGTGGCATGGATGAAAGTATGGCAGTGGCTATATATGGACCCAGTTCATATGTGCGTATATCTAAAAGGTGAGGGTTTATTTCCTAAGAAACAACCAAACATGATCCAAAGCCTAGTGAAGTCAAAAGGGATCTTTCAACTTCAATATCTTTTGCACAAAGATTTTATTTACACTATTTTATACATCACTTGGAGTTCTGAATTTTAAGTCACAGAAACCCTATCTACAAAATATAGCACGGGAGGTGGAAACTACATAGAAAATTTCTTTTCTCCTATATATTTCAGCATAGGCAATTATTAGTTACCAAAACCTGTTACTAGTTAACAGGCATTTATAATAGCCTTTAACTGAATTGCTTATGCCAACAGAGATGCGTACGAGAATCAACACACCTGGCAGTCCCAGCAAAGACGACAAATCAGCAGGAAGAAGAAGTCATCTTCCTACTCTCACGAAAAAGCCAAACATGGAAATGTATTTTCTTGATGCTGATGCACCATCAAAAAGTCCACATAAACATAATCTGAAAAAAACCCCTTTTGTTCCCTGCTTTCTGCATCTCCACACTGACAATCTTCAAAATGTAAGTGCTAAGACTGAAGACATTCTCCAGTATCTTGTTAAGATGCAGGGCTGCACGAACTTTCATCCTTTATTAGATTTACAAAAAAAACTAGAGAAAAACAGTAAGTACAGACTTTGGAGTTCTTCTACAAGGTCTGGTAAGAAGCATCACATCAAAAAGAAAGCTAAAAACAAGTTAGATATATTTGCTCATAGCTTAATCTAATTTTTCTAATTGATTAAATCACTTGCAAGGGAAGTACTGACAGAGATGTGACACACATTAGCAGGGATAGGGTTGACAGATCTTATGGAACAGACACAAAAAAGAAATGATTCATGTCAATGAAAATAGAGTTGGACGGCAAATCGCAATGCCAGATAATGTAATAACTTCATTGTCCCCCTTTTTAGAATCCAGAGGAGTTACAAATTTTAATTCTAGACTTGTTATTTGAAGGCATTTGTAGGTCTCCCTTGAGATTTTCTACTGAGAAGTCAGAGATGCTTCGTGAAAAATACTGGAGCTGAAGATGTCTACCCTTTATTGATTATCTGCAGAAGTTCTTATTTCTGCACACTGAATATTCAGTTTCAAAACTACAGCAGTGGCTGCACGGGATATCACCTTTCAAGAAAAGTATGTGTAAAATCAGACTCTACTGATGGGGACATTCTAGATGTATACATTACATCATCCTGAAAGATCTGGGTGCATTTATGAAGTATTAGAGTTTTGAAACTTTTCATGAGTTTGGTGAGGATGGTATTGTTTGAGAAGCAGAAATGAAGATTTTGGGAAGTGATATTTACATGCATTATTTCTAAGGTCTTAATGCATAATCTCTTTCAATCCTGGAGATGCAACAAGTACACAGACTCTGCAACCCATTTTGCAGAAACTGAGGGACTACTGCTGAAGCTATACTTGTGGACACTCTTCTACCAGTCTTTTAAGAATACTCTTACGTTCTTAAGAAGTGAGACTGAGGAACTCAAGGTGACAACTCAGATATATGAATCAGTTAGTCAGGAATGTTTATAGAAAGGAAAAAATGGAAAAAGCCTGTGTTATCTCAGAAGATGAGAAGAACTTCAAAGCCAACTTGGAAGGGCTGGCCCTTCAAGGAAGCCTGAGTCGGGGGGTGTGGGTGGCGAGTGAACTGTTTCCCTTAGATCTGTCAGAAAAAAAATCTAGTTGCAGTGTTTAGGGAGTACACCCAAGCCTGACCACTATCTGCAGTCCATTCCCTCCTAACCTACTCTTCAGCTTCCACTGTTGCATCAGGTGTCAGAGGGTGCATCCCTGCCTGTTCTCTTAGCATCTGTTTATGGACCTGTGGTCCATGAATCACTCATCCCTTTTTGAAAATATCTGCCTCTAAGACCTCTGTAGCAACAAATTCCAGGAGGTCATTATCGCTGTATAAAAAAGACTTTATTCTACCTGTCTTAAGCCCATCTCCTACTAACATTCCAGGAGTCCTCCTTAGTTCAAATATTTCAAGTTTGGTCAGTAACAGTTCTTCATTCATATTATCCACAGCCTCTGTAATTTTGTAAACCTTCATTTATCCATTCATTATCCTCCTGTCCTGTTTCTGCCGTATGGCGCAGAATACAATGAGTGTATCTAACAGTGGTCAGGTAGAGCTGTGGCTGGAAATAAATTATAATGGCAGATAAAAATGGTACATTCCGTGCTTTCATGCGTCAGTGTACAATTACATTTGAAGATAGGCCCTTCAGTGGGGGCTGGGTACCTATTTGTTTTTTTTAAGTTTTTCCAGGGAACAGCTGCTCATTCCTTTGCCTGTGGAATGCCTATCATATTTAAAGCACTGAAGCAACACAATTGTAATTCAGAGGTGTGAGTGCAAACCAGAAGGTAATCTGAAGGCAGGAAACCTTAGGGCAGCTCCTATATCGTAAAGCTCATAGGATGCCCCTGCAAGTCTGCAGTTACTTGCATGGAGAAGTAAGAAATAAGCAACACGAGGTAATACACAGCACAGATGTCTGGGGGCCAAAACCAGTCCCCGGGTATTCAGCATACTTCCCTGGAGTGAGGCGAGCCGCCACCTTCAGCAACCCAGCATTTAACACATCTGACACAAGCTAGCAAACTAGCCAGTTGCTTCCAACCAGTGTTGCTGTTGGCCAGGAGGAAAGAAGGAAGGAGAAGTTGGTGCATAGGAGCACCTGCTGAGATAAAGACAAAAACGGAGAGAATAATTAACCTCTGACATACAATATAACATGTTATAGTCATCATCAGCTTAATTGACTATAGTGGTTGCATCAGGAATATGCTCCTACATGTGCATAAACCTTGCAAGGTTCATTTGCAAAATGCCATGTATTTGCATTGTCTGGGAGCAATCTGCATTTCAGTTCCCCAGTCATTTTCAGACAGGTGAATGTTCATGAAGCTCCCCAGGTAACAAAACATTAACCAGATTTAGAATGTGAGAAAAACCCCAAACCCTTAACCACGTTAAAGTGTAGGGCATCTAATATTTTAAAGGAGGATACAATTCTCATCAGGTCTCAGGAAAACTTTACCCATGAGACATTCTGGAGACTGGCACAGGCCAGCACATAGTATGCTGTCTTGGAGCCTGGAGACTCAGGTCCTCTTTCTAGATTCATCATTTGTTTCGTCTTCTTGGGCAGGCTGTTTTGCAATTTATCAGGGGGACTGGGAGGAAGGCTTGTACACAAGCTGATCCTGCACCTCACCACACACAAGCTCTACAAAGCAGCACCTTGCTGACAGACACAGGACGTACTTCGGCAAGCAGGGAAGGATGGGTGGTTTGGTGCCAGTGCATAGGAGCTGACAGAAAATGGGTAATATCCAATTGCATCTGTCTCCACATTCCTCATCCCTGAAATGGAGCCACTAGCACTTCACTCCATTGTAATAACGTTTCAGATCACGGGGGTAAAAGCATGACAAAAAGTTTGGGATTGCTTGAATTCTCCATATTAGTAAAGTGACCTGCCATCTGCTTCTCTGCCTATGCTCATGGGCTGTTGCTCCGTACCTAAGCACACATTCACATGAGAGGAATGTTTGGGTGGCAGGCTGCTAGGACTCTTCCCATCCATTTTTAAATCTGTCTCCAAACAAACCAGTTTTCCTGTGTGGTTTTGTTTTGGGGTTTTTTTCTCCTCAAGGAAAACAAATCTCGTATCTTCATGAGACACAAAGTTAATATCTTCCAAATGCAGAGAAACACACAATATTTTTATATATATGTATAAAAGTGCAATGACAGAGAGATGAGATGAATATCAGTTTTGGAATTCAATGCTACTCTAAACCTGACTCCAGAGAGAGACTTGTGGGGCAATTAAATGTTATTTTTGCGGACAAAATTGCCTTGGGAAGTTTCTCTGCGCTGCCCTGACCCAGCTGCTGCCCCTCCGCAGCGGTTTGCCATCTCCTTGACGGAGGCAATGCAATTGTTTGTGGAACACTCTGTCTCAGACCCTTGATACAGTACAGGGCAAAAAGAAAATCTCTGAAAAAAAGGCTTTTGTTCTTGTTTTTGCTTCTTTGTTTGCTTTTTAACGCAGATGTCCCTAATCTGATCCCACAAGCAGTTGTGCTGGCACATCTAAATGAGTGTAGGAGCAGGCATAAAGGGCTGAGGGGCAGTGGAGGAAGGGCAGCTCATTTCGCCACCAAGGAACACATACCACGTAACTAATCCTAACAGCTCTCAACAGCAACGAAACAGAACTTCAAGTCTTCTAAATTATTTACTGTAGTTGTGTCATGTATTTCACTCTCTAAATAATTGAGGTGTGGGTGTTTTTTTAAAAAAAAGCTTATCTTTTTTTCATTTTTTGCTAAGGCCTACTGACAAGAGACTATTCATTTCTTCCAAAATAGAGTGTCAGACAGCAAAATGTGGCTTTAAGCTAAAAGAATTTTTTTTTTAATGTAACATCTCTCTTGTCAGTGGAATAAACAACCAACATGTATTTCCAGCTGGTGCTCAATTCCTCCTCATATCTGAGTCAGCCCTTGTACATTATTATATGAATGCTATTGTTGCTGTTTAAAGTATGCAGATCACTGGTATTTGTTTCCTCAATGAAGCAATTTTTCCCCTGGGATAAATAATTGTGGGTATTTTATTTATGGAAAGCTCAGTACTGAACATGCTCATACCAGTCCAGCAAAGAATGCAAGTTTGTGCTTAACTTCAGGAGTATAATTTCTGCTGCACTCATCAGGGACACTATTTACCTGCTGAGAGCAAATCATGTGTCTTGCAGGATTATAGTCAACATGCTCAGAACCTCTCAAAATTGAGCTCACAGCTAACTGAAGTTGCTACATGCACTTCAGTAGGAGTTAGTCACCTAAATACCATTGGAGATCTGGTCTTAAGTCCTCCTTGGAATCCTACTAATTCCTCCTTTTTAGTCATGTTTTACAGTAGTTCATAACACGGTTGCATGTTATTTATGCTTCCAAAACCATTCTTTTAACAGTTTTAAATTGCTTTCCTTTTCACCTCACATTGTCTCTATTTTTCTATTACGGAAACAAACATGTGCCTCTGACCTTCTCTGTTCCAGACAGTATTGGATATATTTGTGTTATGTCATAATTTATTTGTTTCTATCTGAAGCATTCACCTTTATAATCACCATGCAGACAGTAGACATCTTGCTATTCCTCTGATGTTTTTTTCTTGCCCTTCTCTGGACCCATTTGCTTTCTAGTGTTACCCTTTTTAAAGTATTGTGTCCAGAACTGTAATCAGTATTCAAGGTGAAGGTACACTCTCAGTTTACATTACAATACATTCTTAGTAGCGCTGTTTTTCTTTCTTAATACAGAGTATTGTTCTGTTTAACTTCAATCTCAGTTTCCTTCAACAGGCAGTTTTCATCAAGGAGGCTATGATGAAGCCTTCTTTTTTTTTCTGCAGGCACATCAACATAGAACTGGTTAGTCTATAGACAGTTCAGTATTTTGCTGTCAATCATCTGATTTGCTTCGTGTTCTTTGACTACAGCATCTTGTCTTGGGTTTAAATGTCTCCTTCTCAGGCTCTCTTCCCAACCCAGAGGTTCAAACTTGGAGAAACACTGGTACTCATCCATACACCAAATCATGGCTGAGTTACCACCTAATTTTATCCTTCCTTCACCTGTTTCCCAGTGCAGCTTAGGTCATTCTCCACACACACCGCCAGCTGAGGTGGCAGTCCCACTGAAAATATAGGTAGGTAACACCCCTTCCCCTTCCAAACCCTACACGACACATATGGATAAGCAAGAAAACAAACAGAAGTCCTACACATACGGAACTCCACATCCCCGGGATGCAACTTCTTGTTGCTCCAGCAGCAAGTTCCCCTAACCAGGAGTAAGAGGCTCCATTGTCCAGACACATGGCGTAGTCTGTGTTCCTAAAACAGTTCTTCCCTTTTTTGCTATAACAATGTTATTTCATATCGTTCACAAGCTTTGCTGTATCATCCTTTGCTTCTTTACACAAACATTGATGAATACGCTACACCCTTCCAGTCCAAGGGGTTTTTAAAATTATTCTTCAAATGAACCCCTCCCCAGGACAGAGAAAAACCTGCTTACTATAGCGAATGCTGCTGACAGCATAGTAGTTTCTAATTAATTATATGACCCTTCTTTCTCAACCCACAACTGCATAGCTGCCTTTATGGTCTCCCAAGGGACATTGTCAGGAAGACTGCAGCAGGTGGGACAGCTCATGTGTCATCTCCCACAAATGAAGGCTAAGACACTGCTTACCCAAGCTCAAGCACAGATGAGTACCCTAAAATTAGCTGGGCATTTGGTGGCAGCAGCTGTATGTAGCAATACATTGCAAGATGCAGAAACAGATGGCACAGCAGAAAATACGGGTGTTGTATTTGCTGTCCAACTGGAGGCCTCTCTGCTTCTTTCCTCTAACATCTTTGCAAAGTTTATTGGGGATAAAATGTGATTGCCTTTCTGCTCCCCTTTCTGCTGGTTCTGGAAGCCAGCTTTTCTGGAACTTCCCTCCATTAAGAGTTGGTCATTCCTACTGCTTTTTTCTGGTTTTGACTTCTTTCTAACCAGAGCTGCCTTCTTTTACCTGTATTCTTACATTTTTTACTCATCACCACGCCACTCACTTGATATGGTAGCAATAAACACAAAAATACGGTTCCTAGGGGATGTTAGCATTCATGAGGGAGGCAAGTGTACATATCAGCATTTACCTCAAAGCAGTCATTGGAAATATTTTAAACATTTACACCAAAGGATGTGCGTGGATGTACGTTCTGCCACAGAAATACCAGAATACATAGGGGAAAGCACTTTCATTTTTTTACAGAAGACAACCAGCAGTCCCATGGGAGATCAGTAAAGTTTTGGCAAAGTTCTGGCAGAGTTTCCAATTGCATCTTTCAAAATCTAGGAGTTTTTCACAGTTCAATTGAATTTTAGTTCACTTCAGCTCAATGAGATTTCCCCGGCACGAGTTCCTGAGTTTCTCAGCTATAGATAGCTCTAGACCTGGGGCACCCACTGACTTTCTGCAGCAGTGCTATTGCACAGCACTTCTTAGGGGGGTAAGGGGAAAAAGAAAAGCAGTAAACTTGGCTAGTTAAAGCTACAAATTTCAGAGCAGATTAAGTGGGAGTACCTAACGTGTCTCAAGGTGCAAGAGGGTGTAGTACATACTGAGGTAAGTGCTCCATGGCCTCCAGGACACGTGGGAACAGATTGCTGTTTCAAACACCCCAGGTTAACCGATCCACCCCCACAGGACATGCTGGCACAACCTGCAAGAAGACCAGTGCTATGTAGGCATTTCAGCCAAAGGCCTAGCACAACTCCACAAAAATGGAGAAAGACACCCATCATTTACAAAGAGTTGGTGGTCTTCCTTCAACAGGACAAAGACCAGCCCTCTCCTTGGGAAGCACACAGGCATTGCCACAGCTAAATCTTCTCTTGGGCCTTCTGCATCTCCACCCTTCCACTGTACATGTTCCTCTGCTGGTCTTCAGAACTTGTCCTTCCATACAAATGTTCTCCTTACCCTCCCGAAGAGTGCCTCCATGGCATAGCTTTGTAAAGTCCCTCTGACCTCTTGCTCTACTTTGTTGGTGCTGATACATCTCTCCCGATCTGCCAGCCATACTCTACGTCCACAGGACCTGCTTCGCAGCTCGTTTATCTACCCTCTTTCCTGTGAAATCTTGCCCTCTGTGAAGGGCAGAAGTTACTGGATTCACCCATGAGGGACCCACGCTGGTGCAGGGACACTCAGAAAGGGTCTGGCAGGAAAGCCAGTGAGTGGCAAAGGGCAGCAGAAGAGCATTACCTCACGCTCCCCAACTTCCTGTGCTGCCCATTGCCTCACCACTGGGAACATAAGGTAAGTTTACTTCTGCATTTGCAAGTGCTCAGATTCTTTTTTTCTTTGTGATTACAAGTTATTTGTTTATTGGCAATTAATTAAGTAAAATTTTCCCACCCAAGACCGCTTTTCCCAGGACACCCTCACAATTCACTCTGACTGTGGGACCTGCATTTTTCAAATGCAAGCACATATAGACAAAGACATTCATGTCTTCCATGCCCTGGCTTTCCCTGACTACTTTTAACCTATAATAGCTACGGATGTAAGCCCTGTGCACTTATAAACTAGATGACAAACTTGTGTTCACATACTCCTGAGAAACACAAGCCACAGGCATTCACCAGCCTGCTGAAAATTGTTATGACCTTCACTCTGACATGGGATAGAGTGGCTAGGGGCAGAAAGTACTTGCTGATCTGGGATTGCTTTTGGGGCAGTGAATCATGGTCATGTTATCCCAGGACAACAGGGCTGCCTATCTTCCAAATCACTGAAAATTTCAATTGCAGTCCATGAGTGGCATTGTATGACCTGGCTTCTCCTTGTCTTTCATCTATTGGAAACAACTGAACTGCAATCTTTAGACCCTTCTCAGTCTTCCTTTACAGTTGCTACAATCTTTTCTCATTAATTACAACCTGGAAATGAGATTTGCATTGCATTCCAGGATCTTCAGCATACAAATGTCATGTATAACACTGTTTGTAATCCAGCATGGACACTGGGGACTGCAGCAGTGAAGTGTTGTTTTCTTGTGACAAGCAACTCTGGCAAAGTTTGGGGAATCAATTTGAAAGTATTTTCTTTCTGTTTAATTTTGGAGAAAAATCTAGGACTCTTGCTTCACAGGAAGTGTTAGGGGTGACACTGTTTGCTAATACTTCAGGATGTATAAAGCTAAAATTTACATCTTCCCAGCTTCTGCCAGAGTACACAATGAACAGAGAAGAAATATACTTAAATTTATAAGGGTAGGCATACCTTAAGGAATTGGATATCAAGGCATAAATGCCTTCTGTTCCTTAGGAAAAAAATATTGTTGCAATCACAGGCTGTAGCAACTAGCAGTTCTTCTGAAGCTTAAAAGAAACTTGCTTTTTGGCTATAAAATATGTATTATTCATTTTACCCAGGTTAACTTTATTTTTCTTTTAAAGGAGCTTTGGCACTTGAAACTGGCATTCATAAATTTAGTGTAAATCTTTGCAATATTAACCAGGTGACAGGCTGGCTGCAGAAAATGAGAAATATGACCTGTGGAATAGCCCATTTAAACAGAAGCATGAGGCATTAGGATTCAGCCTACCTGCAAGCACTAAACAAGGTGCTCAGACATCTTTGCACTGCCTTTCTACAGACATTCTTCCATCCCAGTGTCACAGTAGTTCTTAAGTAGGAGTTAAAATATTTTCAGTGTAAATTTTGTTCTTTCTTTTTTCCATCTCTTTCCTAAGAAACTAGCTTGCAATTAGTAGTATCAAGCGAAAATTTCCTGAGGACAGTCATCTGAATACAAAATTCAACTCAGCAGTGCCCAGTGACAGGACAAGGGGCAACGGGCACAAACTGAGGCACAGGAAGTTCCAGCTGAACATGAGGAAGAACTTCTTCCCTCTGAGGGTGACGGAGCACTGGAACAGGTTGCTCAGAGGGGTTGTGGATTCTCCTTCTCTGGAGATATTCAAAACCCACCTGGACAAGGTCCTGTGCAGCTTGCTCTAGGTGACCCTGCTTTGGCAGGGGAGTTGGACTAGATGATCCCCAGAGGTCCCTTCCAACCCCGACCATTCTGTGATTCTCTGATTATGTAATTAGGTCTAGCCGTGTTCTAACCCACTTTGTGTTTGTCTTTCACATGCCTCTAAGTAAGTGAATTTTGTTAACATAGGTGCGTAAGAAAAGTTTTGAAATTTGCAGTAGAACAAATGTATTTTAGGACATTTGATGGCATTAATGCAAAAAGTGTCTGACTTTCCAAAATCCTTTCACACATCCTTAGCGCAGAGACCAGGCAACAATTCAGGAAATGTTTTGGCCACACCTTCTGGTAATTAGGAGTGCAGATGCAGCCATATTACCAGAGTGGTAATATGTTCACTGCAAAGTTAATTTGGGGAATTAGCATCAGGAAGGATGAGCAGAAAAAGCAGCCAAGTTGAAAAGCCAGATCATGTCACTGTCTGTACTGGTGATGCATTTCTATTATTGTTTCTGGATCATATACCAATGTTTCTTAAAGCTGCAGAAATTGGAGCTGCTCCAGCTGATTCTTTCTTATTGAATGCTGGAGAACATCTCTGTCTGTTTTGACAAGTTACTGGAAGATAATCAGCAATTTAGTGGTTTAGAGTTGACACTGTAGAGGTTTTCCAGTAAGGGCGTTCTAGGAACACCAAGAGTATAGTCACGGGCTGGGAAAATATGACGGACAATAATGAGTTCAGTTGCTGCTCTTCCTTTGTGGTAATAAAACCATACATCTCTCAGATAAAACACATCTTTGTTTCCAACCATGACATGGATCTCTCTGCCTCCCCACAGAAACAGCAAGACTGAGCCACTCAGAAATTTGGCTTGAGTGAGTGTGGCTGGTTTTGAGTAGAGGTATCTGTGAAACAATACAAGGAGAAACACGCGTCCACTTCTTTTTTCAATAGAAACACTTGAACTATCTTAAAGATACCCAGCTCTGTCACTCATTTTTACTCCTAACACAGAGCTCTGAGGCTCATGAAATTTGGCAAAAAAATCAGTAGGGTCTCTTCATATACCGCTTGCAAAATGTAAATGAGGATAGGCATAGGATAGCAGATTTCAAATTGGAAGTGAGAGTAATAACAGTGAATGGGTGAAATTATGCACCCAAGCAGCTAAGGCTAGAAGGACATCTAGGGAAATACTGAACAAGCCAGACAGAATATTTCAGTTCAGTTTTCAAGAGAAAAAAAGACTCCAGTGGAGAAAAGCTGAAAATCTGAACTCACACTGTGCAGGAGAATGGGATTAACAGAATTCATTCACCTTTGAACTTGCAGAGAGTGAACAAAATTAATGTTCCTATCAAAATATTAGAAGATTGTTGCACCCATATGAAAACTCTGCATTTGGTCACCATGTGTTCACAACAGTTGGCAAAAGAAGGCAAGGCATCTGACGGCTTTGTAACAGCCTTTCAAATATCTTTCATATCGATGTTGGAACACCCTGTAGAAGGAATAATTTCTAATGGAATTACAGATGGTTTTAAAAGTGAGGTGGATAAGGCAGTGATAACACAAACTAGAGCAGCTATAATCTCCATAAAGTGCATGGAGGCACACCAGGCAGAGAAAAATCTGTGCATGGCACAAGAACAAATGCAAAGGCTGACATAACATTGCACAGTAAGCTCTGTTTAAAAAGAAATTGTGTGATAGCAGATCAAGGAAGCAAATGCATTCTTGTGTGTGTATTCAAAAAACGAGAATGAGCTTAGGCAAAAGTCCCCAACAAGTCTCAGAGCTATGAGCAGCTAACAAAATGCTCATAGGTGACAGCTTTGAAGAAAAATAGTTTTACAGGAAAGGCACTGGGCTGAGCCTCAGGAGGATGGTGTCCCCATTGCTACACTGCTGCACATGGTCTCTGGGACTCAGAAGGGCAAAAAAGATTCAGGTAAGCTTTCCTCTATAAAATGGAGATAATATTTCCCTTCCCTGTTCCCTTATCTGTTTATGAGGCAAGAACAGCTTTGCATTTACTCTCAGCTGAACCTGCCAGGAGTTACTGTGGAAAACAGCAATCCAGGGACACCTTACAGAAGAATGCATGTACCAAGAGAACCATTCTGAAAACCTGCAGATTCAGAAGGACAATATAAAGCCATGAATATCACTTACACAAAGGATGTCTTTCATGGGATAGCAGGGAGGCTGAATCCACTTGTTTCCTTTCATGTCAGTCTAGGTATTTTCATGCTCCACACATTGTCAGCATGTAAATCTTACAACAAAAATGGGGTGTCTTGAAGACCATTGGCACACATTCAACCAAAAGGACCTTTAATGGTCCCTTTGACCCTGCTCTGAGCAGACTGGAAGACATTCTGAGGTCTGTTCCAGCCCAAGTCATTCAGTGATTCTATTGCACTATGCTCACACTAAAGAATAAACAAAATTAACATGATTTCTGTCCTGCGCATTGGCACAATTAGGGCCTGACCTTATGATAAGGCTTGAGGCACGCCGAAGAGCAGGTCCAGCTCCGCTCTCGAATGTCTCCATCACTCCTCCTCCTAGCCGTGCCCTCCCACTTCTCACTTGGAGGTGACTCTCATAATTGTGTGAATCGCACAGCAAGCCACACCAGCCCAGTCAGATGGCAAAAAACAGACAAGATGAACAGTTTCATTTGAGATTGGATGAGCCATTGTAAGGAATCAGGAGGAAAAGGTGGTGGCTGGGGACAGAGATGGAGTAGGGAAAGGGCAGAAAGGATGGAGAAAAGAAGAGTCAGAAGAAATGCTACCATGGCTTACAGCTTCCCCCTTTCGTCAGCAGTGAACTCATACCTCAGCTGGGCCATATTGTGAAAACATATCCTAAAACCAGGGTTAATTTAGATCTGCTATTGGTTTCAAAACTATCCCACTCTACCCATATCCTGTCCAGACATTGTGTGATGTGTGAGCACAGCAAGCAGGAGATTTTGGACCTCAGCAGAGCGCTGAATGCAGGAGTTAAGTAGTTGTGACAATGCCTTACACAGCATAGAAAGAGCCGACTCTCCTGAGCACTGTGTGCTGTCATGACAGGACTGTAACATGGTGAAGGAGAGACTGGGAAAACAAGAATGGTAGAGAAAACATGGTCTGAGGGGCTTGATCCTTTACAACACAGACATAGAGTTTTGAGCCAGGATGGAGGAGAACCAGAGCTTTACGTTGAAGGAAAGGACAGCTCTGTGCCTATGGGACAGAGCTGGCTCACCGCTTGTCAGCAGCAGAGGCAAACTGCAGCAGCAGGGCAGCACCGGACAGACGGGTGAGGCCGTGCGGAACAGGCAGATGTTGGCACAGGGGAAGCAGACGCAGTTGCCACCCTTACCTCTTCCCTGCCTTCTTCTTTCTCACCAAGGCTGACTAGAAAAGCCAGCCTGCCTGTCACTGCCTATTACTTCTCACCAGAGGCACATTCACCTTCATAGCCCCTAGTCCAGCTAGTGATGCTGTTTCCACCTAACAGGGCAATGCTCAGCCCCTTCTTGGGGGGTTTCTTTGCTGCTGCTTATAGGCAGTTGCTTGCTTTATTTTTGCCTGAAGCCAGCCCTGCTACCAAATCAATTCCTTCCAAGTAAGAAGAGTAAATCTGAAGAGGAAAGTGCACTCCTCCTCACACTACAAACTCTGCGAGGCTTTGCAGCATCAATATCCATACACAGTCATCTGAACACACACAGGGCTCCTAATTATACACTTTGCTTTCTGATTTATACTGAACAGGGCAACATGATGACCACAGTGCAGCGCTCCATAGCCTCAGAACAGGATATGTCTCTCTTCCACAACCTGTCTGTTGCAAACAAACAACTTTGTGTATGTATGTGTGTTTGTTCCCAAGGCTATGCAGAAAAAATACCCCAACCCTAAAATGCACTATAAGGGTCATAAATGGAAAACAACAAGCTTTTTGATGCAGGAAAATTATACACTCAGGCAAAAGCTCAGGATAATCTAGAGCTGTAGAAATCACGATGAGTAGTACAAAAATATCAGTGATAACGGACACAGAGCTTGCTAGGCAGAAGAAAACATGCTATGTAGCAATGGCCTTATGAGTGAATGGCATCTAGGGACAGTCAAACTAGAGACACAAAGACTGTAAGCCATAAGATGTGATTGTATTGCAAGAAAACATCATCCAAGACAGAATAATCCCAGAGCTGTAAGTATACACTTTGTATTATTAAGGAAATAATATACTTTGTATTATTAAGGAAAATTTCATCCTGAAGAACTGAAAATTAAAATCTATTCTTGTTCCTGATCAGATTATTCACTGCCTGACCCTTGCGGTGACAGACCAGAAGTCCTCTCACCAGGATCAAGGGAGGTGATTTCACTTCTTCTGTGTCTGAGAGATCGCTGATGGCCTTCTCAGCAGCAACTACACTGACAGCCTTTTTGGGTCGCCCTTTCTTAACAGCTGTCTTCCCTCTCAGTTTGCGTACATGGGCTTCCAGCTTAAAAGTGGGTTCACCATCCCACCTCCAAAGTGTGAAAATTAACTCTGTCCCAGCTGAACCCAGGACACTCATTCCAAAATGAAAGGTATGTCTTTAGGTCACTATGCTTGCTTCTAAATTTGAACTTATTCACAGCTTACAAGCACTTAAGACCATAATTTTAAACTGGATCTCCTCTACAATAAAATGGTTACAGTTAACATTGTGCTAAAGCAGCAGCGGCGGTTGGCTCATCCCAGCTCTTCAAATAAGAAACGCAGCTTCTAGGGCTACCTAGAAATGGAGGACACCTGCTGTTCACATATAGTCTGACCAAACGATGTGTAGCCTGAAGGAGACTGCATGATATAGCAACCTGAAGGAGAAAGAAGATGAGCTTCGAGAATACCTCTTGCTGATATCTGGCAGCCGTGGGGCCAATATGGTTTGGCACGGGGGAAGGACCACCTTTTGGGACAATGAAAGCTGGACTGGCCAGGGCAAAGCAAATTCAAAACAGCCTGAATGGCATATGGCTGCGCATGTGTTGGGTGCACTGATGACTGTGACCATGTCTGAGAATAAAATTTTCTCCATTCTCATTGCTGTAGCATTTTGTACCGCTTTAGTCTATTTCCATTATTTATTATTTTCCATTGTCCTTAACTTCTTCTTCTCCCTAGTACAAATATGTGGGATAATGCTTGGTAGGAATACAAATCTTCCTCTGGTTCAGCAAACCTTATTGGTTCCTCAGCTACCACAGTCGAATTGCTTTATTTGCTTCATTGTTTCCGAATGGCACCAGTTGGTGCCAACACAAAAGAACAACCCCATGGGCAGTACCACCACAGCCTCACAAAGCTCCAACAGTTGCGCTGGGACCAGTTTTGCCACAGGGTTGCAATCTGTGCCACCAATTGCCCACCCTGCCCTCCAGCTGTCCACCCCGAAGGCCTCAGAGAACATTCCTGTGCCTCACTGGCACTCACTTCATGGTCTTATGTGTTCATCTGATCCACAACAGAGGAAGGCTTGGACTGCTGGAGAGATGTGGAATGGCAACACATGGCCCTTTCTGTTTTGAGGTGAAAGCCTCCAATGGCTGTGCTAAAATAAACAGCTGGGCCAGTAACACCTTCAGTAGCCACCAGTGTTTTCTTACTGAATGGGTGAGCTAGATCAGTATGGGGAACAAGGACAGGGCTGCTGCTTGAGCAAGTGGCTTCTGCAGAACAGATCTGCAGTTCATTCTTGCCAAGAAAAAATACTGATGTGACTTTGCAAAGTTTTTCCCTCCTAAGGTCAACTCAGAGAAGAGTTCAGCAAGCCCAGAGCTGTATTTCTTTTCTCTGGATGAACGGCTACCCTAAATTGTTAGTGAGGTGCAATTTAAAAGAGCTGGTAATAGATTTGCCAAAGTCTTCTCTGTAGAATCGATATTAGCTTGTACTCATAATAGCATTTCAAACCATCGTGTACTGAAGTCCTGACCATCTGGGCCAGGAAATGGAAACGGGAATTAGCATTTCCCCTCTGCTCGCCCCCAGTATGCTACCCTGTGGCTATTACAGCCATCTATTTTGCATTCTGGTTCCCCTGTGATTTCGACAATAAACAGTAAACAGTGCACTTGGTAATAACTTCTCCAAAGGAAAATAAAAAATACTCAGCAAAAAAGCATAATGTAGACACACTCTGTAGGAGTTTCCAAGATGGTTTGCAGCAGCTACTCAGGCATCAATGCCAAGCAAAATTATCTGAGCGGTAGAAAAAAACTCCCCAAACAGCTGCCACCAGCTGCAGCAGGCCAAGCTAGATATAATGAAAGGAAGATTTCTTTTTTTTTCCTGAACATTAGAAGAAATGGGAGCAGAGCTACGTAAAGTGAATGCACCTTCTAAAGACTCTTTTGTTGCACATAATCCTTATAGCAATATACATATGTTACTATCTGCTGCTACCTTCCATTACTGCGCTGCAATATTATGATGCTCTATGACGTCAACAAGATGATTCATAAAATTCCCATGACTGTGTTTAGAAAAGAGTGAATTGAAGATGTCAGTGCAATGGAAATGGTCAAACTGGTGTGAAACCACCAGAGCTTGAGATTAGTTTGTGAAGTTCAGCCCTTATTTTCACCCGAAGAACCACACAAGAAGTTTTAGAAAGCCATGCTTGGGAACGGGGAGAGGGACTGCCACCCAGAGTAACTTGCTACAGAATGACAGAAGGATTTGTTTGATTGCTTATAATGGATGAGAGAAATAAAAAGGTCTATAACCAGTCAGGGTCAAAGTAGCACTTCAACCAGTTTGCTGCCCAGTCCTTCCATTTTTTTTGCTTTACTTCTGCATGAGTTCCTGTCCAAACTCCAGTCCTGCAGTCACTAATTTCAATGTCTTTTTTCCCATTTTTTTTACAGTGATCTTCGGGTTTTTTGGGTGATCTTGAAGAAGAGCTGGCAGCTCCACCTCATAACTCTTTCGGACAGCGAATCTGCCTGTTAGTGGTTTCTTCATCCAGAGATGAGAAGAGTCCTTTATCCAATTCTTGACCATGCATCAGGGCAGTGCTCATAGGCTAACATTGTGTAATGGTGAACCCAGGGAAGTTTACAGGCTTTATGTAAAATAATCTTCCATAAATTAGTCTCTGTATGAAAATATCATGTAAAAATGCCTCATGACAGCTTTTTTCTTCTGCATACGTAGGTTTGATATGTCAATCTACTTCAGGGCTTCGCAGTCAAAAAAGTTCTATTTCTAACTAAAAGGCAATGAATGAAAATGGGCTACCTTGAGGTGAAAGAATACCGTGAGAACAAGTTGTGTTATGTTTCCTTCCAGGTAAATTTACTCCAAGTTTAGCTTCAAGTGGGGAATGGGGTTGGTGTAGGTGAAACTTTGAAATGTTGTTTTCATTATGCTTTTTCTCTGGGATAGACAATACTTCTCGGACCAAGGTAAAAAACACTGTTTGTTTAGCAATGAAGACCAGACCTCAGAGAAGCACTGAAAAAAAAGAAATGAATAGCAGAATAGAAACTTCAGAGGACAAAATGTCAAAAATACACGACTCTTTCTTGGTTTTGTCACCTTCCTCATCTTCTGCTATCACCACTTCTTCTTTTGTTCACAGCACTGGTAAATGCTTGAGTTCCTGTCAATACTTATTCAGGTTATAGTCTCTGAAGTATAACTGAATTAAAGAGCCACAGTTTCTGTGTTTCTCACAACAACATAAATAAGAGCTCTTTTTGGTAGTAGTGCCTTGAATGTGAATCTTTGCCCACGAAAAACTGAATTATTCTTTGGGGCAAGCCTTGACTACTGACTGCAGGTGCCGCTGTGCCTGGCATTAGTGCAAGCACTTTCAGGGCTGCTGGGGGCTTTCCATCACCTCCGAAATGCACAACAAGGAGTCTCTCAGTAATAAAATAGGAATTTGGGGATTATTCTTTGGTGAGGGGTTATCTCTCTGTGGATTTGGATGAAATAAATACCCGGCCTCCTACTCCAGGCTTGAACTCAGCTGTTAAACACTGCAACTTAGAGTGGTCTGTTTACTTTAATCACCAGTTTATAGACATTAGATTGTCTTTGTCCAGGTCTCATTGTATGTATTTTACATGAATAGTGTTACTTCATTTTTTGGTAGTCTTTTGCATTCAGGAGACATGCTCTAAGCTTCGGGTAAGATTCGTAAGATGAGAGTTAAATGCTGTATTTTATTTTAAGGAACAAGTCACGTTTAAGAAACAGCTTTATCTAGAAAGGAATATGAATGTTTTTGTAGCTTATCATGTTTCTGTTGTATTCAGGCGAAATGTCACACATTGGCATCTATAGGAGAGCTATTGTCAGTGACCTTTACACTACCTTGAAAAAGCAATAGAAACTTCTTTTTTTCCCCCTATTTGTTCAAAGAAAGAAGACGAGACTCTAAACTCTTTCATTAGAGGCTAAATCTTCACTTACTTCTTAACAACAGTCCTCATCCAAAGCAGGTAACGAGGATCCCAGCCAATAGAAATAACCTGCATAAATGCAATAAATTCCGGGAAAACTTTAGAGTAAAACTGCATTGTCTGTGGCATTAAAAGACACAAGTATTTGCAAGCTTGAAATATTTTCTTTTTCTTTGCGAGACTACGGCTCTCCACTTAGGGAGACATAAACGTGAGTGCTCCACTGTTCAAAACAAAAATTAAGACAAGTTTGCACAGCATTGTAGATTAAACAAGAGAAAATGTTAGGTAATTAAATGCTAATGATTCAAGCTGGGTGCTTATGTTTTGGATTAGTTACCTAATAATGTTAGCATTTAAATGGTCAGCTTTGAAGTTAACAAACAGCCCATTAAGATGCAACCGGGGGAGCTGTGGGCTCTTTGGGTGCCATGGTTTCAGTCTGGCTGGCTGCAGGCTCCACAGAACAGCAGTGATGGGATTTACATAGCGAAGACGATTTCTGCGATTGGAAGGGCTAGAAGTTTTTTTGTGGGTTTTTGTTTTCCTTTAGTGAAAGCTCGTGTTACTGAGAACACAGCATGTGGGAAAAGCCTAAATCTACTCATTTCTTCTGAGTCCTGGGATTTCTATTGTCCCTGATGATTGCTTAAATATAAATCACTTGGTTCCCAAGCAGTGGCTTTGTACAGTGATCATCCTATTGGAAGCCATCGAAAGTCTACCAGATTGTTGACTCCTAGGTGGTATTGCTGGGTACTTGCAAGGGTTAATATAAAAATGCACTCCTGTCAGTGAAAGTTAAAGGCGCTTCAGTGATGAAAATTGCATCACATAATGAAAAATCCTCAAAGTAGTGGCTACTTACAGGACAGAAATAATTAGGAGATAATTGTCAATGGAACAGAGTATTCTCCAGGATAATGGGCTCCTGCAGATGCAAGAATAGCATGGCAAAACCAAAGCATTTATGAAAATAAATGGCATGGTGCAGCTCAGGTTCTTTCTTCTTCAAAGCGCACAACACTGATCTTGTGACAATGGTCTGTTGTTCCAAATCACTGATGTAGACTTAATTATTTTATCTAATGGAGGTTGATGAGGGAGTGAGTTACTGTGCCACTGTAGACCTATTGCATTTTGAGTGCCTCTGAAGAGAAAGGCACTGTGGATTTCAGTGCCTGGATTTCATCAAACGTTTTGTTATCCCTACTGTGACTGCTATTCCTTGTACTTACCATGTGGTGTTAACCAAGCAGAGCTAGTTTTGCATTACCAAAAGGGGAGTGCTGTGACAGTTTGGTGTTTCTTGATGGCAACTGTAAATATTGACATTTTAGTGACTACCACAGTGGGAACTTGATGCAACTCATTAAAGGTAATGGGGCTTTTTTACTGAATTTGAAGTGAATAATTTCAGCCCTGTTTGCTGCATTAGGAGGAGGAGAATTATTCTTAAATTGGCTTTTTTTTTTTTTTTCCTGGTGTCTCCTACAGGAAGCATAAATGCCAGAACAGTCTCCTCTTAAAACTATCTTACTTGTTGGTTTTGATCTTATGTTGTCTGCTAAAGGATTTATTAAAAATGCCACAAAATATGTACTGCTAGGTTGTCAGATCTTAACTGAAGAAATAGGTGATCCACATGTTTAACAAAGACTTCTTTGTGCCAAAAATGTGAAATAATGAAATAGTTCTTAGTTAGAAACATAGATCAGTTGCACTGAAACAATTTCTTTTAATTATTCACTTGCTATCTTCATTCTTTTGACGTCATTTCTGTCACTGATTATAGTATTTTTCTCAGAAATGTTATAGAACTTGTCTATTTATTTTGGTCTCCTGTTCCATCCTGTGTTAACTTAGGGAGAACACCCTTTAAGGGATATTTCTAGATCTTACCACCCACACATGACATGACCAGCTAAGTGATGGCCGTTTTGATGCTGCGTGGGCTGTCTGTAGCTGTACAAAAGGGCATAGACTTGGCCCTCTGTTTTTCATGCAAAGGCTGAATGTAATAACTTAGCAGGTTGTGCAAAAAAAAAAAAAACAACACAGAAAGAAGTGATTCCAAAATACAGTAATGACATAGATAAAGGGAGATCAATAGTATGATTAAAGTACTAGGATCACAATGAATTTATTCCAAGTGTCTACAGCTGTTAGACTGAACATCTGATGCTTTTTTAACTAGCCCGGTTTTAATTAGGTGGGAGGCGGAGAAAGTCATGTGGAGCCTGCCTTTCTTCTGACTCCAGTTTTGTTACCATGACGCGAACAGCATATGATCAGCTCTATGACCTGATGTATCTCTCTCTCTTGCTTTAAACTTAACAAAAGCAAGGACAGTCAGCACAGTACGCTTCCCCTCTGCCAACCCTGTCTAGCTGTCTAGTTCAAACAAATTATCTTCTTCATATACATTCCCATCCTGACTGTCAAGTTATGAGATCACTATAGATCATAGGTGACTTTTAAGCTAAAAGACATCTCTTCACTACAATTTGATTCTTCTGTTACTGTAATAACAATGCCTCTATAAACATTAGCTAAGAGTACACAGAAAAGCTTGCTATACCTAGCTTTAGCCCTGTATGTGAATTTGGCTATTGGCTTTAGTGAAGATTGTGCCATCTGCACATTGGATTTAGCCTGGACTGCTCCTAGAGAGGCTGATGACGACTTCTTAGTGCAATAGAGCTATTGACTTTTTGACATGTACAATGTTTTTTTCTACGTCTGAGAGTTAAGAATATGTGGACATTAACTCTGAACAGCTTGGCAAACCTGTTATCTTTACTACAATTTCTCTGGCCTTGTTAAGTGCCCATTGAATGGATGACACAAGTAATATGGATTACTGCAGGTTTTCTGTGCTTAAGATTCATCATTATGTGCTGCAGCATCTTAAAATGGCAGTCACAACCTGGGGCCTGCTAGCTCTGCCTGCCTGCTAAAAGCACGTGGTGCATTTCATGCTGAGGATGGAAACAACTGCACTGGCCTCTGTAACCTTTTCTCCCAAGCCCAATTCGTTCCCAAGTCCGTATTCCAAAGATGAAACTTACTTGTTTTGCAGCATCTTGACAAGGGGATTGAAGGACTCTGTGAGGAGAAGCAGACCACCTGAGTAGCTCTACGGCTTTTTTTAGGACTTTCCTCAGACAGATAATTTTCAATATGTACTCCACTGCTGGCACATTTATCCACCGAATGACTAGTGTGCTCCACACCGCCTCTTCTTCTAGTCCTTTCTCCTGTGCCGGAACACCAGACTGTAGGATTTACACAGCTGCTGGGAGGAAGTGATAAAACAGCACTCCAAAGAGCAGCTTTCAGGTGGGAAGGTATAAGCAGTCTGTAAGAGTGTGGCTGCTTGGCATGCAGAAGTTTGTCTTGCTAAATTTGCTGTTGAACACACTCTTAGATGTACTTAGTTGATGATGATGCCACACTACATCTAGAGAATTTACAATACTTTTGACAAAAGAGACCCAATTGTCCTTCCTGTCCTGGTTTTGGTTGGGATAGAGTTAATTTTCTTTCTGGTAGCTGGTGTAGTGCCGTGTTTTGGTTTTGGGACATAAATAATGTTGATAATATACCAACGTTTTTAGTTGTTGCTAGCAGTCAAGGACATTTCAGCTTCTCATGCTGCCAGGTGCACGGGAAGCTGGGAGAGGACATAGCTAGAACAGCTGACTAAAAATGTCCAAAGGGGATATTCCACACCATATGACATCATGCTCAGTATATAAGCTGGGGGAGTTGGCCAGGGTGCAGTGATCGCTGCTCAGGGACGGGCTGACTACTGTTCAGGGGTGGTGAGCAACTGCATTTGTGCACCACTTGTTTTATGTGTATGTATGTATTATTATCATCATCATCATCATCATCATCATCACCTCTTCCTTTGCTTTCCTATGAAACTGTCTTTACTCTTTACCCATCCTCCTCCCCATCCCACTTGAGGGGGGGAGTGAGCGAGCGGCTGTGTGGTGTTTAGATGCCAGCTGGGGTTAAACCACGACACTTCCTATACCCAAAAATTCTGCTTTGAGCATGCTCCAGGCTCTCTCCAAGGTTAGTCCTTGATTTCTAGCTTTACATGGTTAGAAGCTAATTTGCACATAGTATGTGAAGGTGCTTCAGAGCTCCCTGTCAGCTGACAGAAGAACCGTGCCACTATTTCTGCATGTTGCACTTACCTGGCCACCTGAGGTTGCCACTCTCCATCACAAATGACAGTGGTCCCTAACTCTTTCCTTGTGGAATTTTAGCATGCTCAAGAAAGGATGGATCCTGAATTGCAAGGCTGCAGTCTACCATCTCCAAGCCAAGAAAGAGTCAATCCAGGATAGTATGGCTCTGCACCAGTCCCATTACCAAGCTGTTAAATATTCAGACCTTGGAGAATGACCAGCACTGCTTATGGTGGATACAGAGAAATTTCTTCCAGGAGAACAGGTAACATTTGTCATAGAAATATAAACAAACTATTTTCTATGGCAACTATTGACAGTCCGCTATCACCAGCTATAGATAAATGCTGTATATAGCCATCTTTTCATTTGCCTTGTGTCACACAAGGAGGCACAAAAGAATTCATACACAGTCAGAACTTGTCAAAAATGTTGCCACAAAACCTGCAATAAACATGCTTTTTAAATAAAAAATTCATCTTTCAAAATCTTAATTTCTATGTTTTGTGTTTTACTCAAGGCACAAAAATGATACCAAAACTCTCCTGATGTTTTACTGTTCATCTAAAAAGAAGGTAGCCATGGGTTACTTATCAGGAAACTAGCAATGCTTCAGTTTCAGGCAGTTACAACCCAAAGAGATGCAAATAAAGGCTGTTCATACACAATATACACTTTTTAAAACAAAAATTAAGCAAGTGCTTCAAAATGTTACTTTCCAGGGTAACGATACTCATTATCAGCTCAGCTGTATTCTCACTGGAGGCAATGGAATGGTTGGCATTGGTGTCAGTGGCAACGGTTCAGCAGGTCTAATGGTTGCTGCACTGAATAGAACAGGTTAACATCAGCTCAGCAAGCAGAAGATTGGAACTTCGTGTGCCTCTCCCAATACGCTGCTTCTGCAGATGAGTAACTCTGCAGCCCTTGCCACCTGGCCATTCAGTGCCTTCGCCTCTTTGGCCAGAAAGGTTCCACCATCACTCTTTACTTACCCCTACCATTAGTAGGTTATCACCAATTTCCCTCACAAGGGCTCTTTCCCAAGGTGTTCTTTGCTTGGAATCACCAGTTGCTGGAAGTTAGTCATGAAGTTTAAAAAAGAAACCTTAAAAACAGTCTATTTACCAGCTCAGTAAGAAGGAGGTAAAATGGGAGCGGCTGTGGGCCCACAGGGAAGCTGTGGCTTTTGGAAGACCTGTGGTACTGATGTTGGAGGCATCTGCAGTGGAGGAGAGCCCCCACTGTTGTGTGTGATAGCTGAGTGGGAAACCAGCTGTGCCCTTGACATTAGGGCCCCTCTACAGTTGATCAAAAAAGACTCTGCAAAGCAGAACTACTTGAAGGAAATTCACTCTGCTGATGCCACCCTGTTTTGATTGATACGAACAAGCCTTATCTTGAAAAATATGTATAGTTAACATGAGTATTTCTATAATCACTTCAGATTGCATCTTAGAAAGGAAGAAAATTTTGCCTCCTCCCTGCCCCTCCTCCTCCCCCGCCTCCTCTCTTGTTCCCTCCACCCTGGAAAAGTCTCATGCATAGTTAAAGCATATGCTAAATGTGGGAGGAAAAAAGTACCTTCCAAATCTTCACGTCTTTGACAGCAAAGCAGCTGTATATATATCCCTCTTCTTTAAAGGTAGGAATTAGAACTGAAGAACTACTACTCCAAAATCCCTTACCTTTTGACAGATCTTTTTTGTGTGTGGTGGCTGTGGTTGTCAGCAGCAGTTTTCTAATGTTTGTAAGAATATATGATATTGGAGGGAAGGACCACCTTTTTTCTTTTAAAAAGGGAGGGGGGGGGGAATCCAGGAAGAGAATGACCGCACTGGCCATGCACAGCTGTGCCTATGTTTTCAGTTTGACTAGTCTGATCTTGCAGTCCTTACTCAAGAGTACAGATCTTGCAGGCTGTAAAAGGCGGAGCTATGCATTCAAGGATGAAATCTCTTATCTCGATCGATGTCTGCACAGATACTCAACTCTTGGCCCAGATACAGCAGCAGTGCTAGGAGCAGACATTTAGAGTATAAAAAAACCACCTTCCCCAGGATATGTTGAATGTGATTGAGGCTATACAGGGAGTGAATCCCATCCTGCATTTTTTGAATAGGTATTAGACTGATTTTTAGGAAAGCCAGAAAAGATTTTGGTTTTAAAAGATGATTCACACAAAGAAAAAACCTAAATGTCAGGAACTGGCTACAAAAGCTTTGGAGATTAAAATCCAAGAGACCAATAGCCACAAGAGCATAGAAAATTGCAGATTTTGATGAAGGGGAAAAAAAAACCCAAAAGGATAAATATATTTAAAAATAAGGAGGAAGAAAGTAGGCAATGAAACACAGAGAACTGACTCTAGGTTAGAGCCAATTTACATAGGTTGACCAACGATAATCAGTTGCCCTGTCGGTGGTCTTTAAATAAAGGTCAGACAAAATTGTACCGAAATCCACACGGGGATTATTTAAGTGCTTATTTAAGACAGTGGGTTGCCTGTGGGAGGCAGTGCTCAGTGCTAGTTTCACTGTATTTCTAATAGTGCTTAATTAGTTTATTATTGCATTTGGAATTACTCCCTTCTTAGAGACTTTAAAGCCTTTTTGTACTGTTGAAAACTCTCTTCCATCCACGTATCTTCCCAGAGCTGCAACAGAAATATAAATTTTTGAGTTCAAATTCTGTATCTTCATCTTTGCATCTTATCAAAGTTCTCAGGCCTCACCAATAACCTCCATGCAAATGATCAATCAAAATATCACCCTCTGCTCCATTTGTCAATGCTCGTCTTCTGCCCCTATCATTGAAGCAGCATGCGATGAGGTCCATGCACTTGAGAACCTTATCATTCCAAGACTGATGATGAAATCACGGCTGTTTATCCTTTGGCAAGCTTAGTTATCAAGCACAAGGAGACAAAAATATTTATCTAGAGTTGTCTACTGACCTTCTGTTCCCCCAGAAGTCGGATAATCAGAAAACATGTGCAGTAACATAGTCTGTATAGTTGCACAGGCAACAGAAGTGTGCACAGCTTCTGAATGTAACCTACATAGACTGAAAAAAAACTTTTGGAGCAGGAACAGCATTGCTGTATATTCTGCTTGTTTCTGTAACACACGACAATGCTTTAAATCAGGTACACAATTTGCGGACAGTTTCCTGGTGGTTGAGAACACACAGTATCTCTTCGTTAAAATACCTCATGTCCTTATCCACCCAAGAGAGAAGCTGAAACCTTCCAAAAGACAGTCCTGTATGTGACTTCAGTACATCCCAAATATTTTTTTTTTTTTCCAGTCTTGCAGCTCAGGCCTGTCCGAGGCTCTGCAGCTGGACCATTTAAAGCTTGTAGATAGAATATGTGAGCACAATGGCCCAGTGAAAGGCTTAGGTTGAAAATGCTGTACTCCTTGGAGCAAGCAGCTTAAGACTAGTTGTTTCTAAGACCCAAATGGGCCCTGTGAGTAGCCAATGCAGGTCCCTTTCAGAAACTCGTTATCCTGACGCTGGAGTACTCTGTCCAGCTCTGGAGCCCTCAGCACAAGAAAGACATGGACTTGTTGGAGCAGGTCCAGAGGAGGCCACAAAGATGATCCAAGGGCTGGAACATCTTTCCTATGAGGAAAGGCTGAGAGAGTTGGGGTTGTTCAGCCTGGAGAAGAGAAGGCTGCAGGGAGACCTTATAGCAGCCTTCCAGTACTTAAAGGGGGCCTATAGGAAAGATGGGGAAAATCTTTTTAGCAAGGCCTGTTGTGATAGGACAAGGAGTAATGGCTTTAAACTAAGGGAGGGTAGATTTAAACTAGATAAAAGGAAGAAATTTTTTACAATGAGGGTGATGAAACACTGGAACAAGTTGCCCAGAGGTCGTGGAGGACCCATGCCTGGAAACATTCAAGGCCAGGTTGGACGGGGTTCTGAGCAACCTGATCTAGTTGTAGATATTCCTGCACACTGCAGGGGGTTGGGATAGATGACCTCTAAAGGTGCCTTCCAACCCAAAGCATTCTATGATTCTATGCTTGTTAAGTAGCCTCCAGCTCAGCACTTCCACCACCTAAAAGCACCTCGTCCCCAGCGCCTGGTGCGGCCACCCAGTTCTGTGCTGCAGGCACCGAGGGAGGGGGCTGGAAGGCACTACAGCAGCTGGTGTCACTGCCAGTCTGCCACGATAAAAAACGGAGGGAGCGAGCGCTACATGAGAAACACGGAGCTAGCTGCTCCTTGGCTGATTGCCACCTTGCTATCGCCTCGTGGTGTCCAGCGCCAGGCCATGTACAGGATTTGAGCTCACTGAATGAAGCATGTTGTTTCAGACAGCTCATCTTTTTCTCTTGGCAATAAAGTTGTCACTACCTGAGAGGCTTGCAAGTACCAGGCTGAACTCTTCCTAAAGGTGTCAAAGCTAAGCTTGCCTTCAGGAAAGTCTGAAGTACTAAGGAGAAGAATATATTGTTTGCAAGTGTTTGTGTGGAAAGCGAGCCTTGGTTTGTGGAGCAGAAAAGCAGATGGACCAGCACTCTGTAATGGAGCTGCAAAGAGAGACTACCTTGACCTACTGAAAGAGTTGGATGTTTGGCTTAAGCTGGTGTATGTATTATAGGGTCTAACTGGAACTTTCAAGACAAAAATTCTCCGGATCTGAACAATTCACTGTCCACTGTCCTTACTGTGAGTGTAAGCCTAATTCTACACAGAGCCTGAAGTGGGAGCACTGCTGGGTCCTAGCACTGCTTACCACAACATAAATATACAAGGAGCACAGCAACATACAGACCTGTTTTAGGATTTAAACTACTCTGAAAAGTGTCCTTTAAGGCAAAATTGATTTCATAATATGCAAGTACTGTAGGGAACATTTTCCACTCTTTTTGCAGAGACTGTGCAAGTTGGTCTCTATCTTTCACAAAATGGTATTTGATATGAACTATTATTAGCTGAAAAAGATAATCTGTTCAGTGAAACATGTTCATTTTCTAGTCCTAAATTGTTTCTGCTCCCTAAAAGCACCAATCCCACAGTAATTCAGAACACAGGCTCTGCTAATGTTATGCTTGATGCACATATTTATCAATCTGATAATTACACTTAAAATAAGGGAGGGAAACAAAAAAAGGCTGACTGAGAAAGAATTCTGATCAAATGCTAGAGGCAGACACTGTTCATGTCTGCTAGCACAGAGGTTTACAAGAAAACAGAAAGATAAAATGCAATTTTACATTTTATTCAGTGCTGTTTATTCAGCTCTTTTTCCCTAAGAAACATTATCAATATTCTGCAGTTATTTATGCTTCCATTTCTGATGGAGCTTGGGCTTGGTCAGCAAATCTTTTATAGAATAAAGCATTCTTTCTTTTTTATATCTGCTCACAGATGTTTTAGGATGAGATATTGATTATCCTGTAAATGGACAAGAAAGCAGTTGCTTTTGAACTAGAGGCTTGTTTTCCTCATTACAGCTCTAAACCACCTGCTGTTTTTTTAAACCTACTCAACCCACTGGTTCTGTTTCATCAGCTTCCCTTCAGAGTTGGTTTCCTTTCTTTTGGCCTCTCCTCTCTCAAGTCCTTGAGACTGCAAAATTCCTCGGGTATTTCACCATTCGTGTTGCATAGCTGAGAAAACTAAGGGGTGAGTGTGTGTGTGCTATACATGCTTTGAAAACTTAGTGATGCAGTGATGCTGCTACTCAAATATTATTGGTCATATACTTTCATCGTGGGTTTTCCTGGGCTGGTCACCATGTGCTCACTGTCCCTTCTCAACAGATGGGTCAATAAATAAAACAGAGTTGAGCTACAGACAGTGAGATCACTCATGAACTGCTGTCACGGGCAAACCCGATTCGGGGAAAATGAATTTAATTTATTGTCAGTTAAAAATAGAGTAGGATAGTCAGAAACAAAGACAACACTGAAACACCTTCCCCCACTCCCGCTTCTTCCTGGGCTCATTTTCACCCCTTCACTCCCGAGTCTTCTACTGGAGGATGGGTGGGAGGGAGAAATGGGGAATGGGGAATAGAGGTTGCGGTCAGTCTGTAACACTTTGTATCTGTCGCTCCTTCCTCCTCTGTTCCCCTGCTCTAGCATGGCGTCCTTCCCATGGGCTGTGGTTCTTCAAGAATTTCTCCAGCATGGGTGCCCCGTAGGCCACAGAGCCTGCCAGAAAACCTGGTCCTGTGAGGGCTCCTCTCCATGGGCTGCAGCATCCTTCAGGACATGTTCATCTGGTCCTCCATGGGCTGCAGGAGGACAGCCTGCCTCACCGTGGTCTCCTCCAGGGGCTTCAGGGCAATCTCTGCTCTGGTGCCTGGAGCATCTCCTCCCCCTCCTTCGTCTCTCACCTTGGTGTTTGCACGGCTGTTTCTCTCACATGTTTCTCCCTCCTCTCTCACAGCTGCTGCACAGTGGGTTTTACCCTTTCATAAGTACATTATCACAGAGGCACCAACAGCTTCGCCGAGGAGCTCAGCTTTGGGCAGCAGCGGGTCTGTTTTGGAGCTGGCTGGGACTGGTTCTGTCTGATATGGGGGCAGCTCCTGGTCTCTGCTCACTGAGGCCATACCTGCAGCCCCTCCACTAGCAAGACCTTACCACATAAACCGAATACATTTTTTTGGTTTTCAAACTACAAAAAAGTATTTAGCTTGGAATGTAGTGGCCATCAAGGACACCTTTGAAAACCTTAGAAATCTGATTTCTTGCCATTGGTATCAAAACACTGTGAGCTGAATCTTTAGAGAAAAGTAGCAGGCTGCAAATAAGAGCCAGTTCATGAGTGTCTTGTTTTGTTGTTAAACCAAGAAGGATTGGCCTCCTGAATGAGTAATTCTCAGCCCTGTTAGCTTCCTAAAGACCTGATTGTACCAGATGCATGAGATAAAGCTGGAAGTTCACGAGTATGAAAAACAAAGAAATCACAGGAGGCAGAGAAGTGAGGGCTGAAGTGTCAGAGGAGTAAATAGGTTCCAGAAGTGAAAGGAGGTATCCTGTGCTTAGTTGTGCATCTTTGGCATTACAAGCAGATCTGAGTGGCCACACAGCACAAAGGAGGCAGCAGTAAATTTCTGAGGTTTCTGAACTAGGAAGTTCATTGTAAGCATACTCTTACCTGATTTTCACAGTCAAACATTTTTATCTCCAAAGAGCTGCAAACTTTTGCAATAGACACCCATATTTTTAAGTGAAAATGTGTGAATGAAAAAAAAGCTAAATGTCTTCAGGCTGAAGGGCAGTTTGGAGGGTGAGGCAAGCATTGTTTTTAGCAGAAAAAATGCTTGAACTGGGAAGAGACTTAATATCCAGAAGCTGGTGTTGCAAAAACCCACAAGTGTTGTAACAGCATCATGTACCATCTAAGTCTTGGGTCACCATCATTCTTTTACATGGATAGTCATGGGCTCAGCTTTTGCCTCCCAAATGAACATGAATATCAAGGTCTGGGAAGTTACACTGGTGTAAAAACTGTGTAGCTAGAGGTCATCATTTAGAAAAGTGATGAATCGAATCACAATAATCTTTAAAAATATTCTTGTAGAGAGCTTGAGGCATAGCATCTCCTAAAGTCAAAGCTTCCTGAAATCACACTTTTAATGCATGCATGACAAAAGCTTTTCATACTACCCACATTAAAGAAAAAACATTTTGCATCAACTTGCTTCTTCCATGAGCTAGATTAATAGGTTTTTTGTCGCAACATCCTACCACATACTTCCAGTCGGCGAGAATAAAGCACATTCCAACTCACACGTTGAAATAAAGCAGTTCACCAGGGTGGAGAGCTGCCTCCTCTCCTGGCAAGTGCTGTCTAAGCGGCAGCACCCTGCCTTGCTATACGCCCATCGCCCATCAGTGTGTATAGCTTTACACCTCTTCCCTTTCCTTTTCTCTGTTTACAGTGGGGCTGTAATTGACCGCTACTACTTCACACCTCCTTTCCCTTCCTGAAAGTGGCTGAACAGCTTCCAGGCTATGGCAGGACCCAGTCTCTCTACCAGGCTGACACTCATGCATCAAATTCTTCGACAGAACACTTCACACACACAGCTGTTGGAAGAATTTGAAGAATTTGACCAGCAACAAGTGTTTGGCTTGGTCAAGCTTTTAAGCTGGGAATTATGGTCCACTCATGCTGCTTGGGAGCTTTGGGGCTATTCCACATCCATTGCAAGCCAAAAAAAAAAAAAAAAGACCAAATCACTTCTGTTTTGCTCTTGTTTCTTGAGGTTATTTCCAGGCTGAGCTGTCGGTGTAAGACAGTAAGGCACAGACCTCTGAGTGAGCATAGTACAGCGCAGTAGGGATTATTCTGCTTTTTTGGGGATGGACTTTCTCAGCTAAAGAAGGGGAGCCATCAGGTGAAAAATACGTTTTGCCTGGAGTGTTTTGAAGGTCTGGAAAATGCTTTACGTATTGGGTTGCCCACGAGAGTCCGGAGGGGCAGTCAGCCTTGGGAATGCTGACTCCATGGGCACCCATCATTCTAGGGCTGGACTTGGTTACCGTGATGGCCCTTCTGTGTCCAGTGTCACTAAAACCACACACTCAGAACTACTAATTGATTGATGCTTGTAAATATAAAGCAAGTTAAATTAATAAAATTCTCAGCTAGTGTAAATTAGCCTAGCCTGAATGGTTTCAGTAGCTATGCAAAACTGAAATGAGATAGAGGAATCTGCGCCAATATATGAAATATTAAATAGTAGAATATGTTACACATGTGTGTGTGTGTGTGCGTGTTCACATCCATACAACCAGAATACTATCACAGCGTTCTGCTATAACCTTTTTTAAACTCAACCTCAAAATAGACAAAAAGTCAATCATATTTTGAGGATACCAGGTTTTACAAAAAACAACAAAAGGGAAAAAAGCTTGTAGTGCATGAAGCTCCATCTCAGCAATGCTGTTTCCTGATTACGGCAAGAAATCCATGCGGCTGCTATTCAGAGCTGAATGGGAACAGCTCTGAGGCTGGGTGGCACTGACCTGCCTCTGACAAGATGATCCATTCAGAGGTGGTGTCATTAAAAAGAAAGTCCTATTTTCTAACACAACTGAATACAGTCCTTTGCGTACCAAAAGACAAAAGTATAGTGTTTTACCTACAACTTTTGTCATTTCTCTCGGAACTCCAGTAAAAACCCCCATGATTCCTCCCAGCTACCGAAATATTCTTGCTTTTAAAACCATCCTTTTCCCTTCTGCTTCTGATGATTGACTGTCCCTGTAAACTGCTTTGTAATACTCTGTATGGAGGACAATATATAAAAATAAATTGCATTGAGTTTGATCCAAACATCATCTGACTCAAAATTACACTGAGGTTTTGGGTTGTTTTTTTCGCCCTCCCCGTTTCTACCTCTGACTGGCAAGCCTAATCATTTCTATTTGCTATCATAAAGGGTAAATAAAAGGGCAAACAACTCATTAGTGTTTCAATAAAATTCATGTTGTTATCTGAAAATGTAGTTCTCCTTTGTCAGCCCCCACCCCCCCTGTACTCCTTCATACACAGTGCCACTTGGATCACCAATGTGTTTGCTTATTACAGGGTCTGCACAAATTATGGGATCAGGTTATACCTCTTTTGGTAAACCTGACCACAGGAGAAAGAGTGAGTCTGTTGGAAAATTAGCCTTTATTTACAACACTGACAACAGTGAAAAGATGTAGCTTCTTGCTATTGTACTGAGGTTATTACTTTCCTTGTACTAAATCTCAGGACACCCAATTAAAGTTAACTCGCAGCTTGCAACAAGCAGCCTGTAAAGTTTGCTGGAAAGAGCTGCCATATTGTCATTCAAAGTGCTTTATACTAAACAGTGCAAGACAGTGACAAAACATCTAATTATCTGATTACGCTGCAAGAATAGTTTCTTACATGTGCTGAATTTTGCACACCATCACCGAATACAAACTGTGTTCATCACTGACTCACATAAACAAAAAACAAGAAAATAAGATAGAACAATGTGTTTCAGCTACTATTGTTCCCAAACTACAGAGATATTTTTGCTAGTACTTTGAAATAACAAACCTCTCCAGCAAAGTGGGAATTCTGGGGACATCCAGCTCAGGAACAGAATTTTCTGTTTCAGCTCTGATTCTGCATGAGGTGCATGGTGGCCAGAGGCTGGCAGTCTGCGTGGCCAAAATCAGGGCACCAAGATGAGAGCTGTGCACCAGCTGTTTGGCAGAGGTGGTGCTTCTCTGGAGATACTCAAGAGATATTCTCCTTCTCTGGAGATATTCAAGACCTATTTGGACAAGGTGCTGTGCAGCCTGCTCTAGGTGACCTTGCTTTGGCAGGGGGGTTGGACTAGAGGATCCACAGAGGTCCCTTCCAACCCCGAACATTCAGTGATTCAGTGAATCTGTGCTTCTTGGAGTAAGAAGATTTTCTGTGAGACAATGAAGTGTACCCTTAGACTTATTATTTCACTTTTGCCTGCCCCTGGCATTGTGGGGCCAATACGCAAATTAGTGTGGTGTGAATGAGGATGGAGATTCGCAGCTGCTTCATGAGAAGGGCTTGGGCATTTGCTCTGACCCTGGAGAGATCCCATCATAACCATCCAGGAGCCACGGTGGAAGCTCAGACCTGGACAGTTAAAGGAAATGCACACATTTCAGTTTTACGGCCAAGTTTATCCCACAGCTGCTCATTTGTCTGAGCAATTCAACCAGTGACAAAAGCAGAAGAGCATCGGCAAGGAAGCTACACTATTTTCCCATCAGCTTTTCTTTTCTGCTGCTTAGTCTCACCATGGCTGGCCTGCCAGCCGATTGCACAGATAACGCATCTGATACTGCATATGCAAAACTAAATGTAGGTAAGGTACTCTAATTTCTTTTACTACAGTTTGGGGCAAGACAGAGGGAGAAAAAGGTTTTTTTCTATATTTTTTAACAGTTTCAGCGAACACAGTTTTTTACTGCGCCACTACTGCACTGTATCTTCACATCAGCCATAATGTAGTCCTTCTTCTTCATGGTCCCAACTGTCACACCATTAAACATAAATCATGGCCTCAAGGGACCCTCTTTTCCAGAAGGGAGAAACAATTTAGCCTCCATAAGATATCAGTCTCCAGCTTGTCCTGAAAAGGCTGTCAATTGTGCTGAATTATGTATAAAATCAATGTGAGGTGCTGCCTGCCAGAGATGGGTTGACATTAGCAATTTCATTTTCACTGAGAGGGGTCACAAGTCCCAAATCTTCATGACCACTTCTCTAGTTCCAAAATTATACCCGTTTTGTTGCACTTCTAGAAAGAAAAAAAGGTTTCACAACAAGATGATGCTGTCATGAAACACCTCTTTGTCTGCAATGGGCAAATTTATCTACTGTTGTCAATGGGGTACTATTATAATCTGCCCTTTTCCACTCTAATTTCATTACACTTTTTATTAAATGGACATTCACAAACATGTTTTTTTTGTGGGGGATCCCCCACACTGTTATATTCAAGTACCAACAAATAGCATTCTTACGACTCGCGAGGATTTTCAATGGTGGAGAAAAATCTCCCCTGTAACAAGATATGCAAATATGTGTAAGTATGGCACATTCACGTGAATTGGGAAGACAAATACGGTTGTGATCTTCAGGGAAGCCTGTTATTTTATTTGACACAGTTTATAAATCCTGTCCTTGCAAAATCATCATCACCGTGTAGTTGTATTGAACGAACAGGAACTGTGGCCCAGAGACCTACAACAAATATATATGCAGCATATAGCTCATGACCCAGCACTTTATTATAAGCTTTTTTACTACTGTATGTATGACCGGAGTGGTGTTGAAATCTGATTTCACAGAGTGATCTTTTCCCTCTCCTCTAGAATGGCAGCTGATCTGATATTCCTGTGGCAGCTACTAAAGGTCTGAGTGCAAAGGATTCGCGATCTGTTCCCTTCAGGATAAAATCTAGATCTTTCTGGAGATTTTCACAGCAAAACTCGAGTCTATTTTCAGAACAATGGTTGGGCATTCATTCAGTATATAAAATACCAAGGCACAATTCCCTGTTCCTGAGCACAGACTGGCACTTTTTATACACCAAACAGTAGTTTAGGCTTGAAAGTCTTTTCTCAGGAACAGCAAATATTTAGTCACACCTACAGGGAACAACAGGAAACACCAAAGCAACCAACTCAAAGTTAGAGCTTGGACTTAGAGGCTCTGCCGTCAGATTATTCAGGCTCTAGTCAGTGTAAATTCTTGCCACAGAAAAAAATGGAAGATCAAAAAACTCAGCAACAGCCTGGAATTCTTCTGTTATGAGACGCGACAGCAGAGCAGGTCTTTGAAGTCCCTCCCAGTCCATGAGGAGTATTTAAATGTTGGTTTTACTATTTTTGGTTGTTTTTCTTGGTTGCCTTCATTCTGCCCAAATGAGGTAAAAATCAGTTCTCAGAAAGGGCACTGAATATTGCTTCCTGACTGGGTCAGGCTAAAAGATTCATTTTTGTTTATTTCTCAGTTTATCTTAAAATAACCTTGCTGAGCAAACTGCTGTTTATTAACTCCAAGCCAAAACATACCAGTAACGATTCTACATTTTAGTGTAATTCCCTCTAATCATCCTAGCACAAAAACTCTGCTTGTTTTTATATCTGCTTTATACAATGCCACCAGTAATGAATGTTCTAGAATTGGAACATAATTTTGATTATCTTGCCATTACTTTTGATTTATGGAGCACACAGACAGCTGGGTTTTTATAAGCTCGCCCTGCAGTACTGCAGATAACAAACGTAATGTAATAATCAAACTTCTGTAACATGGAACACAGAAGGGGTGGGCCCACAGATCTGTCTATCTGTATATACCCATACCACATCAACACATTTTATCTTCAGAAGCAGGAGTATAAAGTAATTTGCACAATGCTAGTATTCATTATTCATACCTGGAGCGAAATATGTCGCTTTCAGAACCAGTATTTAGGCTCTGCAGGAGAGGGTGAACCACCTGAAGGTGGTTTCATGAAATTACATAAATGCGTACCACCATGAAGTTTACAAATGCATTAGTGTTCAAAAAAAAAAAAAGCCTCTCAAAAGAAATATATTTTAAGAAATAGTAATAAATATAACCCATTTGGAATGATGCTAATTTTTTTCTGGGTGCCACACAGGAAAATACAAATTCAACAAGAATGTTGAAGATAAAAAAAAAATCAACCGCTTCAAAGAAGAAGAGGCTGGCCATTTACTTCAGATACCAGAGACTGATCACAGGTCTGAAAACAGCAGCAAAAGAGCTGGTTACAGAAACTGAAAATGGGGAAGGGGAAACCAGAAACATTCTCTCAGGCTTGCCAAGAGAACTAGGAAAGCAGAATGTGTTAATGCAAACCAAAAAGGCTTTAAAAATGTATACAAGGAGTGGGAAATGCAGCAAGCAACAACAGTAAATCAGAAACCAGAGAGCACGCCCTTCATTAATAACAGAAAAATGATCCTAAATAATTTCTAAAAACTAGTCTCCCACAAGGTGGGGGGAGGAGAAGAAAGATGAAAGCAATGAGAAAATACCACCATCTCATCCAGGTAATGGCTGGTTGTAAAGGTGATAAGGGGGTGGTCGGGAGGAATGAGGTGAGACATGGGGCTGCCCGCCAGCTCCAGGTTTTGTGGTCCAGGGGTCATGTGTGGGCGGCTTTTGTGTGCTCAGGGAAGAGGGGCGAGAGATCTACAACTACGCTTAAATCCTCTGAGCGTCAACAGTTCATTATGCACACACAGATGCATTCTCTACAGCCAGAGCTACAAGGAGAGCAGTTCAGAGAGCACGTGCCCACCACCTCGCTCTCACTGGTCCTTCCCGAGAGCTCTATGGGGGTTCCAACGTCACATTGTCACCACATTAGTGTATGCCCTTCTGTGACCGAAAAATCAAAAGAGCATACAAATATGAAATCTCATTACAAGCAGCTACTGTATTACCAGTTGCTGCATTTTCAGATGTTCTAGAAATCCACAGAGGTTGTAGGGGAAAAATACTGCTTGGGACACTAAACTTTGAAAAGGAAGACAAGTCCTCACATCTATTGCTATGTTGAGAATACATCCTGAAGTCTACAGCAAAACAACCAAACAAAAACAAGACTGAGACCTTGATTCTTCGGGGCTTTAAGTTGAAGAATATGTAGAGCCTGATTTGAGATTTGGCGTTGTTCAACTACCTATGTAAATTGAGGGGGAAAGCCAGGAAAGCTCGTTGGCGGAATGTACCCCAGCAGGAAAGGCAGCAGTGTCACCATCATCTCTGGAGCTTCAGAGAAGAGGCATCTCCAAAGTTCTCCACTAAAAGAGCTGTTTGGCTGGTACAGAAGCAGCAGCTTGGCTAGAGAGCGCCCTGCACCGATTGATCAAAGGATCCCTAAGAAATGGGATGCTCTTTCCCTATCTGTATGATGGAAGGCACCTTGAGCCCCTGTGGGAAATGCCTAGCCTCTTTTTCCTTAGCCATTCTTCTCCTATTTCCCAGCTGGAATTTGTTGCTAAGGGGAAAATATTTATTTATTCCTGAAAATTCCTCATTATTCCTGTGACATGTGTTAAGTAAAGGACAACTATCCTATGCTTTAGAGAAACTCCTAGGAAAGATCCTTGCCTACAGTAAGAATAAAAAGCAAAGCTTATGTAAAGAAATGTAAAGGAAATGAAAAAAATCAGGACGTCGTACAAATCTAGCTCATCTCTGGCTAAATGAGCAAAACTGTGTATAAAATATACCATTGTGGATTGGGTATTAAGGCATTTGAGCGACTTTTCTGCATTTTATTTGAATAATTGACTGAGGTAAACACAGGGACTTTGCTTTCACATTCCTGATCCAGAAAGGTAAGTGTGCCAAAAACATGCTGCTCCTGCTAGAAGGCAGGCTCCTTAGTGATAGAGAGGATTGTAAGAAATGTGAAACTACAACAAAAAGGCCTTAATATTCTCTAGTTTTTAGTAGTCTTTAGTATTGTAACTTGTATTTCTGCATGCATAGTGATCTAACAATATAACTGTTACACTAATCCCTGTTTTCTCATTAAGGAATGTAGTGGAAGGACATGGGCACAAGCTATCACTTAGTCGTTAGACAAAATAATTAAGTGAAACAAAAGTGGTCTTGATTTTCAGCAAATAATTGGGATAATTGTGGGATAAAAGAGACTCCTAAATAACTCTACTCCAGACAGCTCAGCCTTGGGAGGGCAAATGCGCTAAGCTACAGAGATAAGGAGGCACCAAGAGAGCAACAAGACTGGAGCAAAACAACCTGAAGGACATGATATACGTAATGCTAGAACTGAGTTTGCGCAGAAAACAAATGTCAATCAGTGAACAGCGTGATGAAGAGGATGGGCCTTCATCTTGGGACCCCCGAAGACCACCCAAAGATACTAGCAGACATGCGTGAAATATATTTACATATGCTAATTAGTTCCTAGAAATATAATGAATAATTACCTGTGTGATTGTATTTAACCTGAAGCAACAGGGTGTCTGGCGCGCACGTTTGGAGGAGAAATCCCCCGTGTGCCCGGCGCCGCAATAAAGAATACCTGCTTAACAGTATACATTGTACTGTTAGGTTTTTCTTACCGGATCTTCGAATCATTAGGAAGGTGGGAGTAGCTGTGCAAGGTAAGAATTGGCAGTAGCTTACCTGAGACACCTTGAATGACTACAGACAGGCTGGAGAGACCCTTTTGGGGATGTGCGTCCCATCACCTGTCAGAAGACATTTTCCCTTGTGTGTTAAGGTGAGTGGGACCATGGCAGCGTAGATAAAAATGTTCTTCAGGGTAAGGAGTTTGCTAAGGTTCCAAAAAATACTACGTACCAAGAAACGGAACTCCCAAGAAGCAGACTTCAAGTGGCTTTTAGCATCAGAACGACTTTGCTACTTTGGCACAAACAAGTGGCTATTTCAGATATTTTTGTTCACAACTGAGAAATATGTCCTCTCTGCAAACCAGCGTAACACAGGCACAAACATCTTCCATTTAAAATTTACATGAATTTATAAACATTTTATAAAGCTGAGTCAACCAGGACAGACTAATTTGGAATAAGGGGAAGAAGTCAGTGCTTGTTGTCTGCCCGATGAAACTGATTTATGCGAACTTTTTGTATGCAGAAAGATCACAGTGAGCTTTAGTCAGCTTGTAACAGTGCTGCCAAGAGCACATCACCACCAGTAAAATCACCAGGTGAGAACTCAAGACACCACTCGGTTCAACTACTTGGAGGGAGCACGATAAATATGTTTTAGACCGTTACTGGAGGAGTATTAACATCCTTCACCAATACTCGGCAATCCCAGTGAAAACAGGAAGCTAGATGCAGCCACAGGTAAGGCCTTATGCATCCATTTAAGATGTTTATTCCCCAAAAACACCCTTCTCCCATCTTTTCTGCCCCTGAAGTTCAGCAAGACACAGGCTGTGAAGGACTATCCTTGAAAGAAAATACAAGCTGTAGAAAGGCTGAGATGAGAAAGTTCCTAAGGCCTTCTTTCTTGCCAGTAGCTTCCCTTGGATACCGTGTCTACAAGGCAGGGATGATATATCTCACTGCCAAATCCCATTTCCAGCACAGGCTGCCAGAATTTCCCCGAGATGACTGAAGGTCAGCCACCCTCTTGCTCTCAGTGCAGTCCTCTGGCAGGGATTTAAGCACGCATCACAGGTACCCTGGTTGCACACTTCTAGAGTAAGAACCAGCCTGAAGCCTGACGAAAGAGGATCAGTTCAGATGTCTTTTCTTTCTTGTAAAAGCATTTGAGATGCACAAAAATTACTTACCCTTTGTTCTATTCAGTAGACCTCACGCTGACCTAACTCCGGGTTTGAGAACCATTGCTACAGTTTCAAAGCAGCTGCAGATAGAGCTGGAAGATTGTCTGATCAAGATAAAACTCTTACTGCTGTCCAAAAGCGCTGACGTAAAAGATGACCTCTGCTCAATTTTAACAAAAAAATGTGCTATAGCCCATATTGGAAATCTTTCACAAAAGTTTCCCCCTCGGAATCTTTTAACATTCAATGTCAATTAAATAAAATTCATGTAGCATTTCCAGTTTGTTGGTTCCAAGTAACAATAATAGAATTGTTATGCTTAAAATACATTTTTGCACAAATTACAGAAGATGGAAAATCAATGTGCTAGAAGCGGCCTTTTGCTTTTTAAAATGCATTTACAGTTTAAGCCCTGCCCTTTATAAAAGTTTTCCTTCCTTAACTATGCATAGCCAGATATTCATTTTTATGTCCGACTCTACATCTCCTTTCTCCACACTGCTAATTAATAAGGAAATAGCTTAAGAAAGGTCATTGATAATTTTGACACATTACTGAAAAACCAAGGGTTTGTTACAGCATGAAGCTATAGTTACGGATGCCCAAGATCAGTAACAGTCAGGTATGCAGAGGCTGCAATGCCAGATCCCAGTTTGAGAGGATTGCTACCTCTCAGCTTCCACCAGGAGCAGGAGATGCACCCCAGGATGGGGCCAGACTCTTTTCAGTGGTGCCCAGCAACAGGACAAGGGGCAACGGACACAAACTGAAGCACAGGAAGTTCCGTCTGAACACGAGGAAGAACTTCTTCACTCTGAGGGTGACGGAGCACTGGAACAGGCTGCCCAGGGAGGTTGTGGAGTCTCCTTCTCTGGAGATATTCAAGACCTTCCTGGACAACGTCCTGTGCAGCCTGCTGTAGGTGACCCTGTTTCGGCAGGGAGGTTGGATTAGATGACACAGAAGTCCCTTCCAACCCCGAACATTCTGTGATTCTGTGAAAAGCACAGTGGAGAGGAGATACCTCCTCACACACAGTATTCAGCGTTCCCCAGCTCAAATTTCAGTGTTTACCTCTGGAAGCTGCAGTCAAACCATGTAAATCACGGTCCGATCGCTGTGGAAGCCCCGAAGTAGCACTGTGGAAGCCCCCTGCTGAAGAGCATCACCCACAGCTGACACCCTGCCCGTCCAGCCTTCCCAGCACAGAAGGCTGCCAATGACAGTCCCGGCGCCCGGATCCCCTCCCGCTGCTCCAGTTCTCTCAACAGACCGCGCAAATGCGGCATTTCTGCTGAGCTTGAGCTTCACACTGTTCGCAATTAGATCCTTAATGAGTGTAAATGCAGACATTAAACCTGAGCAGACTGTTGCAAGGGAAAGGCAGCAGAACTGCTGTACCTACTACATTTGCTTTGTTTGCAAATAAATCACTGTAACGGGCTAGAAACATGCTTGGTAATGACTAATCTCCTAATGGGACTTTTTGATAAAGCTCTGTGACCGTGAGCACCTCCTTGAAGGACATGATCTGATGTGCACTGAAGTTAACAGGGGCTTGTCTCCACTTCAGCCTAAGAAAGTCCAGGCGGCAGATGACTGCTAGGATCTGCAATTTGTTTTATTTATGCAACCCGCAGCATAATCACTCAATCATTAAACTGTCAGTCTAGAAATGAGCCAAAAAATGATGCAAGCTCTGTTATTTAGATAATGTACATTAAACCAAAGAGCGAGCCATCGATATGGAACTGAAAATTCTGAATTCCCAGAAACGGGACAGATTACTTTGCTTTTACCTAGGAACTTGCCTTCCAAATTTGTGCCAAACATTCTTCTATACGCAGCTTATTTTCAGTCCAGCAGCATCGAATGCTGAAGAAGTGCACACAACTTCTCACCAACCTCACAGGCACTTTCTGTACTTCGTATTTACTATAGTCAGGGCTGTCCACGTAGGAGAAAAAATGTCAAACCAAGCACCAGATCCAAAATTAGCATTTTATTCAGAACGTTGGGGTCAGAGGTGTATTGTTCATATTCTGGTACACAATACAGAGGCAAAGCTGTTCTCAGAAGTCTCTCCAGTTTGAAAGCTCCTTCCCCCTTCCCTCCCCGCCCCCAAAACATACTGTATTATTTACTCGTGCCACCAGTATCAGGGCAACTCCCCTCCCCCCTCCTTTTTTTGGTACAAATTATGTAAAATTTTTGTGCTAAGAACTTTTCTCCCTCCCCAAACCAAAAAAATAATAAAAATAAAAATAAAAAAAATATTGAGTACTCTAACTACAGTTCAACAATTGAATCAATGTCACTTGTTTGCAACCTGTTTTGTAAATACTTTATCCATAACGAAAGATATAAACATGCAAAAACCTGAATCCATAGTCCAAATAATACATACACGTGTTCTGAAGTTTCTGCACTTCTCCACAGACTATGCCAATAAAACATTATGTACACATACCATTTTTTACAGTGAAGTGGGAAAAACAAATACTAGAAATCAAAATAAGAAAAAGAGAAGTGTACATGGATTAAGACCAAAATGTGTCTAACATTCTAGCATAAGGGGAAAAAAAAATCAACTCTGCTACAAACTGGTGATATGAAAACTCCCTTTATTTGCAACCAGCTGCGTAAATTTTAGAATTTTAGTGAAAAAAAATCCCCTAACATCTAAAACTATAAGTAATGTACATTGTTCCACCTCATGGTCTTCTCTCCCAGATAATAAAATCGTTCCATGAGGATTTTTTTTATTTTTAATCTCCTTATTTTAATAAAAGCAATGCGATGTAACAAAAGCATGTTGAAGCATATTGTGTTTCACCTTACTCCTCCCCACCCCAACATATTTTGTCTCTTTAATGCATCATTTCATAAATCAGTACCATTAAAGCCTTAAACATAAAACTAATTCCGATCTGAAAAAGGTACAAAAAGGCACATAAAATCCCAGTGCTTCTGTACTGTAAAATTCAAGTGTAACTGAGCTCAATATTTTTTTCCAAACAGCATTGGATCACTGATATTCCACGGAGCCCAAATTGGTTTGCAGCCTAAGCCAAAGCCTTCAGCAAGCACTTGTGCTAGTAGACTACAAAGTTAAAGCCTAGCTTCTGTATGCTTTTGGGGAATATCAGTTGAAACGTTTGTACTTGTCCAAAAACAAAGTTCACTTTGAAGTTCAGTCATCACCTCCGCCGTACATATCAGCAAGTTTCTTGAAACGTGGGCCCCAGTCATTTAGGTAGTCATAGTCTTGCTCACCACCACTACTCGAGGAGTTAAGAGAGCTCAAGGATCCAGCAGTGGAGCCACTTCCTTCATAGTCAAAGACTAAGAGGGAGTCATACGGCGGGGCTGTAGGGTCATTGTCGGCTGCTTTCAGTCCCTGAAAGAAGGAGAGGGAGGAAAGAAAGATCAAGTTCTGTATTTAAGAGGGAGGGACAAAACATAACTGGAGTATCGCAGTGTGGTTAATTGCCCTTTCAGAAAACCAAGTCCTTACTTTTCTGCAATCCAATCCAAAACAAGATTCATATTTTTGTAACTCCAGCGAGCGCTTATTTCAATTCTTCTTAGCATGGCCAGGCTTCCAGCATGACAGCACTGGGTATTTTGAATGTAGCTGCAAATACAGCTCTAACACAACCTTAACGGAACATCATGGCCCTAGGACCGATGTTAATAAATATCTAGTTTCAGAGCTACACAGCTCACAACCTGCAGCATGAACAATATGGGACTGGTTAAACAGACAGATGGGAAAGGAGAAACAGGCGTGTTTGCAAAGATTCACTTTAGCAGCCATCTCGCATGGCCAATAACATATCCACTGACATTGCTGGCCTGCAGTCCATCTGCGTGTGCCAAAAGCCGTATTTAGTTAGTCCTGTAAAATTCATGTACCTTTGCAGGCTGCTGTGAGAAAAAGATACAATGTGTTGGCTTAAGCCTTATGTGATTTGCCATAAGCACCCATAAGATTCCACCTGCTCTTCAGAAAACACACACACCCCCCAAAATCAGGGCTAAATACAAGATTATAGCCATTTTTGTTTCCTCATTTCAAAGTATTCAAGTTATCAACACATGAATATTGGGTCTTCAGTAATTTTAAATTTCTACTCTCTAGAGCCGAATAACCCTAACTAAACGCAGTATGAATTGAACAAGACTAAAGTAGAGAAAGCAGCGCACTTCTTACAGAAAGAAGTCTCTTCCCTCCCTGTTTTATTACACAGTTCCAAACATAAACAGTTAAGTTTAATTTTAGAACATGAGACAATTGCTCTGTGCTTATCCTGGAAAGATTTAAAAGTTGAATATAAAAGCCTGAAGTTAAAGAGCCCTCTTGTGTTTTGGATTTTTCAGCTCTGCAGTTTCTTCCATGGAATGAGCAATGCTTTTTCAAGATCTTCCACTTTAAATAGGATTTACTCTGGCAGTCACTGAAAAGGAATAACGTATCTTCCTGAATTCTAGAAGGCTGAGCTAACATTTTAAACTGCTCACTGTTAATTTTAACCAGCGCTATTAGTGTTGGTTTTATTTTCAATTTTTAATGTCCATTTAAAGAATGGCTTTATTATACTCCCAATTATTTGAAGGACTGAGTGTGCCTCCTTGGAATTATTTAACATATTCTGGTTTTAGAAAAACATGTTTTACTCTCAACTGTGTTTTGTCCAAATCTGACATCATGGAAACGGATGTTGATTTTTCTTCTAGAAATACGTATATACCGAAACCCATTAACTGCACCATATGGCACCGATAATGCAGAAGAGAATCCTGGTTCTTTTCTGATCTAATATCATAAGGAAGTGTGCAAAATGCACATAAAATAAATTTTGAAAATCAGTGGTGGAAAGGCCCAGCATATTTTCCAAACTGATGATCTCTAATCAAGAACACATTTTTGACTTAAAACGATCGTTTCATGTAGTACAACAACATCAAGCAGGTTATTAATAGCCTGCATTAGAAGAGCAATTTTGAATTATCTGATAAGAGTAATTGGTGATGCTTGTTATCTTTCTCTTTAGAGTTTTCCATCCTGATGGCTATAATAAGGGCAAAATACTTGAGATTCTGAAAAGGCAATAGCAAGTGTTGGAACTTCCCTCATCCAGCTTCAAAGCTGGAAATAGTTCTAAGGCTTTCTCTCAATTTCTGCTGCTGAAACAGAAATGCAACTTTATTTCTTAAGCAGTAACCGGCCTTATAGTATTTACATCTTCCATTAAGCCTGCTTGGGGTGACACACACGTGTGCTTTTAGAACACAGGTGACAGAGAAGGAGAATAACCACCACCTAAGCTTAAGGAGTGCTGAGGTATGAATCCCAGGTATCAGAGGGTAAAAGCAATTTAGAAAGCCAGCTTGGACAAGAAATGCTATTTCCCTGCAGTTCAGTCCAGTAACAGCCAGCCATCCATGGAATGCTAATTTATTAAGAGTCAGCGAACAAAACATTTTCCTACATCACTGCAGAAATTCTGATACCTATCAGCCATCCATGGCAAGGTGGCAGGCAGCCTTTTTCCATAGGGGAAGTCGGTTTTTTTTTTGCAATTTGCTGCTGGCATGATGATAGTATTTTAAAAAATCTGGTTTTGAGCTACTGACTTACAAGATAGCATCTAACTAACAATAACAAATTCACTGTTTCAAAGGTTGTGCTTACTGTGTAACCCATTTCGTTCAGAGAACGTAGCTACGGGCCATGTTATAGAGGTATTGATTCAACTGCACAGACTAAGTTACGCTGACATCTATACCTATCTTCTGGTTAAAAATTCCTCAGAGGCATAGCATCATAATGACTGAACTTAGCCTCTAACTCTTCAAATGACAACCAAGTTTTCTGCTATATTTGTGTGGCAAGTTACACACTAAACTGACAAAGAAATACTAGAAGTTTTTAACTTTTCCTCTGCTAAGCATATTCTCTGAATCTACCCAGTGCACTGCTCTGCTCTGCTGTTGGGTTCTACATGTCCAAAGCTGGAGTTACTGGATGTCAGCTTCGGCAGTGAAATTGGCTTATGAAGCTCCCTTTGGTTTCAGTACTGCCACCTTTTTTGCTACTGTGCCGTCCCTTCCAGTGGGTGATACCACAACCTGCTCTATTGGCATAGCCAAAAAGGCAACAAATGGCTGCCAAAAACCGCTTCTACTGATTTTGCTGCCATGGTATTGTCAACCGTATTGTCAATCACTTCTGAAGAGATCTCTCATTTTCTCCCACATGTGCTCAAGAATCTTAGATCAGCAGAGTTGTTAGTTATTTGGTTTACAGTTTCTTGATCTGAAAACTCAAAGTTTTTACTAGATAGAGAAGCTTATTCAACAACAGAACTGCTGGGGCACACACTTGGGACCAGGTGATCCTGCTGGGAGATAGTGAGCCAAGTCACATTTCCTTGCATTTGCTATGCCACCGGTGCACAACAAGCAGTCACAGCAGAGCCATGGCAACACAAAGGTCAGCTGGAGATCCGGGACAGACTCAGCAGCAATCTCATTTTCTTCCTCTTCCTGTCTTATATATGTAATGACAGCTTTCACTGTGGAGGAGACAAGGGGCAGAAGAGGAGAAACTACAGTGCCTTGACTGACAAACAATGGTAACCTTAAGTTATATTTTCCTTGGTATGTGTAGCATTCTCCATTTGTCTCAAATCAAGGGAAAGCAAAACCCTCAAAATCCTGAACTAACACGAAACATTACAAAATCTAATGCTTTTATTTTCATTAAACCTACTACTTCATCAGATTCAGCAGACTTTTGATGAGAAGGAAAGGAAGAACAGAGCTCTACAGGGAAATACAAACAATTTTTTAAATCTGGAAGCCTTTTTTTTTTACTTGATAAGAGCAAAGAGGAGACACTGAGCGACTGTACTCTGCTTGGAGGTGCACCGTATCAATAACCATTTATTAAGAATGAATTGAGGGTCCTCCATGTCCTCATGGGATGAGACCTTCAGCTGGTAATTTAAATTTAGTTCACCTCAGGCTATGTCCTCTATTGATTAGAAATATATTCTTAGCCACAAACTCTCCACCACAATATAATTTGTTTAAGACTTCTAGGGACAGCACAGGCAGTTCTTGAAAACAAGATTAACAAAACTACTTCAAACAGGCCTAATTTATACTGTCCCACAAATCCTGACTATTCTAAGTGGTAATTATGATCCACACTCCGCAGGTTATGTTTTAAAAGGCTCAAAATGGAAAACGAGATCTACAGAGGATTCTTAATAACACATGACTTATTTCACTGACTTGTTTGTACACTGGACTGGAAGAAAATGAGATTTTTCCCTTCCCCCCTTAAATGAGAGATTCATCTATCTGTTGAAACAGACAAAACAAGAAAGTCCCCGAGGTCATTTTGCTTATGCCTGCAAAACATACTTTGATTATAAGGCACCTCTGGAACCTTTTTATTTTAGAAAGGTCATAGCTCTCTACGTGCTATCTTAACTTTCTAAGTGTTATAAAAATACTTGGAATTTTTATCGTACTTGTACCTTGTTTTTCAACTAAGAAGTCTTCAGAACACTACAAAATACTCATACCTATGTATGTCTTACTGAGTTAAGTAGATTTAATATAGTGGACGACAGCTAGAAAATAATATACCAGAAGAAACAGAGTACTGCCAAAAGGAAAGAAACAAATGATCCACTAGGTCTTTTTTGCTTTTTGTTCCTACAGCTCTGTAGTAAAAGTAAGAACAAGAAATCACCTCATGCTTGCTTGGCAATGGTAGCAAAATCTTCCAGTACCAGAAATCGGTGGCCTATAGTTGAAATTGGAGTAATTCAGAGGCTAATCTGAACGATGCTGGGTGCGTGTCCGAGGTGCTGGTGAGCATTCAACAGACTAAATTAACTCCCGCACGTGGGCCAGCATCCCAAAGGATCATGCTGATCAGCACCTCTGGGAATAGGGCCAAGTCCTCCAGAAGACCAGACTGATGTCCAAAAGCACTGCATCTTTTCAAACCAATAAGGTAATGCAGACTTTGCTCCTGAGGTACTGATAACTCAAAGGCAGTCTGTCTCTGCTCAGCTAGTGACTGGGCTAGTTCTGCAGGTGGTTTGTGTTAGGGTTGCCCAAGGGAAAAGTTACGATACGACTTGTAGTTGCAGTGGAAGAAGGTTCTTTGACTAATAACATCGAAGCTGGATGCAGAGAGATATGAGCTTTGTCCTTTCTTATCTTGCTATGTCATGTTGTTTTGACAGATCAGCATACACTCTGTGTGAACTGCCCCAAGAAACGTCTGGTACAGGTTTCACCCAAGATGTTTCTTCCATTTACTCCAAGCAAAAGTGAGAGGAACTTAGAAATTTGATGGGGTATAATCCTGCCAGGACTGCAGTTAGAATTCACTGAAGACAGTCTGAAAACCCATGCAGCCTGAATGTTAATGATTTAGACGCTGTTAATTCGGAAACTTACCTGTAATAGTGAGTAGTACTACTGTGGAAGACTGTCCTTTCCTCCCTCCTCCTCCCCCCCTACTATCTGTCTACAGAATATAGCTTATTTTTAAGTGGTAAATTTTGGGCTAGTATTTGTTTTCCTATAACCAGCAAACACAAGAAACACATTCTATCTAAAGTACCACAACACCAATGATTTAAGACTAACCAGTGATAGAAATAATGAAACAAATATTTGTAGCAGCACTTCTTTCAGAACTGTAAGTAATCTGGTATAGTCTGAATCTTACTTACATTTATCTTTATTAGATTGAAGAATCGAAGATAATGCAAAGACTTCTAAAGCTCTATGACAAGTATTAAAAGTACTTACATAACATTTAATTTAGCTGCCCTGCGCACTAATCGTATTTGATAGAATTCTTTTGGTCTTACTGAAGGTACTGAATCTCCACTATTATCTGGATTTCAAGGGTAATGTATGAGGAAAATTAAAATTAACTTCTTCCATTATTAAATTACTGTGAATTAACAAATGAATTTAGGCTAAACTATGATTTTGTTAGTCTATTTATTACTTGGAACCCATAGAAAAATCCTGCTTGAAGATACTGTGGTTGCAGCTGATAATGTATTATGAATGTAATTAATACAAACTTACAGAAGTTAATTGATGTATCTTCCCTTTGTGTCTGAATGAATTAATTAAATTTGTCTGCACTTTAAAACAACATATTTACTTCTACCTAGCAAGACAATTTTAATTGTCTAAGTAAGTTTTAAGAAGTTATTATGCTCAAACATAACAGCTACTCATGCAGAGTACAATAAACAAAATATAAAAGCTTATAGCTTAAAGCCTTAGGAGGAAACTCTTCTCTCCTTTACCTCATTAATGAAGTCCCCAATGTCCCCAGGATGAGGAGCAGCTGATCTGACTGGATACTGAGGTTCTGCATGGATTGGCCTTTCATCAAGACGTCTGATTCCAACAGGCTTGATGGCATCTGGTTCAACAGTGTCAGGCTGCTGGAGCTGGCTCAAGTCATAATCCTGAAAAATATGAAACATAGACAGTATGTTAGGAAAATTTCAAACAATATCTGTCAAGGAAAACAAGAGGAGGAAAAAAGGGAAAATAAAAAGCATCGTTTCACCAGAGGTCCTATTTTCAGGATTGTAACGTTTACTGAGAATAAGTCAATAACATTGTTATTTGCATACCAAAAGGCTGTTATATGATTTATACTCCCTGAATCTACTGCTTTGATATTATTCCATCAGATTTGTAGAGCTTCTCAAGTCTTCCATTGAGAAGCAAGGATTTGAGTAGTACTATTAAGAGACTAAACACTTTTCCTAGTAATGATGATTTACTGCGTAGAGAAAAGATGCCAAATCCAACTACTATTTTTCTAAGCAAACAAATGTCAGCCATTCTCATTCTGAGAAAGACGCAAGCGCATTGCTCTGCAGCATTTTATAATACGTTCAAAGAATGAATTCAAGACTCCTTGCTGATTTCATGTGGCTTTCATAATATGAAAGCCAAAGGGGAAAAATGTCATAAGAAGTACAAAGCTCCTCAGATTCGGTCTTAACTCTAAGCACTTTCTAAAGATTACTCGTGGATCCGTTCATTAAGTACTTGATGCCATAGTTTCAAACTCTTGCAGATTGATGAAGCTCGTATAGCACTATGAATTCCAATAAGCAATATGCATGTATATAACAATTTTAATTAGGTGAATGTTTACGCGTTTAAGAAAGATATGCCTGAATACTACTTGCACAGTGTGATGCACTTCAGCATTGTCATTCACCTCACCACTGTCAGGTCTAGAAGGTAGTCAAGCTCTAGGATGCCTTTGCACAAGGCACTGCTAAAAATGCAGAATAAAGAACTCTGCTTAAAAGCTTAAAGCCATTCACAAATTACCAGTAGACTGGCGCTCATGCCAGCTCTACTGTATGCCAGATACCCTGCCCCACAAATAATCCAAGGAGTTCAGGAGCATCCTAAATAAGCGCATTTACCATCAGTCTCCATTTTTCAACAGTGCTGTTCTGGTAAAAATCTTACTTCTAAACTTGCTGGAAGCTGTCTGTGCAGGTAACTACATCTTCACTGGTTCCTAACTGGCTCCTGAAGGGAGGAATGCAAGCATTTATTTATGCTGTCACCTCATGGGACGTAGGTCCATTCTGAGAATATGACCTATTGTGACCCCCAAACCAGGCTTTTCAGCAGGAGGAGAGGTCTGTCTGCAGCAGTGAAGTTAGTTTGTTGAGAGAATTGTAATTGACTATGAAATCCACTATATCTTATAGTTTGTTTCTCAAGTCCTCAGCTGACTGCACACAAATATATAGTCAAAAAAGGTGGAACAGCTCCACTGAGATCTGAGAATGCAGTTTCATATGCTTTAATTAGATTACAAGCTCCTTGGGGCAGAGCTGTAACTTCCAGCCTTCGGTGGTTCTTGTACCAAACAGAATAATAATTGATCTCCATGAAGTGGTATAAATTGGAGAAAAGTAAACAGAAGAGAACTTTTTATCCTTTCCCTTTTTATTACACACAAAAAAAAAATCAAAATAGTTTAGACACATGCTATCAGAAAATCCTATTAAACAGAGAAGAATGTACTTTTTAGAATTTATAAATATGTAACACAAGAATGCTTTTCATACCCACCCAAAATATAAAGGTGGAAAATACCAACACGGAGAAATGAAAAATACTGGGGTTTTTATACTAAGTATTTCATTATGGAGGAATTCAAACAGGTATGATTAAATAACAACCTCTCTGGTCATTCCAGTTTTACAAACAAAATGTCTTCTCCACCCACTCACATGTATACGCATACACTTCTTTCTGATTAGTGGTCATATAGAAAATGTGATATGAATCAAGTCAGTCAGTCTAGCATCTTCACATCTAAGGCCATCCTCTTGTGTGTGCATATAGTTTGAGACATCTCCAGGCTCTGCAGCTAATAAGACAGCAAAGATTGTCACCTGCAAGGCAACAGCAGTGCAGAATGTGTCCTTACGTGGACTCCCATTTCAGTTTTCTAGGGTAATTTATGACACTGCCATCTAGCCTTCTATCAGGAGAAATTTATTTTGCAGGTCTATTAGTGTCTGGACAGGAAAATAAGATCCATTGTGCTTATTACCATGGACTCTCAAATCTCTCGTATCATTAAAATCAATACTAACTGTACATCAGTCAGGTATGGCAAGTCATACACCATCTCCCCAAACTGGCTTAGTGCCGTACAAATGCAGCATCATGCAACAACTCCAGCTGTTTCAACATTCTGTTTAAAGTCAACTCTATTCAATTATTGCAAAGCAGAAGAAGAAAAAAATGTTCTAAACAGCCAAGGCGTAAGCTGTTTAGGGCTGCTGAAATTCCATCTTTTCACTCAATCTGCATTCACACCTAGAAAAATTGGAAAACTTTTCATGTATTACCTAAAGCTCCTGAAAAGACCTTTAGGTTAGTCTGAAGAAGTTTGTTAAGACAGTTAACTGCAGAAGTGACAGCTAAATGGAAAACTGTGGCACATCAGAGAGAGAACAAGACATGCTGGGTTAGGCTGGGACAGCCAACTTGGAGCAACATTCCGGGTCATTATTTTTAATCTTAATTTCAGGACCACAAGTCATTGATGTTCTGTCTTTGCTCCAGTCTTTTTCTGTATAACCTGTTCATAATTACAACCTGCTGAGGGACTAATGATTGGAAACATACTTGAGCAAAGGTTGTGAGCATCTAATTCATATGGCTGCCAGTCTATGTATTTTTTTTACTTACTTATGCTGTTTAGCCCTAATTCCAGCAACTTTAGAACAAAACCTCTTTCCCTTCCTTCAGTTTGGATTTAAGCAATTCCAAAAAGAGGGGGTTTGAGTTTGTCTCCTCAAACTTCTGAACAAGGTTAGATTGTTGATGGAAGGGATAATCTAGTATTAGTTTTGGTCTACTGGAAGGTCACTAAAACATATTAGCTTGCTCTCATTTTGCATCTAGCAAAAACTCAGGCCTTTAGAAACCAGAAATTCAGACTAGTCTGATTGTTCAAGTCTACAGTCAAAAATCTGAAAAAAAAAAAAAGAAACCTCCCATTCTATGACAGGGATCTAAGTGAAACAAGCTGAATGATCCTATGTCATTCTCCTTGTTTATAAAGGGATCTGATATGACTGGATGAGACAATTCAGCTACCTTTTAGATAACTGGTTGTTAAAGAGATGACAACCTTAAAGCTTTATCAATATAACTCTCTTGATGTAACCACCAGTATTTCTGTTTGGTTAGCACCTCTAGCATCACTCTTTGCTCTTGCTGAAAAAAAACTCTGACATCTGTACTGAAGCAGAAAAACTTCTGGTTTTGATTTGCTTTTGGTTTTAAGAAAGAAAATAAACTCCTGATGTACTAAAAGGACGTTCTATCAGAAGTTGCATCTTGTGAAGTTAAACAATCTCAGAAAACCCCTGCAAAACCCCACTAATCCCCTCTCCTCCAAACTCGATTACAAACATTGACCTTATTAGCTATTCACTTTGTTCTAGACAGCCTGAAGCCGAGACTTACACTACTGCTAGCTCCCACCTCACATTCCTGAAATGCGAGATCCCACTGAGACAGTGCTAAATGCCAAAACCACCTATCCAAGCCCTACAAATTAACCACCTTACCAGATGTGTAGGCAGAAGGGTCCAAAACCCCCAAAGCACTTCTTTAAGAACATCTACACAGTAGTTGGAAGCACAGTCCAAGCATCTCAACTTGAAGTGTCCAGAATAGAAAAAAAGGCCATTTTATATTCTCTAGTAAGCACTGATTTACAGAGAAACTAGATAGCGCAGTTTTCAAAATCTTTCCTTTAACCAACTTCCTTTCATGAAAGGCAGCTATTAACAGCACTTGAGTAATAATCCTTTACAGAGCAGTCATCAGTTATGGCAGCAGGAGAGATTTTTTTAAAAACACCTTGCTTTCTGACTGACAGTTACCAGATTCTACAATCCCTGGGGAAAAAAAAAAAAAAAAAAAAAAGAGGGGATAGACGAGGAAATAGAGTTTCTCAGAAGCTTCTAGTTTCATGAAGATCACTTTTTTTCTCCTGGATTAGCTGTTCTGGTTCTGTTTGAATTTTAGAAGATTTGCTTAAGTTCTTGTCAAAAACTTGACAAAGTAAAAATCTTTACAATAACTAGACCTGCTCTATATGAATGCACACTGCAACATTATAAAACAGAACTGCCAACAACAGAATCAAACCACAACTTACTCAAAACTATAAAATTGCTCTGCAAAGATGGGACTAACTTTTTTCCCAGATAGGAAAACTCTGAAAACACTGGAATATATTACATCTAACCCGAGCTTTCCACTACTAAGAAGTTTTCTCTAACACTAACAGTGATACACCCTAGTACGTGCAACCTAACTGACATATTCCTTAATGATTTATGAATCTGGCTTCTCTGTCATCTCCAAGGTCTCAGTGTATTTCCTGACCATTCATTAGACTGTGTTATACACTTTTAGAGATGACTTGTTTTTCTACCGTGTACAGAACTAAAGCTTTGGCTATGCATGAATGCCTGGACATATAACTAATGTAACAAAAACACTACACCTGTTTCTTGTTTTCAAAGTATGCAGCCTTTGCAAAGAAATATGAAAGTTCAGATCTACCCCCATGGAAGAAATAGTCAATTTAATTGTCACCAAATCACTTAATTTGACTGTGAGAGCTGTGAATGCGATTCACTGAACAAAATCAGCTGCAGTCGTCTAAGTGCATGTAAAGCAACAGTGGCAGAAATTTGCATTTCAACAACCCCTTTTACAGGATGGTGCCTTACTGTAAACCAAATTTTATTGTTGGCTTCAGAGAACTGAGCGAACTATAACTTGAAGGACCTCTGGATAAAACACACCTTCTGCTTTGCCTTTGTGTTCCAAAGACAATTACTGTCTACTCCAATATAGAAATGGGATGGGGAAGCAAGGGAAGAAACATTTTACACAGCTGAACGTTCCCATGTGCCATGGTCTTTTGAAAACGAAGAAAAAGAAAGTGAAAATCAACCCTGCTATATCTTACTATTCTACCTCCAAACCCACCAAACACCACCCTAAAAAAGTATGAGAAATTTGCATCTAAAATATCGCCTGCGTTCTGCAAAACGCTCCAACCCATCCTAAATCTTACATCTGCTGAAATAATGGGACTCCAAAAAAAGCAAAGCACAGAGGACTGACTAGATGTAGGCTGCAGGTGGGAGGCTAGTTAAAATGCCTGTGCTAACAGTTGCTCTGTATTTGCCACTCGCTTTTTGATTACCTTCTGCCATATTGCTCTTCCCATTTCTTTTCATTACAGATGTATCTGGGGTATTACAAGTTAATCATTTTTAAGATAACCAAGAAGCTAGCTTATCTTTTTTAATAATAAAAAGGTGAAAGTTAAACTGCAGCTGGAGATAAAACACAGTAACAGGCGTAGGTTCTAGACAGGATAAAATAAAACACAAAACAATTTTGTAATGGAATTATGGAAACGTTACTTTTCATATGATGAGATAAAGATTCACCAAGGAATGACAGCAATTCCTCCACAGGAGCACTGCATGAGTCACTCATTCAAAAAAAATTAAGTTAATGTCTTAGTAAGCAAACACTATTCCCAACATAACTAGCTCCTAATTAAAGTATTGTATATTCCTAGGGAAATCTTGGCAACAGTTATTCATTATTGTTAAAATTTCTAGACAAAAAATACATTCCAGTCTTAATGCAATACAAAATAAAGGTTAGAAAGTGAGAGTAAATGATCTGAATAACACTCATGTAGGCTGGTGAAAAAAAAAAAGATCTAATCAAATGGATTTATGAAGTTTACTGGTAGATAAGGACCATTGTCATTGATACAGCAGAGGTTATGACAAGATCCAGCACACAAGACCAATGTAATCTTAAAATGCAGGCATACAGAAAGTTATGACAAAAAGAAAAAAAAAAACCAAACAAAAAATCCCAAGGATTACTCAATTTTTTTTTATCAATGACACACAAATGCTGGAACAAAGCTACCCTTTCTGTAACAGAGCAATTTCTGTTTAGAATTTAGATCCTACACACATAAAAATAAACCATAATGGTTTTATTTTTAATGCTATTATCACCTTTAAAGTAAATGCTACTATTTTCTTTCTCTACACAAACATGTAACAAAACATGACAAAAAAACAAGCTATTGAGTAATTTCTGAATATACTTGTAAGAAAATGTGATGTAGGAAGGAACAAGCAGCATCCTTATGAAGAATAACATTTTGAATAACAGTAAAATTGGTGCATTAGAAACTATTGTGCTGAAGAGATCTGAGGGCAAGATTAAAATACAGGTTCAAATCAGCTGATCTGCAATACTTTCAGAGAATACCAATCACTTGCTCGGCCAACTTGCATCAACTGGACCACCAGCATGAGCAAGTACTACTAAAATTCAGAAAACACTACAGAAATGGGCTCAATGGAGGTGACAGGATCATCTTGTGCAATGAGATGCATACAAAATCAATTAAATGGGAAAAAGTGTGTCACAGTTATCAGGTTACACATGTGATGCATGTATCCCAGCCGAGTACCCACTGCCTCCATGTAAACCAGGTGAATGGCCCGAGATACGCAACGAAAACAAATTACTGACGCTTAACAGTTGTGATGTGCTATGTGCGTGAGCTATACTGCAGACATGTGCTAAGTGCTTTAACACTCAGCCAGCACGAGGTTTTGGTATTTAGAACTGACCATAGTGTTAGGAGTTGAGAGTGCATCATGTCAGGGGAAAATATTTGTCATTTGTATGTCCCATCTCCCGTTTGCTGAACAAGTACAAGCTCTAGATCATGCGGTCCATTAATAACCAAGACTGTCACTACCAGCTTTGTAACTTGATCTAAACTAGGCACATCTAACTCAGAATACAGCAAACTGCAGTGTCCCCCCCACCCCGGGTGCTGGGTTAAACATTCAGATGGACTTAAAAAAACCCAACCAAAATAAATAATCCCACAACACTTTCTGCCTCCCCAAACCAATCCCACTGCCTTCTGTGGTGGAATGATGTTGACTCAAAGCCCCTTATGGCCCAGCTCCTGTAAGTCAGGTGGTCATATTATTAAAACTAAAAATATAAACAAAATCCTGAGAAGAATCACGGACTTTCTATCTGGAATACCTCTGCCTCCTCTCCTCCGTCTCTAGCCCCCAGTGTCTGCTAGTACAGTGATCTTTCCTGATACCAGGAAAAAATGTTTCTGCCTGGAATAACAGGAGTGATATACAGCTTTCAGAGCCAGTTATTCAGTCCACATTTCCGAGAAACTGAAGTTTAGGTGAAAAAAGTCCAGAACATATCTGGTGTTGACAACACTCTTCAGTGGGGAGCAGGCTGACTTCAGTTATGACCCACAGCTCAAAAGCTTTTCTGGCTTAGGGAATTAAAAGCATATTTTCTCAAACTGCTGTGGAGATCACACGACCCTGCGTACATAACATCGAGCTAGAGGAAGACTATGAATCATTCAAGATCCTTGATCTATTTTACAAGCATTCAGTCTGTCAGAGTGAACAAAGCAGGCCAAGATGGCCTCAGATCAGATTAACAGGAGACCTTCACGATGGAATAAACTGCTCTTTTATGACAGATTTCACATCATAATTCCTTGGAAATGCTAACACAGGAGAGAAAAAAAAAAAAAAGAAAACCAAGCAGGAATTCCACCTTGCTGTTGACAGTTGCTATGACTCCAAAGAACTAGCTAGAATCTGGAACTCAACAAATTCGTTGCGAGAGGCATTACTCTGATAGCATGTACCTAAGGGTTTGAAAGAAACATGCCCAGTGTGCTTTAGGAGTTTCTGGGTCTGCTCTGACAGCTAAGAAACCGAACTGCACAGTTTCCAAATAAATAAATAAACCCTCTTAAATAAGTAAGCTACTCCAAAAGCAAAACCACAAGTCTAAAAGTAGTTTGGTTCAGAATGCGAAGAGTTCTATCACTTGTCTTCAAGCCCTACCTGCTGTAATTTCAAGTCACCTAAACATCTGCGATAAACAAGAAAAACAGGAGGCCACACAGTATAAATCTTCAAGTATTCATCCAGAAAAGCAGATGATTTTAAAAAGGCCCAAGTAATTTGCTTGCTATAAACAGAAGAAAGAAATTTTAAAAGGTATGGACGATGAAAATATCTGAAGCTTTTAAAATACGTTTTTCACAGATTCATATGAAGCTTTGAGCGTTCTCTTCTATTTTGCTGCATAAGATATACCCTGGGTTGGATGGTTCTGTACTTCAGAGTCACCTTGTGAGCTGCCTTCTACTGAAGCTGCTAGTTCAATCATTCCTGATAGTTATGGGGAGAATGCACCATAAAAAGTTAATATTGACGTAGACTATTTTCCTCTGTCATCTGCTGATGACTTGTGGATGCAAGGTTGACGTGAAATAATTTTTCTTGATTTTAATAGAACAGTGGCAGTTTTACCATATGAGGCCTCATTCTGAAAACAGATTTTTTGATGACACAGTCTCATGCTTTTTTAGAACATTAACTTTGGCACTTTAACGCTTACTTTAACTTTGACAAAAATGGAAGGATCTTTATGGTCAATGCCTTTTGCCCACAATTTTCTGCACACAGCTTTGCTTGTACAGTATTCTTCTAAGTCACGGTTTGCAAAAATGAGATTACTACATGTAGGGAACTTCTTGGAACGTTTCAAAAGCTTAGCATTCCAAGTTCTTAAATCTCACCTAAAAGGCATGCAAAACCAAATAAAACCCAACCAAACATAACCCTCCCTCTTTCTGCTGGGCACAAGAGGTGAGGGGGGCAAGGAAGGAACCAAGAACAAATGAACCTACGAAGTATTATCTAGCCAAGCACAGGCAGAAATCAGATTTTACAAAACGTCAAACAAAAATAAAGTAACCTCCCTGAAAAGCAAGACAGAACTTATTTTCATTATCCATTGTAGATAGAAAATCAAGTGCCTACATGGAAAGTTTCCACTCTATTCAGCCATGCTGAACAGGAACAAACTCCTAACTTTGGAGCTGTGGGAGAACCCTGTTTGTCTAAAGAGTGGTCTAAAACTCTTGTGACAGAAGTGGTTATAAAAGCTTGCTATACTTTGTATGAGCTTTTAATTTTATTTTCCTGCAATGTTTGTTAGGTTTGGAGTGTATAAAGACGTTTAGACCCTCAAACAATATGGTCTACTGCTCAATGGATTAGGAAAGGAACCAGTGTACCTGAACTATGTGGGTGGCAGTTAAGACAATTAATTTGCAACACTGGCCTTAAAATTTGTCTTTAGAAAGCAAGCAGGGTTTTTGCGGCTAAAAAAACACCCAATTTTCTATAAAGCCCTTAAACCTCTCCGTGTCTAGGTGTCTCCTCTGCTCACTGTGAAAGGAAATGATCCTAATTTCACATTTCTTACCACTTTACTGCTACTCCACCCATTGACAGTTTTTCCTTTCATTGCATGCACTGCACTCATTCACTGCTGGTGAAAGGCTGCACTTGTGGATGGTTTACATCCTGCTAATCTCTATGGCATTCACACAAACTTACCTCCTGCAGCACTACCCTGACGACACCTCTCACAAAGACAGCACTTTCACTGGAGAGGAGCGCGGTACAAGATGGACAGAGGAGAGACTTCAGCACCATTTCTGAAGTATTAAGTACTTCATTCTCATCGTACATGGTTACAACTGTGCCTGAACTTTCTGATCTGCAGCACCATCTCTCCAAACACTACTCTAGCATAACCTATGACTTCCCAATCAACAGTATATATAGCAAGAACATTACTGACTCTGTGCTGAGGGTTTTGTGTGGACAATCATTAAAAAACCAAAACCACATGAAAATTGCTGAACAGATCCTTCAGGGAATAGTGGCTGATCAAGAGCTGGGGATATGTGAACCGGAAAATTAGTTCTCACAGGACTGAGTTTCCTTCATGTTTTTTTAAGCTTGTAACTCTTCTGTGCAGTAACAGATGTACAAACAGGATGCAATTTTTGTACTCAAACTATCTGTGTACAAACAAGTGGAATACATACAGAGACTCAAAGAGTTGTCTTCAATTTATTTAGTAACATAAGCAATTTTCCAAACTGCATAAACTGAAGTTTCCTTTGCAAATTGCTTAAGAAAAAAAAAGTTATGCAGAAAAATCCAGGAAGTAGGAACAGTACTAGGGGAAACGCAGGAAGCATGCAAATTACTAAGGGGAACACAAATTTCAGACAAACAAATGAGCAGAGAGAAGCTATAAATGTCTGTACCAGTGAAGGGAGACACTTCATATAACTCAAGTGCCAGACGACTGTGACTGGGGATGTGCGGAAGAATTACACGTAATTTTTCAAGGCTTTTTACTGGAAAATATCTTAGGCTCTATCATATGCACTGTTCCCTTCACAATTATTACACTTACTTCTACTGCTAATAATGTGCACAAATATACTGTTTGCCTTGTTCATAAAGCACTTCATAAACCTCCTTTGAAGGAAGGAAATCACGCTGCTTGGAAATTCACTAACTTGGAGAGACAGAGAGAAAGAAGCTATTCTTAGCATTTATACATCATTCTTGGGCCTCTGACATATCAGCAGTGGTTCAACCAGAGGTGACGTGAGAGAAAATGCATATGGCACCTGCCTGGAAAGGTATTTGAATACACACAGATGTGTCCTGACAGCTACTTGAAACATAAATACTTTCCAAGCTGAAATCCCAGTAGTGGGCAATCTGTCAATACCCAACACTAAAAGAGGGTCATATTTGGAACCGTCTATATTAAGCACTCTGTGCTGGTGATTCTGTACAACAGGCTCTCAGACAAGGAGTGAAGAATGTTTACAGACTGCAGTGAGAATGGACACTAATTTTCACTTAAATGTAACAGCTTTAGTTGGAATATGGTCAGAATGCTGTGACTATGGTTGGACAAAATACTGGTTTTACATCTCATCTAGAAGGAAAGCAATTGGTATCTCTGGAACTGCAAAAAACAACATAAGGAAGCAAGGCCGTATTTCATGTTTTAAAAACACTGCCTTCAGTACTTAATACAAAAATCAGCTACCTATCATAATGTGTGAATGGAAACAAAACAGATAAAGTGCAGAGTGACGTACAAATCTATATGTAAAAACCATTAATCATTCCTCACCTGATCTTCTTCTCCACCACCTTCTTCATCGTATTTCAGAATGTTGTCTCTCACATCATCTTCTGGATCAATCAAGAGCTGCTTTGCCTGACGTTCTTTATCACGGCGTTTCATCCATACCACGAACATTAAAACTAAAACTAGACAGCAAAAAGGGACAAAACCACATCTTGATTCTGAAGTAAAGCCATGGAAAATAGTACAAATTTAATACCAAGGTTTAAAAAAAATGAAAAAAGAGAAAAAAAAGCCAAGAAAGTTGGCTTTGACTGTTCTTGATAAGCTTGTTTTATTTAATCAAAAACATTTATAGAAGGCAGCTTATGCAAGAGATGTTTAAACTCATGCTACTACAGGCAATTTGATTTGGAAATCAATCACATATTCAAGGTCATAAGTCACAAATCTATTCCACATCTGCAAAAGGAACATGTCATGAAAAGAAGTAAGAAAGATCAAGCTTATAAAAAAACTGGATTCAGCAGGGAATCTCTCCAGTAGTGGCAAGAATTCTAAAAGTTTATATTATTTGCATTTTGTTCTGCTATGTCCTAAGAATATACAGTAATTTATATAGTCTAAGTAATTCTGATGTTTGAACATCACCAAGCTTAGGTCGTTTTGGCATATGACTCAGCAGTCCATTAGAACAGACCATACTGTTGCCCAGGTTTAGATTTTTGTTTAGAAGCAAGAGCAGTTAAGGTTAAGAAAAATGCAGTGGCATTTAGAGATAACTATTTTTCATCTTTAATCTCAGTAATTCAAATTATACTGTTTGTTTACGAACTAAAGCTGGTAAAGAAAACCGAATGCGAAACAAAATAGAATAGTCGTGAGTAAACTGATTTCTAATACAATAGGTATCTTTCCAATTACAACTATCTTAATGGAAAGAAATTCCAATGTATCTAGAATGTCAATATACGAAGAATATCTTAAAGGATTTGATAGTTTCAGTAAGGCTCTGTTAATTGAATACCTAACATTTTAAGAGTATCTTGTATCAGGAAAACAATTGTACTGTGCTTGTGTACAGCCCATGGGCTTAGCCAGGCTCAAATACTTTTTTTTTTTTGTTTTTAATTAATCCCTTCCATAGTTTTGTATGTTCTGGACCAGTGCACAGTATACTCTGAATAGGTTAATCCGTTCCTTGTGTCCCACGATGATCATAAATCAGTTAACCATAACGTGTAGGAGAGCTAGTACCTAATTTACTACAGTGGACAGACACTTAGTCATGATGTTTAGTCATTTCCCTTACTGTACGCACTTGACACAAAAATAAAATACTAGCACAGCTTTAAAGCAAACTTACGCAGACATACGCATCTCTCTTCCTGCATGGCTGCCTGCTTGTCAGGCCTTATATGTGAAGGGGTGTGATGTTTTCCTTTCCAAAATCATCAAATAGCCTACTTAACACTAATCTGAAGCACAAACAGCAGTAATACCAGAGTGCTCCTTAAAGGCACTGTTACCTGCTGTGGGTGGTGTCAAATCACACAGTACCAGCAGCACGAGAGAGACTAGATGTCTGGGGGCTAATCACATCTTCAACGTGGTCACTCACTAATGTAACACAACAAGTGTCTGTGGGCATAGATGGAAAACCTCTTTTATAGACCCACTGTGGGGCCTGACTGCCATGCAAGTGCTAGTTACGATCTGCCTCACAGACCCCTAATCCCATACCATCAGAATTTTCATACTTGTGCAAGATATTAAACTGAGCTGCAACAATTCTTGGACTTGAGTCTTTAATCACTCCCCTATCTTCGCCAAGGTACACGGGACTAAAACTAGCATGGTACTTGCAAAACAAGAGAGTGAAGAGATCTAACTACTCACTTAGCAAGATGATGATACAAAGCAGAATTGCAATGATAGCACCAGTGCCCAGCCCCGCACCAACGATCCGGTCAACATCAGTGCAGTCTCCATTTATGTCACATTGGCAAACTTTCACTTTCAGCACGGAAGTGCTAGATGCATGTGGATTTCCAGAATCTGTAATTACTATGGGCACATCGTAGATACCAGCCTCCAGGAACCTGATCCTTAAAGAGAGCTGGGCGTGATCACCTGTGTGTGAAAATAAGGCACATGTTAAAAAGTAATGTACTGCTTACACAGGTTTAAAACAGTATTGGCAAAAATGCCTCATCTTCGAGTTCTGCGTTAACTTATTGCTGAACCCACCACATGACACTCAGTATAACAGACTTCATTATTACTGTGAACATGTTTTCCCTTCTTAAAATTTCTTTTTCTTTGGGGAATTTACACTAAGGTGCTTTCCTGTTTGTATTAACCAAATTCATGTATGTTGTGGAATAACACCAAAGTAAAATACAGAAACGCATATGTAATAGTTTCTTGAAAATTATAAAGAATACTATAATGTTAATTACCACTAATTCGAACAATAGTCCAATTCCTCTTAATACTAGCAGGTGTGTCAGGCAGTTCAAAAGCAAACGGGCCTGCATTTGGATCTATGTCAGGGTCTACAGCAGTGATGTTAATAGCATTAGGCTGCAGTGTTTCGCAAGTCGTGGCTTCTTTTGGATTCACTTGGGGGGCATTATCATTGATGTCCAGCAGGTGTATCTGAAGCGTGCCAGTTCCGCTCATCGGGGGGATTCCTTAAAGAAAAGAAAACGGTACTGAGCCTGTTTCCCATTGGAAAGCTATTTAACTGAAGCTATACCAACACTTTTCAATTACAACGTACACGTGTTCACCTCAGTTTTGGGATTCTGTCTTTACCAAGTCAATCTAACCCTGTCACTGCTCCTGCTAGCACACAAATTCTTATGTAGTTTGTCCTCAAAAACACTTCCCTGCCTAGCAAAAATCAGCATATAACTGAAAATCCACAGATCAGGGACTCAACTACTGACTAGACAGCCAGTTCCTCTCCAGAGACAGTCCATATCAAATGACTCAGAGAAAAAGGTGCAAAATTGGGATAGTTAATCCTCTGGAGAAATTATTTTTGTGACTTTGAAGACTTACAATCCCACAAGTGTGCTATTTAAATTCTAATACTGACTTTCAGCACGCTGCTTCTAGACATTTTTACTATCCATATCACATGTGTGATGCTTCTGTAAACCCTGCTAAAGTCACACATTTATGTGAACATGTGGCACTGAATTTCTCAGTATAACTGGCAATGGTTCTCATTCCACCCGCACCCCCCATAATCTTTCTGTTCCATTTAATTTCATTCTCCAGAACAGAGCCAAACGGACAGCAGCAGTTCATCTAGCTCTGTTATATTGTATCAGTTTGCAAAATGTTACCATTTGTCTTCTTTCCAAGGTAAATAGCCCCAGTGTTTCAGTTTTCCCCTCTACTGCCAGAAGGTTCCTAACTGCACCTGTCCACCTCTCTGGTACCAGCTATGAACAGCACAGCACTCCAGCCGAGCTCAAAGGGGTCGTTTCTGAGCAGAGACTGTTAATTACCATGAACAAACAGACAATGAAAAGACACTTTTCCCTCTGCACTGCTGTAGCCTGAATGTCGAAAAACACAATAACCCCCCCTCAAGACGTTACTCCCCATGAAGTCCACTCATGCTGTGCATTCACTCAGCCTGCTGCACTCCTATGTGGTTTTTTTTCAGTTTTCTGTAAACTCAACTCACATCACTAAGCCAGTGCCTTTCTCCAAACTCATAGAATGATTTTTCAGCCCATTTCCTGACCAGGTGGGAAATACACAAAGTCCGATACTAATACAGACTTCCAACTGGATATATTCTAAGAGTATCTTGTTTTCTGCCCCTGTAAAATTGAATGCCATTCAACCACAAAGAAAGCTTTTTGAAAACATGTACAGTGTTGATACGTACCATTATCAGAAGCAAGAAACGTTGCATTATACATGTTGTTTTGCACATATATTGACTCTCTGTCCAAAACAGCTGTAGTAGTTATTTGTCCATTAACAGGGTCAATTTTCAGCCAGTTTGCAGGATCTGACAGTTTTGAATACCTGTGGATTTGACCATAAGATGTGTTATTCATCTACCAACATAAATAGTGACAACAAAGACAACACTAGTATTTTAACTTCTATTCTGAACATATTTTTGGAATTTGGAAACAATATTTCACAAATATCCATTTATTAAACCTTGTTGCCAAAATTCTTGAAAACACATACTAAAAACTGTCCTACATTTTGATTCTTCAAGTGCCCTGCCGTGTGAGTTACCATGTAACTGGAGTATATCATACAATTACTGCAGACTATGTAACATCCATATTCAGATTCAACTACAATATTCATTAAGGATCCCTCCTGCTTGTTCTACTCCTACAGAGCTGTTCATACTAACTTTTATCAGAGGGCTGAGAGCAGGAGAGAGGCAACAATCGATAACAAGCATTAGAGTAGCACTAACTTGCATTATTCTAATGCTTTCAGTATCACTTGAAAGTAAATTTTTTAGAGGCCCTGGTTTTACTGCATGCTTCTCATCCTAATTTGAGAGAGGAGTGTCTTTCAAAATCATCCTTCTTTCTGATAAATTTGGCCTTTGACATTAATCAAGCGCAAACTATTTTAGCTTATTATAAATGCATATAGCCTTAAGTCCTCATGCTATCATGTCTACGATGGTTATGTCTAGAAATGAGCAAAATATAAGCAACAGCTAGCCAAAATTAAGAGAAAACAAAACTGTAAGAACCTTGGTTTTGGAAGGAAAGACAGAATCTAAGTTCTGGAGTTTCTTCCACATGAGCTAAAAAAGCTGCTAGATAAGCTAGGAATCTGAGTTGCTGTGCCTTAGCTTTGCAGTTAATGACCATGTTTTAAATGAGATATGCACAAGTATGCCTTAATATTTCCATGTTTTATCCTCTTCACTTTTGTTATTTAGCATAGTCTTACACATTAGATAAATTACGATCAAATTATCATCACAGCTATCAGTACAAGAGTTCACAGATGGACAACAACAGCACTGCACTACTGGAGAATCAATGAGAAAAAACCCCTTAAGATCTTGTAAACAATCTCATGTGGTTTTGTTGCCATGTTAAAATTATTGGTTAATTTAAATTGCAAATGATCTTCATTCACAAAAGCACATGTCTGCTCTGACTGAATGTGTTGGGATGCCACGTATACTAACTTCACTCTACCTTGACAAAGTAGGACTCAGCATTAGAAGGTGACCTACTTTACAGATCTATGAATGCTGGTCAGGGCACCTTCTCTACAGCCAAAAGTCCCTTTAGAGAGTGCTGCACAAAAGCTACAGGAGGTACTGGTGTAACTGTGTGCTATGGTAAATGCAGTCATTTCATATGTGGTCTCTTTGCTCCCCACCCATTCTATAACATGGATATTGCATTCCAACTGTTAAATAACTGCAAAATGTTTATACAGACCTTAAAGAGGTTTGCTGCATGTAACGATCTGGGTCCTGAGCAGTGAAAGTTGTCAATATGCTACCAGCAAGTAGCCCTTCTTCTTGACGTACAAGCTTGGGGTTTGGAACAAAATATGGGCTCTCATTCACATCAATGACCGTAATTGACACAGTTGCTGTGGACTGGGGAGGATGCTGAATCCCCTTAGCCAAAGGCACTTGATTTTCCGCAGCTACTGTAAGCACGAACATCCTGTTGGTCTCGAAGTCAATAGGCTGAGAAAAGCAAAGAGCAGGAAGTGTTAACATTTACTCACAATAGTGATGGACACACAGTAACATTTTTACTTTAAAGCACATTTTTAAACACTACTTGTACCGCTTTTCTCAAAAACAAGCACAGAGCCTAAATAGAACACAATCAATGTAACACCTTAACACGAGACTGGGTTGGGGTTTTGATTAGCAGCAGCAGTTCTGAAGTCAAAACAGCTAGAATCGTCATTCTTGGATTTAACTTACTCTGGTGCTACCATTAGCAGTAACTGAGGAAACAAACAGATGTAAAAGCAGAAAATGATGTAGAAACTCCCAGCTTTGTGCCAGTCACTCACGTGAGCAGATGTGCCTCCTGAGGAGCTCTCCTGGGGAAAGAACCCTGCCTCTCTCTGCTATGAGGATGAAGGTTTCCTTCAAACAAGATCCTGACCATACCTGGTGCTGTACATCAGAGATTCCCATGCCCTTAATATTTCACTAGAAAGACTCTTAGTAATCCCAGCTAATCCCACTGCGGGTATACCTACAGCTCCCATCTTCATAATCCAGACAACCTTCAGTTTGGGGACTTCCTCACTGAGCCAGAAGTCCAATGTAAGGAGGGTGAAAACAGTTTGAGGCTAGAGTTCCTCTGTTGTTTTGCACGGGGTGAGGCATTCCCCCAGATTTGATTTGCCCTAGTACTATGCACTGTACTACTGGCACAGATTCTAGACTTGAGGGAACCCTCCACTTTACAGGGGCAGCTGCCACCTGACAGTGTGAAGACAGTGACAAGAGACAACCCAGTCTTCATTACAGGTTGACAGATCAACCCATTGCACTGCAAATAAAAACTGCAGGCAGGCTTCCAACTCTTCTTCCCATGTCTGGGTGCTTAAAGGACTGCTGCTGGCCAAACTGCAGAACCACCATTTACCACGTCGGGCTGATTCTCCTAAGCTGTTTAAGAGCCTCTAATTTCAGATGGTATGGCTGCCCCCCTTCCGAACAAGCCCATCGCTCCCTTGCATTTGTAGGAAAAAGTTCCTTTTCCAATGAGGCTCCCACACGCTGCTACTCTGTGGTTAAACCAGGTCAGATGTAGCAACGCACTGAGATACTCTGGCAGTGGAGGGGACAGAATTTGTTAAAAATGAATTTGTAGGGGAGCAAAGCTACATCAAACAGGTTAGGGAGCTGGTGTCTTAGGATTACTTCTCTTTATAACATCTTAGTTTAACCTGTGCATTTTTAAAATTCACTTTTCCAGACGTTGCTAGTTTGATACCATTCCTAGATCTGAAAAAGATGCTTGTGTGCCTAATTACAAAGCACAGACACTCACTTAATTCTTGCTGTAAGACTGCAATGTAACAATTGGTACCTCTGGGGAAGTGCAGTTATAAACCAGAGACAGTTCTTAAAAAAAAACCAAAAAACCCTAGTGCGAATTACCACTATAGCTGCACAAAAACTGTGTCTTTTTCTCACCTAGATATTGAGATTTTTTTTTAAAAAAACCAAACCACACACACCAAAAAACAAACCAACCCCCCAAAAGAGAGAAAAGAATGACGGGGGTGGGGTGGGGTGGGTGGGAAACTACTTGTTTTAATTTCCAAATGGGAACATTGGCATCTCACACTTGACTTTGTAAGTGATCAGCCAAAACCAGAACAGGCTAACTCAGACAACAGACACTTATCAGAGGGCCATGAGGAAAGGTGGCTACTGCCTGGCAGGTTTAATTATAGAACCACGTTGTTATTATCACTTGAAGTAAGTCACCCCTCAACACAGAGCTGTGCTGGCTAGAGAATGAAGACAGAGAGGTTATTCCATAAAAGGTATTTAAATGAGTTTTTAAAAATAGCCAGTCTTCAAAGGCCTCTTGTAGAAGTAGCCTACCACCTATCACTTTTCCCTCTCTGATTGTGCCTTGACTGCTTATATCCGTTCCTTAATGGGAACATGGTGACATAAAACCCACGTGACTACTAATGGAGGCCAGGAGGTAATATGCTGCTCCTCTACACTAGCAACAAATACTAAGCAAATGTTTTTTTACAGACAAATTCCTATCTTTTGGCAACTAAAGCTTCAAATTCTGTCACTTTCAACAACCTAGGCTGATTTTTAAAACTGACCAGTTGTAATCCTACTGACAGCATAAGCAAGGAAATGTTCCAAGAGATGGATGGCTTACTTCCAGAACACAGCCAGTGCCCAATCCATTTTACTTCCCAGACTCTTGCTGGCCTCAGGAGTTCACATTTTTCGCCCCTCAGTGTTGTCCCACTTACTCCATCTCTGTTTAATTCTCTGAAGTGCAAGCATCTCTTACCTTCACAACAGTCACCAGTCCATCGTTGCTATTGGGATCAGTCAGGATGGTAAATCGACCTGTCGGATCTCCTCCAGTCATTCGGTACATTGCATTCCAGGCAGGCGTGTGGGGCTGATCTTTATCCGTTACCGTCAAATTGGCTACAATCACATCCACTCTGTTTTCCGGTACTTCCCCGTAGAACTGCAAAACACAAGAAAACATTTTACCTCAGCTGCAGAAGCACTCAAAAGCCACGCCATACTGAACATTCATCAGCATTACGTAGCGCATCTCTCCTCATTGGAACTCTGACAATTTATCTAATGAAGTTTACCTGAGGCTACCCAGAAAACTGATGATTTGATTCCCTTATCAGCTTTTGCCTTTTGGCCTAAGCAGAATACTATATCTAAGGGATATATGGTCTGCACGTATTTCAGTTCTGCCTGCCAGTACACTATTTAATAAGTAATAAATATTTACCGTCTGTGAATATAATGAGAAAAGCGGGGAAGGGTTATAAATATGCACATCCTTCAGTTACTCCCATCCAGTACTTACAGTCATGGCAGTGAACTCTGGAGGATTGTCATTGACATCTGTCACAGTGATGACAGCAGTTGCTGTGTTTGAAAGACCATATGTTGGGTTTCCTTCCATGTCCGTAGCTTGAATTATTAATGTATATTGTTGTACTTTCTAAAACAGAAAACGACATCAACGTAAGTTTTAGACAAAACTCACATTACGGTAGGACAGCAGGTGTTTCCGAAACTGCACTTCGCTAAGCAATGGAGCCCATCACACTGTTTATTCCAGTTAGCATCACCCAAAATGACAGGCGCAAAGTTTGTGCCACAGGAATAGAGCACCAAGTTGCATCTAGCTATACTGAACTACTGCTTGATTTTCTTCAGGTATCACTGAGACAAGGACAGGCTGCCTGCTTCCAAGTCCCGAAAATCAAAACCACTTTATACAGTTAATGCTGTTACTGCAGATTTAACAGTGCTTTTCAAATGGGGGGAAAAGCAAGAGTGCAGTTTATATTAAAACAGGCTAAGTCCTCAAAAGCATTTGAGAGAACTGAGCCAAGGTAGGTTCGCAGGCCAAACGGCCACAACTGCCAAGGTTTTGTTTCAGCTGAGCCCAAGTATAAAACCACTGTTGCAATGTCTTGCCGTCGCTATGGAAACCGAAGATGTCGGGCCTAACAGAGACGAGGCAAGGGCGCTGGGAGAAAGGGGGAGGGAACAACCACACGGCTGCTTCCATAAATGTCAAACGCCCTGGCCGAAGATGGCCACTACCGCCTCCATTCCACCCCCCCTCCACCTGCCGCCGCTTGTGCCAACACCAACGGCTGCCGGCCGGACACCCAGCCTCAAATGGCATTTAAAGTAAATTTGACGAGGCTGTATTAAGACTGGGAGGGGGGGGAACCCACCCGCACAACTAGGAAGATTTTTTTTGTGTCGAGTTGCTGAGAAGTTGATTTTCGACAAATCGATGGTTTCTACTGTGAAATGCAAATATTGTGCAGCTTTTTCATTTACCAGTTAATTTTCAAATTTAGCATCTCCCAGCTCGGAGAGAGCTCGTTGTTACCATTCAGTTCTTTCCAAAAGAAAAGGCACAAACGTAAGAAGCTGCTATTAGTTCCAAGCATGACTTTCAGGAATGGTTTACCAACACTGGCAAAAAAAGTTCTGGCAGAATAAAAATACTTAAAGAAAAGCATTTTTTCACTTGGTACCTTATTTTCTCCCACTACTTAAAGACTGGCATATATGCCAGACGGTTTCTCATGGAAACTGCTTACAAGAAGTGACTCTGGACTTCGATACAAAAAATAAGCGAGGACAACTCCTATGTCTAATTTTCTTTCAAATTTTGGCCAGACACTACAACAGACATCAGAAATGTAGTGGTTATGCACACTTACAAGCAGCAAATATGAGCCACTGAATAAAAACAAAAGTTTTTTAAAAAAGCTGTATGAATCTTTATCTTCCACTGAAGACAATTTATGCTCATATCCTCTTTCACAAAGGAACCCTTAGAACACACCTCAAATATATATTACTGCATATGCATCCCACAGTTCTTTAAAAAAGCAAGACTAGTATTATTTGTACAGAAATGCAATAGATATGTTTCATAAGGCATAAATATGTATATAAGTTCTGGCTTGGAAAATATACTTGCGAAGTGACCTTCAAACAGCTTAAATGAACATCCTAAAGTTTTCCTTCACGACACCAACAAAAGAAGCAGTCATAAGGGAATCAAAGAAATACTTTTACCATGCTCATCCAGGGGTGTAGGGGGGAGTGCATATTGTGAAGCAATAAAATCTAGCGCAGTATTGAAGCAGATCTTGCAGCCAGATGATTCTACATTATTGAAACAACAGGTGCTTCTGATTCACCTGGGTCTTAACACATTGATTCCCAAGAAGCACATTTCATTAAGGAGACTCCATTATTATTACAAGACGACTCAACTTCTGTACAATATTCTTATTTAAATCCAACAGAAGCAGCATACTACAAACTGTTCCAAAAAAGTACCCCAAAAGACAGCGTATATGTGTTTTTGTTTGTTTCCCCCCACTTTCAGTGCTCACAATACAGAAGATCAACTGGTAGGAATGAAGTCTCAGAAATCAACAAGTGCATAACCTTCCAAGAACGCTGAAACTGGGGGGAGGTAGCTCTTGCTCTTCTCTTTTAGCTGTGGGTTGAGAAGGAGCCAGAAATAAGCCACAGAGCACGTGTCAGCAGCCCGCACAGAGACTTTGCAGCAACACATCTGAAAACGAACTGTCAGCCCCAAGAAAGAACACAGACCTCATCAGGTCACATCTTTCCACGTCAGCATAGGCCCAATAAAAGAGCACTTCACTGAATTAACCTCACGTGAGGCAGGAATGTCAGTGTGTAAATTTAAGTACCCTGCCTGACTTCTTCGGCACCTCCAGCAGTAAAGCAGATGTTTTAATGCTGAAGTGAATTCCACAGCAATAGCAGAACAAATAAGAACAGCTGGATCTCATGACAAAGCATCTTTTGGGATAGCAAGTGAAAGGTTGCTTCTGCCTTTAGCCGAGTCCCCTACCTAAGCAACTCTCCTCTTGCACATGTCAGCACCAGCACAGATAATGCATTGTGCATGTTAACATAAAATGCTAGCAGATGAGGAATGCTATCAGAGGAAACACTTTCTTTTTTTTTTTTTGAATGCCTACAACACTTAAGTCTCACATAAACGATGGGTCACATAATTTAAGAATTTCAAATTGTGTCTAGTATTTTATGAGCCTAATTAGAGCTCTACAAACAGAGTCAAGACTCAGAGGAAAGGGCAGAATGGCAGAAGTGGGTAGCCCAGCTGAGGTTGCTGGACAACAAGGAACACTGTTAACCAAGTCACTCCCCAGCCCACTGTTAGAAGATCTGGCTTTCTAGACTCCTGGTCATTTTAATTTAATTGACTTCCACAAAATGACTCAGGAAATGAAGGAAGCAGAGCAATGGCTTGGGAAGGAAACCATTTTATATCATATTAGTCTAATTTAATATTGGAATGATTTAACATTAATCATTAATACTCAACACGTGCAAGAAATGTTTATAAATACTCATTTGGGTATCAGTACAGTGAGCCATCATGAAAACTGATGGCAAATGACAAAGCTTTTCCAACTGTTAATGTGAGGGCCTACGCTCCACAGACAGCTGGTTTCTTCCAAGTTAAATCATTCCAGTACAGCCAGTAACTAAGTAATAAAACTCAAGAGTTATCGCTATGTCCTTCTGAAAGTTCATCTGTTAAAGATGATCAGGGAATTTTAAAAACAAGGGCAAAGCTGCCCATCATTCTTTTAATAGGGAAATACTACAACGTTCAAGATTTCCTTTCCTCACATACATCCTCTTCAAAACCAACTTAAATGAATGAATGTTAATAGAACTTTAAAAAATTAATTGCAATATCTAGGAGCCTGTTTAGCTTTCCAAATGTTCTGATTGCCCCTTCTAAACTGAAAGGCATCAGAATATTAATAGCCAACCCAGAGCACCAGAAAGTATTTTTGTTCTCTATTTTAAGTAAGTGTAAGCAAACAGCTAACAGCTGAATAGAAATTCAGTTTAAAAACACCTTCAGATTTAATAAGATAAAACGAGGTCAGTAAAACAGAAGTTGAAACAAGATGTGTTCAAGTACAATTTGTTGGATTTTACAGTTTGTTTATAAAATCATGATTATTTCTTCAGAAGTTTTCAAGTGGTGCAAAAGCACAGTTAGTCCATGAGACAGATCTGGCGTTTGAAGAGAAATATTTTTATTCCCACCTCACAGATGGGTGAACCAGAGCAGAGGATCTGGCACCCTCCTCCTCTGGTGGTAGGAAGAACTGTCTAGACAGAACGGGACTTGCTCAGCATGTAATAGGGAACTACTGACAGTCAGATTTTCTTTCCTTTTTTTTTTTTTTTTTTGAATGTGTGTCCAGGCTTTGAGATCAGTCTCTATCTATGCAGTTTCCAATACCGACTGTTTTATTTCTTAGAAACATGCTTTTCAATTTTTAAACACAGTAATATTTTTCCTGGCTTATTTTAATAAGCAAATTACTGTAAATTTAGCAACTCAACGTCTAGAAGATTTCAAGTATTTACCACCTCTCTGAAGGGCAAGGAAGAGGACAACAGGGGGAGGACAGATGCTCTCCTGGAGCTTCCAAAATAGATGTGTAGCCAATTCCATTTTCCGTCTACTCTTTGCCTACAGAGCTCAGCAAGAGGCAACGGCTGGAGCTGAGGAAGACCTCCCATCTCAGCACCCAGGCCAAGCACCTGAGGTCTTTATCTGCATTGCTCTGCTTTAGTGTTTATCTGTTCCTTAAAAGCAAACAGGCTTTTGAGACAAGATCCCTTCCAGGACCTCATGGAACCGAGAGTGACTACATGTACAGAACGTATGAGTACCATTTTCATCCCCATCCTAATTTCCTCTTTTCTAGGGAGAAAGTTCAGACTGGGGAGGGAGAGTATACGTAAGTTACTAGCAAAAAATGTGCTTCTTCACAATATTAAGCCTATGGGATGAAGACCTGCCTTACCTCTCTGTCAAGCCCAGCTGCTACAGTGATAATGTCACCAGTCTCGTTGTTGATTGTAAACATGTTTGGAGAGGGGCTGCTTGGGGCCTGTGACAAGATCCTGTATCTCAGCATCCCATTCTGCGCATTGGGATCATCAGCATCAATGGCAGTAACAGTCATCACGTAAGTTCCTAGCAGCAGGATAAATAATTGATGTTATATAAACAGTTTACTCAGATTACACAAGATCACTTACAAGCAATGGTCAAAGCATGTATTTCTTTTGGTAAACCCTGCACGTTCCTTCTCTTACTTAAAACAAACTGGTTAAACCCAAGACTCACCAACAGAGTAATTAAAATACATAGGAGGAGATAAAAATACTTTGTGTTTATAAAATATCAGATCTGCTTAGAACTGAAGAAGCTCCATAAACAATGAAATCCTACAATTCTGCCACAAATAACATTGCTGTAACAGTAGAGCTCCTCCTTTTTAGACAAAAACGTTATTAATTGGGCCAAAGGAAATATACTTAATTTTCAGAATTGGTGCACATACTGATAGTGATTGAAAATCAGTGTAAATAATACTCTTTCAAAGGTCTTGGAGACGTGTGTTCTTTTCATCTCAAATGCCAAGTCAACATGGCAAAGTGAGAAAATACATTTCTTGTGCTAACCTTTCTAAAAAATTCATTTTGCACTACTGACAAATTAAGAAAGTGGTTCCAGCCATAGTGCAAACTTTTGTCTGAGCCGATTAGAATTTTAATGAGATGTGAACAACATTTAGGCTGTTCTCAAGAATTCAAATGAAACTGTTTGATTCCAAATCCCAGTATTTCCAAAGCCTCTGAGATTCAGAACTAGAACTGGATCTGCTGATATTTTGGAAGTCTCTTATACCGTGAGCTGTCAACTAAATGAACATCAACGACTATCATGAACATAACTGCAAGAACTGTGACACTATAAATAGGATTTTCAAAAACAGGAACCTAAAAGTCATATTCTTAAAGATATCTCTGTTTTAGTTTACGTACATAATACTTTCTTATTTTGGAAATTAATCCTAGCATGCTTAAAAGTGAGTTAAAAATAAGGTGAAATGAGAGTATCTGAGTTTTTGCTCATCATACTAATAAGACACCTTTGAAAGTGTTACAAGGTCTGAAGCCACCCCTTCACCACCTTCAAGATTTTGCACACACTTTGAAAGCCCATGTCCTACCTGGCTTTGATCCTTCAGGGACTGTCCCGTTCCAAACCTGGTGTAAGAACTCAGGTCTATTGTCATTCATATCAATGACATTAATAACAATGTCAATAGGATTTTCCACCTGGTTTCCATTTACATCCACTGCGTGTGCTCTCAGCTGTAAAAAAATTATTAGAAGTATTAGAATTTGCACAATATACAGGCACAAATGGATACAATAACAGTGGCAGGAAGTTTCAGGCCAGACGTTTTTAGCTCAGTGTATTTTGTTATCTGCCACTGCTCCCTCATAATCGACCATGTGGGTTTTCAGGTTGCTAATAGAACTGCTGTTCAGGCTTCTAAACTATTCTAAGCTACAAATTTACTTGTTTTGCTGAAAAATATTTTGAATCACGTAATTTCAATTAATACCATACTGTCATACGTAAATCTGTCTTTAATAATGACCATTAGAAAACAGACTCTAGACATACATAGATTTTTATCGAACAGATAGCAACTTATTAACAATCCATAAGGAATGAACACTGGCATCACTTTCAAAAATTCTTTACTGGTATTACAGATACTGAATAGACATGTATGCATAGGAAAAGTGTATAGAATAGATTTGTGTTACCTGAACACCAGGGTAAGGTTTGCGATAAATCACTGAAATTCCAGGCTAAAATTAAGCTAAAGTTTACGGGCTGAGTTTCACAGATACCGAGACACTTAAATTTAATGCCCTGATTGTCAAAACGGGCTGAGTAACTACGTTTAACAGTCAGGTTTACCCAAATCATCTTAAATTGGAAAGCCAAAAAAAAGAACAGAGTACTTTCTGAAAATGTAAATCTACGTACCCCAGCCAGAGCCTGGCAACTGCTATGCAAAAGCGCAACTTTCTCCTATAGCAGTCCTGCTGAAGCCCATGTTTACACACCACCACCACCCCCCTCCCCACCCCTCCCCCACTGGAAAGGAGCAAGAGGGTATTATTTACTCAGCACTCTGGAAATGACTCATATGAATGTAAATTCCTTAGTCTTGAATTGACAACGTCAAATTCTCAGTAAAAACCTTAGGGACGCCAAAGCTGTTGTGCTCTTGTGAGAGCCATTCCCCTCGCCTCCCCCCAGATGCCTCCTACTGCCTCCTCCGCTCCGGAGCAGCACTCGAAGGGCTTCCCGGAGTGCGAGGCAAGAGTGTTTTAATCCATGACATGCTGGAAGTGCTCTCTAGGAGCTGAGCGGCTTCTGTAAAAATATCAGTGTGGTCTCTCAAAAGCAGAGACAACTTTTGGTCACAGCCGGGTCTTCCTTCAAACCTTTCTTTTCCACTAATACTGGAATCCGTGGTCTACTTTGTCAATTTCTTTAGAGCAAAGAATATCATTTTCATAAGCTGACAGACCTAATTTACAATTCCATTAAAATGCTTAGATTTGCCTCTGAAAATAAGAATTGGTAGGTTATCCTTCCCATCCATTTCCCAAATCACAGCTGCTGCCATTCTAATAGCAGTCACATCCTAAATTAAGTTGCTGAATTAAAAGTAAACTTTTGAAAAATACGCAATACAGTGGAGACTGTGATCGATGGTCTGTATTTGAAATATACGCTACAGTACCCATATTTCAATCTTTTAAAATTACTTCACCTAAATACATTTAATCAATGTTTACATATATCAACGTATTTAAGCTGCTTAAACATAGCAAGAGTTAGCCTTGGTAAGCACAATAAATACAAATCTGCTACAAACTCTTCAAATCATATCTCATAGAAAACTAAATGCTGGCTGCTCAAGTCACGTTTGAAGCAGATGTTAATCTTCAATTTGATAATCTCATTTATGGCAAATTAAACTCTTACATGAAAAGAAGCAATCTGCTCCCGGTCTAAAGGCTTTGTCACAGACAGCTGTCCTGAGATGGGGTTGATGATGAAGATGCCTGTTGGAGGTTGGTCAGCTCCTGGGCCAGTCACACTGTAGCGTAGGGAGAGGCTTTTATCACGATCAGACCTAATCTACGTGTCAAAAAAGAAAAGTTTACATTAGCTACAACCAACCAGTGGATGAGACTGCTGATGAGACAAACAGCACCTCTTTTTTTTCTTTGTTTTTTTTTAGTCTTTAAGCTGAAACGGGACAAATCTAAACTTGTAAAAATAGTTATTCTGGAAATGATATAGAGTTACCATAAAGCCTGAGGTTTTCAACTGCACGTTGTGTCAGAAAGCCGGTCAATTAATTTTTCAGGAACATAAAAATAACCCTTATTTCTTATAATAAGATGAATTGTATTAAACCAAAACAAATACGTATTCTTACCTTAAACAGAATTGGTTAGATCCTAGAGAAAACATATACTATCACAAAGCTATGTAAGACATAAAGACTTCTCTGTTTTTTTTCTCTCCTCCTGTATCTTCCCAGATCAAAGCTACACTCTCTTCCGCTACGGCAGTAGCCCTTTAGAAACTCGCTGGTTTTGTTTAAAGACTGAACTTAGGTCTCATCTTCCAAGAAAAAAAAATAAAGGGCAGTGCATCTGTGAGAAGCAGGTGAATCACCAGCATGCTCATCAACAAAGCAGTGCAAAAGTATATGCTGTCAACCTGGGCTAATGCTCTACCAAATTCCAACTAATCCTTGCAGAAATTGATCATGACCAAACAGTACCATGGTTGGGAACCCTCTCCCATGCTGGGCTCCTGGCAATGGCCACCTCTGAGCTGCAGAGTCCTGTGGAGGAGCTGGTGTCCTCAACCCCACCACATCCTGTCTCCTCCTGCTGCGCTGCTCCTCCCACTCACCCCCACACCCTTCTCCAGGTAGAAAACTCCAGTGCACGTGACTGGAGAACTCCGGAACTGGCAGAGAACCTCCTTAACCACTTCAGGAAGTCATCACAGCACTTACCACCCAAATCAAGGTCACCTTCCACTAGTACAGGAGCATAGGGACAACTTCAAAAAAAACCTTGTAAATGCAGCCCAGCCTGCTATACACAGAGGTAGCAACAGAAATGAGCCCAAAAGGCTCAGGTAAATGTTTGGACAATGAACAAGAGGTCATTCACACAGAATCTCTTTAAGTCATCTCTGAAGGACACGCAAACCACATTTCTGTTAACTTCCTTACCCTGACTAACTCCTGAGGAAAAGGTCCTCTGGAATTTTCTGGCAGGTTGATTGGAGGAATAACCCAGTCTCTCTTCTGCCTCTTCAGCGGGCTGCTGTGCTTGTATTGTTGCCATGGAAATATGATGTCTTGAATTTTCTTTTGGTCCTTTCCCAGGTACAAGATAAAATCAAGCACATGTTAGAAGAAGAATTACTAGTAGAGGTTATAAAATAACTCAAGATACAATTACATCATTGACTGAAAGGTTGTCTTTCCTCTGTGTTCATAGATCTGTTTTCTTAACATTTACAGTGTAGTATGGAAATAAGATGAGGGGTAATGGTTTTAAACTAAAACAGGGTAGGTTTAGGCTAGATATAAGGAAGAAATTCTTTACAATGAGGATGGTGAAACACTGGAACGGGTTGCCCAGAGAGGTAGTGGAGGCCCCATCCCTGGAAACATTCAAGACCAGGTTGGACAGGGCTCTGAGCAACCTGATCTAGTTAGTGGTGTCCCTGCTCGCTGCGGGGGGGTTGGACTCGATGACCTCTGGGGGTCCCTTCCGACCCAAAACTTTCTATGATTCTGTGATTCTACTTACAACCTCACTGCAAAATTTTAAAAACTCCTTTTCTTTTTTCCTTATTCAAGCTGGAAGAGAAATGGAATTACAAACCATTTATAACACGGCACTACTCTGTAAACTATTCTGCACTTTCTGAAAAGTAGTTAATATTTTGCAGAATTTAATAGTATGCCTTTATGTATTTCTCATTAGCCAGAATTCAGTTCAGGTAATGCGCTACTGTACATTAAATTTAGATCTGGGTGTGCTAAAATATAATTTGAGTTCCAAGAGAAGTTTAATACATACTGGTAAGGAATGTCTCAAATATTTATGACCCTATTAAATCCCATAGAATTAATGCTGTAATTATTTTAAACCTATGTCAGCCATGATGGATGCAGTAGATGACCCACTTTACACATTGGACATTAATCTCTGCTGGGTGTCAACATTTCCCTCCTATTCCCTTCTGTATCTGCACTCATTTCAGCCTTTGGATGCCAGCACACATACAGCCATGCTAGCTTGCTTAAGGGTGGTGACAGGGTGACAAAAATATTTTCCAAATCTTCTAAGAAAAAAAAACATTTTTTTTTTTAAAATCTAATCAAATACACTACAGCGTAAAAAAAGATGCCCAACTGAAGGCCACATTCCACTACTCTACATTCTGCTGATGACAAGGATGCCTGAAATCGATCTTCGGAAAGAGCAGGGCATGCCCTGGCATATCTAAGCATCTGCTCTTTTACTAGACTTCTACAGACAAAATGACAATATTTCCTGCATTAAAAACATGCCTTAGAAGATTTAAAACAATCATCAAGCAAGCAAACAAAAAAATGAGGATTACACAGCTTTGGTCTCCAGTGTGTTTGTGGGAAAAATGACTTGCATAACCACACTGTCTATCTTGACATCATGCTTAAATCTTTAATGCGTACCTATTACAGCTATGTTAATCTATGAACAAATTTTGTTCTTTATTTGTGAACTAAGCACTCTATAACAGAAGGTAAGAAACAGCAGGCAGCAACTAATATAACAGAAAAAGGTAGCAGACCTAATACAGTTTTCCTAAAGTAAATGCATTGTTATTTGTATATTTCGAGGTTTGATTTTTGTTGTAGTACATGGTTTAATCCTATGGCAGCTTCCAGCAGAGGGAGACTATCTTCCTTACCGAGTAGTGCTGGAATCATGAATAATTTACGATCTCCAATTTGATTATGAAGGGACAAGACAAAGCCAATATTCCTTGCCAGAAATGCTTCCCTACCACTGCTGTAAATCTACAGTTCCCATCTAATAAACATGACTGATGCATTCTAGCACAAATTTGTTTATTTTGTGGTTACACTAGCCACTTGAATAAATACTGTAATACTTTCAAGCAATTTAAAACAAAGAAATGACCATGTCCAACAAATTCAGGTATAAATCTCAAACTATAGCAACAAAAAGCTCAAACATAAATGAATCCTATATACTTAAACAGGCACGCCTTTCCATGCCTTAGCAAAGCTACAGAATAACAGGCTATAAAAAAGTTCTTCCTGAGGCTCCAGCTTTCCATGCACTAGATGTCCATTAATAAAATGCCTTACAGAGAGGTATGTGACAGACAGAATCAAATCCCTATTTTTAGGCCTGTTCGCGGAGATACATTTCTACAGGTAGCGTTTAGTCATTGTTTTACCTTTTCTGAAGACCCTGCGAAGGCTGGTTCAGGGGTTAGCTTAACTCTCATTTGCCATTCTTCCTGGGTTTCCTTGTCCTGAGCAGACACAACAAATTCTGTGGGCTCTGCTGAAAGTTGAAAGCTTCTCTCTGCGTAGACCACACCATCTTCACCTACTCTGAAATCTTCTGGCTCACTGCTTCCAAAGTGTATTTTTTTGTTTCCATCACAGCTTCGAAACCTCACTGTAAAATAGACACACAAAACAAAGAACAAAAAAATGAAAAAGCAGTCCACTTGAACTCAGTGTGACATAAAACGCATTAAGAACAAATATTCAAAAGCAGAAAGCCTTAACTTCTTGCTGCTATTATCACATGCAATTATGAGTTAGGATTCGTACTTGGGGGGTCAGTTCACATAACGGCACCCTTCCACAGACTGCTAGGCAGCAGGAATTTTTTAACCCCAGATACACTGGTCTCCCAAAGACACACACACACACACACACATATCCCTCACAAGAAAACCATTTCCCTCCATGTCCTATGCTATGTTTCAGTCGGTTTCCAGTGGAACGGCTGCAGTGATTTACACCTCAAGCCTCACAAAAAAGATCCAGCCAAGTCAGTTCATCAAAAACACTCAACAAATTTAATTACGCTGCAACCATAACTGCAAACACAACCGTGCTTCCAGTGGCATCTCTGCCAATGGAGGTAAGGCAGAAACCCAGAAGTCTGTTAAGACATTAACTTCTGTTCCCAGCTCAGCCTGTGATTCAGCCGTATCGTCTGAGGTAGGTCACTCATGAGCCCACTTATGAGCTCTAGGCCTGAGTTTCTTCATCCTTCATGTACAAGATGGAGGCAGCAGTAAATGCTTCCCTCACAGAGAAAATCTAAGTTAAAGACTTCACTTTTCATGTACCACACATGCCCGTTCATCTACTTAGCTACTTAGGAGTTACCCATGCTTGATTAATTCCCCTCCTCCTTCCTTTTGTCCTGTCTGAAAGACGCACATGGGAACAAGAAGTCAGTAAAACTGATTGTATAGATAATCATGTGAAGTGTACAAAATAGAACTGATAACGGGTTGCTGCTTTCTTTGCCCAATTGCTTTCACTTCCACTTACCTTCTGGGTTACTGCAAGTAATAGTAGGTAAAAAATGGAAGTGTGTTTTCATAACCAATGATCGTTCTTTAATGTTTCCAAAGCATTATGAAGTATTTTGATTGTATGGGCAATAGAAGTGCAAAACACCATTATGAAGGTTGTGCTGAAATGCACACGGTGAAGATGAAGATGAAATGAGGCTTCATGCTTCATTTCAGTTATTGGACTTTTTATATTGTGCTAAACCATGCACAAAACAATTTAGTTTCAAAAACTAAAGGTCCCCCTCTCAAGAAAAATCACTACTGAATGTCATGCATCATATGCTTTCTTCTGTAATGCACTGTTTCCAGGAAGGTACTGAGAAGAAGAATTGTACCTTTTTGCATTTGAAATTCAAGGACCAAGCTGCTATTCAGATTACATATAAAATTTGTTTCCTCACTGCACCCCTTCAGTAATCCAGAATCCCCCTTTTGCCCTCTCCTGACAGAAAAGACTGTATTTTGAAAGCACAGCACTCCTCAAAATAAATTATAAAATGTCATCCTTCTTAATATTGGTCTTTCTGGGCTGGGCAGGGATACCTTTCCAGATGGCTGGCAGAGTTTGCAGGTCTCTCCTCAGGCGACAGCAGCCTCCCCTCAGGGAGAAGAGCGTGCCGCATCACCCAGGGAGCGCAGACCTGCCCGGCGGACAGGCTGAAGGCTCCCTGCAAGGGCTCCTCCTGTGGTGTGGCCCTCCTTGTAGATGTTGCCTCAGGTCTTCCTCAGTAGTAGTGAGAGGGCTTCACCAAAACACTAGTAAATACTCAGAATCTCGCCTAAGTTTCAATGTATATTACTTTCCAGGCAGCCCCTATCACTCCTCAAGTCCACCCTACCTGCTCCATAAAGTACAACTGACTTCCTTTCCTATAGATCTACGGACTACAAGTCTGCAAGATTTGGAGAACCTGACAGAACCTCTGGTTTGCTGTTCACATGGGAGAAGAAAGTTGAGAGGCAGAAGGTCCAGCTCCCAGACATTGACTATTCCAGTGATCTCCCACTCTTTAAAACACCAAGCCTTGTGGCTTAAGTCAGCTTACCATGACGGTATGCTGAAACACAGCAGCCAACCGAGAAAATGCACGATTCTAAGCCAAGGCACAGGCTGGGGGATGAAAGGATCAAGAGCAGCCCTGCTGAGAGGGACTTGGGGGTACTGACAGACAAAAGGCTGGACGAGTCGGCAATGTGCGCTGGCAGCCCAGAGGGCCATCTGTGTCCTGGGCTGCATCAAGAACAGCGTGGCCAGCAGGTCGAGAGAGGTGATTCTGCCCCTCTACTCTGCTCTGGTGAGACCTCACCTGGAGTACTGCGTCCAGTTCTGGAGCCCTCAGCACAAGAAGGACATGGAACTGTTGGAGCGGGTCCAAAGGAGGGCTACAAAAATGATCCGAGGGCTGGAACACCTCTCCTATGAGGACAGGCTGAGAGAGTTGGGGTTGTTCAGCCTGGAGAAGAGAAGGCTGTGGGAAGACCTGATTGCAGCCTTTCAGTACTTAAAGCGAGCCTATAGGAAAGATGGGGACAATCTTTTTAGTAGAGACAGCAGTGACAGGACGAGGGGTAATGGTTTTAAACTAAAACAGGGTAGGTTTCGGCTGGATATAAGGAAGAAATTCTTTATAATGAGGGTGGTGAAACATTGGAACGGGTTGCCCAGAGAGATAGTGGAGGCCCCATCCCTGGAAACATTCAAGACCAGGTTGGACAGGGCTCTGAGCAACCTGATCTAGCTAGCGGTGTCCCTGCTCGCTGTGGGGGGGTTGGACTCGATGACCTCTAGGGGTCCCTTCCAACCCAAAACTTTCTATGATTCTATGATTCTATGATTTCCTGTTAAAACAACTATATCAGTACTAAGAAATCATTACCATTATCCTAATTCTGTAATTCTGATTAGCCAGCCTTCAGAGCTGGATATTCTTTATTGTTTAGCACAAAAATAAAGAGGTGTCCAAGAGGAGTTTACTCAAAATGACTACATCTAATGATTTAAGAACTTAATGACTAGACTACCAAACAGTGCCGCTTGTACTTGGGTTCAGAGGCACAGATCACCCGTACCCCAGGCATGGAGAAAGCTGGGCCTCCTCCAACCATTATCTCTCTTCACAAACAAAACTCTCAGCTACAAACACTTCACATTAAGAGACTATGGCAAAAACCCGCCAGCAATATATCCCACAGCTCTGTGTCTCTGCTGACCTCTCATCTCAGCTACAGCTGCTCTCTAAATCTGCTCTTCAAAAGAGTGTCTTGACCAAAAGGCCAAGGAACGAGCCAGATTCACCTCTGGCTCTTCTCAGACTTACTTCTGAAAAGTAGGTAGTGGGAAAGAGAATGAGTATTAACCTAGACCTTGACCATTACCGTTTTTCAAAAAGGTGAAATTTACAGTCATTATGGTCCAAAACACAACAATGTCACAACAATATTTAATAAAAAAATTATTTCCGAACTATTGCACAGTAGCATGATATATTCATTTTTAAAATATTCAAATTCATAGAGAGGAGCATTTCTTTCTCCCATCTTCTTACATATAGACTCCAGTAGCCCAAAATACACTTCCCAAAAAACCCACCCTGCTAGCCATTTCGTTGATATTCCTCCTCCAGGCAACTGTGTATTATGAAATTAAAATGAAAATCCCTTTCCTTTGACAGTATCCTGGTAAAAATGTACAAAATTGTCAATGCTTTTTGAGAATTACTCTCTCTTTGCAAGGAGCACACATTAACAAATTATACTCAAGTATAACCATCCATGATTAAATTACCTCGACCGAGTACAGGTTGTGCAGTACCTACTCTCCCCCCATCTGCATGGTTATCAGTCTTGTAAATTCAATTTAGATCACTTTGCTTCATTTTTCAGTGTTCAACTGGTATGAACAAAGAGTGATTTCTGACTGTAGGTTTTTAGACAAACATTTTTGCAAAAATGCAACAGCATTTTTTTTTTCTTTTTTCCACCGAGAATGACAACTGTTTATACCAACCATGTTCTTTATAACAACCACGCGGCAGGCATGCTTTCCAAAAAATAATTTTCTGTTGACAGTTCAATGATATAGATTCTTTTCATTTGATAAAGGGTTAACCAGATATGCTATACAGCATCTAGTCACTTTATATGCAATAGAAAGAGTAATCAAGTATCTTCTTTTACTGCTTTTAATAACACTGTCCACATATATGATCAGATATAAGTATTTCACAATCTGTAAAAACAACTCACTGATTTTTAAATATATCTCTTGAGTATCTTCTGCCCCTTCTGAAAAGTATGTGCTTTGAAAGGCTTCCGAGTATATTACTTGAAAGTGCTAGGAAGTATTCATTCATAATCTGAAACACAACACACACCAGCTTTGACGCATGGGAGTAAATGCAATTAGTTCACATGCTCAAAACAAGGCCATGCACAAGAATTTACAAAAAAGGGGTCTTTAAACAGAAGAAAAACTGCATTTAGTATTAGTACATGATTACTATTAAACATTAGACCCTAATAGAAAAGACCATTGTTATCCTAATTTAGAAATCTTTTTTTGTCCTACAATCAAGACAAATGTAACCTATTAAAAAAGAAAAAGAGAGAACCTTTGTAACTGCAACATTCTGAAATGAAGATCTACAGTTCTGTGGTATTAAAGCAAGTTTTCAAGTTAACACTCTTGCACAGAGGTAATTACAAAATATGCATACATGTGTAGTTGTGCAAGACATTAAGAACTAAACATACAAATTCATTTGAAGTGCACTAGAGAGCTACACCACTCATACTCAGGACTAACAAGATGCATGATTCACAGTATCTATAAAATACTTGGCTAACCTCATGTACCTTACTACTAATCTTCAATTACCTAGAACCATTTCTCAGAGAATAAAAGCCCTTTTTCAGCTACTCATGTTGGTCTGAACTCTTTGACAACCTGTTTCTGCTCGTTTTATCTTAGGCAAATAAAACTACAATTACTTGACCCAAGGACTGAGCATAGGATGATATAATGGGCTATATTATTAACATCAATTTTTCATGAAAATATTCATGTATAATACAGAATTGTCCTTACTCTGCTCCCAAGGCAGTTGCATTGAGTTTGCCATCTGGATTGCTGCACTTTGAAAATAACCAACTCGCTTCTAGGTAACATCCACACGCATAAAACAAATTAAAAAGTGTATTTCCTTCTGTAAATTTGCTGGAACCGCATTCCTCCTCTTGAATGCTGTTCTCATGCCGAAGAATCACCTTCAAGGCTAAGACTCACTTGGAGGACATTACAGAAATTGCAACACATTCCAAGTGCTACCAACGAATGCACTCCAGCCACACAGTTAAGAGTGTGTATCATAAAATCGAAAACCCAGGTATATTTAATCCACTCAGGATCACTCTGCAGCAGGTAAAATAAATAGAACAAGAAAGTATCTTACATACAACTACCTGCCAGATACCACTTTTACCTTTGACAGAATGAGAAATTAGATGGAAATATTCTGCTTGAACTGTCCAGCTATCTGCATACCTCATACCTGAACACTATCTTCTCCAAGAATACTCTGTATTTGACAAGTCTTCCTACTTATCAGAGAGAGAAACTGTTGAAAACTACACTAAAACACAGCAAAAAAACCCCCACTCTACTTTATAAATTAGTCATTTATTCAGATTGGCTACTTCGGTATCTGTAAGGTGATCTGTTAGTCCTACTAACACAGAGCACATGCTCATATTTCAGCTCATGGCTTGTCAAGTGGCACGTGGAACACCCATGAGACATCCTTTACTACAATTATAGCTAACCTTAAAGAGCAGTGGATGTCATTGCTGAGCCACTCTCCATCATCTTTGAGAGGTCCTGGAGGACAGGAGAGGTGCCCGAGGACTGGAGAAAGGCCAATGTCACTCCAGTCTTCAAAAAGAGCAAGAAGGAGGCCCCAGGGAACTACAGGCCGGTCAGCCTCACCTCCATCCCAGGAAAGGTGATGGAGCAGCTTATCCTGGAGGCCATCATCAAACAAGTGGAAGAAAAGAAGGTTATCAGGAGTAGTCAGCATGGATTCACCAAGGGGAAATCATGCCTGACCAATCTGATAGCTTTCTACGATGACATGACTGGCTGGGTAGACGAAGGGAGAGCCGTGGATGTTGTCTACCTCGACTTCAGCAAGGCTTTCGACACAGTCTCCCATGATATCCTCCTAGGGAAGCTGAGGAAGTGTGGGCTGGATGAGTGGTCGGTGAAGTGGATAGAAAACTGGCTGAATGGCAGAACTCAGAGGGTTGTCATGAGCGGCGCTGAGTCTAGTTGGAGGCTGGTAACTAGTGGTGTCCCCCAGGGGTCAGTACTGGGCCCAGTCTTGTTTAACTTCTTCATCAACGACCTGGATGAAGAGTTAGAATGTACCCTCAGCAAGTTTGCTGATGACACCAAACTGGGAGGTGTGGTAGACACACCGGAAGGCTGTGCTGCCATTCAGCGTGACCTGGATAGGCTGGAAAGTTGGGCAGAGAAGAACCTGATGAGGTTCAACAAAGGCAAATGCAGGGTCCTGCACTTGGGGAGGAACAACCCCAGGCACCAGTACAGGCTTGGGACGGACCTGCTGGAGTGCAGCTCTGCGGAGAGGGACCTGGGTGTCCTGGTGGATGACAGGTTAACCATGAGCCAGCAGTGTGCCCTGGCTGCCAAGAAAGCCAATGGAATCCTGGGGTGCATCAAGAAGAGTGTGGCCAGCAGGTCGAGGGAGGTTCTCCTTCCCCTCTACACTGCCCCGGTGAAGCCCCATCTGGAGTACTGTGTCCAGTTCTGGGCTCCCCAGTTCAAGAAAGATGAAGAGCTACTGGAGAGAGTCCAGTGGAGGGCTACAAGGATGATGAGGGGACTGGAACATCTGCCCTGCGAGGAGAGGCTGAGTGAGCTGGGCTTGTTCAGCCTGAAGAAGAGAAGGCTGCGAGGGGACCTAATAAATGCCTACAAATATCTGCAGGGTGGGTGTCAGGAGGATGGGGCCAAGCTCTTTTCAGTGGTGCCCAGTGACAGGACAAGGGGCAATGGGCACAAACTGAGGCACAGGAAGTTCCGTCTGAACATGAGGAAGAACTTCTTCCCTCTGAGGGTGACGGAGCACTGGAACAGGCTGCCCAGGAGTTGTGGAGTCTGCTTCTCTGGAGATATTCAAGACCCGCCTGGACAAGGTCCTGTGCAGCCTGCTGTAGGTGACCCTGCTTCGGCAGGAGGGTTGGACTAGACGACCCACAGAGGTCCCTTCCAACCCCTACTATTCTGTGATTCTGTGATTTGACGTCATAGTGGACCATTATAATCACAATGTGAACTACATTCTAACTTGTCTTTTCCATCACCAGCAGCACTTTTAAAGTGGGTCTGGTTTTAGAACTTCCTGAGACCAGCTTTAAAACAGTATTCGATTTTTGATTTTTTGATACATGGGTGGTCTACAGTAGCCAGGAAAATGTCTTCTTCTCACCTATAAAATGAGAAAAATAGCTACAGAAATTGCCGATGCAGAGTAAATACATAATATAATCAGATTATTTTAGACAATGCCGTTTTCCTACCTGTATAATTCCGTTTGTCATTATATCATTTAGAGATACTTCTGTACTCCAGTGTTATTTCTAATGTGTTCTTCTAGTCTTTTCTCTAATCCTCTTTTCTACTTTTATATTCACGCACTATAGTTTATCTTGTACTCCAGACCATCCAGAATAATCTCAAAGCACTACTCATTTTGAGCCTTTTTTGGAGTAACCAACCTGCGACACTTTAAAAGAAAGCCTGGCTGTCAAAAGGCAGCTTCTTACCACTTTCTGAAAAGCAAGCCTGCTAATTCAGTAATTGCTTTTGAAAACCTCCGCCTTTGTGCTGAGCACTGCGCTCTGCCACCCCAGCCCACACTGAGTAGAAAGCTCCCACACTAGGTCACACGAAACTAACGGGAGTTTTGCCACTTACTAAGGGCCAAATATGGCCGTTTGCTTCTAATTCCTATTTTCACTTGACTTTACAAGCTCTACAATCTGGTGCCACGTGAAAGTCAGGCTATGAAGTTCGTAAGAGGGAGGAAAAACAGTCACACCAAAAAGTTTCAACTGCAATAAAACTGGGGATACGTTCAAGCTATTTACCAACTTTCAGTGTTTCATGATCTGACTCATAGCAGCTTAACTTTCCACATTTCCATGCTGCGCTGTTTGCTTAATCATTTGTCTATTCAGTTAGGAAAACAATAATTAAAAAGGAAAAGTGATTTGCAAGAGTTATTGTTTAATTCATCCTGTACACTTATTTCATTAACTGAAAGCAGCTCCAGAGTGATCTGCAGCAAGTATTAGCTGAGACCTAGTATTAATACATGACTTTACTCTATGCAATTATGGTGCCGAGTAGTCTACTGCAGAAAAGTTGTAAAGTTGTATGAAAAGTTGTATGATTTGCCGATAAATATAATTTCTGCTGGTTACTGCAACTGGCATTCATTCAGTACAATTCTCTTCCCCGTCCCACTCCCCAGAGTGCTAGCTGTAGACAGACGAATATGCACATTTCCCATAACAACACACTTTTGAAGCAACCTCCCAGTCTACACAACAGCATGTCCGTGGACACAGACCTCCCCCTCCCTATCCCTAAAGCATATATTTTTCATTCCTAATTTGTACAACTGCATTCTGAGACTTTTTTGAACTGTTTGAAGGGGGCAAATGGTAAATATTTAAGGCCAGCACTTAACTCCATCCTAAATTAGAGGACTGCCTCCTCATAAATCCAACTAACTCAAACACTAAAGTCTATTTTTCAATTATTTTCTTTCACAGGTAGCTATCACCAGACTGGCCAATTCTTACATTCACAGTGAACGACACGCACAGTTCTTTAATAAAATGCCATCTAGTTTCCAGTTCCCATAATCCCCTTTGTTTACAGAACAAAGTCGTAACAGGCATGCCAGAATGAAAATGGGGATAATGTTCTTGCTATTCGATAGAAATGCCTCTGCAGCTTTTCAGAACGGGAATACCAGCCATCAGCAAAACACAGGGCTGGTATCTCAAACAGAGGCCAAATTATATCTGATTCACTGATCCTTTTCAGTCCTTGCCTCTACCACTCACTGACACAAAGATCTTCCGCGCTTTGACAACCCTTTTGTGTTTATTTGAGAAAAAAAAAAAATGCTGAAAAAGAGAATAAGCATCTTTGAGAAGGGGAAGTACTTATATTTCGACAATTGCTTTTGTTTTAAAACACAAAAAGGTTTCTTTCCCCTTTCCTCTACTCTGTATCGTTTAAGGCAGTTTCACTACCGATGGAGCCTATAGGCCCCTGCAGAGTTCTGCGCCAGCTTTTTTTCTAAATGACACTAGCTGAAAGAAAACTTGGTAATAAATGTCATTTTTGTACTCTGGAGTACGCAATGCACCTTCAATACTTTCCCAAGTATACCGATCTACACAGTAATAAAAAGAAGGATTAAACACTAATCTCTTATACCCATAATGCATCAACCGACTACACCTGCTAAAATCCAATTTGGTAATTAAAAAATATATCTACTGAACAGTCAAACCAGCAGACTAAAGGGAAAGTACTGTCTCTGCAGACAGCTAGCAGAAAACAGTTTCAAAATTCAGGCACTTAACCACTTAACACAGACCTATTTTTACCTCTATTCATTTTTATGTGACCTTAAGCAGTGTAAGAAACAAATACCTACAATTATGGTGCAGCAATTAAAGGGTAGTTTTATTGCTACAGTAATGACTTAAATATCCAGTAAAAACTAGATAAGCAGCTTTGCCTTTTAGTCTATCTTTAGAAAATGAAAAAAAAAAAAGTTAGCCTATTCTCCCTTTCCCTTTCCCTTCCCCCCCCCCCCCACCCCCAGCCCCCTTGTTAGCAATAAGGAGACAGAGAACAGAAAATAGATGCTTTTTTATGTTCTGTTTGCTAACTCCTCTTGGCTCAGTCCTTCCAGGCTTCAGGTTTCACGTTTTTTTTTCTAGCTCTTCTTTGTTTCTCTTTTACTCCCCCTCCTCTCTCTAGATGTTCTGTTTTCTACATCTTGTAAACTTCCTTTATTCCCTGATGCTCCCATTTTTCTTGCCCCCTCTTTCAACTGTGCTCCTGACCGAGGCGCAGAGGTGCCAAAGCATTACTAATTTCAGGCTGACAACCCAGGCTTCAAGCACACCTAGGCAGAAAGAGCCTGTCACTGGAGGGCTGTCTAAAACAATAAAGTCATTAACTGACTGAATAATAATACAGGCTCCTGGAGTTTCTGTGAAGAGCCAGGACTTGCTGAAATACCAAACGGGTGCGTACGTTCAAACGAGTTGATGATCTGTTTCACCAATTAAACTGGTCAGCAGTTTTCCATGGTGGATTAAGCCCCCCACACTATGATGGGTTTAGAAACAACAACAGAACATAGAGGAGACGCATGCATATATCACATTTAGGCTATATGTCACTTCTTACCATGAAATAAATAAAATAAGGGATTTTTCTCATTAAATTACAGGACTGCTCAAGCAGAAGCGAGTGTTTTATTTGCAAGAAACAAAAATTCTCAGCTCTGACAAAATGGCAGTGATCCTGCCAACACTCCTGCTTCCCATTCAAAAAAAACCTGCCCTGAAACAGATGGGGGACCATTTTATATTTTCTATTCTGCTGTACATCCTAGGATACCACCTGTCACTTGGGAGCACATTTTGCAGTCCCTCCCAGGTAGCTATGGATGTACCAAGTGGAAAGGGGACAGTTTTCCCTGAAGTTACTCTTCAGCTTCAGAAACCAGTGCACTTTTGAATGTCATGACCTTCTGCAACCATCAGTGCTGCTTCTCCTCTCTCTGGTCTGTCCAACACTGGTAGCTTTCATCACTCCCCTACAGGTCATCTCTCTGAGCACAATACGGTCTGGCTTTCCAAAACTGCAATTATTTTACATGATTTTTAAAAGGTCTTTAGTGATCCTCAAGTTACAACGGCAGCTCTGCGTGCCACTACTTTTCTAAAAAAGGAGTTCTGACATCTCCAGGGGGAGTCTGGAGAACCTCCCAGCCAGCACAGCTGGACACGGACACTCAGACACAACTGCACCAGTGTCCCCACAGCAAACAGCAGGCACAGCCGATCTCAAAGCAGAACCACCCTATCATACAGCGGTGCTCATTACCCTTAGCAAATGGATAATGGGGAAAAAATACCCTATTTGCTTGAACACTGTGCTTTTGTATCAAAAAAGGGCAAGAAACATACCAGTTGCCCAACAGGGTGGAAGAAGAGCAGAAACAGCCTAGCAGTATTTACACTGATGTGTTAGATAGCAATAAAAACCATAAATCCCAGGGATTATACTATCACTGGATCATGTCCAGTAGGCCTCAGGCAGAAAACTAGTTGCCATGGCAGCTTAATGTTATCCAGTCAGACCTCAGGTTTTTATTATTAGACACAGATATTCTACCTTAAAAAAAAAAAAAAAAAAAAAAAAAAAAGTCAAAAAATCACTTGGTGACTGGTGCAGGCTAGTACAGTGTATGTCACAGCCAGGCCACAGTAGTACTTCCCACAACAAAGCAGAGGACTCAAAAAGCAAAGGCAATATTTCTATCACATTATAAGACAGTACCTGTGGGTGAAAGTAACCTCTAAATAGGTATTCTCTCCCTCTATGTATTGCTTTCATCATTTAAAACGGCAAAGGGGACGTGCCAATTAATCATTAATTAATCATTAAAGAGGAGGAAGAGAACTGGCAGCACAATGGCTAATTTCATATATTTGAAGGTACCTCTATCACCTGGGTTGTTCATTCAGTAGCTTGTTATAGCATCTCTCAAAATACACCTCACTTATCCCCTAGATGCAATAAATATGTGCAGATACCTTAAAAACAAACAAAGGACCACTAGTATTAGCCATCCTGTTTCAGTGAATTAGAAATACATGGGGAATCATTCGACACTGCTGACCATGGAAGTTCACCTGAAATACTGCAACACCATAGTGAAACCTTAAAGTTGTATTCAGTCCTACACATAACAGCAAAGAGTAATCAGTCCATCTTTTACGTGGTCTTCCTCTTGAGCTAAAGTAAGTACAAAGATGAGAGAGAAAAAAAAAAAACCCAGTGCTGGAATACTTTTTAGTGACTGGCACCTAGTGAATGCTCCCAGGTGATTATCAATTAATTTAATCTTCTTGGTTGATTACCTAAACCATATTGTCAATGAGATTAAAACTGTCCGTCGTTGCAATGTTACCAAATCTCAACAGCACAAAAGGAAAAACAAAAGAGGAAGAGAAATTTGGCTTCTTTGGGTCGGAGCTATGGACTCTGGATCTCAGATTTGAGTCTTCTCAAATTACTATTTTATTTCATGCAAGGTGCACCTGGCTCTAGGTAAATTAGAGAAACATTAGCTGCAATCAGAAGTAGTATCCTCACTTCACGTCTGCACCACACAGTGCAAACTCTTTAAAATGACCAATGTGAGGTGACTCATCTACAGCTGACACAGTTTAAGTCAAAATTCAAGCGATGCTATTTTCCTTCAAGAATACTTACCACCCTTTGCATATCTTGTCTAGGGATTACAAAATTATGAGGCTCAACTAATCCACTTAAATTCAGATTGACAGTACTAAAACTGACAGGACTAAAAAGGAGTTATGCTAGGAAAAAAAAAAGATAAAAACTGTTTTCTTGGCAAAATGCAGACAATCATGACAGCGGCACAACACGGTACCTGGGTTAATACACGAAGGGAAAAAAAAATAATCCTCGGATTATATGCAGACAAATGAGAAGGATACAGACAGACTTCATTCAAGAGGCAACTTTCAATACAGCCACCGCAAAATTAAGACATATTTTAGCATCCTATGTCAAGACAATGGTGTGCAACTTTATGCAATTTATTCCAGGTGGGAACAGAGACAGACCTGGCTGAGCAGCCTCTCATTTAACTATCGTTATTTAGTCCAACCACAGAAAAACAGAAAAGAAAAAGAACAGATCTTCTGATATATTTGAAGATTTGCTTGCTACGACAAATGCTACTTTTTTTTTTTTGCCTAGACTTTCCTGTGGGCCTTGTGAGCGCAAAACACAGGACACTTGACATTCAAACTGTTACATTAGAATAATGCCTGAAAATGGCAGGGGCTTGACTGACTCAACTAGAACCAAAACTTCTACTTATGGCAAAGCCTAAGGATGGGAGCAGGATATTACTTTTCTGAACCCTTTTGCTGGGCTGAACAGTTACACGAACTTCGAGACCAAAGATTACGATTATAAATATCGCAAAGAAAACCCTTCTAAAGCGAATCATTATGATTTATTTCTGGATGTGGCAATTAACCTATTACAGTCTGAGTCAAGACTATTTTGCTGAGAACGAGTGAGATATCTTACTCTGTGCAGTCTTAATTTTTCCATTATTCATCATGACATCCTAAGTTTCTTAGTAAAGATTATGCAGCCTCACCCTCCAAATGCCTGGACTGCATAGTGTCTGGGGATTATACCTACAGCAATCAGTATAGCAGGGCTGATCCTTGACTGAGAGTCCTAGGTGCTACATGGAAACAGTAGTAACTTCTAACACTTACATGAATCAAACCCGGTCCAAGCACCTGGGTAATGGAAACTTTCAGTGGTAACTTCCAGAATCAATGCATCACGAAAATGAAACTAAATTTGCCGTTAGAAACCCAAGTAGTGTCTTACTGCAATAGGAAGGCATTCCTCGCTTTCCTTACCAGAATACTAAATATTCGTTTCCAAAAGGAATGTGAGCGGAAAAGCACTATTATAATAAACATTTCAATGGCTATTTCAACTGCCATCTGTATTCCTCTCAATCTTCCTCAAATGTTTCAATTCCCTGAAAAGACACCTGTGGCACTCACTCATGAGAACAAACCTCTCTCTTTTTCCCTTTCTCTCCCCCCGACAATGCCAGTTTGCAAATGGAATAAAGCAAGCCATGCTACCCTTGCTGTGCACTTCAGAAAATACCACCCAGTGTGTCCTACAGTAATGACCACTGATGCAGAGATATTTTTCCTTAGGACAAATGTTATCAAGAACATCTTGTACAAAGATCACCGAAACGCTGTACTTTGATAGCTAATATAAGGAGATTCATGATCTATCTAAATGATCGTTAAAGTTACTCATGGCAAAATTCTTTCCTTTCCTGGTGCATGATGCATGGTTCCTCTCCAATAAATCTCAGACACTTACTATAACCAAGACATGTCTTTGTATGCATATGAAAATGTTTTTGGTCCATAAATGCAATAGTTTCACCTACTGAGAGAACACAAAGTCATCCAGCGAGACAACATACTGAATTTCTGTTGAAACAAAACTGTAGAGCATGAAATAGCAACCTGTCATCAGATGTTGGGAGTCTGATGTTCAGCAGCAGCAGCTAAAACCACCCTTTCCTCCCACCTATGTCTGAGGGAATTGACAGCCATCTGCATGCAGGTCTGGCCAGTCTACAACCTGCAGGCAAGGACTAGAGTCAAACTCCGCAATGCTGTTTGTATCTGTTTCACTAGGGTTTAGGACTGTGTTCTAGGAAGTTTAAAGGAAAAAAAAAAACCAAACAAACCACAACACCCAAACAAAAGAAAACACCCCTAAAAAAACACAAACAAAAACCCAAGCCAACCCAACACAAAACAACAACAAAACAACCCCCCACTCACACATGCATACCCTGAAAATCAAACCAAACTAAAACCAAGGCTCAATGTTTTCTATTAATTTCAGTGCAGGTGTTCTCTACTACAATCTACTTTCTATTAAAATATGCACACCGTACCTGGAGAATGGACCCAAATCCATGTCACCCTACTGCACTTTAGCATGAAGGCGAGGAATTCAGTTGCCCGCAGGAGGAGGCTCCCAGCGAATACAGCCTGAGAGCCTGCCAACACAGGCTCGGTAGTTGGCTGAAAGGCACTATCCGCAACACGCGGCACCACGAGCCTTCCGCTTTGTTTGGACAGGCTGCTCACAGGGACCTTTCCTGCCCAGAACACAGAGCCCACATAGCTTGGTGCACAGCACTCCGACGAGGTGATCAGACAGGTGAGCAAGCAACAGAATCAACTTCAGCAGCCATCTTAGCCGGGTGCTCTGAGTTCAGAATAACTCTTATTTAGTTGGGTGATGCCTACAGCAAATGAGTGATGCATTATTTTGATCTGCCTCTCAGGGCTCAGATCGTGGTATCTGAAGCTCACCCTTCCCCTGAGAAAAGGATTTCTGCAAAGTAAAAGCAGCAAGTGAAATGTAGCAGATCTGACCTTACATTAAACATCTGAGCTACATTTTAAAATACCAGCACCCAGACATTATTACTTGGCCTTGATACGCTGCCAAGGGAGAGCAAAGAGCCACTGAACGTTGAACTCTATTTAGAAGTCACATCCATTTTCAATAATACTTGGAATACTGTGTACATAACCTAAGGATGTACAGACAACAGACTATGATGTCACAAAATAATTACATTTCACGTGAAGGTCTTAATGGATTAATGCTTAGTGGTGTCATAAATCAGAAAAATTACTGAGGAACATGTGACACCACAAATGAATTACATACAGTAGCTTGTGTATGTAGAGAGGCATCGGGGTAAAATAAACAAGATTTTTGGCTCACAAGCGTACAACATGTCTGCTGTTCTTTATTAGAAGTTAACGTTTTGATAAAGTTCACTACAGTACATTTTCTTAAAAATGTAGCGATGTCACTTTTAATGTGCAACTGTTGGCATTTTGCCCATTATAGACACAACTTACCGATTTCAAAAAAACCTAGTACCATCAATCTACATGCTTGTTCCTTAACTCTGTTGTTACTGAGTGGGTGTCCCCAATACTACAACTCAAGTTTTTCTTTGAGGACCTTGGAAATAGAGTAACATGAGCCATCTGATATTTCAGTCATGCAACTGGGATTTATCTGTGGTACTCAAAAAAGCCCTCAGGATAAAAATCAGTAACTGCATTCAATCTATTTACAAACTACATTGAACTGTCTCAAGTACAGCTGCATAGTTTTTTACTTTAGCTTACCTTCAGATGTGATGGATTTCTGCTCTTTTGCCCAGTATTGCAATGTTAACTTGTTATAGTATAAATTAATCTCCCTTTCCTTAATACACCTTGTCTCCACCACGCCTTTTCTTGACCTGTCTTCTATATATCACACAACCCTATTCTCTGCCTTCAAATTTTTCAGCTACATGTCTCCTCCAAGTGTTGTCCGCCATAAAATGTGTCCATATTGTTCAGGGGAATACTCTTGCTACGCAGGTCCTTGTCTCTTAGGTGCCAGTGGGATCTCTTCTACTTTTCTCCCAAATGCGATAGATGGGGAGAGAATAACAATATCTCAGCTCCAAAGACACAGACACAATGGTCATCCCAAAATCTTGATGCAGGGTGGCAGAGCCGAGAAACAGCAAGAATCATAGAATCACCGAATAGTTTACGTTGGAGGGGACCTTGAAAGGTCATCTAGTCCCACTCCCCTGCAATGAGCAGGGACATCTTCAACCAGATCACGTTACTCACAGCCCCATCCAACCTGGATGGATGGATGAGGTGATGGATGAAGAGCAAATGTAACTCATGCCATCTTTACAAAAGCTTCATAAACAATCCTTAAAGCCATTCTAACAAACAGGCAAGACCTAAATTCAGAAGACTTCCACAAAAGAATCCGAGATCAGCACAAAAGTCTGTAAAGAAAAATTGGAAAGTAAAACCGAGTAAACAAAATAATTGAGGAAAACCAAAACACCACTCTGAAAACACTTTCCTGAAAAGCTGTCACCACTTAAAGTATGCACAGAAATCTTTGTCTTCTTATTTGAAAAAAAAAAATAAATGAGTGTGATTCATGTAAATATTTCCTCTCGTCAGATCGGACCATCCTCTCTTTATAGCCTCATCAGGTCAAAAGCTAGTTGAGCCTGTGATGCTCACTGACCTGAGGGAAAACTGAATGTTTAAGAACAAAAAAAGCCATGTCATTTCTCTAGATGGAAATGGAAAGGCTTCATCTTCCCCTATATTTCTTTTCAGTCAGGTAGCAGTTTTTATTTTAAAAATATTTAATAATAATATTTTATACTTTTCTTGGTTGTGGTCATCAACTGCAGAAAGCTGAGATGTGGGGGTTTTTTACTTATGTAAGAAAGAAGGCTTTGTCCTTTGCTTTTTCATCCTAGCCTGAAACTTATTTAGAAGACCTAGTCAACAAACATACAACTTTGAATTAGAGGGCTGGCTCATCAAAACTAAACGCAGTTTTGATACTGCTTAATGTTGTGCTGTAAAATATTGCTGGTTTCCAAAATTTAATTTACCACGTTTTTAAAAGGTGAATTTATGTTTCCTGACATAGTACTTTATTCCATTTACTGGACCAATAGCCAGGTCTACGTTTCTCATCTGCTCAAACTAGTGCACATGTAGTAATGGTTTGACTATTTCCTTCCCTTACCACGGATGATAAATCCAGAGGAAAACAAACAACAAACTTCTTGAGGGCTTCAAATACATCTGCTACTGAATGTAAGGTAAATAAAAACTGTCCAGTAAAGGAGGCAGAGAATGGAGCATACCATGTATCCCTGCCCCTATTAATGCTGCTTTACTGCGTGACCCCAAGGAACATCCCTGCCTGGTCAAACATCATCCGTGCCTGGTCAAACAGGAGGAGTTCCCCTGCAGAAGTGAAACAGAGGTCAAGAGATGAGAGAGCAACGAGCGGTGAGGAGAATCCACTGCTACCGCTGCCAGGGTTGAGCCAGGCAGCTTCACACAGCACAGGGCAAGCACCACCTGAGCCTCACCACCAGCAGTTTCTACTCTTCCTACAGACCTCTGTCTCTCCAGACAAGGGAAGCCATCTCTGGCTCTCCTCGGAAGAGGAGTTTATGCTCTGACACACAAACACACAGGTCGAGAAGACAACATCAAACGACACAGAGACGTCGCAGCCCTGAGTTTCCCAGAGATGCCGCTGCAGGGGCAGCTCTGCCATGCAGGCAGGACAAGGGGTCACGCAGGTCAGCAAAATATCAAGGGTAGCAAATTGTTTAGTGACTATTTTGTTTACTGTGCAAGTGGCTTTTGACTAGGAGGGGAGGTAATTCTTCCAAGTTGCCTTAGGCAGTGAAAGCTATAAAAGCATTTGTACTTGACTGGTGTCTAGGGAAATCAGACCAAGTCCTAGGTCTGTTTCTTTATCAAGCTTGCCAAGTGGTACGCTATGTGTGGTACACTTTTATATTTTTTTCCTCTCTCTCCCCCATGCCAATTATTGCACATAACATGTCCAGAAAGAGTAATACACATGTCAGTCCAAAAGCAAACAAAAAGCAGGCAAACAAATCCCTCTGACACTCAGTATTTAGCAAGCTGCTTTTGCAAAATTTTACAATTTAAGCAAGAATTTGCCCTCATGTTCATAGGAAAACACAATGCCATGCAGATTTCTCATGAGAAAAATCTCTCTCAAGCTGAAGATTTGCATGGCAAGTTGAACGAAGCAATAAACAGCTGAAAAATAATTTTAGTTACAGCTTGGCAGAAGTTAAGTGACAGTGCCCACTAACAGGCATTACCAATGATAAAAACAGAAATATGGATTTTTAGAGTTTATTTATGGACCATTATGTACTTTATGCTGCACCGTTATCACATGTTAAATGAGAAATTACAACGCAGCTGGTGACAACAGGGAATTTCAGTAATAACCTTGAACAATCATTTTATTTTCCCCCCAATCCTTACCTAGGAAAAAGTGCAATTTTTGTCAAAACACCTAAAACTGAAGTCAACTGTAAAATATTACATTCTTTGAGAAGGAAGAAGGTGACTTTGGCTAACACTGATGCATTTACAGAGAGGAACAATCCACCTTTCAAAACAAAAATGTTAAATTAACATGAAACACTGAAATGATTAAAAATTTAGCAGATTATAAATTACTATTATTAAATGCAACTATCAACAATAACTCAGAGAAAAGTGCTTTGTGTTTTAGGTTATTTTAATAGCGCACAGTAGATTAAAACTAATTATAGATTCAAGGTCTTCATCATTGCATAACTCAATGCCCACATCAGTCAATTTACTAAAAGCATCATATACACGTGAAACAAATGATGTATGGTGCATCTGAACAACTAAAGGAGGGCAGTGACAATATTAGGGTGAATTTAAAGCAAGACCTGAAAAGCCTGAACAAACCAGCCATAGCCCATTAATGTAGCTAAGTTGAATCAAATCAACCTTAAGTTCTTACAGGTCTGTATAAAACTCTAAAACCTAAAAAAAATTTAAATAAGCCTCCCTCCCCCCCCCCCCCAACTTCTAGATATCATTTACTGCATTGCTCTTAAAATTGTTGGATGGCGTCTACTGGAAATTTGAGTTCGTGTTAATTTCAAAAAAACCCTGAAGATTGAAAGCATTGAAGTAATCTTGGTATTATTTATACTTGCTTTAAATGGGGCAAGAGAGGAAAAAATGAAGAGACTGCTGAAGATAAACGCATGAGCTTTCACTTGTGATTTCATTTGAAAGTTACAGAAAAAAAACATCTCAAATTGATTCTTAATAAATAAATCAAACATGAGCAACCAAAGACCAGCTTTTTCAGAGTAAAGTCACTGTGTTTGTAAAGAAAGTGCTAAAGAGAAACAAGTAGATACCAGAAACCTCTGTATACTACACAGTGGTATTGATTTGGGAGAGTTTGGTATGCATGAGCACTGCAAGACTGCATGCTAGGGAAATGAAAAGGAGCTACGACACAGTTTCTGACACCTGAAGCTTTCCACTGAACAGCGGATTTTTGCTCTTGTGACTTTTCCTAAAGTTTCTCATGGCCAACAGAAATAAAAAAAGGGGGAGGGATAAAGGCTGACAAAGCATGAAGCATGTCCCAGCCTCCCCCCTGCCCCTCAGCCAGGCTGCTCTGCAGAGACCCTGGTGCAAAACCAGAGGAAACGTTTCTAAACAGACAGCGCTAAGGGAACACACGACTGGTCTCAACAGGCAAGTGAGAAAAGCTTCTGCCAAGTTAGTTATGGCCCTGGTCATACACACCACGGGTTGCCCTCACTCATTCCACGCAGACAACAGCTCCGCTAATGCTGTCTTCTTCCCAGTCCTTTCTTACTGTCTACGGGCAAGTCCATGCTTATCCTTTCAACTATACCAAAACAATGCTTGCAGAAATCAATTTTATCTTTCAGATACTGGATACTGACATACAAATAAATTAATGGTCTACAACAAACACTAAATGAATGCAGTATCTTCAGGATCTCATATGGATTTGAAGACATATATAACATAACCAGAATTGACAAAAGACTGTTAACAAAGATTTACATACGTTGGGAAATGTTACCTATCTAGATGTTTATCTATATAGTTTTACAGCACATTGAGGTTGCCTGTAGAACAGAATTGCAACCACTCAGTCTGGCATTTGCCACAAGATAATTTTATTTTTCTTCTTCTGTCTCAGCATAGGGGTCTTGCCCATTTCTGAAAGTCACAGTAGGAAAAAACAGTTGCTTCACTCCTACAGATGCCCGTGCTAACTACCTTGACAAGGCCCATCACAGGGGTGGGGTGGCGTTCTTTACTGTTGCAGCTATAAAACACAAATGATTACATTATCTTTAACCGCTCTTCACTTTAGCCACAATAAACCAGTCTTGGATCCAGTTTCTCCTAGACAACTGTAAGGAAACAGAACAACTGTAATTCCCAAAGCCCATGACCTCATGGGAGACAACACATGCTGCCCTTGAAACCACTCTTTATCACCAGTTTTCTCTAAGCAAGTGGCAGAGAAGTACCTTCCACAGAAGGGGCCATGGAGGCCACAGTTCTGGGGCAGATGGGCACTGGACTGTGATGCTGCTGCTGCTCAGTGAACATGGACCATGGACGATTCCCCCTGCTCCCTCTGCTCCAAACTTTGCAGATTTGCAAATCTGCAACCTGACAAGACAATTATACAGAAATCCTAAAACTGTAAGTATTTTGACTACCTAAATTTGAAACCAGCAATCATTCAAGAAGGTGGCACACACAGGCAACAAAGAGCACGCGGAACACAAGACTCCGTACATCTCTATTCAGTGGCAGGAAAGCATCTATTATCAGACGCAGAATGGGCCTGAAATGGAAAGAAAGCCAGCATTGTTGCAGGCATGACTGGGAACATCCTAACTGCTCGTTACAATTACTCAAAGAAAGATGAGCTCGGACAACACCGAAATAGTACCTTTAAAACTGATAAACCGAAGCTTAATTCTTGTAATAGAACTGAAACTGAAGCAAGAATGTAAAGTACTTAGGTACTACCCAGAAAACTCCTGGATAAAAAACGGCTAGAGGTTGGCCTTCACAGCCCATCTCGGCAAGCTCACTATAGAGCAGCAGTGAAAGATGCAGTCAGCTTTTTAGACATGGTTGTCTTGGAGACACCAGAACACACTGTATTGATGACAAAGGAAACAAAAAGCTGGATGCACTTTCTAAGGCTTTTAGTCTGCTCTCTTTCATGTGGAGTTTACGGAGGAGGGCCTCCCTGGGATGGGTATGTGGAGAATGCTGGCAGCAGGGCCAGCTCATTGAGGGTCCCAGACAGCGTTTTGTGCAGCTCCAGAGCACCCTGCATCCCCGGGAACATGCGACGTGGCACCTCCAGCAAACGAGACTCACGTTTGCTAACCCTGGAAGTTTAGCTCTGCACAAGCGTTAAACCCCTCCACCGCAGGATCTTTAAGAGAAATAAAGCAATCGGTGTCTCCTGGTTTGTGCAAGGGCCCTGGAGTTGCTCTGGGGACTCTCTCTATCCACCCAAGTAGTCTTCTGCTAAGCTCCATCCAAACTACAGCCAGAAATTCAGCAACTTACTTTGAAGTAAACAGAGCCACAGAGTTTCCAGCAGCTAGCAGAGGAATGGCTAGTAGCCATTCAGCCTGTAAATATGAAAACAGCAATTTCTAACTCACTGCAATTGAGATGTGCACAGAAAAGAATTTTAATGGAAGTGTATCTTTAAAAAGAGGCCATGAACAGTGAAGCTTTCCTATTCCAATTACCAAATAACTCTTGTAACTCTGTAAAGCGTAACTTCCACACCAAATTCTGCCAGATCCTAGCTTTGTGAGGAGATAGGCCAAGCATGTAATTTTTATCCCCCTTTAACCTGCCTGGAGAGGAAGGTTATTACCATGAAGCAGCACTCTGTTTGAATGGACCTCTTCTACGCTGCACTGTAATATGTGCATCGTGTACAAGGATCTTTTCAATTTGCAATACTTTCCATTGGTAATGTAATTTAGACCCACATCAGAGGATGCCATGACAACAGTAGTAACTACAGGCTTTAGATACACACAGTCACATGCACCTACACTTCCTGAACTAAATGCTAATGCTTACACTAGCTGGATAGCATTGTAACACAAGCCTAAACACACATGCTGCAAGGGTTCTGGCTCCCTGTCTCCACATTGAAACCTCTTGTAAGACAGACGTGACACTGACTGTTACTTGCAAAGAGAGTGCAGGGCTTGTAGCTATTTCTCACAAAGAGAAAAAAAAAAGAAGATGGAAGGTCTCACCGGGACACAGGTCGTCTGCTTGCATGAATGTTTATAAATTTCCTGATTTCATGGGCTGCTGACTTTTATATGCCCACTTTCAAATTCTGTGAGTACACCAAAAATTGTGCGTGATATATCAACATTTAGTTCCGACTGACAGTAGGATGGGTACAGGTGAGACGAACAGGGAAAACCTGATAATTTTCCACATCACAGCCTCCTTTTCCTTCATGCTGCTCCTTTCTTCTGTCTGTGCAGTCGATTGAAACAGAGGGAAGGAGTGAGGCTATGCAAAGATAGGTGTTAACTCTTTGCCTTGGCAGTCTCTTCTGAAGGGTTATAAAATGGAAGATAATAGGTACCTGACAAAGGGGTATTGGAATAATCAGCACCACCACCATCACACCTTATTAGACCTCTAGACACCTTTACGTAAAACTACACATCTGTGGTAGGTGATCGCTACCCTCTCAGAAGTATGGCAATAACAGAAAACCTGGGTCAAATGATGCAAAAGACACTCAACCTGATGGGATCAACTGCCGCTGGTGTCCTTCCGAATCAGATCTGCCTATGCAATAAAGCAGTGTTTAGATCACCGCCTCTCTTAATTTTGGCCTATTTTTGTCTTGCAACTAAACGCAGACCAGTACATTGTATTAACTGAATTGCTGAGAGCAGCTGTGGTTTTGGTACCACTAAAAATCAAATTATTTATAGATACCACAATATGGATTTTGGAATATCATTTCAGGCATCACAGAGCTTAGGCATATCCAGACCAGGCCAAACGTCCTCAAGACAGAATGCCTCTCAGCTGGAGCGCCTGTGATTTCAGCAAGGTTAAAAAAAAAAATAAAAAAAATCCAGAAATGCTGTTCCCCCTGCCTAAAGTGTACCTCAAACACAAGCCAGGACACCAGTTGACTGTACCCTTTCCAGGGCTCAGTCTGTGGTGCTTGCTTTTCTACTGTGGCTTCAGTATCCTCCAGCAATGTCTTCTTGCAGAGATATGCCACGAGTAAGGCATACTGCTGTCCACATTTGCTACACCACTGTACACTCATAGAGCGAAGCTTACTTAACTGGTTGGTGCTGACAAGTCCCTTTTTTGTATGTCTGTAATGTCATGGGTCCGCACTTGAAACAAACAAGATCTACTCAGCATCCCAGCTTTTTCTTGGGAACAAGCCAAAAATCCAAGGAATTTGGATAGACTGCTTATGGCTACAGCATCCTAATGATTAGTGCTTGGTCGTTCTTCCTGAAGTGCAGTCTTTGGCTTGCCAATCATCCAGAAATTGAAGGGGTACATGCTGTGTACACTTCTTACATGTAACACAAATCTGCCACTACTGCCTCAAAAAAAAAAAAAAAAAAAAAAAAAAAAATCAGCAGCGCAAGCACAAACGTGAAAACTGCATTAGTTTCCCAGACTGGGCCAATCTGGCAGAATAAAAATGCCTCTGATGCATCATTTAGAGTTTCTTTGATGATGAGTAAATTGATACACTCCGTGTACAGATGACCTATTCCTTGCTGTAGCTACCTCATGTACCTGAAGCATCCGCAACAGCACAATCCAGTACGAATTATGAGGAAAAAATACTCTATTCCCTCAGTCAGTAAAGTTAAAAGCCAAACTATCCAAGATGATTAGGGAACACCAGCGGTGCAGTGAAAGATCCCGCCTCCCACAAAGGGGTCCTCCAAGATGGATACAAGTGAATTCCACACTCATGACATCATGATTCCTGCTATGAAGTTTATAGGAAGCTTACAGGAATCAAGCTATGCTATCACCGTTTCGTACATTGATACCAACAGTAAACACCAGGCTCAGAAACACAGCAGTAGGTTTCAATGATGACGCCGAACACACTATACAACATTCTTTCTCCATCCACTTCCATTTTGTAAAAAAAAGAAATACCACGAGAGATTCATATAGACAGGAACTGCATCTATTTCACAATGCTGCAGTAGAGAGACATTCTAACAGGCAGCCAGAGCAACTGGAGGATGAACAAGTGAGACACTTGCAAACACTGTTGCATCAAAATTGCTTTTCAGGTTTGATGCCCATCACAGCCTACCTCATTATTTTAGAGAATGATCTCAAAGGCAGCTCATAATTGAGGCATGAGATGTTTTTACACATTGAATCCACAGACATTTGGTAAAATAATTACATGACCATAATGTACATCCATGGTAAGCAAACTTTTAGCAAGCCCTTTAATCTTCCCCTACATCCAATTCAAAAACCAAAAACCACACACAAATGTCCCCTCTTGACTCCCAGGAAAAAAACTGAAAGCTCCAATCCTGCTTTTAAGGCAAACCATAATTAAGATCTTCTACCACATCTATTTATAGCCAGGTGCAGTTCAAAAGATAACAGACTTTTACTGATAGCTGAATTGTTCCATTGTGCCCTTGGCATATCAGCCATCTATTAAAATTATTTCACCATAGCAAAGCTGGTAAACAGCAAATTACAAGCTTAGTTCCTTAGAGAGCAACCCCCTCTGCCCCAGCTCAAAATCTAGACTACCATTGCCACTTAGCTTCCCTGACCTTTTGTAAGGGTCTGTGCTCCATGCGGCTGATGCACACAGACTGCCAAATTTCAAAGTTACTGCTGATCCACCTACTAGGTCCTGCTACAACAAAACCGAAAACCCACAGAGAGAGACATAACGGTAAAAACTAGAACCTGAAATATTTTTTTCCTTCCTCTTCTCATAGAAGAGAATGAAACTCTGCACACATTTTAACATCTGGACAATAAACCTCTGTATGCTTTCTGTATCAGCAATAATCAGCCAATGGTCTAAATTTTCACAAGACTGATGCCCAAAATAAGTACCTGTAAACTAACATCTGGAAACTTTTATTACCAAGTAAAACAGGTCTTCTCATTCTTCACAGCAGAAGCCACTTGCTTCGATTACTCCGTTTTATGAGAATTCTGTTCCTTATTTAGACTTCAGCGTTAAGAGCTGTGTGTTTTATGGATACAATTCTAAACCCAGGTCTGTTTCCAATATTCTAAAACCGAACGTTCATCTTAACAGATAGAGTCAGAATCACAGGAACAAAGGGTGATCACGCAGGAATGACATGTTTGTCATGTAAACATACACAGTACCATGCAACACAATCAGAAAAGCGTATTTTTGCAGCCCTACCTAATACAAATGACTTCATGGTGTTATGTAAGATTTACCTGATTGACTGGAAAGCAAAGCCCAAGCCAGCAGAATCATTTATGTGTTAATATAAATACTCTCAGTCAACCGGAATACTTACATGCTTCAAACTGGACATATGCAAATTCCTTCTGGAGATGCAGTCCTAGACTGTTAACACATCCCCGCACTCATGCAGTAACTGAAGTACTGAAGTTTTATGCTCCTGCTGTGAAGATCACTTATAGCTCTAGCTGGTATTTACATCCATGCTGCCTCTGTGGTAGCAACTAGCAGGACAAAAAATTTGGTAGGAGGTGCGAGTAAAAAGGTATTTATGACCGATTGCTTTATCTAGTTATCTGCTTCAAAAATCGCAAAAAATCACTTCAAACCCATCATAGCAAGCTCTTAATACTATATATTAACTTTATTTCCTCTAGCTCTTTTCCCCCTTACTTTTTAAAACCTGCGTATTATATCCCTTCCCCATTTTCTCCAGCTAAATCCCTTTTCTATTGTGCAGACCCAAAAAAAATGCAAAACGAGCCTGCATTCCTGCTGTGGGATTCTGTCACTGAAGCAGGGGGAAGTTCACTAGAATTATATACTGTCAGCTCTGCACTGCTCCCTCTGATGCTCACAGAAAATCTTACTGTACAGCAGGGAACAGAGATGCAAAGCTCGAGCATACAGAACATATGTATGGGGGGAGAAAAGCAAAATGGGAATCCTGGTGTATAATAAATATTACAGACACTGACTGTGTACATAACAGCTTGCTAAGCAGAAGCAACAGGAATGCTAGTTGAATAATCAAGGGTTTCCAATTTCCTTACAAATTATAGGTGTGTGTAACTTAGAGTTGAGGGTAAATCATTGCTTAAACTCAGTAATGTCAAATAGACTATACATTAACAATTAAATGTTCCCCCCCCCATGCAATATTCATAAGATCAAGTCTGACAAGTTCCTTTTCAGCTAAAGACACAGCTAAGTACACTTCACAGAAGAGTTCTGGTTGCCTATGAAGTCGTTAAATAGACTCAGAACCACTTCAGTTCTCACAGGAGAGTCATTCAAGTTTCTGATGGACGGGAATCATGTCCAAAATCATTCCAACATTTAAGACTTCAAAATATATATGTTATTGCTACACTTGTTCCAAAGTGGTCACATTCCTCCATTAGAAATTCTCTGGTAAAGAGTGAAAGTTTGCTAATAACTCTGTTGAAAAACCTCGATTTTTCAACTACTGTATCTGTAATTGATATTAAAAGCTCAATTTCCATTTTGAGAGCAGAACAAAAGAATAAAAGACCAACAGTGAACTGAAACTGTTTGTATTAACTTGTTTCCATTAAAAAAAAATGTTTTCTTTGACCTTTATCCAAAGACAATTGTTAAATACATAAGAGAACCTCATATACATTTAAAATGACCATCCACAAGCATATTTTCACAATTACAGCTTACCCCTGACAAGATTGATATTGTTTGGAGTTGGGGATATCGAAAAATGCAGAATGTACTCAGGATGTAAAACAACAGGTTTTCTGTATCTTAGGACATTTGCATTGTCTGTATATAAACGTATACTCTATGCACACATACTAATAAAAATATATGGATGTGTATCAATGCCTTAGGACAGTGAGTGCTATTTATCCCAGCCCTAGGTGAACTGAATATTTACATCCTTGATATGGGGACGCTGTTGATGTTGTAGTGTTCATGTAAAGCCTTGTGCCTTCAGCTGATCCTCCAAAGAATCAGAGTTCCCCAAAGTATCTGGCATATCTTTTACCCCATTTTCTACCGGATTTATCAAATAAATGAAAATATGTTGAAGATGGCAATGACTAGCTGAAGATGGCAGAATTAGTTTCAACCAGCTGTAGTGAGCCCAAACGTCTCATCATCTGGACACTTTCTGTACTCAACTGAAAGACAAATTACTGTCCTAAAGGGTTAAGACAGGCTGGGCAAACTGCCATCTAAAAATAACTCCCTCTCCTCTGCAGAGGCCAGAAGCCCAGACAACATACACTAGATGCCTAACAACGAAGGACAAGTTTTAAATGAAGAAGTATCTTTCATTAAGGCCAACTCGCATAGTTTAAAAAAATAACACAAGATTTAGGACACATCAATCCTTTTTTGTTTTAAAATCCTCAAAGTTATTCTCAGCTGGACAAGTTTTCTTACTGTGGAGATAAGGCAAGGCAAACATACAAAGTCAAAAAATTTGCCCAGGGCTACTGTGCAAACCAACAGCAAACCAAGATCAAAGATCAGGTGGTGCTGGATGTACACTTGGGGGGCTCCTTCCCCAGCTATAATTACGTCTCTGGTACTTCTGGAGTGCTTGCACTGAACAGACAGACTCGTGAAAATGCCTTAATGAGTCTTTGCAGGGCACATTCAAATCATGCAGGTACTTTGGTGTCATCCAGCAAATGAATACATTGGTTGGTGATGACAAAAGAAACCAGGTCAAGTCACAAGAAAACCCCATGCCCCACTAATACTGTGTATGTTTTTAAAATGTTCTAATCCCTGTATGCAAGTATGTTCGCAAAGTCAAAGAACAGCCATATGCAAGGAGGAACAAGAGTTTTTTCATTTCGGGTGGTTTGTGGTTTTTTGGGTTTTTTAATAATCTCACACTGCAACAGATTTGTTCTTAATGAGATTAACTGGACTAAAACAAGAGCCTGTTTTTAAGCAGTGTTTCTGAAAAGGAGAGAGTGAGTCAGTACAGATCAGAAGTGGTTTATACATACAGATACCCAGAGGGAAAAATTACTGAAAAATTTGTTTACAGTTCTGAGGTTGAGACTGCCTACAGGTAAATAGCCTAGATGAGAATTAGTGTCTGAGGGTGACCGGTCTTTCAAAAGCCTCTGATCTGATATAATCCTTACAATGAGCTATAGCTAGATGTCTGGGTACTTGCCCCTCGGGGACTTGTACACGGGTCCTGACCTTGAATGGATACCAGCTGGCCTGGCAAAGGCTTCTACCACCAGATTCAAAATAGCCTTGACAATACACCCAGTGCGGGTCGCAGTCAGCACTGCCACTTGACAAGGGGTAATGACTTCTCTAGTCTGCGTTGCAGTTGACAGGCACAAACCAAAAGCTTCCCATAAATTGTTGTGCGGTACCCAACTGAGCTGGAAAAATCTGGAGGGAAGCTTTAATAGGCCATTGAAGAAAACTGTGATGAGCTAAGTATGAAACAGCAATAGAAATAATAGTGGAAGATTTCAAAACAAGGGCACAAGGCCTAATATATGAGAAGATGTGCCAGCTGGAACTAGCAAGGAGCTAATGCTGCAAAGGAGAGATTACAATGAAATTCTTGGCGCAACGAGTCAGATAAAAATACCAGGCTCCCATTGTGTTTGGCCTGCGACACATTTCGGTTCACTGGGTATCTAGGGATGCTGCCTCGCTGTTTCACTCTGCTCCCTGCCCTGTTGTCAGCAGCCAACAGCACACGGTGCCACCAGCTCCCGCTCCCCTCCCGGCGAAGGAGCCCCGCAAACCCGTGCTCAAACCCACAGAGACTCACACAGAAACAGACTGCTGATGGCTTTACCCTCTCCTCCTCTTTCTGTAACCTGTAAGATATACCTCTAAATCGTAAGTCTGAAGATTAATACTTGGACATCTTGCATAACCATTGAAGCTACTGAAAACACACCGTTTCTTTCAGAATGCCCAAACAGCCAACCAAAACATGAATTTGGACAACTACGACAGGGCACTTCCCAGTCAGGATCCACCCAGATTGTAAAAAGTACTAGTTGTTGAATACTAGCTAATGAAGATACACTATCTGGCACTCCTATTCTCAGAGAAGCCAGTCTTAAGAGAAAGAAATTTCCTTCTTTTAGAGAAGGAGCCTTTATTCTCTTTGAAAATTTCTGAGATCTGAGGTAAGAAATGCACATAGACAGAAGGGAGCAAAATTAGCAGCTGGAAGCTGAGCCCTTCAGACAAGCTGGCAGAAGAGATCACGTACTTACTCTTAACAAATATCTAACTACAGAAGATCCACTGCTTGGAAGGAGGTCTGTCCAGTTATGTATGAGAGGTGTCCCTGCTATTTGTGCTTCGAGATTAAGAAAGAAATCATGTATGTTTGAATACTTCCTCATTTATTCTATTCATATTTTGAATTACTTTGACTCAACCCCTCCAAAAGTCATTCTTCTACTGACTCACAGGAGGGAGAGAAACACGTGCCAGGACACAGGAGTAAGTACCAGGCTTGTCCCTCAACAGAAACAAACCTGGTAACTACAGACTTAACTAGGCTCATGTTTTACGTACTTCAGTATATTAAATTAGCACCACATGATGTAGAAGGTGGGACATGAGGGACATAGGCTGCTACAGCAAGTCTCCTAGGTCTGCTCCGGGATTTGCTTCTCCAATGATTTATACAGTTCATAAGAGTTCTTATTTAATAAGCGTTTCACTAAATGGCCTACATAGTAAATTGATTGACCAGAAAGAACCAGTGCAGAATTCTGTGCTGTATAAAACCAGCATCGCATCAGTAACATTTATAAGGCTGTTCTCAGCTGACGGCATTGCAATGAGAAAAAAAATGCGTTTTCTACCTGTAGAAAACAGTCTCACAATCTGGATATATGAAACATTTAACAGCGCAAAAATTGTTCTTAAAATAAATACCCACTACGCCTTCTGCATTCAGAAATTACCGTTAGTGGTAACAGTTATGCCCTTCCAGCTGCGTGGAAAAACACGGTATCTTCCATCCTGTCACTAACAGATGATCACTATGATGATGATTTACAGTGACCACACTTAATAAGATTGCATAGTGAAGAACGCAATGTTTCCCAATCAGCTTGCTGAAGTAACTGATGAGGCTAAAATGGGATTTACAAGCCAAACGGTTCAAGATAATAACAAAAGAATTCACTTTGTTCAAAGAAATCACTTTCTTTGCTTTTTCTAGGACACCTCAGAACATGTTAAGGTTTTATAGTTCTACAGCAGCATAGACGAAAGACAGCTGCTTTCAGAGTCACCCTTAGCACTTCCAGTAGCAAATACGCCTGCAGATAAGCATGTGCTCGAGGGTCTGATTCGCCTCTTGAGTATGAAAGTTTGTGAAACTGTTTCTGTGCTTTTTAGGTTGTTACTTCAAAGGCAGTTTAAGGGTTAGAAAATGAGTATCAAGTAAAAATAAACCCAAAAGTAATTCTTATGAGAAAAGCATATCATGCTTTTGCTTTTACAACAGCCTTCACAGACATGCCACTTTTGCGTTTCCTGCATTTCAAACAGTGATACTCCAACTGTTAAACCCTTTGTATGTACTCTGTAATAGGTTAGGTATCAGTTGCCCAAACTGACCATTTCATCATAGGTTTTAAACTCTGTCCCAATTTTCTTCAAGGAAGCCTGAAACTTGACATTTCATTAATACTCACAAGTCCTTCCATGTCCTACCCTTGCCTCCCCCTGCTATATAGGCTTCTGAATGGTGCTGAGCAAACTGCTGTTTTTTTTTCTTTATTACTACTTCAATGGCTTTTTGCTGAACAGAGAAAGTAAAAAAAAAAAAAAAGAAAAAATCAGGAGGCAAGACCACAAATCCCAGTTTCACTACGTATATCCAGCCTAGTTAGTTACAAGCATTGTTATCCCAAGAATAGAAAACTGTTCTTAGAAAAAGAGCACAGAAGTTACAGAAAGATTCACTGTTTGGCCCTAAAAAGTATTCATTGAGCAGCTGGACAGATAACAACTGGAACAAAGAAAATACTCACTATGTCCATCTCCTAGCGATAAACCTACCCCATCATTTCGTGTTATTTCTCTGCAAGAAGCTTTTTCTTATTAGATACCAACATTCAAAACCAAATCAAATGCTGCTTTAAGTACTCCTATTTCTTTTAGATTCTCAAAAACGACTCCTCCATTGTCTTGCCTCTGATCATTCAGACATTACGCTAACACGTTACTTCTGAATTCAACTGAAGAGAGAGGGACAACACTACGATGACTGTTTAGTGCACAAGGCGGAGGCTTAGTACTGCTACCACTGGACAAAATTCTCGCAGAAGAAGGAAGATTGTGGCTATTCTTATTCATTATTAAGGTGGACAAGAAACATTCTCCTGTTTACATTATGGAAAACAATCCTTTCAGCTCTGAATTTGAAGCAACCAAGAGGCAAAACCACAAAATGCTTTTTAGAAATCCTTTTTAGTGGATTAAAGCATCTTTTAAGTCATGCATTTCATATATGGTTAATTCTGCAAGCAATGGGGAAAAAAAAGGCTTTTAATGTAAGAATTGTTAGCTTCAAATCAAATTATTATCTCTTCTTGAATAGAGGTACAGGTATATTCATTTATTTCCTGAATGATTTTATATTGCTGCCTCTGAAAGAAACTTCTTAGGACTAGGTATGCTACAGAATAGGTAATAGGCATAATATTTTTAGCCTATACATGATAAAGAGATGCTAAACACTATGAGCAGCCCAGGGCCATCCCAGGACCATGAGAAGTCAGGAAATATTTTGTATCTCCCTTTGAACTTTTAAAAATTAAAGGCTAATCTCCTTTTTAAGAGGGAGATTGCTTAAAGCTTTCCGCAGTAGATAATATCTTTACTCAATGAACTACATCTGTTCATAACATCGTACAGAGTCAGTCACACCGATCATCTTGGAATGAAACACAGATCGGGGTGGAGGTTAAAAAGTGGTTATTCTGAGTTCAGTCCTTGCATAGCCACACTTCAGTGTGAGCTCCCTCAGTTCAATGGGGGCTTGTGCTCAGCCACCCCTCCCCAGCCCATGCCCTCATCTAATTCCAATTTCTGTATCCTTTGGTCCTGCAGAACTCCCCTTACCTTCCTTTGTGTTGAAGAACTACAGGCAGTAATTTACGTCTAATTAACGGAACTGAGTCATAAGGAGCTGCTTTCTTTTACCCGACTTGAATGTTAAACGTCCAAAATAACCAGTGAAACCCGGCTTTTAGTCCTGGTGCCTGTGTTAAGTTGCTGCAGCACAAAGCTGTTATTCAGGCTGCCTTGCTTTGCATACAGTCGGAGGGTCGGGGGTTATTCACACTGACAAATTCTTCGGATGGCATGCATGGAGGGGTTTTGCTGCTGCCCGTGACCAGCTTTTAATTTTTTAGCTGAGCAGCCATGCTGGGACAGGCTCATCCCTAGGGATCTGTCAATTCTCCAGTCGAGCTTGGGGATGGCATCCCTTCAGCACCGACTGAATTTGGCCACGCTCTTTCAGAGGGATCAGTCTCTGTGCCAAAGAGACAAGAGAGGACGAAGGCTGGAAGGCAGGCGCACAGAGGGCTGCGCCTCTGCCCAAGGAAAAGCACGATAAAGCAGTTCTGCTGCTGATCCGAGATGAACCACCAAGATGCCACGAGGTAAATCACAGCTATCAAAGAAACCACCTAAAGCGGGAACAAAAGCACGCACAACAATGTAACCAGAAAAGAAAGTGAGCTGCTCAAGGCAGGAAAGAGGAAACTGTTGCCAATTCAGCAAATCGAACTACAATCACACAAAACAAATGAACAAACTGTTTAATCATCCCAAAAGATAGGGCAAATTCTTCTGAACTATCCTGTTTTCATCACTCTGTTTTAAGTTATATGGAAAACTATGACGGTGCATATATTACACAAATACTAACACATCACTATAAGCAGGAAGACACACACCAGCCTAAGCAGGACCAGGCAGACCAACAACCCACAACCTCGGACAACTTGCTTATTCCACATCCACGTGAGGTACCAGAACTTCGGAAGAGAAGTGAAATGGGCCCTTCCACCTGCAGAGCGCAGATGCCCCTGCAACATCCACTCCAGTACGAATGGACGCATAAAAGAAGAGGTCCCTATGCTACTTCGTAGGCTTGCGCCTCCCTGCTTGATTTTATAGAAAATTACAAATACAGATTATTTCGTGGGCTACTAAATGCAATAAAGACTAAGAATTATCTTTTTAACCGTTCTGTAAGTAATTCTACGTGTTGTTTGTAACACTGGATTTAAAAGCTATTTTTTCCACACTAATTTTAAGAAGAGTAACTTCTTTAATGTTAAACTGTCATGCCTGTTGTCAAAGGACATGTAAATAGTTATACATCTATCCACTCACTTTTATCTGTAGTTAACCTAAAATGCAAAGTTGTGACAGCAAAATATAACATCAGAATAAAGTTACCAATATTGAAATCAAGTTAGTATGGCAACATTCAGAGATTCGACTTTGTGTCAGTCTGGTCAGCTTACCTGCAGCAACCTTATTTCCATACATACTGTTGCCTCTAACTTTACACCCACCCTCTCCAAAAATGTCAGAGAGCAAAGAACAGCTTAAACAAGCACGGCGTTTAGTTTTCAGCTGCTCCGACTTACCTCCCCACTCCCTCTACATCATTCTGCTTATGCAAACTTGTGCTAGTAAGACAAAATCATAGTTTTTATACTATGAAATCAGTGCAATATGACTTACTGCATAGACTCCTGGGTTTTTTTGTTACAACAGATTGACTATATTAAGTAAGAACTACATAGCTTTTTTTTCCTCCTGTGTCGGTCAACATAACTGATGCATATTAAGCTAATAATCTAGTTGCTTGATAAAAATATTTAAATTGCTTAATTGAAAGAAAAAGTGATTGTTTTTCAATTGGTTAAAAGCACCATTTGTTGAAACTGAATTACACTAAGAGCACTTTTAATTTTACAATCACATGAAAAGAAAAAACAATGTATGTTTAAAAAATTATGCTTGTCAAACATTCATTTTGCTAATGTACCATTCTAGTCTTCCATATTAATGGCTTATTAAACGTGGCTTTCAAAGAAATTTACCATATAAAGAAAACAATTTAAGTACATCACACTATATTAAAACTAATCCTTCTTTGAAAAAATACTGTTAATGAAGTAAGTTCATAAGTGGAATTGCTTTCAGAAGCAATAGGAGTTCTCAATCAATTAAAGAATTGGTTAATCAAACATGAATATTCTTCGTAAAATTACTGCAGTTTCTTTAAATCCAAGCACAGAAAGCAAGATACGTAGTTTTCCACTTTTCCCCTCAATACTGTTTTTCTTTATATGAAAACATAGAAGAAAGACAACATAAGAACCACGTGCCATGAATTTGTCAAGGATCCTCTTCCTCTTTCTTCAATCAATCCAGTTCTGCTCCTTTAAAACTGAGTCAAATGGATTTGCAAAGGCTGATTATTATCATTCGCACGTAAAATTAATTTTTACTGGAGGAGTACACAGGACAGATAAAAAGACAAGGGTGAGGGCCAACTGCTAATAAAAACGTACACCAAACATGAGAAACTATTTTCCAGAATCATTTTCCCCCCAATAATCCATTTGAGCACACAACTAAAGCACAGAAATGGCAATTTGCTGATGAGACCACTTTGTTCGCCAAGAGTATAAGGTTCAGGCTGATGTGTACCACATTTTCTCAGAAGTTCCCACAGCACAGTTGCCTAGAAGAGGTATTTTTGAAATAGCATACGCGGTGTTTCTACCCACAAAGCACAATGCAAGGTGCATCACAGATTACATCAATCTTTCCCTGAAAGAACAAATAAAAAGCCTGACCAACAAAGCTGTGCATAATTTCCTACTTCAGTATTTGCAAAGGACTTTAATAATATAAAATCTGGATTCTTTAACATTCATTTTATCGATGTTCTTTTCTACTTGTCCCTCTCAACAATTTAACGTGGTTTACACAAGTAAACTGAATCATGAAGAAAACCTCGGCTGACTGACAGCGTATCAATGGATGATGTTGTGCTAAACTCGGATTGCTTCAAATCATCCTGTACTAAACATGAGAGCATCTTACCTTCTCCTCCACTATGAAAACTGGATGTGAAAGCCTGCTTCCTCATGTGGATAAAAGTTTAAGTGTGTATAATAAGAATTTACTCCTAAAATGTAGCAGTGGCAGTCAATGAAATTTTAATGCTAGACAAAGACGCCAGACAGGATTCATTTCTGCAATTTAAGTCTCAAATTTGTTTAATTTATGTGGCGACGTAGTCATCCATTTAACAGCCTGCCAAAGCAAAGCTTGCAGATCTATGGGAAATTCGATTTCGAGACAGGGACAAAGATGGCTGGAACATTGCTAATAAACTTGTGTGTTCGTCATCCGTGTGTGTGTTTTGTTAATAGATGCCTCCCAATGGGAAGCCTCCCCTTTCTTCTGGCTCTTCCAAATACCAGGCTCTTAATTCTCAGTTATTGGTTCCACCTTGTTAGAAACTCTATTCTTTACTTGGACATAAAAGCCCTTTTGTTCCTATTCTTAGAGAACGACCAACAGGAACAATAACAGTGACAAAAACTCCAGCTGGAAAGAACTAGTTTTAGGTCTCATCTCTATGGCGGGTCTCTTCAATTGCTCAGTCACATTCTTCTTTTGCTTTTGTGCACCAATGCAGCTGCACCAATGCCAAGCTCACACAACGTAATAGATGCAACATTTTACAGCAGTGGAAAACACGTGCATCACTACTACTACAGCATTACAGGAGGACAGGATTTGCAATGAAACATCAATGTTGTTTCCCATCCTCTTAAGTTTTTGCCTCCATAAGGCTTCCGTTTAGGAAACACAAATCATTTCAAGTAGTTAAATTCAGTGTTTGACAAAGGCTATCTGTTTGGGTTTCTTTTTTTGTGGTATTATGAATTTATTTTTGCATAATACAGTTTCAGCAGAAAATGTGCAAATGCTCTGAAGAGCAAAACTGTGGCTGACGCATTTTTCCATTTCTGGGAACAAGGAAATATGCACTTTTCCTATACAGAAATAATAAATAATACAATATATAATAAATAAATAATAAAGAGCAAATATCCAAGAGCTGGATATCAGATCCAACTTTAAAACACTACCTCCCAGTTCAAGGATAGTTAAACAGTAATAAATGTGGATCGAAAGAAGTTCACCATCACAGTTACATTAAAAAAACTAAATAAATATGGGCTTTTTGCCAATATCAACCCCAAATATTGCTTTAAAGGTGCTCATCTCAGGCTTTTATTAAGCTCATAATGATGACCTGCGAGCCATCCAATCTGCTCTACTTTGGAAGGGACTCCAACTTAAAATTGGAAAAAGTCTGAAAAGAACACTAAAGGCATTTAAAAATACATTACTTCAACACCTTGGGACATGGTGAATTGCAGGGCTGCCTTTTTGTTATCTTTTTCATTTCTGAATAATTACACGAACAGAGACAAGCAAAACCTCTTTTCAGAAAGGCAATGTATTGTTCCCTTCAGAGCAAAATTCACATCCCAGCAAGCACTTTTTTTACGAGCATAGGACTCCACTGAATAACATTTTCACAGTACTGCAGACCACATTATAAATCCTGGGTCACAATTCAAGTGTCCCATAGCTCCACCTCAACAGCTAAAATTCCCCATGTGACCCAGCACAATACAGTGTCGGTATGTGCTGAATGGACAGACAGGGCAGGGACACTGCATGTATGACTGAGGTGGAAAAATATGCTGCATAACACATGGTTGTCTCTGGTGCTCATTTCAGACGCAAACACACAGAGACAAAAAAAGGGAAGCATTTAATTTTGGCCAAAATTAAGTATGAATTCCACCAGCATGAGAACAAGAACAGAATAGAATAAACTACCTAGATCTAAAATTGCACTGCTGTTTTATAGGAAAAGAGTCAGGATTCCAGGAAGGTCCTTCTCTAGCTTACATTATCATTAGTTTAGGTTTTTTTAAAGCATCCGAGAGTGCTGATTTCATTAGGCAAGCAAGTTTGTCTTTCTGTTAGGTAGACCAGATATACTAGAAATTGGTCTTCGCAATGCAGAGAACAGTCTAAACTTCTGCTGAGAGTTTTGTCTTTGTAGTTCTTCAGTTCCCTGTGCATGATACCATCTCCCTGCTGTTGAAGTAAAGCAAAAGTGACATGCCCATGACTCTTATAGAAAGAGTAAAAAAAATCTGCCATCGTGAAAATACTGAACTTCATCTGCAAGCTTTCAGAGATACTGTACCAATTTATGTGGTCCACCAGTTGCCAGTTTTTTTTTCCCCACAAGTTCTTTTAATTTTGTATAAATTATTTCCCTAAGTATTGAGTCTTCCAGGTATGGACATACACACTCATACAGAAGCCAAGGTTTATAGATTAAATAATTTTAAATCTAACCTGTCATCTTCCTACTATAAGGGATCGTTCTACTCTACATGTGATAGTCAATAAAATGTTCACGACTTCCAACAGGAAATAATCAAACTGGAAAAAGCCAAAATATGGCAAATGAGTTGTGTATAAAAATATTTCCCACGTAAAGAAAATGGGTGTGCTTGCAAATAAGTCTTTGCTATCCTGAATACTCTCTGTTAAACAGTATCAATTAGGATTATTTCACTAATAAATAAATATCGAGCATCTAACACCCAGGCAGTTTGTTCCAAGCACAGGTAAAAATGCTTCAGATAGAACTGCGGTATCTGACGATTTACATTAAAAAAAACCCAGCAATTCTTTAATGATGAATACAACAATTAAAACTGGACTACCAACAGGGTTGTAAAGTATTACATCACCCACTGAAGGTTGTCAGAGGGCAGACTACCTGTCAGTGATTGTATGTTCTCACATACCTCTTACAAGTCACAAGAAAGGCAACACAGGATTTGGACAGGGGCACTAATTTCAGGAAGGAAGTTAAAAATTCCTAAAGAGTACGCAGAATGAGAACCTTTTTTCCTTTCTTTTTTTCACCTCCCTAATGCAAAAGCAAGTTTCCAGAGGGGGGAAAAAATGGGTAACGTCATCGTCTCTTTCCTCAGAACATCCAAAAAAAGCTGGGGACACATGAAAGCAAACAGTCATTGGAATTTTTTTTTTTTCCTTTTGCAGAGGCCTAAAACATTTTCCACTGGTCACACACCTCTCCATCTAACAAACTTCAGCCTCCCAATAGCATAACTTCTTTTCTTCATACACCTCCAGCAGACTTTCCAGACAGACAGAGAACACAGTAATTAAATAGCTATCTTCGTTACAAGTGAGATCTAGAACTGACACAAGGAAGCTGGCTGTAGAGACAAGGAAGTCATGGTTGCTCAATGCATTTCAAATCCTATTATATTTGTTGCTTTACTCTCCCATAAGATGTAAAAAAAAAAAAACAAAAAAAAAACCACACACCTGCTACGCCAGGGGAAAAGAAAAAATATCAGAGACTGAAAGATTTTACCTATTAGATAACAATTCTGGAAGTCAATGATCCTTTTATTTGCTTCAGTTTGGAGATCTGTGTTTCCTCACTGGTGCTTACTTACATGCAGTGGGGGCAATGAAACTCCAACCACTTATTTTTTAAAAGGCTGCTGTTAGATTTGGAAAAGCATTTATTATTTGGGAGAAAGCAAAGATCATTCTTGCTTGCAATGATCTCCTGCAGACAGCTGCCAGATGGGACAATTCCCCAGACTGATTTGCTTTCCGATTCTGTTTCGGATACCCAGCTTTCCTAAATAGTTTTAATTGTCTGACATAAAATGTCTGCCAGTAAGTCATACATATTTCTTCTGTAACTTGCCATAAAAATTCTACTAGTTCTCACTTGAATAAGAGTTGTCAGCATCTACACATTTGTAACAGCTCCCTCCTTTCTGTCAACAGCTCCTTGATCTTTGTTTTAAAAACACCATTCAAACATACAAATTGACTAAAGGTTACCAGGTCAAGAAAATACAGCTACAGAAGGACTACAAACTCCTGGCCTCTCTCATAACCAGAGTATGGCTAAGTTGCTGAGCTTCTTTAAATTATTTTCCCCTCCACCAAAAAAAAACATTACATTCATCGCATCTACTTGATGCTGACACTCCCTTTTAAGTCAGGACAATAATACTAGAGATCGCTTTACTCTTCTAATGATTTACAGGAGAAAAAGAACATGGCATGCACTGTTCGTGGCTACATCGTCCAGGAAGCCTAGAGGCAGGATAATTAATGATAAAAGCTCAATCTACTCTACTATCTTCTCTTACTAGTCCTCCAAATCCTTTGTTTGTCCAAGTCTAAGAAAGAGAAGAATAAAGACAAACTAAAGGAAGATAAGCAATAAACCCAAGAAGGAGCCTGGCAAGAGCAATTAATATTGGAAGATTAAAGAGCTGAACACACTGTATATCTTAGCTAAGGAACAGATGAGGGAATCATGATAATTATCTGTGAAGTATCTGAAGGACATGGAATAGGAAGGACAAGGAATTCTGTACGGCTGCATAACCCATGAGGGAACCACGAGAGCACCACCCTGCTTCAATAAGGACAGTGGCAGCAGAGTATCAGGAAAAGTCTTCAGTAAGAATCACTTACCACACAGTTGCCTTCAAAGAAGTAACACTTCCCCGACTCTCTTAACGTCTAAAACCCTGCACCATCTCTGGAGAAAAATAGCCTTTCGTGTGGGAACAGCTCTTAGCAAGTTGCGTGATAGCAGCCAGTCTCTATCGTTCACCTGAAGAATTTATTTTCTTCCCTGCAATTTTGGCATTTTCCCGCATGGGCTTTGCGGATATTTCTGATAATAGAAATTACCAAACATGGATTTGGAAAGCACTATCACTGGCCAGACACATAAGAGATGTTCAAGTTTTTTTATTAAATAAAAACCACGAACAGGAATAGCAAAATAAGAAAGCTCTCAGAGAATCCTTCTCAAACATGAAAAAACCCCAAACCTTTGAATAAAGACACCACCACACCTACAAAACAACAACAACAAAAGTCCCACCTACTTCTCCAGAAGAATATGGAGGGAATACACTCCACGCTGACACGCTCCAGGGATGAACACCTTACCATAGACAAAGCGGTGAGAGAAATAAGAAGCACGTCCCTTCTTCCTTTTTTCAGATGTTCAGTAAGAATTACTAAATCTTAGCCCATCTTTTTTTCATATGCATTAACATCTCAAAAGCATCCATAAAACTGTTTTATGAACTACTTTCCACTGACAACATTGAACAGGGCAGAGGCAAAACAGTAGGGTCGCTGAACCTGCATATTCATGTATGTGTCTAACCAGCTAAGAGCAGATCACAGAGAGGTTTACAGCCCAGCAGTTCATGTACTTCTCTGGAGGAATTTCATCACATTGGCATTCTAACTGGCACCGGTTTAGAAAAAATACCACAGGAAAAGAAAAAAAGACAGTGTTTTTGGCTGTGACTCACTCATGAAAGCCCGTATACGACTCCACAAGATCAAGGACTAGGTATCTGCTAACATTTAAGGTTAGCAACACTAACACTGACATTCCAGGAGAGCAAATTTACATCTAGTTGTTGAAAGAGTCTGTGGTTCTCAGATATACTAAACTAGAGAGGGAGATAGAAGAATAGATCTATCAAAAATATCTGGCAATAAGAAAAATTACGTAATCATCCAGGAAAAAACCCCCAACCCCAAACAACTAAACAAGTGTATCAATGGATACATACTTCATAGGAATGAAGGAGACGCTTATTTATACACAAACGGAAAGACAAATAATGGCTTTATAGCATCCTTTCTAGCAAGATGCTTTCCTGAATTATTTCCTTCAATAACGCGCTGATCATAAACTGTGAGCCAAATGCAAAAAGCTGACACACCTATGAGATTGTTAAGTAAAATTATTTTCAGAGTGTGATGGGTTGGTTTGCCTAAGTACCAGGAAAAAACAGCTTATTTTATTTATAAGTACACAGCCTACCTCTTAACAATACGGCTGCATCAGGACCCCTATGCGAACTTGCCAGAACTTGAGCTACAAAAATAGAAGCTCAGCTGAATTCATGCAACTTTTAATATTGAAGATGCTAAAGAAAAATGCACTGCAAACTAAGGTTCCAGACTGAAAATGCAAGCCTAGCAATTAGAGGGAACATAATTAAACGTGTACAGTAAGCGCATTTGATGTAGATCTCACTGATGAACAATACACTGGGAAGCATAAAGCCATTTTTACAGACACGCTTTCCAGAACACACACATTTCACCGTGAGAACAGCATATAGCATCCTCTGTCGACTTTCATTTAGTTCCCTGTCTGAATCCTCTATTTATCATGGCTTTCAATTCAACTTCTAGAATAAGTCCCATTGTATGAAATATTACTGTGCTTGTGAGAGCCTCCAATTTTAGACAAAGGGAAATTACAGTATGTTTTGTAAGGTTTCCCTCCACCCTAAGGGGTGGCATTTAAAAAACCACCCCTTAGGTATGGGATATAGCCTCCTAATTGGTAATATATTGTTCTAATATCCTAAAGAGTTTTCTGACAACACTGACCTTTGATGTTTGCTCCTTACAGTAATGATCTTTTAGAAGTAGAAAAGCATCATTGCTTTCCTCTAAATGCAATAGCTATCTGCTAATAGCCATAAACACAAATAAGGGCCTTAAATAATGTCATATTTATATGGTGCTCTTTCCTCAAAAAAAAAAAAAAATTATTTATAGGGTCAATTTTATTTTAAGAAGGTAATATAATGATTTTTGCCTACCGCTTTTACAATAGGGTGCTGTCCCAAAGGGCACCCCTCGCAGCCCTGCCATCAGCCTGCCCAGACTCTTTGTTCCTTCTGATTTTTCCCTGTAACTTAGGCGCAGTTCATAGAAATCACATTTCCCTTCTTGGAGTCTAATTTTAAATCTTTATTCAATATAGTGTCCCTTGGCTCCACACACCAGATAGCAATTAGATTTTTCCCTATTTGAGGCATGGCAGTCAGACCACCATGTCACCACTCCTTAATTTGACTGCTGTTCCCTTTAATAACCAAGTTCTTAAGCAAAAACTGCATTACTTTACTTTTCTTTCTATTACTCAAGCAACGCTTTTTTGCACAAAACTAGGAAAAAGAACTGCACCCAAGTTATCTGATCCCCAAATCCTGGACAGGCTGTCAAGTAAGATGCTTACTTACAGCTTGCCCTTTTAGACAGTGCCAGAATTACATTTCACCCTTTTACCACTCTCCCTCCTCCCTCACATGTACCTTTGGCAGAGGTTGTCAAGTGGAAGCGTCTTAAATGGGCTGTCTGCATGGAGTGAATTTCAGCCACAAACCCCATTTACTGCTGCTCAGTATTTATGTATTTTGTGCATGAATATTCTACTATATAATTTATGCAGTCAGTTCAAAAATACACGGAAGCCATTAGACGAAGCTGAACATTTAGTCTACTCAGAACTGCATTATGGAACTATGAGCAGCAGCAGAAGTCAGATTATCCGAGTTGCAATGGAAACATGAAGAAAGCATAGAGGGTCTTTGGTCAAGCAGACACGTTTTCCTTAGCTAACATTCTGCATTTCAAGTTTGCTGTTTGAAAAAGAGATTAAAAAAAAAAGTAATTGTAATACCACATAGTACATTTTGGCCACCTGCTTTTAGGATTACTAAGCCACTGCCTTAAAAAGACCAACATCTCAAATCTTCATGGAAAGCAAGAAGCCTTAACCTATGCCAAAATAGTCGACATAGACATTGGGGAAAGTATGGTTTGGTGTCAAAATGACCATCAAAGAGTCCAAATAAACTTCAATTTAAAAAAACCCCTCTTTAACAGTTTTGTAAATACAAGCCATTAAAGAAATGTTAACCTTCTATTTTTTCTCAAGCTTATACACCTGTGAAAAATAATTTGTGAAACTCAACAAGGACGCTTATTTTTAGTCATTTTATGTCTTACAAGTGAGTAAAGAAACTAGTTTTAATAGAATGATCTTTTACTGTATTAGAAATAATGGGTTTTTTTGTGAATTTCTAGTTTTTGTATGCACATAAAAATGTGGCACAATTAGGCATGCACACTGATTAATTTACATTCCTAAAACTGCACACAGCCTACAACTTGCTTCTTTAGCCCACCTCCAGACAGAAGAAATTAAGAGAAAATTGTTTGCAAATGCCTCATTCTGGGGCAATGCTGTCTTGAAAAGGTTAAGCAAAAAACTTTCTTTGTAAGTTTTCATTAGCCAGCTTGCAAACCAGGGAGGACAAACTGTTAACATCTTATGTAGCTCACCTTTCGCTGTCTACCAAAAGAAAATCCTCCCATGATGGGCCTTAAAAGGGTGCTTTTACTTTAGTATCCTTCCTGTAGCTATTTGCAATATTTATCTTGCAAGAACTCCTTGTTTACAGTACAGATATTATTCTTCCATTAATTAAACCAAATTATCCAGATTTTCTAAAATTGAAACTGGTTAATAATTCACTTGCACTGTTCTGGTCAACAAACAAACAATAACCCCCAACAGGTGGGAGGAGTAGGGGGCTTGGGAAGTGAGAAATATGGGGGAGAGAGAGGGGGCTTGCAAGCCAGTTAATTAAAAAAAATAAAATCTAGATGTTCAGTGAGTATGACAAATGGTGAGGAGATAAACAGACTCATTTTCTAACACTTTAGTCTTGGCATTTGACCAAGAGGTCCCTTCCTGGCAAGGAAATAAAGCCCTGCAATCTACTGACTGCTCAAAAAATCTTTAAGTATAAACTTCTGGAAATTTATTCATTCTTACATATGCCCTCATTAACTTTTTCTTTTCATTGCAATCTATGTCAGTAGATTTTTTTTTTTTTTTCTTTTTCAGCCAGTGCAGAAGGACAGCAGGGAAGGACCCAGTCACACTGGCCCAGCTGCCATGATGGTGAGCAGCCGAAACGCAGCTGCCCCACAGGCTGGTGCTTGGGGCTTCACCACGCCGCTGCTGCCCAACCCTCTGCAGCCCATTAGGAGAGTCAACCTCAGCTGGAAAGCCAAACCCAGAGCTACTGAAAAATGGGTTTGCTCCGAACAGGAAGGTGGTTGGACTTTGTCGCTTTGTTTGTACTCAAAAAGGTATGGCGTTTATCTAAAAACTTTCCAAAACTTGTAGTAACCTGGTCATCTCAGACATCTTTGTAGTAAAATCAACTAGTCACACTTTCCTCCCTCTGCAAATCGCTAACTTAAAATATAAGCTGACTTCAATGCCTAGTTAGCCTTATCATTGTTACAAAGAAAGTTAAAAGGGGAATGAATTCCCTCCCTATTTTTAAGCTGACACCACCTCTCCCCACCCTGTAATCTCGCTTGGAGAATGAACACAGCCCTCCGAGTACTGCATTTTCTGGAATGGCTTCCTAGGAAGCAAAACCACATACATTTAAGTAACGTGACAGATTATGGGGTCTGTGAGAAAATCAGTTAACTTCAGTCTTGCTCCACATCCCAAGAGAGCAGGAGACAACTGCAGCATAACTGCTCGTTATTCCTGCAGAACCACTTACGCCCCTTTGCTGTGTAACCCCTGCACTTCTGGTCTTACACTCGCAAGAACGCACGCCATCTCTCGTTAAGAATAATTCCACTATTCAACACATAATTTACAGACAACTCCTGACAAAGCGGAGCAGGTATTGGTTTTGGTTCTGCAAGCCTTGAGAGACAACCAGTTCTGAGCACGCAAACCTCACGTGGGCCTGATGTCCCTGCTCTCAGGATCACAGACTTCACGGGGCTGTCTACCAGAGATGAGAAGGCTGTACAAGAAAAGAAAGGCAGATTTGCAGTGTGATCTACTTGGAACAATAGCACTAGAAATGTGTACCCTACACCTACAAATGTTTTTGGCATACACTACCAACGGATGGCAGCTTTCAGTTTCCCACCTTCTGGATGCGCCACAACGTCAGCATGTGCACAAGGAGGTTGTCAACTGTTAAGTGACAATGGTAACCTGTTCCTGTAGGAGAGTCCTGCTCCCACAATGCTGAAGCAAAGGTGCATTCGGCTTGTGAGCTGCGCACTGAAAAGATGAGGCCTTTCTGGTTTGGCAGGTTGGGTGTACAGAGGAGGAGGACGATGGCAGGAACGGTGGCAAGAGCAATCCTGGGGTCTGCGTTTAGGAAAGTAGGATGACAAGGTGTAGAGGGGCAGGGCTGAGTCCTGCTTTCAGGGAGGCAGGAATGTAGCGGGAGTATAGGGAAGACAGATTTGGGAGTCCTTCGAGTAACTTCAGAGCTCGTTGTTGCATGGTGCAAACTTAAGCCAGAAAGGTCAATTTAGCCTATGTGCAACTAGTCTGAAAACAAATGAAGAGTGGAGCAAGAAAACTCTACCAAAGAAGCTTGGGGCTATTCTTGTAACGCTGTCATTAGTTCTTACATACACAAAACCCTAGAGAATGTCTTCCAAGGTTTGCCACGAAGCAAAACCGGCTTTTGGAAGATAATTCAGCTAACTAGTAAAAAGGATGGAATGAACTTTACATGGCATTTCAACAGCCCTGTCCCATCAGAAGATTACAGACATCATGAAATACGCGTACTGCGCAATGGTTAGACCACAGACAGCGATAATGATAGCCTGTGCTACACAGGGCTTTTGTCAGCGAGCTTTGCAAACAAAAAAAGCATCACCACAAAGGTCCCTCCTAACAAAATTTTGCCTGGAAAAATATGAAAGAGCTTTAAAGCCTGACATCTTCCTCCCAATTTTCCTTCTTGACCACATCCCTCTTCGACCTTCAGTTGGCAAATAAGTATGCCAACTTCAGTGTAGTTGCTCTCAGGAACTGTAAAAGACAACAAAAGATCATCTTGTTTAAATGCAATGGCATATTCATTCTCTCATGTATTATTTCTATATCAAACCTCTGAATCACACTTGCCAGAAGTTCACAGGCCCAGCACTGGGAAATGGAGGGTTTTAGCCTTCTCTTAGGACAGGGAACATCAAGGCAGGCTCTACAGAATTAGCAGTGTACAGCTGGTATAAAAAGCAACTTGATAAAGCCCATCCCCTCCAAGTCAATACATTTCAGCAGTAAACTGGATCTTTAAAACCAACAAAAAACCCGACACCCACAAAAAATTCAGTTGTCACTATCTGCTAGAAAGTTCATCCAAAAAGCTTTGTGAATCAAATGCCGCTACCGGAACTGTTACAATGTCCATATTCTGTTCTTTCTACATCAAAAATAACTTCCAGGGTGCTGTACCTCAGTGCAGTACTCTCCCCCCCTTAAGTATTTTCTTTGGGTATTTTAAAAGCTGGGTTAATTTAGTAGGCAAAGGGTACAGACAGCTGGGTTGTATATCAGGTGTAACCACCCAAGGACCAAAAATTCTCTGTATTACTGTCCGGTCACTTTAAACTAATAGATCTTCATGCTTTTACATAGCCAGATAGACAAATAAATGAGAACCACAAGACTTCTGCTCGCATCATAATGATTCCCCCGCGCCCCCTTAAGGTTATGTCATTTTCTTTAACAGCATTTTTTTGTGTCACCTTTGCATGTTTTATTGTCATATACTGCAGACTGTGACAGTAGAGAAACAAGTGACTTCTCCATCCAGCATGGCAGAATTTGACCTCAAGTCTTCCTCTTTCAGCTGTAAAAGGATGCCCACAGAAATACAAAAGTCTGCTCCTAAAAGTATTAAAAGTGTTATTAAAAGTATTCAGCATTTAAATCTGCACTGCCTGTTTCCCTTAACGTCCCATTTTTTGCTTGACTTTTGACTGAAAAATTCACTTTTGCAGTTTAGCTTTACCGAATGCACGAAGCAATAAAGACTACCAACTAATAACACATCCAGCAGGAAGGACAGCAAATATCTGTATGCTGAGGTTTATGGAAAACCTTGTCATCTGCAGATAATTTCTTAAATCACACCCACTACAGACTCTTGGAGGCATGCAGTTCTTTTTACTTCGTATCTCTGGTCTGTGGCCAGAGACAAAGACACTGGACCAAAATAAGCCACAGCCACTTTCTGCTGGCTGCCTGGAGACGACCAGAGGTGCATTCAGCTTCTGACCTCTGCGCAGCTCTGGCAGGATGGCGGCTGAGCGTACGGTCCCATCGGATCTGATGAGGTGTCAGATAGAGATAAGGGCCATCAACTCACTGCCACGCTGCTTATGTCATTTGCTTTATACAGCCTTCATATCTGTAGCGTTCAAAGAGAAGTTTGATGCACGTGCAGTTTCTGGTCCCACTCTGAATTCACTCACTCAACACTTCTTTATTTGTCTTTATTTTCTGCGACTTAGAACTGTATTAAAGAACAGACACTAACTGGTAGCAACAAAAAACTTCCTTCTCCAAAGCATAACACTAGATTAACACAGGTGAAAAATCTAGAGGGGAAGAAAAAAAGAACAGAGGGGGCCATCCACAGCTTTCTCCATTCTAAAAATACTGACAGCAAAAGGTCAGAGGTTACTGAAATCTGTCTTCTATGAGAAGACTGAGCCTCTGTCGAGCTGAGGGAGGTTCCCCCATTTTTCTTATTTCTTTTTCTTTACAAAGGACTATTTCAGCCAAACACGTAAAAAGACTATGTCAGGGTTTCTTACATTGTCTGTTATGCTGCAATGGGTGAAACAGAGAGTTGCTCTTTGAGAAGACTTCTTCTTCCTCTCTAAAGGTTATTCTACTTGAGATATTCTCTGGAAGCTTATTCTATAGCTAGACCCTTCTTAAGTAGAAAGATTATCTTCTTTGAGACTTGCTTTTTTTTTTTTTTTTAAATGCACTTTTAAGAAATGCATCTCAAGCCACGCAAAACTTCGAAGATTGCAATTGAGCCTTCATTCCCAGTGCAAGGGTGGAGCACAGATCTAATCCCCTTAGAGATTAGCCTTGCTTGGTAGAAGTGGCAGCACGTGGTGCCTCAGCACATCCGGCTGCCCACTGCCCTCCGTCCCACGGCACAAAGACGCCACCACCACGCGTCAGGGCTGCCCATGCCTCGGCCTCCAGCATCACACCTGTCCATGGGCAGCAACACCTCTCTGGTACCCATGGCTCTGTCCAGAGCGACCTCATCCCAGAGCTTTCCTTCCCAGGTCCACAATGTGAAGGTCTCCAGACCAGCCCACGAGACTCACGGTACTCAACACTGACCACTGCTGAAACAGACCTTGCAATGACCTGCGGTAGCGCAGTGCTGGTGAGAAAAAACCAGTACAGTACAGAAACAGCGACAAGACACAAGCTACCTTGGCCAAGAGCATGCACAGAGCCAAGCAGTATGACAGACTGTGACAAGTTACAACACTTAAGGAGACAAAGTTTTGTTTCAGTAAAGGCAACCAAATGACCTCCAACTAGCCTTACACTTACTTTGAGCTGGACACTCTTAATCCACACAGTAGTCTCCTGTATGCACAAGGATACCCTTTTAAGAGCAAAGGCTGCACTATGGGAGATGACAAACTAGACTAGGTGTCAAAAACTGGTATTATACACTAAGCTGTTGAACAGCGTGAAACAAAAGATAAAGGCTGCACAGCAGACAACATAAAGCCAAGTTTTTGTTTTGATTTTTTTTTAAATCGAAGCCTTTAGTACACAGCATATTTACTACACTATTGGAAAGTCCATGCGCACCTCTTAACATTTTAATAGGAAGTTTTCAGGCAAAAACTGCTCTGAACTGTGAACACTGCTCTGCATTTTTTAAATCATTCTTAGCATCCCACACTAGAAATCCTGTTCCTCTGAGGTCTCCAAAGTTGTGCTTACCATCTAAGTCAATGCCATACAGTTTTAAAAGTGTTCCCGGATATCTAACACCACTGCTTTTGAAATCTAGGTAGTGAGGAATTGCAGTAGAAAGACAGACAACACTTAATAGTTGTGCTGAATTTGTGTGACAGGAGAAAAAAATCTGAATATTTGCACTAGTTTACCTTTTTTTGTTATACAATTATGAATGACATACATCTTGACAGTCAAATGAACTGAGAGCAAAAGGTAAGTGGTAGTGCCATCACTGCACGCGTGCTCTGCAAGCTCACAGGTCATCTACAGACTTGATGAGATGCTAAAATCATCAGGGCCTTGCCATCCAGCTCTCCTCACTCCTACAAGGTTTTGTCCGGCTAAACAGGAAGCAATGAACCAGAGAGGTCGAAGGGGAAGAAAAAAAAAGGGGGAGAAAAAGACAGTTGTTGGCCCTCAGTTTTGGGGAGACACTGAAAGCAGGCAGGAGACACTCCCGAGGGAGCAGGGTGGCTGAACAAAGCAAGGGACCTTTTTGGCAGGTGCCATCTCCCAGCCAACCTCTCCTACAGCAAGCACAACACGTGCTCCACCTCCAACCCACCTCCAGCACTTTGGCATTTCTAAGGACACACAACAGGATGGCTCTGGCTCTGTACAGCCACAGAAACTAGAAAGCAAAGGGATTTCCAAGAAGTCGTGTGATGTTCCCTGTAGTTGTCTGCAGAGAGTTCCCTGCAGCTCCTAGACTAGGATCAGCTGACAACACATTCTGCTCCTCAGCACTGAACGGCAAGATTCATCTTCAGGGTTAACCTTGAATTTCTACAAAGTAAAGTTCATCTTAAGCTTTGAATGCAACTTCAGTGCTGACTGTGAATGATGAAACCTTACTATTTATGCTGCCTCAAGAACGTAAGTGAGAAAAAACCAAAACAATGCATCTAACGAGCTGAGCAATACAACTTAATTGCCATCGAGGTACTGCATTTATCCTTTGAGAAAAACAGACATCCTGTGTTTTCACATCTATTGTCATCCGACAAAAGTACGAAAAAATTACAAAACTAATGTCTAAGTCCCTCTAAACTTGTAATGGTAAGTATGCAGGAACTACAGATTTCTATATTTTGTCTCACCATGAATTTTCCAACTTGTGACTTGGAATAAAAGAAAAAAACCACAGTGAAGTCAACCAAATCATTGAGACTTGTCTCTCAAGTCTGTTTTTCCTTGTGCTTTCTTCCTTCCTCCCCCAGAACACTTGCAGTAAGACTGAGATGCACATTAATTATCACGAGCTATTTATTGATCTCTACTTAATAGGTGCACAGACACAAGTATATCAAAACTGTTTCTTTCAAAATGTAATATTCACATTCAGTGCCCTGTACCGGATTCCAGAAAACCTGAACGTTATCAAGTTTCCAGTAGTCCTTGAAATTGCTCTACTTTTTCCAGTATTACAGTCTATTTCTGAAGTTTTGGACCATGACAAACACTTACCCATGCAAGGCAGGCAGTCACTGAATTCAGATGAGGAAATAATTTTATACTACTTCTAAATACTGCAGATTTGTTTTCACATTATTCTCATAAAAGCACAAAATACTTTGAATGAAAAGGGAAACTAATAAAAAAGAAGTGTCTCTCGTTAATTTTTTGACTCAACAATGAAAGCCCTTCCCTCCTTCTTAAAGTCTGCTTAGGAAATTAAAATTATTGGCAACGCCACACTGTATGGCATTGAAAAGCCCCCTCTGGTCACAGCTGTCAGCTTTTACTTTTAGAATCAGGATCTGCCCATGGGCACAGAGATAGCTTGTAGCTAATAGGCTCATTACAAGTCAAGGGCAAATAAAAAAACAATAATCCATGTAAACCAGTATGAAACGCTAATGTAACTTTGGATGCTTAGATTATACAGTTGCATATCAGCAATCTAATTAAAAAGACAGGGTACTATCAAACATCCAACTTTTAAGTGAAAACCCATACTAAGAAAACATTTAAGTCATAACAAAAAGCAAGCAACAGAACTCCTGACCCCTGGTTCAGCTTAAAATAAAATCAGGTATCAGAAAATCTTTTATCTGAAGAAACACACCTATGCCATCATTCTGTTCTTCATCACACACAAAAGCACACTAATTATTAGCCTCCCAAAACATCCTTATTCCCGTTCGTCTCTGAGCAGGAAGCCACCATAATTGTCATTCCCTGGAACGTTCACATAGCATACATAAAAATAACTTGCAAACCTTTTTCCAGAATAGATCTATAGAAGATTCTACATAATCTCCCTTTTCCAGTTGAGATAGACCAAAAAAGCAAAAAATCTAAATACTAGAAACTTAGTAAGTTTGTGGTTGATTTTAGATGAGCCAGATTTGCCTTGAATTTCAAGCATTCTCAGAAACTCTGGAACTAATTTTCCTCTTTATACCACATTTATACTTATGTAAATCCACCACTTTTAATGAATTACTTTTATGCTGACCACTAACTTAAGAGAAGCAGACTGTGCTATAAAAAGATCTTTGGAGCAGATAGTTTAAAACGCAGCTCCCTCCTCCTCTCCTCCCCTCCCCTCCCTCCAACACCCCCCCCTCCCCCCCCCCCCCCGATTAAAGGGAAGCTTTAGAAACGCTGTCCAAAACAAATCAGCGTCTTCAGCTTAAAAGGAAGCATTTCTGTTGTTTTCAACCCAAACTTTATCCAACTGATTATTACAAGTCACAGGGAATGTTTCTTTTTTTCTTTCCCATTTGCCACAGAAGAAACATCTGGAACAAGACTTCAACCTTTGCTCTGGCTATTTTGTGCCTGAAGAGCAGCAAGCCCTGCCACCACAGCAACGTACTGCAGAAAAGAGCTACAGACCACTTCTGAAGATCGCTTCAAAAGTACCTATGACAAAATGGGGAGCCCTGGGGTTGTTCTGCCTTTCTTCTCCGAATGCTACCACCACAAGCCACTTATCTTGCATCTCTGTTGAGGACAGTGCCTAGCGAGGCATGACAGAAGGTCTTGCTGCTCTAGTTGTTCTTCCGCTGCCTTGGCATTAGCACATCTTTATTGATAACGCACAGGAGGCTTTGATGCTCAGCAGCGAAGCCCAGGCAGGCAGCCTGCATGACCAGCCTTGCTGCAGGCTGGCAGCCTCCCGCGGAGAGCCAGCACGGGTACACGGAGGCAGCGGCATCCTCAGCCATAGCAGGAGGCTCCAGCAGAGCTGTCCCTCAAAGCTCTCTGCACAGCAGAGTCCAAGGAGCAAGCATGCTGCTGAAGCCCCTGTAGCAGCCCAGGTAGACTGTCATGTTTTACATGGCCCCAGGTGACTAAAGAAACAGTTCAAGAGGGAGTGCACGCAGAAGTGGCTTACAACTCTGGCAGGCAGCTTTGCTTGCTTTGTTTTGCCTTGCAGATTTGCAGGAAGATGTATGACTCTTCTCATCTGAAGAGACTCCTGTATGTTTAGGGGTTTACTGCTGGATTGTCACATCAGCGAGACAGAGAGATTGGAAGGACTGGAGAAGAGATTAAAAAGCTGCACATTGCTCTCATATTTCATAGAAGAGCTTGAAGTAATGGTGAAATATCCATGATTTATACATTCATAGAAAAATGCAATCATGGCGAAAAGGTCATCTCATTTGCATACTAGATGCTCAAATCAACCACTCTGGTTCTGTAGATCTAAAATGACAGCAAAGCAATACTGTTGGCCAGTCAGAGATGTAGGATGAAGACCTTGGTAAAGGACGAGGGGTGTTTACAGTCACAGCTAGGATGCACTTCTGATACGACAATTAAAAGTGATTTAGGCAGAAAATGCTGCTAAAGGAGGTGGTCTTACAGCCCATGGTCCCATCTCCATCTTCTCCCAGAAGCTGAGCCATGGGACAAGCTGACTCATCTGGCCGATCCAAGGGAGCGTCGTTTCTCTTTCGCTCCAGGGTGAGCCTGCCACTTGATCAGCCCAATGCATTGATTCATCCTGAGGCTGCACAGCCACTATATCCAGCGCACAAGCAGCATGTGGACCTCGGGGCAGGGCTACAAAGAGATGTGGGACTGCCCTCTCCAACAGTAATTTACCCTTAGATCACTTTAATTGTAATACAGAACTTCAGCCCTGGATGTGAGAAGGCAAACCTGCTCGAGCTCCTCTATCACCAGTGAAGATGCACTGGGTTGTCTTCTTCTGATGCCAGTCACACTTCAGAGAAAAGTAGCTCTATTCAGTCCCTCATCATCAACACAGCTCTCTCCCCCCCGCCCAGTCCACCACCCCTCTTTGGTTCTGCTACCATTTACAGTACCAAAAGAGAGACCAAGCTTTAATTCAGCCAGGTCCACAGTCATGCAAGTGCCTCTGCATCAAACCTCTGCATGCATTTGGGTCTGGGAGCGTGAGACACAAGCAGGACTAGCGTCAGCAAACCTTCTTTTACTGCACATCTGTTTTATGTTTGTCTCTCACCAGCAAGGTACACTTTGCTGTTTGGGAGCTGCTGCTGCTCTGCAATTCTGATACACTCTAAATTGGGGGAACTGTACTCTTACTGTGAGGGAGCTTGGGGCAATCAGTCTCCTAAACTGGCCTCCTAATCTTCCCAGCTGTTGTCAATAACCCCACACGACAGCAGCTTGTAAGTTTTTCAATCATAGATGAGTTCACTGTCTTTTTTAAAATCCACTCTACTGCCTGGAACCTGCAACATCCATCTTGGAGGACTTCTGACACCTCATGGTTCATGTTATGGAACCATTAAAAATTCTGCGGCCTGCAGCAAAAACCATTTCACAAGCTAAACTTTAATTTTCATATTCACCATACTGAAGAAAATTTATTTCAAACGTTCTGTAGAAACATCAATTAAAAAAAAAAGAAATACCATGTTCATCTGCATGCACATGAGTTTGGGAAGGCAGTGCAGAGACTGTGTATGAATTAGTATTGACCCCTGGTCATTTTATTAGAACTGGGCAGGTACATTCTGAAACAATCCAAAACCACTTGCCTGTCCCTTACCGAGTATGACAGAACTGACTCTCCTCTGGGCAGCTCTTTCTAAAGACTTGTCTAGTATTACCATTTCGTAATAAAATATTTTACCTTTTGTTGCTGGTAAAATTAGCAAAGTTAACAAACTATGTGGTATAAAGTGAATAATGCTATCAACACAGTTCACATTTATCACGCAAAGGTGACCTTTTCCCTCTCTTAGTCTACAGCACACTACTCTCCGAATTCGGTTTTTCTTGTGGCAGATCAGCACATGGCTAGCAAAAATTTTTAAAATGAAAGACATTAAGATTCTTACTAAAGCAATAACACAAGCAGAGACTTGAGAAACCTAGCACCAAATAAAAACAAAAACAAAAAAGCAAAGAAACCATGTTTTGATCTTCAGTGACATTTTGACCCTATGTATAGCCTGGAAAATCCTCTGAATCATAAATACATGTGTCTGACAGACATTATTAAAACGTTTGTGTTAACAGCTTATCAAACCATTTATCTATCTCTATACCTTCTACAAAACTATGCTTTATACGAATGTCTTGCAAATTAAAGAATACTTATGGGGAACTACATAAAATCCTCACCAGACTCTGCTTATGTGCTAGACTGATGTATGCAGTATTTTAATTGTCTGCAAATTAAAAGCATCATCTCTGACCCAGAGGAACAAACACAGACCACCTCCAACAACAACAATCAGGAAAGAGATCGACAGCGAAGTATTCCAAAATTCTTTTAGATTTCTTTCTTTTTAAACACTGAAGCAGTTATTAATTTATTCCACAGTATTTTCAAAACGAAGTTATCATGAAAAACATGTAGCATCCAGTTCACAGATAACCTGGGAGTTCATATGGCAGGATTTTCAGAGTTTGTAGAGGAAACAAGGAAAGGTTACCCAAACCCTACATGACAGGGGGGGATCTTCACACATAATTTTCGTTTTGATTCATTCCAGAAAAACAGGCACCTTCCTACTCCCCCAAGTGATCCTTAGCGGGGAACTGGAGCACCGAGCTCATTACAGCGTATTGATCCACCAAACAACAGGGCCCGCATCCATTGATCGGCTCCAGCTCGGCCCCGCACTGCCTGGCCAGGCCCGGTGCGCAGCTGTGCATCACTCAACAAGGCAAGCAACACGGCACGTCCTCCCGGCCGGACCCGGGCCAAGCGTTCCGTGGGATCCAGGGGAAGTCACACAACCGACCAAGCGGACAGCAGGCAGCCTTCAAAAACAGCTTTTCCCAAGATCTTAACTTGGTTAGCCTACAAAAAGTTAAAGTGCTGCATGGACGTTGATGGTCACCCACAGGAACAAACCTTCAGCCTATTATTGATGTCCTACGTGATAAAAGGCGCTTCAAAAACTAAGAACCATCTTTCTCTATTTTTTTAAGAGGAACACACAACTTGATATTATTACGACCGCAAATGAAAAGCAAAGTCATTGAATCAGCTGGAACATAAACACCACAGGCTCGGAGACGGCGGCCACCTTAAGCCGGGCTTCATACCTGAGCTATGACCTCCCCCAGCAGACTAGAGCAGCCATGGGAAGCTTTGCTGGGATCACAACACAGATTTGTCTCTTGCAAAACCGGGTCCCAAAAACAGGTACACCTGTGACTGCGCCAGGCTTTGCTTCCTTTAAACAACAAACCCACCGAAGGCTAACAAAATCTTTCATTTCAGTGACTACTTTGGTTTTTGGGTTTGGTTTTTTTGTTGTTGTTCAGCATCGGTAAATTGCAGAGCCTTTGTTGCAAAAATCCGGAAGAAATAACTTACAGATCATTTGCAGTTGTAACAACAGACAAAATCACCTTGTCTGAGGAGAAAATGATCCATTTTTATAAATAATGACACGTACCACTCTTAAATATTTAATTTGAACACAACCATAATGACAAGATTTTAATTAAATGAGACTTGACACAGCCAGAAGTGCAGACAGTGACATGCAGCGTAAAAATGAGAGGGGTTTTTTTTCTGTTGTTAAGTTTTAATGTGATACGGACTTAATTCAGGTTCTGGGAAACATGCTGCCTACAGGTGCACCTCTGACACGTGAAATGCCAGATGTGCTTGGCGCTCCACGCTGCCCAAACTCCTACCGTGACGTATCTCAGCTCTGCATAAAGAAGCTAAAATTCTCTCCAAATTCTCTCCATGCTCTCCAAGAAGCTAAAATTTCACTCCCTTTCATTGCTTCTCTCTTATGAACAGTCTGGAAAGCACCGTGATGTTGACCTTCCCCAGCTACCCTCATATGCACAAACACTCCCTGCCTGCATGTGCTGCCCCAGTTTCCACCAATTTCAGCAGTATTTCTGCTCTTACATAGTAAGTACCTTTCCAACACAAACTCCTTCAGAAGAAACTAAGCCAGTCAAGTCTCTTTTTGCATAACCTACCAAGCAGCTATCTGTTAGAGGTTACTGGATGCAGATGACAGGCTGGATCTCAACCTGTGACCTCCAAGCGACCTACACTACTCCATTAGCCATCCCTTGAGAACCGAATTAATCAATTTTTTATAAAAGCACAAACATGCACTAAAGCACCGTAAAGAGAAAACTGGAGTTATTTGAACAGGAAAGCACACACTGAATTAGAAAGCAAAAGACTCTAACATATTATTTCTATGGTGTAAAAAGTTCACTAGCTGCTCTATAGAAAACTCTTAACACAAGTTTTTTGGTTTTGTTTATTCTCCCTTGAAGAACTCAGACAATAAACAGCACTGAAAACTAAATCTATGCAAATAATAATTGGATTTCACGAATGCACATTTGTAAGAGTTTGCTTTAGGGAAGTACGTTCCAAAGAACCTTTAGCATAAAAGATGATGCTGAACAACAAACCCCATGGACAGCTGATGGAAGGAGTATGCAGGGATGGTAAAACCGCACAGCTGACCCACTGATACAGTCACACTTCCATCTGTCAAACAATACAGTTACAGAGCGTAGTCAGCCAGTTATCAGTGTGTCAATGACTGACAGATGTTTTACAGATTAGAGAATAACAAGTTTAAAAAGACCCCAAAACCCACATTTTAAATGTATGATCTTTATTTACCTTTCCCCACAACAGATTTTATGTACCAGCTTTGTTGCATGGCTGCTCTTTGTTGAAAAATAAGTTTACAAACTACTTAAGCCAGGCATTAAGTTAAATTCAAGTTTAAGAACCTGCATTCTCTATGCAGCAGAAAACCCTACAACACAAGCATCAATAATATTTTATGCATCCAGTTTCTGTCACAAGGCTTGAAAATTAAATGGCTGTACCACACAGCAGTGATTTTAATAGTGAACATAAACATGATCCAAAACCAGGGAAGTCAAAAGAATAATTTCCACTGACTCAGCTACGCATCAAAACCTGCACAACTAATTGACGGAACCTGAAAGAGGGGAAGACAGGAAAAACCTCATGCACACTCAGTATTATGTTACTGATGTTTAAAAGCCACTCACTTGTGAAAGGGATTTTTTTTTCCCTCTTTTCATGTGTTTGAACCAAAATACTGACCTAATGCAACCAGTGAGACACCATTAATAAAGGCTCCATGCTGAAAAACAACTAAGAGCTAACCCTCCACCCACACATAATTTTGACACAGGTATGCTAAATGCAGAAACCAAAGTCTGTTTACATAGATGTTTTGCTTGTATTTGATTGCCAGTTTACTTGTATTTGAATATCAATTTGCAAGCTAATTAGAGAACATTGCTGAGCCCATTACAGAAAAATAGTGTTCCACCATTAACTTCACTGCTATCTCACTAATTCCTTTAAAGACTAGCTTCAAACACCATCTTCATCTCCATTCAAAACAATTAGTGTACATTTATTTCACATCTTAAACTGCAGAGAATCAAATTTTTAAACACTTTAACAGATTGCACTGCTATTTTGATAGCTTTTATGTTACAAATTATGCTTTTAGGGATTCGTAACTTTTCTGTTTAAGGGAATGTTAAACTGGAACTCACAGAAGGGCTTAAATAATCCCTCTTCTCCACAACCTGAAAGGCATGTGCCATTAACTTTCAAAAACAAACAAAGCCTGCTTCTTAAAAGGCAGTGCGGTGCACAAGTAAGAGCTTGCTCCTGCAGGCGAGTCGACAAGACTGTAACGCCCGCCACTGCTCAGGGGTCTGCCAGATCGCATCAGACAGTAAATGGGAACAGGAAAACCGCAAAATGGGCCAACTCCTGGAGCTCCGTGGGCAGCTCGGAGGAGGAGACGCGCCCGAGCCGTGCTGCGCTGCTGCTCCTCCAGCCGGGGCATCAGTGCCCACCGGCAGGCAGGGGCTGCAGCGGGGCCAGGGGCAGCAGCGCCCGGTGCCCTGGTTCTCCGGGATTACCCGCAGCCGGGCTGGTGGGTTAATGGGATTGCTGGCTGTCATCTGCAATCCAGCTAAGAACCGCCGGTGCCATTCCTCACTATGCCTGGACAGACCTGGCATGCAGCAGGCAGCAAGGGACAGGCAGGGAGCTGATCCCTAGCTGCCCAATCCTGGAATAAATTAAAACGGCAGGAAGAAAACTCCTGGTTGCTCCACAGGGAGAAAAGGGGGGGCAAAAAAAGAAAAAACAACCAAAAACCACAGAACAAAAATCTAACAGAAAATCCAACACAGTGGAGTTTCATTCCTTTTCTCTCATCACCCCTAACAGACCCCTTTTCTAATTACCTTACGCCCTTTTCCACAGCAGGTCTCAGTAAACCAAGAAAGCAAGCTGACTCTGATGAGAAATAGCCCATCACAAAAAGCAGGGATAGTTTTGTGTCAGATCAACTTGCTGATCTAACTCATCCTGCAGCCACATCACTGTGATGCATTTATAACTCCAGTTGCATTTTTGGTATATCCCCTTCCCAGCTTTACCTCAGGCTGGTATTTTCACCGGCTCTTAAACTGCACATCTATAACTAAGGTGAGAAACACTGAAAAAAACATTACTGGTACCAACTCACCTATAGCAAGCGGCAGCAGTGGGTTTTGAGACCACTCTACAGACAGATGGACTCCTGAGTGCTCAAAGCCAATGCTGCCTCCAGGACACTGTACAAGGCATTACGCGCAGCTATAGGTACTCCTTTAGCAAGCCTCATATCCTGGCTGTAAGCTTAGTTTATCTTCAAAAGGCTTTTCCTTGTGCATGTTCTGATCTTGCCTGAATACTCAGATAATTAAGTTTCTTGGCATTAGTATAAATTGCAAAAAAATGGGAGCTGTGGGTATCGTGTTGTCATTCTGCTGTCAAAAAGGCCTACCAGTTTCTCCTAGAAAAGCTTCTCAGCACTATCTGCTGACTTAATTCACTTCCGTGAGCTCCACTGGGTCCTTGGCATTTCCCTTGGGATGGATATCAGATGCTCAGGACTAGCTCAAACTGGATGTCATGAGGAAACCTGAAAGTACTCCAACATGGCAAGCATGGTGGTGTTGGGGTGACGGTTGGACTTGATGATATTAGAGGTCTTTTGCAACCTTAATGATCCTATAAGGTACTTTCCTTCCTACCTTAGGTTGCTTCTGCCCTCTTCTTTCAACCAGTTTCTACAGTTGTGGAGAATCCGTGCTTTCCTTTCCCTCTTGAACTACACCAGGGTCTCTATTCATTCCTCCACCCACTCCAGCATCCTTCATCACCCCGACTCTTCTGCTTCCATCCCTTCTCCAGCCTCAGCCCCCCTCTCCACTCCAGAGTTTCACCCCACTCACCCCCATCATTATTCTCCTTGCCCTCTGGAGGACAAATCACCCAGCTGGGGTATACGGAGCAGAAAAACATCTGTTTTGTGTTAGATTGGAAAGATTTAAAGGGTACCAAGAGCCAGTTACTCCTACAGCCTAATTAGAAGACAACAGCATCTCTAGTCATTTCCCTTCCATTCAAAATCTGACACTGTTCCCGTCCTATCTCCGTTCAGCAGGGCTGTCTCTGGTGCCTAGGACATGCCCTGAGAGTTTGGAAGTCAACTCTTGCAAAATTTATCATTTCCAGATTAAAAAATGCCCCCATGTTGAGTGTCACAAGTTCAACCAAAAGCAATGAATCTGCCTCACTGCATTCAGCCAAAATCAGAGCAGTTCACACTGTACGTGGATTTGTTGATTGACTTCCAAGTCTTCAACACAGTAGTATTTGATTTAATGTAGTCATTATGTGTTTAAACACTACTGGAATTTATCTCTATTTAATATGGTAATATGTTCTGTACTAAAGGGCATTTTCCTATAATTTCAGTTCAATAGGATGCTCTTGTAAATTTGTCCTCCAGATTGTTAGAAAGATGACAAGTCCACAAAACACATAGTCTCAAGCGACAATTTGAATGTGTAATTATACATACCATGTGTCTCACGCTATGCTAACACAGATGGCCTCACCTGAGTTCTTCCTCCATGTATTCCACATACTGATCTACCCACATAAAGACTTACTTTTTTTTAATGCAGCTACTGCAAGCAACAGCAACTTTTCTTCTACCACTAAATAAATCTCCCATACCTAAGGGCACCTTTGTCTGCTGGGGCTGCTTTCTGCATAGCTTTGCAACCACCGTTGCTCCCAGCCTCCCCCAGAGCACGGGTCAGCCTTGGAGAAATAACTATAGCGATTCCAGGAGAAATAATGGCCCCTTGGGAACCAAGGCCAGATGGCATAGTTTAAAACTGAGCTAAGGCTACACTAAATGGTGTTAGAAACAGCATAAAGCCAGACCCAGCTTCAGACGCAGAAACAAACGTCTCCTTTGCCATACCCCTCTGAGTCATGCCCAGATCTTACCAGGGCAGCTGACAACTCAGCTCTCATAATTCATATTTCTGCACAGAAAGGACACTACATTTGAGATCCTCATAAGTAACCAGCTGAATATAGGAAAAGGGAATGAGTACTAATTAATTCATAGCATTCCAAGTAAATGCATCATAAACAGAAATGACTATCAGAGCTGGACTAATTAACTAAGATAGTAATTTACACATCCCAGAACACTGCAACCATTTGGGATTTCTATAGTTTCTCTGTATTTTTCTCTTTATCAAGATACAGTTATAAGAGTCTACCCTGGAAACAAAAGCAGCATTCCTTTTGCAGGGAGTAAGGACGAGTCAAGTTTCTCCTCTGGAGAAAGCAGATAGAATAGTGCATTTGGGATTTTTTTTAACTACAAAACATATTTCCACCTCTAATCCAAATGTTCCATAAAGGAAAACATTTTTTTTAGTGCATGTTTATAAGTTTCTTTTAGAATGCCTTCCTCTCTAGAACTCAAGTGATAAATTCTTTGATACTGGATATACAAATTGATCCAAACGCCACAATTCCCGACCAGCTTTAAGGTCCACCAAGGGATAAGAGAGCTATGTTTCTCTGCCCTTTGCATACACCCAAAAACATCACTGAATTTCATTATTTACATTTATTCCCTGTTTATATGTATATATGTAATGATCTACACACAAGCTTGCAATGAGAAAATACCAACATTAATCAGTAGCTTAACACTAAAGAGTAAAACCAGGTATCACATACCAATTAGACGTAAAACTTCACAGAAATTAAAGTGAGAAAAAAGGAGTCACCTTTCAAACAGATATTTTACCACTGTTCAGCAAGGTGACCATCTGTTCTGTATGGTCGAGGATATATTCTATGTTTAACTATGGAGTGGTGAAAGGGAGTAAGGAAACCAGATCTCAAGTGACATGATCTCTTGCTTCAGCAAAAGAAAGCTCTGATTTTCAGGGGACAAGGATCTGAGAATAAATTAAGAGCTTGGTACGTGAATAGACAACAGGCATCATAAAACAGGCACTGTGCTAGTCAGTTAAAGAAAACAGAAGCAGCTCTTCCAATCCCGGACAGTAAGCTCAATATCAACACAGAAGAATTTAGGATGCTGTGTGGTACAGAAAGAGGACAAACAGGAAAGCTGTTTGAGAAAAGAAGAGGAAAATGATTAAAAAGACAAGAGACTGAGAATTGTAATGCAACTGTAACATAAAATAAATCAACAAGGCAACAGCATCACCAAGTAACGGCATTAAAATTTACACTGCTTCACACGGAAGAGGTTAGAACTTCACCTACTAAATGTTAAGCAGGACTATGGAGGGGGAAAAAAAATGTATATATATATATATTCACAACATAAGCTTCTGGGGAAAAAAAAATTCTCACTCCCACTTTCAAGGCCTGAAAGAATAACTAGAAGGATGTAGAAGGATGGTGGTTTGGGTTATTTTCTTTTTCCTTTTTTTTTTTTTCTTCTTTTTTTTTTTTGAGGGGGGGGCCGCACACAGGAAGAGAATTTCAGTAAACAATACATTTGGGAAGAACTGAAACATTTTTTCCTCTGCTTGCCAGCAGCTCATAGAGAGACCCCATCCATCTGAGATGCTTTGGCTGTCTGCCTGGAAGGAACTTGTCAACTTGTCTTACTGCTTAAGGCAAAGAGACTTTAAACAAAGTGGTTACCATTTTCATTTTTCACGTGGAAAAAAAAAATCCAATTTTTTTTTTGTGGAGAAAGACTATTTTCCTTCTTGGAAAATACGATTCTGCTAAAAACACTTTCCCTGGCTCTACTGTTAATGTGCACTGGAATATCAAAGCCACCACGAGTGCATGCTACCATAGTAAGAACACAATTGCATAAGAATTGTTTATAGAAAGGAACAAGACATAAGCCTTAAAAGATGTGCTGCTGTTGTCTTCACTTTTAAGCGTGATGACTTTTTAAAAGCAATTTTATTCTTAGCTGATGATGGGCATTTTTACACGTAGAATGATAAAACACTACTAGTAGCAAAAAAAAGCCAAGTGACTTCACCTTGGACAGACAGCGCCCACGTAACCTCCTACATCATGAAGAAACATTGGTTACTTTTAAATGCCACCCAGTTCCCAAGCACCACGTTCCCAGCAACGTGTTTCTGGGTTGTTTCAGACCAGTTAGTATTTTCAGTGGCAAACTACAAAGTAAGTCGGTGGGAATGCCAAAAACAAGTTTTGTCACTCTGTTTGAAAGCATCAAAACAAGTATTATTTTCTAAGCATCTCACTGCTAGAAGAGAAAAAGGCAGCAGGGACACCACGGCTCTGTTTAATCACGCAAGCTCTTCCAGCAAAAACCTAAGAAGTAGGAGTATTAGTTTACCCCAAATAAATTGTCTAACCCCGTTCATTTTATGGTTTCATGAGCACTTGGTACCAGGCTCCAAGGGGAGGGAAGGCCTAAGTGTGCCTCTTTTGGCAACGCTGTCAGCTCGCTCCGGCTTAAATGGCTCATGAAACCGCGCTGTTACTCCTCCATAATCACCGCTTATCTCAGCGATCAACACCAAAACACATTATTTTTTCTTTATCCTTGTGTGACTCAAAGAGCTTAGAAATCTTTTATAGCTACACAACGCTTGAAGGATACATTTAAGTATCTTGTCTAGACAATGAATTTACTTAGCAGAGAACTAAGATCATGCATCTAGTAACAGGACAGACAATGTTAAAATAAAGTCTTTGAAAGATAAGAAACTGCTAAAATAAATTATCAGAGTAAGAATCTCTAACTTTAAGATACGATTCTGCACACCACCATTCAAGTAACCTTCCTAGGTGAATGATTTCAGCAGAAATGCACTATTTCTATCTTAAAATTTGGAGGATATAGAACAAAGATTAGATAAGCAGGCTGGGCATACATATCAAACTGCCACAAGTACTTTTTCCTGGATGAACTACAAAACTATGATAAAACCAGCAAAAGCAAGGGCATTTAATATATTAAACAAAACTCCCTCTTTAACTTAACCGCCTCTTCTCCAATTACTATACCTTCTGTACCATTCTCCAAACAGCAATCACATTTTATTTACAGAAACAAGTCAGAAGTACTGTGCCTGTAAATTTAGGTTAGATAATCACTTCTGCTAGGTGATGGTGAGTTATTTGCATGATTTCATTTCTTTTTTTAAATGTTGGAACATTGAAGTCCTAATATATGGCAAAGTATATGAAACTCTAAAAGAACTGGAGACCCAAATAACTCCACAGTTTTATCAGTAAGACACTTTTCAGAGGTGCATTAAGATTCTTTTAATTTTGTTTCAGAGATTATTACTTTCTTCTTTCCTCCCTTTACAGAAATGCAGGTAGTAGTTCTGAGCTCATATAGTTCCTTGGTAAAAATGATCATAATTTCACTGAAGTGACTGGTACCGGAAAGAACAACATGTAAAACATCAATAAATAAATTCAGAATTAGACCTATTGTACTTAGTTTACATTCGTTTAGTGACCTGAGCATATCGCACCTTGACATCAAGCTTGCCAGACCTTGTGCAAGACAAAGTGTAAGCCATCAGCTTTGAAGAGTCTCCAAGGCAATCGCTGATGAAGGCTGTACCAGGGGAACACAGGAGCACGGGACACGGGTGACGCTATGCCAGGAGCAGGCAGCAGGACACAGTCTGTACTGCAAGCTACCTCCTCACTGCTCCATCACAACCTACTCAAGGAGTAGTTTCCAAATTCCTCTGCTGTGCCTTCCCAACTAACTGCATCATTTCCCTACAAGGGATTCTCCAGTTCCTCATCCTGAAACCAAGGGCAGCTATCCTCCTCTCTCCCTCCCTCAACATTTATTAAATGTGGAGTTTCTTCCATTTTCCAATTCCTATTATTCTGAATACATTGCTCCACCAGTTTTTCACATGCTGTGACAAGTCAACACACAGATACCAGCTGAACTTGTAGTGGCCCCTCATGCATAGGAGGAGAAATTAGTAGAGGCTGACATATTATCCCAGCCATATCAATGAACACAAAGCCATTATCAATTATAAAGACTTTTTTTTTTTTAATATTATAGGAACAAGTCCAACCCTCCCTCAAACACAAATGCCATCTGAATACAGAAATAGAAAAAGAAATCTCTCCAGAAAATACAGAGTATCACGTAGCACATGGTGGAACCCTGACCCACACTCTAAGGTAAATATTTCTTATAATAATACTTTAAAAATCAGACACCCTATGTTACTGTAACCAAAAGGCACTGATCAACAAGTCATACGAAAACTCTAATTTTCTTTAGGTTCTGGTGAGAGATGGAAACTGAAAACCTTGAGATACTGTCCCCCAGTGTGCAAGATAAACTCAAATGAGCAAGACAGATAATAAACACACGGTCATTTTCTTGGGTCACTATTTTAAGAAGTAACTTGCAAAGAAAACATCAAGTCAGGTTCAAATAATTCTGCAGCTGGCTGAGAGGACCATAAAGCCTCTGTGCTTGTGGTATCAATGCACAAAACCAAGGAAAATTAAAGCTTTCACTTCAAAAACATACAGAAAACCTACAGTTATATGCCTCATATCTGAATGCATACTAGTATAAGCATGTAGTTAGACAGGCCAGGCAACTGAGATCAGAATCAGGCCCACGATTATCCCTAAGAAGCAAATGTCACACAACTATAGTTAACTTGCAGTGTCATCTGAATCTAGTTTAATAACCAGAAAATAGGCTTTTGACAACAATAGTATTTCAAAATGACAGTGTAATTAAATTTAAGTCAAAGCTATGCAATGACGGACCATGTGTTTATGTGTAACCAGCAAATTATATGCTTTTAAACACGTCCAAATTTTCAAAAGAATTAACCATTGCAGTAATTCAGCTGAGGAAACAGTGGTAGGAAAAAAACTCCCCCAGGTCATTTTTCAACCAGCTGATATGATGTGATACATACTGTACGCCTCGTACAGTTTTTCCAGTTCCCACTTCCCTAAAATGCTATGCGTTTTCATACCATTCAAGGACAAACCAGCAGTCATGTGTCACTCCCTTCTGAGAAGCAAGGCAAGGGACTGTGTGAATGAGATGAGCAGCGAGCAAGGAAGTCAGTCTGACATCCTATGTTCTTAGTTCAAAACTAGTTAAGGCTGGTCAGTCATTATCATCAGATCTGCACGAGCAATGCCAACACAGAATTAGCGGGCAGTTCCTACCGGTGGGGAAAAAAAGGGGGGAGAAATTGCAGAAAGGGTCTTGATTCTGAGAAGAGAGTGAACTTTCACAGGACAGGGCAGATCTCAAACCTTGTGTGATCTCCATTTTAAGATGAACTGATGGCATGATAATTAACCAGTAGCAAACATTTGGTGGTTTCAAGGCGGCACCTTTGGGAAGCACTTGCCCACTGTGCTCTCTGTCCTTCTCCAGGTTTGTGCATCACCTACCAAAGGAGCCTTCGGTGCCAATGGCTATTGCAGGAGTCTACAGTAGAGTCATCTATTAACGCCCATTTGGTGGGAAAGCGAGGAAAACATCTCTTTCCTCTTCACTATTTCCTCCATTGGCAGAACATTTACTTTAATACATGAAATTCTAAGCTTTCCTTTAATAAAAGAAAAGTCTGTGGTGGCAGAATATACTTCCTTGAAACTGAACACAAAAAGCTTTAATAACTCAAGTTTAAATACAGTAAAGCTAATCAATTCATCCTGCCTTCAAGTTTCCATTATACTTCTAGAAAAGCACAAAACAGGTCTGTAAAAATATAATTAAGGAGAGAGACTGCTACATACAGCATGTAAAATCAAGACTACAGCTTTCATTTCATTTGTTTTGCATACTCATTAGAATTTTTTTCATATAAATGTCTTGATCTGTGTAACCATATTTATATGTGAAAGAAACAACAAATTAAATTAGTCCTTATTCAAGATGTATTTAAAACCATCTAAAACTCATGTTCTTAGTTCCATAATTTCCAACTTCAACAGAAAAAAATTAATTATGTTAGCAGTGTAGAAAACAGCGAAATTAATGCACGTTTTTTAAAATGTTCTACTTCCACAAACTTGTATACTGAAATTTAACTGGTTGGGAAATCTAGGGAAGATTCAGAGCATGTGCCTCTGTGTCCTTCAGATAACTACTCTATCCTTGAAAACCAGAGACACAAGAAGAGCCGTGAACTGAACTCCCAACCTGCACGACCCGCAGGCAGATGTACTGACTGCAGCACATCCCCGGCAGAGGCAAGAGCTCGCACTCGGGAGCCGGCCATCCCCGTCCTGGGCACCGCGCCGTAAGCTCGGGAGCCATCCCTGTCCTGGGCACCACGCCATTCAGACACAGGCAGGTGCCAGGGTGAGGAGCAGCGTCCCGACCAAGAGACAGCGCCGGCACCGTCCTGCCCCTCCCGGCATGGCTCCTGGCAGAGCCCGCGGTGCTGTGCCCACCGACCGAGGGCTCACGGGCAACCTCCTTCGTGTTCCTGCCTGTCCTGTGTCTCACTTTCCATAGGTGTCTCTCCTCAGGCTGCCGGGAAAACGCAGTAAGGGAACTATAACTGCACCAACGTGAGCGCTAGGACTGAGTGTAAGTGCAGTACATCTTTGGGAAATGTAAAGCAGAAGGGAAATTTTCTTTACCTCCTCATCACTCGCACGAGGGCTCTAAGTATAGACTGACAGCATACGTATCGTCAGTGGTAGTTAAGAAACACAAGTGTGAATGCTGTGCAGAGGAAGAGAATTAACAGACGATCACAGGAAGGTTCTCGGTGCTCAGTGTTTTCAAATTACAAAAGTCAACAGAGGTGCATGTGCTACCACTAATGCCAACAGATTTTCCAAGTCCTATGATAGTAATCAAAAAAATAATCACAGAGCAGCCAATGGTCTTTTCTGCAAGAGTTTGTGCCCTATTTAAGGATGAAAATGCCCTGGAGCGATTCGTGCTTAAGACTACAGGAAATAAAAAAAAAATTAAAACATGTTTTCTAACTGTACCATTGAGAAGAGGCTGTCCTCCATGTACACTCCTTGACACCACTGCACTGTGAACATCTTCAGGAAATCCAGTCTTGCATGACAGATCTTCACAGGTTGCTTTTATCGGTGCCTGAAACGCAAGAAAAAAATTTATGTAATACTCGCAACCTTCATTCGTCGGAGAAACATTCCCGTTGGCACACACTCCATTTTGCTGCTGTCGTGTACAAGCAGCATCTTTGTTTCTGAACGGCTGCAATTAGGACCGCAAGGGCAAAGGGTTAATCTTTCTGATAACTGGAATGGAAGGAACAAATCCCACTTGTCTGGTAAGATCTAAATAATACACAATCTTGATTCTTCTGACAGCTGAACATTTCCACTAAACCAGCCATCGAGACTGAATGGGAATCATAGGAAGCACAAAAACATTCCTTCCTCTGGAAATAAACGTTGCATAAAACCCATTGGCAGCTTTTTCATAGCCAGACATACTTGAGAGGCAAGACTACAACCGCTGATTTAAAATGCTTTATTTAGAGTATTTCTATGTGACGTTGCACCAGTACAAGTAAACTAAGATAAAATGCTACATTTGCAGTAACTTAGCAGAACTTCCATTTGCGTTAGCATTCAAAGGGATACCACATAAAGCCAAATGTTTCCAGTGCAATCTCCTTCTATTTCAAAGGGACCTTAAGTTAAAAGGAGAGCAGCTCATTATTAAATTTGCACAACAAGGGAAGAGCCGAGCCACTGAAACTGTTTGTTCTCTCACTTGTTAAGAAAGTTTCCCCTCAAATCACTTTCTTAAAGAGTTTCATAAATGCCTTTTTATTAAGAAATATAATACAGCATTTGGAAACTTGTTTGTTCTGTAGCGTTCCATGCTCAGAAGATACTTCTGATAGCTAAGCTCATTTCCAGGACAGTTTGTTGCCTAGCTGGACAAAAAAAACAAAAAAAAACCACCAAATACTCCTTTGCCCCAGAAAATTGCAAGATCTCTTTTCAGTGGATTCTTTTTGTCTCATTTTAGTGCTGCAGAAGAAAACAGCCCAGCTCACACGTGGCTAAATGACCACACATGGCAAACCCCCTTTCACGCTGCCCAAGGCGAAGAGCGCAGCTCCCACACCAGCTTGGGCTGAGATACGTCCCAGAATTGGCAAGACCCCTAGCACAACCTGAAACATGCACACATGCCAAGCAAAGGCCTATCCATGTGCATGCCCAGATGTAGTATATGGTCTTTGACAGCACGAGCAACTGTGCTGCTATATTGTACTTAAATCTGATCAAGACTTAAATTAGATTTTCCTTTTTACTTTCCCAGACGGGCTTCCATCAGTTAGACCTACTCAAGGCCATGGAAGCTCATTTGCATACACTTCGTAAAGAAAGCCCTACAGGAAAAAAAAAAAAAATTATGGAGAAAGAGCAGATGACGGTGTTGTAACTGTTTACCACAGTAACCCCAGGGAAAGAGAGCATTAGAGTAGAGGTGGGACAGGAGCATCTCAGACCACATGGGTTTCCTCAGGGAAGAGACTGGGCAGCAGTGCAACCTCTCCACTGACAGTCATGGCCAAGTACAGCATGCCAAGCCCTATTAGAGTAACTTCATCACTAATACAAGGAGGGATTCATAACACATTGCATTGCACTTGCACCAACACGGTCCTAACTAAGCAGCTCAACATTGACACTAGTGGAAAAAAAAAATTTACTAACTCCCAAATTAATGCACTATCTAGTTAAGTGCCCAGTAAGAGAACTTGTAATTATCAAGTGTCCAGTTTACTTAAACTGTGGTGGGGGTTTAAATGTGACTTAAGTACAACACAAGTACCTCATCTGTGTACAATTACTTATGTACTTTAAAATGTTTATATGGAGACCCTAAAGAGAAAGCAAACACAAAGCAACAGTTTAAGCTGCCAGGGGACTGTGTTACCTGCAAAGCTGGAACCTGGATCTGTAGCTAAGCCCCAACAGTCCCTTTACTTGCTGAGTTTGTAAGATAAAAAGATACTAAATCAAAAATGACTACAATTCCAACTGCCAGTTTCCTCAGCTTTAGAGTTCAAATCACAGGTTTCATGAGGGTTCCATAATTTGAAAGAAAAATAGTAAGACTTGTTTAAACTACTGTACAAAAGGTGACCTCAAAGCAAATGTGATCGAGAAGGAAAAAAAAAAAAAAAAAATAGCCTTTCATGGTATCCTTGAAACAAAAAGGTCCTGGGTGGGCAGCTGAGGAGATAGCAGGATTTTTAACAAGTCTCCACTGATGTGCCTGGGAATCTTTCAGCCTTTCCAGCAACCTATATGTACTAAACAGCTCTTATAAACTGAAACAATGCCACCGAAACAAAGGCTGGGGGACATGAATAGAGAGCCTTCTTTATTCTTTCATTTGCAGCCATCAGTTTTATCCGGAAACAAAAGACTGTACTCTGCTCTCCAAAAACAGCCCTTTGTAAAGATTGTTTGAGAATAAAAACACAAGGGAAGCAAGAATTCAAATTTTCAGCAATTCTTAATCGCCCATTTTGAATTAAGTAGACGTTGTAGCTTCAGACACACTGGGTCACATCAAGTTCAGCCCAAGAGTACTGCAAGACTTAAACCATTTTAACTCTAAGCAAAAGAGGATGCTGAAATATTTTTATCCCCTTATCTGGGGCAAAAGGGGAAAGCTAGTGAAGATTACGGGGCACATTATTGTAATTTATAGGATTTTGTGTGATTAGTACAATTCCCAAGACTATTTCAAACGTGAGATAATATTACTTGTACATTCATCTACAGAAGTACACTACTTAAAAAACTGTATTTTAAGATGGAAAGCAATTACCTTAGCTTGTACCCACATAAAACCTACTTAACGGAGTTACAAAGCTTTGAATGAGCTCAACACTTGGAAAATTCTCCTCTCAAGTACTAACAGACTTTGCTAAAGCAGAATAGGGTTACCACCTAAAAACTATTCTGCTTTCCTGACCCCTTTTGGTTTACTTAGTCATTTTTAACTGAAAAATGAGTAACAAGCATTACTATCTCCAGATGCTAAAAAGCTAACACCCAGTCAAACGCAGTGTCAGATCATGCATATAAACTCAGTACTGTAAATCTCAGATTAAATGCAGTAGGCAAACTGCAATTATGAAGCAACATGATGTAAACTACAAGTCCTCTGTCAAAGTTGTTATTCAATCAATTAAAAGAATTGGCTGTTTCGATACACTTATGGCAGTTAAGCCTGCAGTTTTCATACCCTGCTCCTCAGTTACTTCAGTTTCGTATCTGACAATCTAGAAACCTGTGGTTTAATTTCAAGGTTGTACTCCAGCTCCATTTGAAAAAAAAACAACAAAACAACCAACCAAAACAACAACAAGCTGTTGACAATCTCAACTTCATAATTCTAAATGAATCATGTTTACATCTTTTTCTTAACACCACCAGTTAAGTGTCTTCCAACAATACAGGCTTCACACGTGTAAAAATACTATAAATTAAAACAAGAATACAGGATTACTTCACTAGTATTGACAGTTCTGGACTAACACATCTTTCCAGTTTCCGTACTTTCTACAAAGTAGACACATTTATAATGCAATTCTGTAAAGCAACTGCTATCTAAAAATGCAAGCTTACCACACAACTGTAGAAGCAATTTTGTATCACAACACGCACCCTAAATTCACTGAACCGGGCTCCTTAAACACTGTTTTCAAACAGGGCTCATCTTGTTCTCTCTGCATACACCATACACCACTGGATCTCACTAGTAGCTATTAATCTGAAATATCAAAGTCTCCATTTTTCCACTGTTTGCATCTGCATGTACTACAACATTAGATTTCTTAATATTGATTGTACCAAAACGCAAGGGAAGTTGTTTTTGAAAGACTGCTTTCTTTTAAGCTCAACGTAGCCTACTCCCAGAGGAGAGTAGCACTAGGTAGTAAAGTGAGAAACGGAGGGGTATCAGAGAAAGTATCATGCTATACAGTTATAATTGGACACCGTACAGCTGCTAGTTGCCAAATCCAGCCAATTCACAGGGCATTATTGTGCAAAGCTCAGAACGTCTGACATAATTGTACGTATGACAGAGCAGGAATGGGATATTTGAGTTCTCCCTCCTTAATAACCAACATTAATTTGCAACTGTGACAGTAATATTCAACTTAAGCACAGATCACAGAAACATTTATGACTGTGTTTAAAGACTGGGTGTTTCCTCATTAATTTAAAGGCCAAGATGGTACCCAACACTCATTCACAACTTGGGTAACTCTAGGGATCGTTCTATCCATTTTTTGGTTTTGCACACGTACATCATCTGACACAGCAGGATATGCTGTACAAGGCGGGGTCTTATTTTATGATGAGCTGCTTCTTACTATCATTAGGCATACGAAAGATACTCTGCAGGATGACAGACACATTTCTGAAATGCTTTCGATGCTGAACTTGACAACATTCAGCAACTCCTTCCTAATCTCAGACTTGCCGCAAAGAAGAGCTGCAACAGTTTATACCCTCACGGTGCTCAATACTCCAGCGAATGTAGTCAAGTAGAATTTGTTTTCAACTGTACACTGCAACTGGAAAAAAAGAAAAGTGCCTTTCACTCAATTTGTTCTGGAAGCCAAAAGCTTCTGAAGTGGGTGCCAGGCTATGTCCTCCCAGAGGTCATTTAGTCACACCAGAAAGGGCTTTCGTTATGCCATCTTCACTTCTAATTAGTCCTCTACTCCATGAACCAGAAGATTTTAGATCAAAAAATCCAGCTTCTTAAACCAACACTTAAAGCTCTTAAACACTTTCCCAAAATAACAGGATCTGCAACTTTTGTGCTACCATCTGGTTCAAAATGAGGTGCCTTAAACCACCACTGGTTACCACAGGTTACCGCAACTTTACAAATTAGAGAGTCTCACAAACGGTGTTCACAGCCTATTCTGTTCACCTCAACTGACAAAGTTCATTCGCTTTATTAAACACGGAGACATTCATTTGGCATATCTCACATAGCAAAAAGCCGTAACCTGATTTGGACTTTCCCCTTCCCCTCAACTAGGAGAACATGGAGTGCTGCATCTTCCAAGACGTGTCTCTCCAGACAAGCCACGGCTCCTATCAGAGAAGAGCATCTTAAAATCTCAACTGCAATAACAAAGCCAAACTGAATTTCTGCAAACCATATTTTTTAAGACCAAAAAAACTCTAAAACAACCCAAATCAGCTCTGTGTTTGATTACATATGCTTATTTCTTTAAGGACAGAAACCTCCTCTCTCTCTGATTTGATAATAGCCATTGCATGGCTCATGTTAAGCATCTCTGCTCATGAAAATTGCTGCTAATGGGGACAGGAGGATGCTGCGTTTTTCCGACCTTCGGGAAAGGCCTTGCAAGGCCTACCTGGAAGAACTCTTTTGGGGGATCACAAAATTTTAACTATGTCTTCAGCTGCTGGGTGATAATTATATGCTAATTATAAGGAATGGAGGAGTCCCTAGAGGAGTCTGTTGGTAAAAATATATTTCTTAAATATGTCAAGGATTGCCTAGAGGAGAGGATAAATGCACCTCTTGGAAACACAATATTTAATTAAATACACGAATACTGACTAAAATCAAATAGTTTAAGTGAAACATTGAAAAGATCTGGTTGCGGTATACCTTCCATCTTGGAAGCTGCTGATCCCGTATCTGTTTTCATAAGCCATTTAAAAATAGAAAGCCTAAATTCCCCTCTTTATTCAGACGGAGCTCACATGATCTTTCAGTGAGAACTGCAGGATCAAATCAAATGATGAATCACGCAGATGTGGTTATGCACCTCTCACGGTGAACGGCAGCATGGCCCGACACCAAGGTGGAAAAGGTCCCTCTCGGATCACTCACAAACTACAAACACGTTCCAGCAAAATACAGATCCTCCCTAAACTCATCCTGCAGTAACGTACAACACCTTTTCTCCTCTCAAGACCCACCTCTGTGTATGCCAGTATCAACTTGGCCAACCAGTGAGTCTCGGTGCAGTGGTAGGGGAGAAGAAGTGCTATCATAATTACCATCACTACTGCAAAAGATGTTAAGTATTCGTTCTGCTTTCATCACTCTCCACCCCGATATGTCTCACTGCATCCTACACACAGCTAGTGCCACGGGGTTAGTGGAAGTACACAGCATATTCAGTAAGGACATTACAGGTTCCCCCTATGCTGTATAACAAAACGCAATTTAAAACAAAAATGCCAGGAAACATTAGAGGTTACACAGACTTTGGGGAATAGACTCGTGTTTTGCATGTGTACCTTGCTGGAAATAAATTAAATTTTCATCCTAATGTGAAAGCTGGTGAGCTACTGAAACTACTGCAAATTTTCCAAACCTTTTTTAACCCAAAAAAGCATTTACAAAAACAGTGAGAGACAGAAAGAGAGTCTGACTGGTAAATGATAATGATCCTCCTACTCAGGCAAGACAGGCCATTCAACAATTCCTGCTCCTTACCACAGGACAAGAAGTCCCTTACGCAAGACTGTCTGTATTGAGTAAAAATAACTTTACTCACAACTTCCTCAAGCTGTTTTTAAATATACGCATGCACTTCTGTCACAACTAAGTTGTCTTCCGTCTTGTGCTGTTATTTTAAAAACTAATAAATGGAATTACTGACATAAAAGCACTGTTGAAACTAATTAAGATGGGACATGACGGGGCTCTTCCAGTGATGTTTCTGGGAGTTCCTCCAATTTCTGGGAGCATAAAGAAAAACAATAGATTGGAAGTTTTTGAATTACACATTCTCGACTAGATGTAGTTCAAAAATATGATCATTTCAGGCAGTATTTTATAAACAGGTATCCTAAAAACCTATAAATTCATCTTTCTAGCATGTTAAGTTGCATGCTAGGTAGCAGTAATACCCACGAAGAGAGTGAGCAGAAGGCTTTCTAGAAAACACATAGTATTTATTAAAAATATATAAATTACAATACAAGAGAATATATACCTTCTCTTACATCAGCAGCATATAATTTCTGAGCTTGCTACAGTATCTGCTCGGATAGTCAGACTTAATACACAAAATTATCCCCTGTTTTGTCAGCCAATTATTTCAATTCCAAAAATTCACTGTCGACTTAAGCGACCTTATCTGTCCTGTAACAGATGTAAAAAGCAGTCTGAAAAAAAGTCTTTTCACAAAACAGATTTTACAGTAATATATCCAATTTAATATCCAAAGAGATGCTTCCTTTTTATTTTCCCCCTCAGTTCTGCAATTATCTGAATTTTGAGGATGTCAGTGGTATCACTACCACCTAGACCAGACAGACAAGGATTAGAGAGCTCTTTGCTGCAATATCCTGCCACATTCAACTTTTTAGATAGATTCTTTGAAGACAAAGCAAAACCAGAACAGAAAGACCTACATCCAAAAAGGCTGAGCCACTCGCATAACTATCCTGTTCTAGGGCTTACGAAAAGTGTTATAAAACATATTCACTTCGAAAGGGGCCAATGATGTTGAAGTCTGATTTGTTAGAGAGAGATACCCTGAAACTCATTTTTGTGCTTATACAATCAGGTATTTACTGTATTACTTAAAACAGACTGAATAAAAAAAATAATAATCTAAACCACAGCTGTATTATGAGAGACAGAAGATGCACCCAGGAAAGGAGATCTCACGGCCACTTCTGCACAAAGCCGTGTTAGTACGCCTCACCTAAATCCTGCCAGCAACTGCTGCTGGGGGTGATCACGAGAGGGGTGCAGTTGGCAAGAAATGTCATCGCCAGATTCTCAGCGGAGGCAGCTTAACAGGAGTGTCATTTAGGGTAGCAGTTTTATCACCTGGATACATTCCCTAAGACCTGGAATAAGACCAAAACCGCCTGCAGAGAGTAATAACTTACGTCCTCTGTCATCGTAATTTGAATTCAAACCAGTCACCTAGGTACGAAAACCTCCAAAACTGCTTTATTGTTTACTTGTTTCTGATTTAGAAACAGACAACATCCACAGAGTGACCCAGTCAACCTAAACATTAAAAAAAAAAATATTCCCTTTTCGAGCACTTCATTTCTGCTCCCCTTTCCAGTTCATTTCTAACTGACAGTAGTTCTATTTCTGTAAAGTCATGATAGCTTTCCCATCGCTTCTTCAACCCTGTTATCCCAGTTCCAAAAACTGGAACTGTTGTTTTGGTCAGAAAAGCAAGCCTTTCTCCTTTTAGCCTCTCTTCTGTCAGTTTTTTGTGCTTTTGGTTTTTTTTCTTCACATAACACTTCAAGACTCATACTGATCTGTTAACCAGCAAAATAAAGCATAGTTTTCATCCTCTTATGTCTCATGCATGTTACATATTGCCAAAAATGTAAAGTCCTATTTCCCGCACATAAACAGCACCCACAGATCTGCCTTAAAACCTGCTTCCAGGTACAATCTTTCAAGCAATTCCATAATGACGGGTTTTCTACACCACTGACAAATAATGAAGTGATCAATAACTCCAGAAAATAAAGGTAGATAGTGCTTGTGTTTCAGAGAAGAAAAACTAAGCAGAAAAGTTCAACATTGCAAAAGAACCTGATACTGATAACCTCCCACAAACCAAAGTAGCAGGTATGATGACAGGGGGAAAAAAAGTTAGCACTACATCTAGCTTGCGAAGATTCTATGCAGTATGCATGAAAGAAGAAGGGGGAAAAAAAAAAGCTTTCATTTTAAAAGTGTTGTACAGACACAGGTCTATAAATCTGATTTCATACCCAAGTTCCAATTTTGTTACACACTATTAAAAATCAACTCTAACCTGATTTAATGGATACCCAAACAAGGGGGAAATTGGATTCCCCAACCGTAACATGCCAGTGACACTGAATGATACATAAAAGCAATACGGCTAGTTCCTGTCCTTAATTCATAGCTTGTGCTTTAATTTCAAACCTGCCCTGGGTAGGTGAAAAAAAAAGGCAGAATAAAAGCTCACTGCAGAATTTGTGCTTCAAAGATTTATTGAGATAGGAAGAGTAAACAGAACCGAGAGCACAAACAATAAACAGCACATAAAGACTTGCAAGAAAAAAAAAAGCAAAACTGCACAGATAGTATATAGAGGTGGGGGGGGGGGGGGAACCACACCCACCCAAAAACCAACCAGCACAAAAAACCAACGACAAAACCCACCCAAACACCAACCCAACATTAGTAAGTGGCACATCACAAGTTTCCAAAGGGGGTGGCTCTGCTTCCACAGGGCAGCCGCTGGTGCCCAGCCGGACGCCCCCCGCGCCCTCTTCAGACCCGGGGGGAAAACCCCCGGCCGGCGCGGAGCACCGCGTCCGCACCCCGACAGCGGCTTCCAAACCGCGGGGAAGGACTCGACGGCCCGGGGGGACGCCGTGAGGGGACCGGGGCGTCAGCGAGAAGGGAGGACGGGCGGGCCGCTGCGGCGGCGGGCGGGGGCGGCGGGAGCGCCGCACCATGGACAGTGGCCGCCGCCGCCCCGACCCCGCCGCCGGCCTCGCCTCAGCCCGCTGCCCCGGCCCGCCAGAAACGCCCCGATCGCCAATGCCGCTAAGAGGCGATGATCTGCGCCATCTGTCCCTCAGGCTCACCGCCCTCGCCGCCCACGGGCGCCGCGCCGGACACGGGCTCAGCGAGGACAAAAGCCGGGGGGGAACCCACCGCCACCCCCCCCCGCCGGCTCCCCGCTCGCTCCGGACACCCCGCGACGCCGGAGGGGAGCGCGGCCCGACCACCGCCCCGCAGGCGCTGCCCTCGCTGCCCCGACCGGGATCCATTTTCTTCTCCCCGTTCCCCCCCGCCCCCCCAGCGTCCCGTCAGTCCCATCTCACCCCGCCGGCCCGCGGACCCCTACTTTCCGCACGGAGACACCCACACACACACACACCCCGCCCGGCCGGCGGTGCCCGGCGCTGCCCCGCGTCCCAGGGCTGCCTGCCCGGGATCCCCGCCGCTCGGGGCAGGCGGGGAGGCCGCCGGGGGGAGGCAGCAGCAGGACTTCGATAATAATGAATTAAACACTTGGGAGCCCGAGCCCGTCCCCGTGGAAATTCCCGTTAACGGCAGGGGGTGGGGAAGCCCGGCGCCCAGGCGGAGGCTGATTAAATTCTTCCCGGGAAGGGATTAGCGGCCCCGGGAGCCGCCGGCGGCCGAGGCGCGGCCCGCAGGGGTCCCCCAGCCGCCCGAGCAGGGCCGTGGGGGCCGCCCCGTGCGCTGCGCCCCACTGGCACCCCCGGACCCCCCTCCCCACGCGGGGCGGAGGGGGCGATGCCCGCCCCGTCCCCCCGCTCCGGCACTCCGTCCCCCGTGCCCACCGCGGGGCCCAGGTCCCGTCCTCCGGCCGGGCGGACACCGGTCAGCCCCCCCCCCCCCTCCGTCCCCCGGCACCTGCTCTCCCAGGATGGGAGGGCGTGGGGGGGAAGCTGCATCCCCTCAGCGGCGCCGCTGCCGCCACCCCTCAGGTCCCGGGCACCCCATCATGTCCCGGCCGCCCCCGGCTTCCCCTACCCCCCTTCCCCGAGACCCCCGCCTCGGCGGCAGAGCTCCCCCCCCCCGCCACCAGCTCTCCCGCCTTGCCCGGGCACCGCCGCCCGCAGAGGAACAAAGAGACGCGGCCCGGCCCCGCTCCCCGCCGGCGGCGTTTACCTGCTGCAGGGCCGCCAGCAGCACCAGCGCCAGCGGCGGCAGCATCGGCGGCGGCGCTCCCGCTACCCGGCGCATGGAGGCGAGGAGGGGCGGCGGCGGGGCGGCCCCCAGCAGTCCCGGAGCGCGGCTGAAGCGGGGCGCGGGTCGGGCAGCGGCAGCTGCCGGGGGCTGCGGTCGGCGTCTGCCCCCCCGCCTGGCGGGGCCGGCTGCCGCGGCGCTGGCTGCCGGCTGCCGCTCTAGCTCATGGGCAGCGACGCAGCGGGGGGAAGAGAGAGAGACCGGGGAGAAGAGAAGGAGAGAGAGGGGCGGAGGATGGGTGAAACTCAGCTCTGGGTCAGGCTGCTTTTCTCTCCACCGAGCCCCCTCCGCGGTGCCGAGGGGTGGGCAGGGAAGAGGAGGAGGAGGAGGATGGGCGAACAAAAGGCTGGGAGATAAGAAAGAAGTAGTCGCTGCTGCTGCGAGGCCGGTGCGGCGGCTCCCCTCGGCTGGCTGCCTGCCTGCCTTCCCCACGCCCGGACCGTGCCTGCCTGGCTCCTCCCGCCGGTGCCCCCCGGCGAGCTTGGGCAGGCGGCTCCGCTCAGCGCCTCAGCCCGGGCGGCTCCGGCCCCAGCCCTGCTGCATGCTCGCCCCGCACTTTCTCCTCTCCCTCTTTCTTCTCCTCCCTCCACCCCTCCCCCTGAAGCACAGCGATAACAATACCCCGGCAGCCCCCGCCTGCCGTGCCCGTGTCTACGCGCTCGCCCGGTGCCTCCCTGCCTGCCGCTGCCAGCTCCCCGCCGCCTCCCGTCGCTCCCTGCCGGCCGCACAGCCAATGGGAACGGCACGGCGAGCGCCGGGGACCGCCGCTGCCCCTCCTCCGTCCCCAGAGAACCGGCGCTGGGGGCCGCGGGGCCGGCGCCATGTCACCCCGCAACGCCAGCCGCTAAGGGGGAGGGGGGGGGGATGAATCCCATCCCGCCAACTTGGTGCGCTGCGATTGTTTGGGGGGTAAGGGGAGAACTTGGGGGGGGGGGGGGAACGGAGCCGTCCCCGCCGTGCTCGGTAGGGCACGGTGCATGCGGCGAGAAGCTTCGGGGGCGCCGGCCGTGCCCAGCCCAGGGCCCCCGCCCGCCCCCGGGCAACTTTTCCTCAGCTGTTGTTGCCTAGCGGGTTAGCTATATTTCCCCCCCCCCCCCCCTTTTCCCTACAGTTTTTACCCACCCCACCCTCCTCCTCTCAAACCTTTTCTCTCTCCATTTTTTTTTTTTTTTTACGAAACCGCCTGCTGAATTTTATCAGCCCGTGCTTTCAAAAGCTTGGCCGGGGTGCAGTCCGCGGGTCCGACAATGTCAGCGTGCACCGCGGAACTGGGGAGCGTTGCTGAGCGAACAGTCGCAGAAGCGAGTGCCTGTGCTGGGTCACTCACAGCTGGGAAGCGCTTTCTCCCGCCCGCAGGTCGCTGAGCAAAGTTGTTTTGTGTCCACGCATCAGAGCTCCCATCCCGGGACATAATAAGGGGAGGATTTGTAGCCATTGGCCCCTAGACAAGCTCATGAAGCGTTGGTTCAGAATGGTGAATGATTTATTTTAAAGCATCTTATTTTACACTTGAACTTGCGAGGAAAATACTCTCTTTTTGCGGTTTGGGTTGTGCTTTTTTCCTCTCCCGCTTTAGAAAATGACGCAAAACGCCATGCTCCTGTTTTGAAAAGAAGCGGCGGCTTTGCTTTTATATTTTGTCGGGGAAAGGCGGGGTAAGTACATGCTTCTACGATGCTGATTTCATTAGCTTCGGAATTGAAAATACCGGTCACTTGCGAGCTGCGACGCAGCTGTTTACCCGAATCAGGGGAGGGGGTGGGAAACGCCGGAGCCGGCGGCGGGGATGCGCGCCCGCCGCAGCCGGAGCCGCCTCCGCGGGGCAGAGCCGGGCCCGGGCCGGGCCGTTCCCGGGCAGCGGGCAAGCCCGTAGCCACCTGCAAGCGTTAAAAGCCAAGTGAGAGTCGGCTGGGGAGGGGCAGCCCCGAATAGAACAACAGATCTCCCCCCCCCCCCCCCCTCCGCTTTTAAAGTTGTAGCGCACGAAATTGTACCGAAGCCAACAGTTGTGAAGAACAATAAACTGGGAAAACGACGCCTGGTGATGAGTTTCTGCATTAAAATCTAGCCCAGGACCGAGGGAAAGTAAGCAAGGAGGGCACAGCTGATTTTTATGTTCTGTTACAAGGAAGACTTTCCCGGGTTTGCACCTGCCGGAGCATGGGTTCGGTCTCGTTAGCAATTCTAACGTCTTTGCTCGGATTTGGTTACGAAATGGTGACTTTCCCGGAGCAACAGATTTCTATTTGTGTTTTCTGGTAGGTAGACATACTGTTAACATTTACTAATGACTGTGTTTGAGCATTTATTCACTCTTACAAGTGTCCTACAGAATGCAAAGAACAGAATATAAACAACTCCATAAACCAACTGTCCAATGAGAGTAATTACCTATCATCTAAATGAGCCTGGCCCCTATCCCTCAGTCCATCCACCCCTGAAGGCCTGAAAAAATAAAAGGCTCTGCAGCGTATCTGGAAGGTTACCAGCTCTGAGCTCTGGCTGATGCTCCTTACAGTTCTGCTGCTGCCTTTACGTTTGCTTAGCAGAAACAGTAACACTGGCAGAAAAACGGCTCTCTCCAACACCGTTTTACTGAATCTTTTGGCCTTGAACAAGCTTCTATCAAGCAGTTGGCTTCCCTTATTTACACAGTCATAACCAAAAGTTTCTCCGGCTCATGGACTTTCCTAGTTCTGGGCACTGTGATAAAGAGAAACGAAGAGAGCAGGGGTGGGTTATACCTTTTGAGGTATAATCTCCCCACTACATCTCTTTGTAGGTGAGAGGCATGTGTTTGGGAAAGCAGAGCAGAGGAGAAACTTGAACATTGCTTCCAGACACGGATGACTCCTGAGGGCTTATGCTATTCGTCTGTAGCATAAGCCCAAAATAACAGTGCGGGTTTTTTTTTCCCCCCTTCAGAAACAATCTAGCATTAAGTAGGCATAGCTGGAGATTTAGAGTTAGAACTGATACTAGATTGAGATCACCAACCTTTTTCATGTATATCATGCAAAAGCCAGTGAACGGTGGCAATTCGTGGCCAAGATTCAAACAAGTGATTTAGGAGTGAAAGGGTTTATTTCATAACTCAGCCACGAATTGCGTTTATGAGTGTGTTTTAAGTAGTATAAAAATAATGGACATTAGTTGATGTTCAACCTAGGAGATCTCGAGGGCTTCCAGAGAAACCTTGTTAAAATTCCATGATTAAGTTGAAGAGAGGATTAGGGTAGTTCCCATGTTAGAGGTGGAGTTGAGTCTCTCTTCCAACTTGTCAAAATTAATTTTCATTCCATGGATTCATGAAAATACTGTGAAAAATGAAGGTTTTCGATTTGGGACATACTAGATTGCTCATGGCTTCAAATATTTTGGAAAAAAGAAAGACATTTTCCCTCGTGGGTCTATCCTTACGTTTAATCTGCCAGGTACTGCCACTGCTTCTCTCCTTGGTTCAAATGATGCAAATTACGCGCTTTACTGACAGTTTAGGCATTGATCTGACAAATGTTTATACTTGTGATTTCAGCAAATTGAGTCACACTGCGCACAGGCATACCACTGTTCATATGCCTAAGTATTTACAAGATGGAACCGTAAATGTATCAAGCAAAAGTAATAAGGGCATATTAGTTTACTGAGTTTCCTTATATTTTTCATTACATATGAGGAAATATTTTTATTTGTTTAAAAAAACCCCACCTAATTAATGGGTTTGAGGGCATTCAATGCTTATTACTGAGCTTTATCATAATGATGGAGAAAACAGTGATTATTTCTTACTGTGACATGAAGGCTGCACACACTATCAGCCAACCAAGATTCCTAGGGATATTCTTTTAACAGAACAGGAAGAAGCACTAACAAAACCAAAAATTCAACTTTTTTGGACAGTGTTTTTTTTACTTGGGCTCTGTGGACCCCTTGAGACCCCAGTTTTAGATTCTGAGTAGTCTGTGGCAGGCAACAGGGAAAAAGCAAATTTGTATATTCTGTACAGCGACTTCACAAATGTAAAATTCCTAAGGGGGAGGAGATTTTTCTGAATTCTAAGGTTGTTAGTCGTTGACAACGCTTGAATATTATTGTTTTAGGAAGCAGATAATCATGTACGGCTAGGGAGAATGCAGTTTTATGTAGATAGCGTCAAGTGGGAAAGAAAACCTGACCAGCACAGATGCCCAAACAGCTTAAATATTTTTAAAACTGGGATAATTAAAATGTTGTTGTTAGTGTTGTTGTCTTTCTCTTACTTCAGTAAAATAAGCGTGACCCTGTGAATTATCTGGTCTGAGTGTTTTTTCTAAATACGTGTTTTCACGTTGATCACCAGCGTGAACTAAAAAACTCATGAGTTCTAATTGTCCTTTTACTTAGGGAAATAGACCCAGAAAGAGAGGGAAAAAAACAGCCCTAGCAGTAATATTTACTTGACTGTATCATGTAATTTATTATGGAACTTAACAAATTTATCCTCATGGGCTTTTCTGGCACTGTCATTACTTAGCATGCACAGTCCTGCATGTTTCTCCAGCCTATTTGTTACATCAAGACAGTGCGAGGCATGGAAAGGTAACTACAGCTGCAGCAGTTAGTGGGCTGTTCTGCTCAAATTTGAAAATCAGTTAGGTTAGCATGAAGAATGTTGTATGCAGCAGTTCTGTTTCTGCTTTAGCAACCCTCAGCAACGTCAATCTCTATCACTATGTATGTAGAGAGAGAGAGAGATACATGATTGAGAAAGAGGAGGGTTTTTTCCTTTTTCTGATAGCTAAATTGTATCAGTCATCATAGTTGTATTTCTGTTAATTGCTAGTAACTTTTTCAAATGCTTTCTATATGGCGTAGAAATGGAGCATATGTAATGCAGATGTGACACAATATATTTGCATATTGTATAATTGGCTTTGTGTCTATACCCTCAGTTTGGTGATCTGGGAATCAACATAGTGAAGTTTATTGCATGGAATTCTGTCTTCCAGGGATCTCGTTCAGCATCACTGCCCAGTGCCTGCAAGCTGTTTGGCCTGGAGAGTTTCTACTGAAAATCAAGATAGAGAAGAGTATCTGCTGATCAGCGTAGCATCTCTATTCAGACGGATATCTTTAAAAAAACCAAAATCTTTTCCAGAACAAGGCCTTAATCATATAGTGTGATAAAGGGCTGAAAGGATGGTGACTTGTAACAAGGGCATATGATAATTTCTAATCACCACAAAATAAACTTTTACAGTTTCAGAGAACTGCTTCATATCAAATAGGCCAGTAGAAAGATGTGGACTTGCCCCTTAAAAAGCTAGCTTCAGTAAATAAATCTTTTTGCCTGTTTTTTTTTTTAATTTGTTGATAATTCACTTACTTGAAGTGAAGTATCTCCTTTTTCTTGGTTGGCTTTCCGATCAAGTAATCTTTTTCTTGTCTTGGGATCGGAATTCTCACATTTTCCTGACTCATGCAGTCTGCAGAGTCGCAGACTCCCTCCTTAGCCATAGCCAGAATTCACTGGTGTGAATGAACCTGTTGGCATCTCTGAAAATGTATATATGTAACACCTACAAAAAAGAAACATTGGAAATTTCCAGAAGACCAATCTTATTACTCCTGACTTCTAGGTAATAAAAATTAAGAAATGGGAACCCTACTTTTTTATGGTAAACCAGCATAGATAATAATTTGCTTTAATGAAATTGTATGAGCTGTCATGTGGATTGCTACTTTCATTATTAAACAGAATTTTTAACACCTGTAGTTAGATTTGCCTAGTATTTTCTATCTCCAAATATTATTTTCATGTACTATAATATTTCTGGGTTTTTAGTTGACAAGATTGAATTGTCTGGGCTGGTTGGCTGTTTCAAGACAAGTGCTTTTTGAAAACTTCAGAAAAACCCTTTGTCCCTTTTGAAGAATGAGATCAAGGAAAATACATCATTTTATTTTTGTTATTAAATTCTTACTGCCATCTCACCAAGGGATTTTACTCCAGGCTCTGGAGCACAGACAGCACAGACTTTAACTTTGGGAGGAGCATGGTTCTTAGGCTGAGGTTGTGCCTTTCTGAATTGCTGTTAGAGGCAACCAAAATCTGGCATTGTTACAAATCTGAGAATTACGTTGTTATAGCTCAGAAGAGTTTCACAGCTATATCCCCTGACGGATCTGTCTGCATCTAATATACCTCTTATTCCCCCAACAACTGCTGTGTTGCAAAAATTCTGCAAACGAGCCATCTTGATAGAACAAGTCATCATCCCCTATTTCGAGACTGGAGGAGCTGCTCTGGAGTTTCCAATGCTTTCTGTTGTATTAAGCACCAGAGAGATGGTAGAGACCATCTATTTTTATGAGTTCGTTGCTGCCCTGAAATGCCCTGACAGCACAGAGGAGGAACTGGGTCTGACGGATGTATCAAAGGGTAAGCTGAAAGAAAGTATTGAGACAATACTTCTCTTGGGTGCAGTACTGGGAAAAAATATTGTGGTGCTTTAAGTTTTCCTTGGGCACAAAACAACAGAAACATATGGCTTCCTCCAGTGAAGAAACTGTTGTCAATATACACTTCATAGATACCTTCCCTTGTCGTGGATTATAGTAGTGCTAATTATGTTTTCCACAGGAGACATGAAGGCAGAATATAAAATGGCCCAGCATGATAATATAATTGATATGCTGTTGATACCCTTTTCTGCTTCAAGGAGAGAAAACGCAATTACGAAAACTGAATTTTAGATCACAGTCAATGTTCCTAAAAATTGTGGATTAAAGTAAACATATTACCTGGTTTGTTCTAAGGATTCAAGAAGTTTAGAGCATTTAGAAAGTTAGGAAATTGTGGATTCAAGCATCTGAAAAATTGTTTTTATTGACAAGTAGGTTAATAACGGTAGTGCTCTTATTAAAAGCGTTTACAATTTGTCTGCAGAAATTCAGTCCAAGCTAAGATTTGACACAGTGAGGTAGCCATGCAGAAATATTTTACATACTTTCAGAGAAATCTGATCATTCAAAAATATCTTCCTGTTTTTTGAATCATCTTTACATTAGTAGGACTTCAAAGTGGCTTTCTTCTCTGAAATGACATTTTGGAGACCTTCTTTCTGGTTAGCAGTAATGCAAGCCTAAAATATTCCCAAATGCTGTCTGAATTTACATGACTGGATCATTAACCTGAAGTTTAGAAAGTCTCTAAACATTTATTTGCAGGGGAAGAATACTCTTCTTTGGTTACATTAGATCCCGGCAGCCTGGAGACTTAGGGTTTTGTCCTCACAGTGCCCCCAGGTAGCTACTGGGCAGTGGATTAAAAAAAAAACCATGGTGACTCTGAGGCCAAGGGGCAGGAGGGTTGTTTGAATTAAGGTGTTAACAACTGCCATAGCAAGATGAGCCAGGGCTCTTGCGGCAAAGCCATAAATCTACGTCATTCCTCCTTATAAACCCCACGCTGCTGCTTCTGACCTTAGGATCAATGAGAGTCGCTGAGTGCTTGTCATGCTCAAGAGTTTCTCCATTTTTTTTCACAGAGTCTTAACAGAAGTATTTAGGAGTTGAAATTAATGATTTTTTTTAATTTTTTTTAAATCATAGCCCAAAATTTATTTCTATGCTAAGGAGCACAATTCAGTACATATGCAGATTCTGAAAAAAAATAAATAAATAAACAAACAAACCAGGAATTCAGTTCTTTGCCTTTAAAATAAAATCTCTTACTTTTTCTTCATGTCTAATGGATCACATGCACTGTTTTTGTATATATTTTCTGAAGTCAGAAGGGACTGTTTTCGTCATTTATTTTGACCTTATCAGAACAGAGGCTTAAGAATATTGTCTAGTGATTTTCCCAACAGGGCCAATAACTTGTGCAGAGCAAGGGAATGTTTTTGAGGCAGACATGGAAGCTTGATTTAGAGCGACAGAATCCACCACAGGTCTGGTTATGGTTTTATTTTCCCAATGAATACAGTTCTTCTGTATTCTTCTTGGGCTGGATGAGTGGTCGGTGAAGTGGATAGAGAACTGACTGAATGGCAGAACTCAGAGGGTTGTCATCAGCGGCGCTGAGTCTAGTTGGAGGCTGGTAACAAGTGGTGTCCTCCAGGGGTCAGTACTCGGCCCAGTCTTGTTCAAATTCTTCCTCAACGACCTGGATGAAGACTTAGAATGTACCCTCAGCAAGTTTGCTGATGACACCAAACTGGGAGTTGTGGTAGACACACCGGAAGGCTGTGCTCCCATTCAGCGTGACCTGGATAGGCTGGAAAGCTGGGCAGAGAGGAACCTGATGAGGTTCAACAAAGGCAAACGCAGGGTCCTGCACCTGGGGAGGAACAACCTCATGCACCAGTACAGGCTTGGGGTGGACCTGCTGGAGTGCAGCTCTGCGGAGAGGGACCTGGGCATCCTGGTGGACGACAGGTTAACCATGAGCCAGCAGTGTGCCCTGGCTGCCAAGAAAGCCAATGGAATCCTGGGGTGCATCAAGAAGAGTGTGGCCAGCAGGACGAGGGAGGTTCTCCTTCCCCTCTACACTGCCCTGGTGAGGCCTCATCTGGAGTACTGTGTCCAGTTCTGGGCTCCCCAGTTCAAGAAAGATGAAGAGCTACTGGAGAGTGTCCAGCGGAGGGCTACAAGGATGATGAGGGGACTGGAACATCTGCCCTGCGAGGAGAGGCTGAGGGAACTGGGCTTGTTCAGCCTGAAGAAGAGAAGGCTGCGAGGGGACCTAATAAATGCTTATAAATATCTGAAGGATGGGTGTCAGGAGGATGGGGCCAGACTCTTTTCAGTGGTGCCCAGTGACAGGACAAGGGGCAATGGGCACAAATTGAGGCACAGGAAGTTCCGTCTGAACATGAGGAAGAACTTCTTCCCTCTGAGGGTGACGGAGCACTGGAGCAGGCTGCCCAGGGAGGCTGTGGAGTCTCCTTCTCTGGAGATATTCAAGACCCGCCTGGACAAGGTCCTGTGCAGCCTGCTGTAGGTGACCCTGCTTGGGCAGGAGGGTTGGACTAGATGACCCATAGAGGTCCCTTCCAACCCCTACTATTCTGTGATTCTGTGATTCTGTGATTCTGTGATTCTGTGATTCTGTGGAAAGTCTTGCTTCACAAGTCAGGCACAGACACTTTTTGCACCTAGGCCATTCTTGAACCAATGTGGAGAGGGTGCAATATCAGCTGTTGCTGTAACCTAGTCTGTTCATAGTTCCTGAGCTGCAGGCAACAGCAGGGAGCTCAACATGGACTAAACACCCAAGTATTCACTTTGATTTGCAGAAGGATTTTGCATCCGGTGCTGAGCTTTGTGTTGCTGCTGCCTGGTCTGATGCTACTGTGGTAGTATCTACATTGCACAGCAGTTATTGCACAGCCAAGAATAGTTTTTGGAGAAAAACAAATGAACATTGAAAATGCTTATATGCCTCACAGGGTTTGTAGTCAGGCATTCTTTATGCATGCTTGTGATTTACCTTAAAATTGTTAAATTGGAAATGTTATATACCCTAGATTAAATGAACAGAAGTCTATATGCTGACCTTTGATGTAATATTGGTTATAAAACATCGCTGAAGTAGTTGCTGCTTGAACTAGGTTCCTTTAAAAAAAAAATCCAATTTCATTTAAAAATTACTGGTGATGGAGAGTCTAATGTCACCTATACTAAGTTGTTCCAGTGGATGGTTACCTTTCTTTTTAAAAATGTGTATGTCATGAGAAGGCTGCTTTTATCTAACTTGTCTTATTTGTAGACATTCACTCTTGCTACTTCTTTTAGCATTAAGCTGAGGAGTTGCTTTTTCATGTATCTGTTCCCTGTATTAGAACTACAGACCAGTTACATTTGATAAGTCAAAGCTTCTTCTCATTAAGCTAACTAAATCAAAGTCCTTAAGTATTTCATTAAAACAGATAGTTCCCAATCATTTAATAAATGTTCCAGTTCTTTCCCGACCCTCTAATTTTTAACATGCTGCTTGAAATATTGGTGCTAGGGCTGCATGCTGTGTTTCGGCAGCAGCTGTAGTCATTTGAAAACCAGAAGTGATACACGTACCAGATTCCTACTCAATGCTCCCGTGTTAACAAATACAATGATCACATTAGCCCTTTCAGCACACCAGTTGCTTTTGTTATCAGTCGACTCCCCGGTCAGAACCAGTTTCCCAAAATAGTATTCTTTTGCTGTGAAACACACCCTGTAGTATTTGTTCCCAGGCATCTGACTTTTCCAGGAAGAACCATCGTTTTCCTTCACGCTGAAGCTTTTGTAAATATATTATTTGCAACCCCGCTTCTGGCAGCCTTCCACTTCCATCCCACGCTCATCACTTTACATATCTCTGTAGTCTCTCCTTGCACTGATTTGGAGTCATCAAGACCAGACTGCCTCTACAAATAAATGCCCTTAGGAAGCCAGGAGTGCCCCACTCCACTGCTAAGTAATAGAGAGTTTCCTCATCCATTGAAGCAGCCATGTCCCATTTGATTCTGCCCAAACATGTCCAAGGCTTCTGAAGAGAAGCGAAACATGTGTAGTCCCACCTGGAGATGAGTCAGTGAGTTGTAAACACATACAAGATTTTCAGAACTAGTGAAGAAATCGCTCCAACTCTGGGCCTCGTGGCAATGGCTAAGAACTGGCAACAGAGAAACTGAAGGATGAGCAGACCAGAACAAGACTGCTAATACAGAACACGCCACAGTTGTGAGGAGCTGGATCAGGGTTATATCAAACCAAAGAACTATGTGGTGTTCAGTTATCCATAAAAACCACAACAGATATGATCCATGGCTGTACTTTGCATTGTCTGCACTAAATGCCGTGCTTTGGGTTGGCTTGGAGTTTTGTCCATGCATATTACTCTGCCTCACAGCTATTCCTTCCTGGTGCTGTTACCTCCCTAGAGCCAGGGTGCTGTGCAAGCTCCATAAACTTCAGCCTGAAATGGATGACTCTGCTGAGCAACATTTAAGCTTTAATTCTTTCAGTGGCTTCTGCGCATTTTGCGTATGCATCCATATCGTGGCTCGGCTCCCTCAAATCACAGTAGTGGCTCTTCTGGAGGAGTGGTAGGGAAACAAAAATCTGACAATTATTGCTGCTGAAGACAGTATTTTGCTGGGTGCTGGGCAAAAGCAAGCTCCTGACCATTGCTTACAAATACAGAGGTGAGCTTTTCTCCCTCCCATGTTTGTCAGGAGTTTAAACATCTAGGGGATTTTAACTGCTCTATTTTCCTTTGACAGCAACTTTGAGGTGCAGGTAAATGGTCATTCATACTTGTCTCATTTTCAACTCCAATCAACACATTATATGAATGAATATAAGGCTATAAAACATATAATACGCATTCACAGAGTCTCCCCCAAAATATCTTCAAATTCCTGCTGAAGCAAGTGGCATATAATTTAGGAGGTGGTCATCCAAATATAATTGCTAAATTTGTTTCCTTCCTGGTATCACATGTCTCGTAAAGCCAAAGAATCCTGTATAAGTTAATTTCAACATGTCTCCTTCCTAACAGGTATGTCATGAGGCACATTATGGAACAGCAATTTCCGTCAATTAATTCCGATGAGAACCTTTTAAAAGTTGTGTACTTCTGAGACCTGGTCTCCTGGTCATCATTTCTCCTGCAGAGAACAGGCAAATGGGATTTATACATGCTCAGGTGTCACTTCAGTGTGGAGATGGGATGTGGCTACAGCTCACACTTGGACCTGGGGAATTTAAAGTGCTTGTGCGTTCTCCACTTTTCCTCCAAAAAGCTGACAAAACAGGACTTTTGGAGGAATAATCAACCAAACAGGATGCTTTGCAGAAGAAGGATGCTTATTGTAGTGACAGATCCAGCATCAAAAACAGTGAAAGAACATTGGCTTATTAGTGCACTCGGTTTTTCCTGCTACTGAGATTTCATAACATAAACGGCAAAAATCACATTACAGAGACAATTCAAACATGAGTAGATATTTTTAAGACATTGCAAACTACTTGCCCTTAAACAGTTACTGCAAAATGCTATCAATTTTGCAGTCTACTTTATAATTATTTGTGGTGTAGTAAAAAAGATAGATGGATAAGGCGCACAGACTTCAAGGAAGAATCATAGAATCATAGGTTGTAAAAGACTTCTAAGATCAAGTCCAACCATGAACCCAACACCACCATGCCTAAAAACTCTCCTGTGCCTGCTCGGATAGTTAGTATTTCCCTTTACCATTCTAGCAGCTGGAGAGATCTATGATTGGGAGTAAGATGAGGAAAAGATCATAATACAGAGCACCCTTGTGCGTCTTTCCAGTTTGCCTGTTGGTTGTTTTGAGTAAGATCCTTCTATACCTCAGGAAAGTCTTGCCTCTGGGTAGCATCCTCAAAAGTAAGAACAGCTTTGATGAATACAGAATGATATTAGCAACCATCTAATTGGTTTTCTTTTTTCTACCTGCCCACCAAAGTCTAACATTGCTGGTCAAACACCCAGCTACTGTCACAGAGCTTTAAGTAGGAGAAAATAATTTCAGATGATAGAGCTCATCCTCTCAAGGGAAGTGAAAAGAAAGCCCAAGGTAGAAAAGTAGCTGGAAATGGCTGCCCAAAATCTGTGGGGGAGATGGGAAAGGGGAAAAGGTTTATTTTATGTTATTGGCACTGATATTATGAAGAGGGGTCACCAAGTGCCTGGGATATTTCTGTCATGCTGCAGCTTGTCTAAAGGGCGTAGCTCTTCTCCATTGAGAAGCAGACAGATCTCCACAGGAAAAGAAAGAAGAAAAGATCTGTTTGCAGGATTATTATATTTGCTCTGAGAGAGCTGGAAAGAGGCAGCTGAGAAGCAAATGGTTTCTTATGCTAGGACTAGGGGACCAAACTGGGGCAAAAGGCTCTAGAAGGGATCAAAATGAAGAAAATGAAAGGAAGAAAATGATGCCAACGGACATCTTCAGGAAAAGGCTGAGTGGCACGGCCCTTAGCTCTGCTGCCATAACTGTGGGGAGCACCCTTTCAAGCAATGGCTATAGGACCTTCCCGCAACAATCACTTACTCCTTCTTTCCTCCCTGCAGAATAAAACAGTTCTTTCCACACACCCTTGGGAGAAATTCAGGATTTAACCTTAAGTGGTCCGGAAGCATTTTCCATTTTCAGACTAAGCAAAATGTAGTCAAAATATTCTTTCTTCTGCCTGAGGATCCCATAGAAAGCACCATATGCTGGGGAACTGAAAATAAACCAGATATTCCCTACTGAGGTGTGAAATCTTTACACCGTTAATATCCACATTATCCACAGAGCAGATTTTCCTTTGGGCACTGCTGGAAATGGACCCCAGTTCTTGGCAACATTGATGTTTCTACATTAATATTAGTGAACCTTTCTTAAAAATTGCTGAGGCCTTGCAGCAACATGAAAAAATATTTTGTCCTCTAGATGAAGATTTTGACTTGAAACCTTGCTAAAGGTTGGTCATGTACATCACTGTATGAGTCGTAATGGAATCAGGAATGTAACCATACAACACAATTCATAGGCCTCTCTGAACAGCCAAAGCTACTGATGTGTCACAACAGCACTGCTCCTTACAGTACTTCCAGTCTTCCTATGATTGTGCCACTGTGATCTGGTCGAACAGTTAGCTGAAGACAAGCAAGCAGCAGGCAAGTGAGCTTTCTGATGACAGTGAGATGTGGAAACACCCATGCAGATATGTAGGAAAGCAACCTTTGTCCATCTTGAAATTCTGCTGCCGTTGTTGGCAGCTTCATTGCTCTGGTCCTTGTCACTGCAGTTACCTTATCTCAGTAGCAGAAGCCAACTTGGAAAAGCTTCACCAGGTTCCGTAGAATTATCTGCTCAGCCTGTTACTCCTCTTCCATGAGCAAGATGACTATGACATCTGAAGGTACACAATACTGGACAGTGATATCTGTCTGCTATAAAATTCCAGCTGCACAGGCACAGCTGATTTATATTCACAGCATTAATCAAGATTCCTTCAAGCATCCCAACGGCAGTTCAAAGACAGAAATGGCAAAAGAAATGGATTTCAAAAAAGCAATGATGAAAGTGTTAGTCTGAGTCGCAGTTTGGGATTCCTCTCTTCAGGGACTATCCTGCACTATGGAAAAAAAAAACCATCACAAACATGGAGGATAGAGGTATGTGGTGGAACATCTTACACAGGGCATCTTCCGAGACTACGGAGTGATGCATTTGAAAAAATTGTGTTAATAATGAGACTACTGTAAGCTGGTGTCACAAAATGATACAGACCCGCTTGGGTTTGTTATTGCTCAATTGCTGTGCTTGAACTGGTTCATCTTATGTATGGTCAGTTAAAGGTGCAGCCTCAGAAAGGTGTATATGTGAAGCATTTCTTCAGTTGATCTTACTTGCTATTCTTTGTTCAAACTTGTACCAAAATGTATTTAAATAATACTGAGAAAGTCTGTTTTATTGACTGCCATGGCTCTACCCTAGCCAGTTCTTGTCTAAAAAGTGGGTAAAGCCCTGTAAACACACAGAACTACAGAATCAAGATTGAAATTAACCTCCATGCAACTTAGTGAGACCATTCAAGCAGTCAGAGTCAGCGTTGTTTTACACCGGTAAAGTGTTGTTACAAGGCAAAATCTCATTGACTAGAATTATGTCAGTGTTTAGTACAAAATAATGTGCATTATCCCAGCTGTATGAAGTCATGATGGAGTACGGTGCCAATATACATTAAGAACTCTTTGCACCATCTTAGCAAAAATTTAAACATTGCCAGTGTCAACTGAAGGACAGCATTAATTTTGTTCATGTCATGCTGGGTCTGAAGAAAACTCCTAATGCAAAATGTTGAATATAATATCAATGAAAGATTCTGTTTGTTTCAAACTGAAAGGAAAAGAAATAATAATAATCCTCTTACCATGAGACACTCCACCCAGGTAATGATTCATCTAAATCCAAACTAAAAAAAAATAAAGAAAACTCTCTTTTAAAAATAAAATAAACCAAAGCTATTTACTCTGTTTGTGTTACACGGGATACTTGATGGGAGAATCAGAAATATAACTCTGGCCAGGCAATACATTCATTTATCTGCACAACCATCATAGTTTTCTACATCTCTAACCATCTAACAATCAGTTCTGTTGTTCTTTATTTGTGGAGAAGAGTACAGAAAAGACATGAGGATATCTCCTTAGTTCGTACAGAGCAAATAAATCTTAAAATAAGTTCCCAAACAAGCAAAAACATTTTGTGTGTTTCTATATTCAAGACACTAAGCAATACCTTTTCAGGTGTCTTGCCAACAGTTCAAGCATGGAACTGTCAAAACTACTCCTGTAATCACCTTAAAGACAGATAACCTTAAAGCTGGGAAGGCCACAGAGGCTTGGATAAAGGAGTCTGCACCTGCTTTACGTTGTTGCCTTTATGGCCAAGTTTTGTCAACTGCTAATTCTTTATTACAAAAGCTTTAAGTTTTCATAAGTGTTAAATCAAGAATTGTATAGACAAACAAAAATATTCAGAAATTTTAGACCCCTAAACATTGGGCACTGGGATAACATTTTGCTTTGACTTGCTGAAGAATCCTGCTGTTAGGATGAACTGGCTAATAAAATCCACAAGTTACTGGAAAATAGGAGCAGTGAATATTTTGAGCATACACTAAATGTTCATATTTGAACTGTCTTTCTCCTTGGTGAAACCCAAGCAACATTTGCTGCTAGGAGCGAGTCCATTGACTTCAATTGTCTTTGAATTTGTCCCAGTCTGAGAATGCGCCATTCCTCTGGCTCCTACTGCAGAGAGCGAGGCATGTGTCCTCTCCTGTATCGCACTTTACTTACCCTGTCTGCTCCTTCACTTGCCTTGATCCTGTATGTCCAAGATTTATCCTACTTTCTCGAATTCCGCTTCAGGTTAATTTCCATTGAAATCCACTGTTTTTATCTCAGATTCTAAGCAAATGTCGCATGAACTGAGGAAATGGTTGCTACATCATGAAACAAATGCAGCTAAGGCGATTAGACTTTGACAGCTGGCTGGTGTTGAAGTTCTTGTTTTAAAGATTCCTATAGTTATTTTTTTTAATCAATCTAGATGCGACATATTCCTAGGTGATAGGATGCATAGGCAAGCAATTTGTTTACAGAGGAAGATATAGAAAGTCCAATAATTATTATTCAGTGCTCAAGCCACTGATGTGTGTGTATGAATTATGTACTGTACTCCTGAAAAAAAAAAGCAGCACAATATGAGGCAACTTTCAAAGACTAACAATGCTGACAGTATGTGTCCTTTTAACTGAACACTTTTTCTTCAGGTCTCTTCAGTAAGAGGATAACTTCTTTAAAATAAAAAACTTAATTGTAGCTAGCGCTGAAATGATAAGTAAAAGATTTGACTCTCTACAGGAGGCTATTTTTTCAACTGATAAAAGGGGATAGATGTCTGACAGAATAATGGGATTAATTTATAAAACATGCTCAGCTTTGGACATTATGTCCAAAAGCAATAACATGATTACTGTTGCCTTTAAAGAAAGTACAAAAGTTTAATTTTAGGGAAAACACTGGAAATACTAAGACAGTAGGTATTTGATTGGCTTTGAGGATTTTAATAGACAGTTTAGCTACCTTTAAAACTGATGGCTGACATGTCAAAGGATACATTTTAAATAAGTTGTCTGGATTTCAAAATCTCAGCTACTGCTGGCTTTATTGGAAATCATACTGATAATATCTTTGGTAACAAGTCTAAGTTTCCTTGACCCAATTGTTGTGGGTCCCACCAACTTTGCCTGTCAAACAACATGGGGAGGGAACACTCAGACAGCTTTATCACCTTGAAATTAGTTTATTTTTAAACAATGTAAAAGAGTATTTTGTCACATGAACATATAGCTGTCTGCAAAGAAGCATTTACATGTTCACACACTGAAACAGGGTAAAGATATATTCTAAGGAGCTATTTTGAATATCCTGACCTTCACAGAACCGAAGCTTCAACTTTACTCAGTGCTAACACAGTTTCTCTTCACCCCCTCCCCTTTTCACAATACAATAAGATTTTATTTGAATATTGTAGTGTGGGTTGTAAAGTCCCACAGAATTGAAGTGGCAAGTCTCCAGGACCTGACTGTGCTAAGGGAAGAGATAAATTGTCTTTCATGAAGGAGTGAGCTATTGCTTCATGTTCAAAATCTCTCGGCTGTTAAGAATGAAAAACAAACACTTGGATTTTGCACTGTGGCCTCCTTACAATGTCCATGAAAAGAATCATATGAATGTCCACTGAAGCAGGCCTGCACATAGGATGGGCTTTGAAACAATTTCCAGAGAGAGTGGGGGCTTCACCTGCTCAGAAAAATAAAATTTTGAAAGACATTTTGGGGACAGGTGTATTATTATGCATTACAGCAACTGAACTCTTCCAACTTTTGTTGTTTTAAGCAAAAGAAATGTTAGCAACACTTAATATTAATAGAACTTCTAGGTCTGAAACAGAGGGCATTTATAACATTTTAAAAATGAATAAAGTATGCTTTGAGAAGCATTCTTATTATATCAGAAATACAGTTTTGTACCAGACATACTGTTACTCTACAGGATTTGTCTGTCTCTCTATATATAATAACAGAATTCTAACATTAAACAGAAACCCAAGTAATATAAGCACCTCTACTTAGAACTTGAACTACAATACTAACAGTCCTTCTCATCGTTAAATTTTAAATCTTCATTGCCAAATACACGAGACAAAATAAATCATTTTGTGTAGCTGCAGAAACCTTTCTCCCCCAGATTCCTTTCTTTTCCCCTCCAAGAATTTCTCATGCTATTTTAGTGGTAGCATAACATGTTAACTTCTTTATGCTGCACTTTGCTGATATGAAGTTTTATTGTACATGTTAATATAGGAAAGCTACAAGAAAGTTGCTTGATCTTCTTCCAAGTTTTAAATACCAATTTTAAGCAGCAATAGTCTCATTCACTAATTGCTGTTTATTTCTTACATGCTGCTGTATTTTTCCTTTTCTTATTTTGTCTCTCTACCACAGCTGAGTCTATTTAATTGCAGCACAATTTTTCATTCTGCTCAGGTCATTTTTATTTCCCTCCTTCCCCCACTTTAATAATATTTGCACAGAAAAATACTGAGTACTGTGTTATTTTTGGCTTTTGATAAAAGTAGGCAATCCATTCTAGCTTTGTGTTAAAACTAAGGTTAAGTATCATTATAAGTAAGGTGGGGACCAAAACTGCTGAAATGTGTTTTTCAAGAGGTCTGCTTCGCATTCAAGCACTAATTCGCAGTGATGCAACGTTGGAATCTCACTGATAAACAAAAAAATGCAATTGTCTTTTCTGTTAACAGGTTAAAAAGAAAGAAACGGGCAAAACCTCTCTTTTCTTTTCTACTTCCAGAGATGGTATCTTCTTGTTCTAGAAGTTTTAAACATGAAACAGCTATGGTGTCCTACTCCCACATATTCTTCTCATGCCTTCCCTCCTCTGCAAGTTTCTCCTTTGCTTTGAGCCTCCAGCCTTTCCCTCAACTTTGCCACTCAGGTCAAGAAATGGAAATGGAAGCATTAATGAAGTTTTTGCTTTTATTGCCCAGACCCATGGTCTCTTCAGGTATCCTGGAGACTTTTCTGGAACTGCTTAATGCAGGGAAAAGAATAATCTTCCTTGTAGTTCTAATGTTACCAAACCGAACTCGAATTAGTCTGTATGTTCTTCAAGGAAAGAAGCCCACTCTCACTTTATGCTTTTCTGTGTGTGTCTATGTGTTCATATGACATCTAGCAAAATGAGGTCTTAATTCTGATCCAAATCTAAAAATTGGTCACAAGATAATTGAAAGAATCTCATATTCAGTAAATGTTCTGTATTCCCTCCCTCTCATTGCTTACTTTCTTCTCTGCATAGTTTTTTCTTCATCTTTCTCTGTTTCTTACACTGTATTCATAATGCAGTGAAATGTCAAGGTATTTAAACCAAAATAACTCAGTATTAGATAAATCAAGTACTAAAATTGTGGGCTGTTTTTTCCCCCTCCTGGTCTTCTTCATAACCAAAAGAGATTAATGATGGTAATGAGAGGCTATTCAAACTTTCCATGGAAGGTGGAACATAAGTGCAACTTAATAATGAGCTTCTTAGCAAAACCTCTTTTGACATGCCTGTATTATTGACACTACTTACCAGGCTCCTGCTGAGTTTAGGGCCTTTCTGTTCTGAGCACTATGTAAACAAAGAAGAAAAATAATTCCTGAGCTAATGAGGCCTGCTTTAGACTTGGCAGAGGGAGTGAAAATAGGAAGTTACTCTTAGTCTTCAAAAAGGATTATGAAGAGGGGTTGTGTACACTATCCTTGAGAGTATTGCTATCCTGGTAAGACTTGACTTATAAGAATGATACTGCAGAAGATGTTATAGTTGGATGAACCTGTTAAGACAAACAAGAGAAGGAGGCTCTGTAAATTGAGTAGATGCTGTCCTGTCTGTTCTTAAATTTTAAAAATCCAAAATTTCAGAAAAGTTAGAGAAAAAAATAAGACCTAAGACAGGACTTTTCAGGAATCCACTGTTACATAGTACTTGAAACTTTACAAACGTTGACTTATGCTGTTAGAGTTCTGATAAGTACTTATATTACAGTTATTGTTGGAAAGTTCTGCTGAGGTTTTAATAAAAATAGACAACTTGGAACTGCCAAAGAAAGGATTATTTAAAAAAACAGTTGCACATAAATCCATGTAAAAAGCTTTCAGTGGCTAACTGAATAAATACAGTAGAACACCGGTAAAGAAGCTGGGAAACCTCTGCTACAATTTTGTATTACTTTGTTATAACATTTATGTTAAATAACCCACTTTAATCTCAGCTCTTTAAGATACACACAAGCCTGTTAGATCTTCAATTCCTCTTCCATCTTCACTCCATATACCTGCTACTTACTGCAGGTATAAAAGATTTTTAAATTCCTGCTTCACTCTGTTCACACGACTGGAATAGAGGACAGTTCTGCATCAGAGGGAAGAAGGAACTTGTGTAATGACAAAACAATTAAGTTCAGTTGCACAATCTGACTGAAATTTACTTTTTTATAATTGAGAAGCCAACAGTAAATATCAGCACCTTCCAAGCACTACAGTCTCTCTCTGAATCATTCTTCCCATGTCATCCCTTGACTTGTCAGGTGTTTTTGTTGGCATGTATTCAGCAAACATCAGAAAAGTTTAAGCTGGAGCTGTGATGTGGAAAGCGTGGTCTGAAGGAGATAGGACTGGAGCCTAAAAATTTTTGTCAATTTGTGTTACTTTGTAAAGCTATAAAGGCAATTAAGTCACAGGAGTTGTCTTAAGAAAATAAACCAGTATTGCCTCTGTACAGGCACACAGTCTCAAGTCTCTTCTAGACAGGTATTTTTCTGTTATCCAGAATGCCTTTACAAAAATATTAGGATGAAACAGCAAACATTGGTTCAAAAATAGACTTTCTTTCCTTCTAAGGTTGAGGAAGGATGAACTTCCAGTGTCCTTTGACACTGTCCATAGTGTGATAGGAATAGTTTCTTTCTCTTCAAGTTTCACAACTTTGATGCTTTTCAATTCAGAAATTAATTTCTAAACTCAGCAGAGGTAAGCTTTCCTTTTAAAAATATTAAATCCAGACATTTTCCTTGACTTGTGGATTCTTTAATGTTTGAACTGAATAATAATTCAGTCCTAGACAATATATTTGCTTACAGAGCTTTTTATCACCATTGCTTCAATGGCTATTTTGCTATTCCGGCTGCTGCAGATGTATGCTAGATTTCTGTGTGCTGTCTGTCCAGTCCCATGCTGTTCAATCATTGCCCAAACCGTCTTCACATTTTCCACTAATAAAACCATGGTATAGAGAAATTGTCACATTTACGGTGTTACTTGAAATAATAATCCCTTAAAACATAATATACTGAAAGGGCAAATAAAACAATGGCCCTCAAGATGGCTGAGGCTATGAAACTCAGCTTTAAAGACTATTTTTTTCTTTTCATTGCTGTTGCTCTCAGGCTTTGCCATCACTTCATCTTGTACTGAAGAATACATAAATTGCTCAACAACAAAGTGAAATTGAGGAGATTTTCAAACTCCTAAAAGAGATTAAAGTATACTCAATCTCAAGAACATTTGTTAGGAAGTCTGCTTTACTCATGTCTCTTGCATCCTTCCACCCACAGAAGCAACTGTAAAAACTGAATTTTGTATTAGTCTGAGAAAAGAAAACCACAAAACCAAAACTGTTAGTGTTTGGAGATCAGGTAGGTGTGCGTAATAAATTTTTCTATCTCTTTTTTCACTGTGCATTTGTATGGCGACATTCCCTGAAGTGTACTAATATTACATAAAGGCAAGAGGCTTGAACAGGTCTGTAATTTGTTCTCAGTGGCAAATGTAAGATGTACCATCTCTAGAGAAGATTGCTGAGAGGATGAAAGAGCTCTATTTCTTCCATTAAACAGCCCCAGCTCTGTGTGTCAACCAAGAGAGGAGCATGGCTTCTCTACCAGATAATCTGCTTCTGTGGACTACCCAGTGATGCTGCATGCTGCATACAGGTCTGAATCACCAGTGATACTGCTGTCACATTACATCATTATCTCTCCGCCATGAAGGTCTTCACATCCTCATTATGATGCACCCACCTGTATTATCTGCATTATTTCAAAACACAACAGCAAGTAGGTCACAGAAAAATGTTTATGCATTTTCCACAAAGCATAAAAAGAATGGGTCTAAACTTTATGGACTGCATACAAACTAGCCCAGGTTTCTTTAAGTATCTGGGACAGAACATCCAAGCATGTTGTTATGGTTGCATGACAGACTGTGCTTTAGAACCTGGTAGGATATTTGTCAAGTGACAGGCTGAGTTTCCTTTACCCCTCACAAAACTTGAAGCCTTACAGTCCCATAGTTCTGTATTCTCAGCTGTGTTAGCATTATGGACCCAATTGTATCTGGCTAAAGAAAAACCCTTCCTGCCAAAGAGTCTATGATCAGCACACTGGGTAAAAATGACTCAAACTGAGGTATTCTTTCATTCAAAGAACATAGAAAAGCAGGAAAAAGATAAAACGTTAGGTATATACCCATATTTCCTCTTAACTACACCTTAATCTTTACTTTCTGTGCTTCGTAAGTCAACTTTCACCCAGTTTTGGTCTGGGAAAAATAAACTAAGCTTCTGCAGTGTGCTTTATTGAGCTAGTGGTAACTTTGCAGTGATACAGTCTCAGACTTGGGTCGAGAGGATTAAACTGAGCAACACTTATAGCTGTTCATCATACTGTTTCATCCAGTTAATGGATGTGCATTTGGCTGTCTCTAAATCTTAGAAAAAGCAGGAAGTAGGTTAAGCTTCTCAACTAGTAATAACACAGGAGGACACCTGAAACCACTCATAGAGACCCCAAGTCTGAGTCTTAAATCAGTGAGAATTGTCAGTGGAGTTCCACTGCACAGAATCAGACCTGTGCAGCCTTTTTCTCATTTAAGTACTGCAAAATCTAAATATATTACGCAAAGAAAAAAGATAAAAATAAGAACTGAAATCTCTGTGTACGTATTTGGTGTGCAGGAAAACTGCAGTGTTTTAAATGAGACTTGGGTATCAGAAGGAGGACTGAATGCAGCTCTAGGTGTTGAATTTCAAGAATTTTAGCTAGTCAAGGACTAGCTAAAAGTGGAAGAATGATCATAATCCAGAATTTTGAAAATCTGGTTTACCAGGGAACAATGCAAAGTCACGAGTGTTTTTCATAAAGAAAAGAAACAGGGAAAGGACATGATTACAGACGTCAAATATGTAAAGAGTTGCATGAAGAGGGAGGAAGCGGTTTGTTCTCTATGTCCATGGAGAGCAATGTACCATAGGAAAAGAGGGAATGTGCAAGGAAGAAGTGAGTAACAAAGTGCACTCAGGCCTCCCGGGTCTCCATGTCTCATAACAAGGACTGGGAGATGAAAGAATGATCAAGTTAAGGACTGCCTAGGTAAGGTGGATGTACGGGACTGTGTGGAATGCCTCGGAGGGTATTCAGAGAGCCAAATGCTGTGAGGCTACTGTTTGCCATCTCTGAACTTGCATCCTACCAGCATTCTCACTTGCAGGCGCAAGGAGACCTTCACTATCTCACAACTTGACAGTCAAAGCTGGGGCACAATTATTGCTATCCATTAAGTTGTCTAACACCTAACATGTGAAAACTGAAAGAATTTCACCACTTAGACTCCTTTAATTAAGTTGACATGATGCTATTTATGAATATTAACATGAGACTACTTATGAATGTTAACATGCTGCTACTTATGAATATTTGCATTACAGTAAAATCTGCAGTAAATTTATTACCAGATCAGTGTTTTCTTTTGTTTGTGTTTTTTTTCTGGAATGGATTTCTTGACCTCTTTTTGCTCCACAGCTGAGGGTCCACAGTAGCCAGATTTTCCTGTTCTGTTGTCTTGCTTTCTCAGCTTCCCAAGCGTGGGTCAGCCTGGTCCAGAGTTGTACCTGAAGCAGTAGGCTGAAAGGCAGGGTGTATTAGCACTCTGCTAATTTTCCTCACTGGCTGCCGAGCCAAAGCACACTCACGACTTCCTAGCTTGGAGCACAGCCAAAATAAATCTGTGACTACACTTATCCAAGCAGATACACACTTCAGCATTTAATTCCTTTTCATGAACATCATTCTAAAAACCCTTTCCTCTTTCAGCGTAGGAAGCCACTGTCTTTATACATGGCTTAGCATCAATGTTGCCGAAGGCAGTCAGAAACAGCAGCCATTTTGAAAGAAAACAAACTTTGTGTTTTGCTGGGGAAAAAAAAATTGCACCGGCTTCTGATGAAAGTAAATTTCATCTCTGTATTTTTGCTGTTAGTTCAAAGGCTACCCATGTGCCTACTGTACTGCGTCTATTCTTAGCAGAGGCAAGGAGGGTGGGACAAGGAGGAGTAAGTGTGCATTTAAATAGGATACAGCAGAGGAGTGCACGTGCTGGGTGTATGGTCCGGCAAGGGAGGGCAGGGACTTGTGAGGAAGCCCAGCGTGGACACCTCAGCCACATGGGCTCCTGTGCCACCAGAAGGAGAAAGGTACTTTCCTACATCCTTGAGGGCCATTCCTTTTAATAAACATTCTGCTGAAGGTAAGGATCCAGCCGAATGAATGCGAGAATCGTAACCTAAGGTTATTGCATGATTTCACTGGGCATTGCAGAGCAGAGGTGGGGTTGACTGTGTTCCTCCACTGTCCATAGCCAGTGCTTAATTTTTAGAGTTAACTTTTAACTTTTTTTTTTTTAATATGTATTTTGTATTTCTAAGCTCTATTTTGATTATATTGTGTGTGATGGTTTTGAGCAGAAAAATTCAGTGGAGCTGGTCAAACAAATTTTGAGCAGGATTTTTGAGCACAACCACTTCTTGTGGAAGATTCTGTTTTGACAAGAATTTGACAGTTTCAGAAATTGCAAATCAACGCTCTTTGTCTAGAAAACAACAGAATCAATCATTTTACCAGTAAAAAATATTTTTCAGTTGCAAGTTTAAGTTAATTAAATCTTTTAAAGTAAGTTCATTCATTAAAATTGATTGCATTGTTGAGTGAATTGTTTGGATTGAGGTGGATTGTACTGAATGTTCTTGAGATCTCAGTTTTTTCTTGGGTTTGGGGTGGGAAGAGATTATGAAATCTTGACCTTTTTCATTATGATTAAACTGTTTCCCATACAGTTTTAATTTCTAACAGTAAAAGAATGTGTTTTAGTATAGATTTCAGATATATGCTGTCAGCCTTAACTCAGTTTTATTGCAGGTTTCTATAGCAAATTTATTAACTGACACAAATACATTAAGCCTTAAAAGCAGACCATATTGTAAGCCAACCACTGATATAGAAAAATTGAGGCTTAAATTCTATCTATCCCAGCTCCTGTTCTCCCCTTCACCTTCCAGCACTTCATTGAATGAAATTATTAACATTGATCACATGCAGTTGTAGCAGAAAGTGGCAAGGTTTTTAAAGGCCATTATTTCATGTGGTAGCTTACTTCATTGTCTCATAGACACCCTTAAAATGTTGTGTCTCCTGCATAGACAAGCTTTACCTCTATCATAAAATTGCCCTTGTGTCTGAAGAACAGAACTACCACCCATTAGTCATCATTTGAGAGCTTTAGGTGATTTTTTAGTTACCTTGGCTCCACACCAAGAGTTGTCTGGATGATAAAGACTGTGGCCCAGCTCAAGGAGTGGAAAATAGGTTAGATGTGCTCATGGTAGGTTACATTACTGAGGACATGTTCTTCAGCTTTTTTTTGTTCTAATTAGCTTTCCGAAGGGCTGAGAATTCCTGTCCAGGTAACTTCATAGAATCACAGAATCATAGAATGGTTTGGTTTGGAAGGGACCTTATAGATCATCTAGTTCCAAGCCCCCTGCCGTGTCCCATGGACAGGGACATCTTCCACTAGACCAGGTTGCTCAAAGCCACATCCAGCCTGGCCTTGAACACTGCCAGGGAGGGGTCATCTACCGCCTCTCTGGGCAACCTGTTCCAGTGCCTCACCACCCTCATAGTAAAGAATTTCTTTCTTATATCTAACCTAAATCTACCCTCTTTCAGTCTAAAGCCATTACTCCTTGTCCTATCACTACATGCCCTTGTATAAAGTCCCTCTACAGCTTTCTTGTAGGCCCCCTTCAGGTACTGGGAGGCTGTGATAAGGTCTCTCTGGAGTCTTCTCTTCTCCAGGACGAACAACCTCAAGTCTCTCAGCCTTTCCTCATAGGAGAGGTGTTCCATCCCTCTGATCATTTTTGTGGCCCTCCTCTGGACCCGTTCCAACAGGTCCACATCTTTTCTGTGCTGATGGCTCCAGAGCTGCACGCGGGACTCCAGGTGGGGTCTCACCAGAGTGGAGCAAAGGGGCAGAGTCACCTCCCTCAACCTGCTGGCCACATTTCTCTTGATGCAGCCCAGGACACAGTTGGCTCGGCTGGGAGTGCACAATGCCAAGTCATGTTGAGCTTCTGGTCAACCAGCATGTGCAAGTCCTTCTCCTCAGGGCTACTCTGAATCCCTTCATCCCCCAGACTATATTTGAGTTTGGGATTGCCCTGACCCATGTGCATGACCTCGCACTTGGCCTTGTTGAACTTCGTGAGGTTCACACAGACCAACCTCTCAAGCCTGTCAAGGTCCCTCTAGATGGCATCCCTTTCCTCCAGCATGTCAACCCCACCACACAGCTTGGTGTCGTAGGCAAACTTGCGGAGGGTACACTCAATCCCACTGTCCATGTCAGTGACAGAGATGTTAAACAGTGCCAGTCCAAATACCGACCTCTGAGGAACGCCACTTGTCACTGGTCTCCTCTTGGACATCAAGCCGTTGACTGCAACTCCTTGAGAGTGACCATCCAGCCAATTCCTTATCCACCGAATGGTCCATCCTTCAAATCTGAGCCTCTCTAACTTAGAGACAACAATGTCGTGCAGGACAGTGTCAAATGCTTTGCTCAAGTCCAGGTGGATGACATCACTTTCTCTTCTCTTATCCACCAACATGGTAACCCTGTTGTAGAAGGCCATCAAATATGTCAGGCATGATTTGCCCTTAGTGAAGCCAAGCTGGCTGTCACCAATCATCTTATTTTCCACATGCCTTAGCATAGTTTCCAGGAGGATCTTCTCCATGATCTTGCCAGGCACAGAGGTGAGTCTAGCTGGCTTGTAGTTCCCTGGGTCTTCCTTTTTACCCTTTTTAAAAATGGGGGTTATGTTTCTCCTTTTCCAGTCACTGGGAACTTCACCGGACTGCCGTAGTTTCTCAAGTAATGGATAGTGGCTTAGCAACTTCATCCACCGGTTGCCTCAGGACCCGCAGATGCACCTCATCAGGTCCCATGGACTTGTGCACCTTCAGGTTCCTTAGACTGATCTTCTACAGTGGGTGGTTTTTCATTCTCATAGTCCATGCCTTTGCCTTCTGTGACTTGGGTGGTGTGGCTAGGGCACTTGCTGGTGAAGGCTGAGGTAAAAAAATCATGGAGTACCTCACCCAGACTTCTCTGTATCCAGGTTAACCAGGTCTTGCATTTCCTTCTGAAGAGGGCCCATATTTTCCCTAGTCTTGCTTTTATCACTGATGTACCTACAGAAGCTTTTCTTGTTGCCCTTGATGTCCCTAGCAGATTTCATTCTACCAGGGCTTTAGCTTTCCTAACCTGATCCCTGGCTGTTCAGACAATTTCTCTGTCTTCTTCCCAGGCTACCTGTCCTTTCTTCCACCCTTTGTAGGCTTCCTTTCCATTTCTGAGTTTTCCCAGGAGCATCTTGTTCATCCATGCAGGCATCCTGGTGTTTTTGCCTGACTTCCTCTTTGCTGGGATGCACCACTTCTGAGCTTGGAGGAGGTGATCTTTGAATATTAACCAGCTGTCTTGGTCCCCTCTTCCCTCCAGGGCTTTATCCCGTGGTACTCTGTGGAACAGGAAGAGGCCAAAGTCTGCTCTCCTGAAGTCCAGGGTAGTGAGCTGGCTGTGTGCCCTTCTTAGTGTCCTCAGGTTCTTGAACTCCACCATTTCATGGTCACTGCAGCCAAGGCTGCCCTTGAGCTTCACATTCCCCACTTCTTGCAATAAAGTTGTGATCAGACAAGAGGATGGATGACTGTGTCATTTTCCTTGGACATGTGATGGAGGGAGGAATCACCACCAGATTTACATCATCAAACACCGTTAATAGAAAATGCATTTCACAAATAAAGTACAAGCAAATGCTCCAAAATTCGAGGACAGGTTGTCCAACTGCTGACGTATACTTTCAGCCAAAATGCACTCAATCATGCAAAGCACACTCCACAAAGTATATTCTATTTACCTACATGACCTTTGCCTTGCTTTGATTCACCTCCATTTGGCTATACTGCATTCTGGAGACGTGATGATATGTTTGCCATCCGAGTGATTAATGCTGAAGATAAAGTAGAGCTAAATTTTCACTTAAAATATCAGCTTTATCTCTGCATTTCTCAATACTTCTGATATTTTAAATGCAGCATTCTTTATAGTAGTTTTTATTTGAAATTATATTCCTTTGTCATTGGAAAAATACCTGATAACTAGACATGTCCATTCGGTGGTATGACACTATGTATGACATCATTATTCTTATGCTATGAACGTATACCAAGAACTAGGTAAGAACTAGGTAAGTGTATTACCCATTATAAATTGAAAAAATTCACAGTTTGACACAGTTCAGCCATGTCAAAAGGGAGAGTTAATGAAATATAGGTGAGCAAATAGGAGACAGAGGAAAGGGTTAGGAAATTATGCAAATAATCCTAATACTTTTCAACACAGATGAAGCAGTGTGGGACTGCAGTTGCTTGGTGCTAGTAAAGTCTGGTATTGTCCTTTTCCCAATTTCTCCTGTACATGGAAGGACATTTCAGAGAGAGATCAGCACAAGCGTTTAAGGAATATATAAATGTCGTTGACATCCTTTGATCAGAACTATGCTTGAGACCATATTCAAATATCTGTGTGTAGTTTGCTATATATGTAGTATGGAATATTGTTCAGTATGCCATAGTAAAAATGACCAGTTTCATCACTCTATGTCATCTATATATACATGTAGCTTACTGGTGAGAAAAAACACGTTTTACTTTGATCTGAAAGTTGAGTGAGATATGTTTTTTTCTGATTTATTCCGTGTCAGTACAAATACAACCTGTATTTTAGCTGGAGAATTTTTATTGTGGGTGGATGCAAAATGATGTATGGAACAGAAAGAACATAGTTTAATTTTTTTTTTTAGACGGAGGCTGAACAGGGAACATAGACTGTTGGATAAAAAAGCAGTTAAAAAATGTCTCTTCTGATTTGTAAACTGAGCAGATTTAATCTGGAAATCACCAAGGGAAAATAAATACAGTACATGATAGATGTCACTTTTATAGTGTCATTTTTTTTTGACCACAGCTACACTTTAGCAGTTCTGCTGACATGATAGATGTTCCAGAGGAGCCTTGTGCCTCACAGAGTTTTAACTGCAAACCCTTATACTTAACACGTATCTCCTAAGGCAATAAGACACACCGCAATCAACACTAACATCATTTAAACCTGCATCAGCCAGATACTACAGGTCTGTGTCAGTTATGATTGCTGCCCATTAATGCAATCCTTCATTATTATACCACCTATTATTTTACCATTTGTTATTATACCACCTATCTCTAGGTGGTACGAATGCAGTTTGCATCATCCAGTAGATGTAAAATGAAATTATATGCTCATAAAAGTGTTATTATCCATCCTCTGTTGTTTCAAAATCATTCAAACTGGAGTGATTAGTCCCATATGGGAAAAGAGAGCTAACAATGATACCTAGAGATTTGCAGGACATGCATTTGCTGCAGTAAGGCCACTAGAATAAGAGGAGAGCCTGAGAGGTGATGATTTTTAGAGGAACAGTATAGCATAAGAAATGACAGTAGGAAAGTAAAAGAACTGAAAAAAAGGGAAAAGAGAAAGTGCAAAGTGAACACTGGCACTAAATCCAGCAAAAAGTGGTAAAGGAAAAAAGCAGATATGCAGGGGAGTGAATAAGCCTTTAGTTATCCATAAGTGGTCCCATTACCAATTTAGAATTCATTACAAGCATTAGCATGACAGCCATCAGCATCGTTTCTGGAACCTCCCTAAATGCTTTCTTTCATCCTTGTGAAAATCTCCAAAGCATAGCAATGCAGTGTGCCTGGTGCAGAGCCAGCTTAGAGCTTCTCAGCTGCATAGCAAAAATAGAGTTATGCTACCAGAAGGCTAAAAAAGTGGGACCAGGCCAACATCCTCTCCTGCCACTGGAGCAGGCGGAGATGGGGTGAAAGGGAGCTGTGGGGAGGGAAGCTCGTTCCTGCGACGGATGAGGGGACAGGCTGTGTTCTTCTGGGGAGACCTTCGCCCCAGACCTCCTGCTGGCACCTCAGCAGCAGCAGGAGTGGCATTAGTGGTCAGGAAGATCTCCAGGGCTTTGGCACAGCAGCCTACTTTGCTGAAAATCTGTTGGTATCCCACCTGCCCTGTGGCTGGATTCCGTCTATTGCCAGCTGAAGAGCAAGAGAGACTGACCAAATCTCTTGACATTAGGGGCATCTCAGGTTTCTTAATGTCTGATAATGTGTGAATTGGTGTTCTCAGTGACGATAGCTAAGGAAGAAACAATGGACATACCTTGAGTTGAGAATGTTTCTTGTTAAACGGTGTTTGCTGAAAAATGCATTTTTGAGTACAGATAAACCTTTGTAGAAAGTTGTACTGAATTTGACATAGAATTTTAGTTAATAAAGGTTGCAATATTTTAATGTTTTGTAAATAGGTTTATATGGGTTTGCCTCAAGTATTTAATTTTAAAATTTAATAAAAAATAGCAATGTAAAATGTGTTAGTAAGTAAGAACATCCAAACCAAGGTGAAACACATCTTTTTAGTTGGACAAAATGTTTCATTTTACAAGAAACAACCCTTGTTTTCTAATGTCAGAAGTAAATGTGGGAGAAATTTAAAAAAAAATAGATCCTTAAATGAGAACTATGCCTCTAGCTTCTCTGAGGACTACTGCTTTATGTTGTGTCCTTGGAAGGCAATTGTGCAGTCCTCCAGTAATTGAGACAACATTGTTGTGGCATTTTGTTTTACTGAGGAAGTGGGTCCACGTTGCAGATAACCGCATATCTCTTTTTTAATCAAATATTGTGTTTGCCTGGGACACTCAGAGATTCAAACACATTTACAAAGACAGCCGTACCGATACAGCATCCTTCATGGTGACCCTCAGAGCGTCTTCAGGGAAACAATATTCTAACAGCATAATGTTTTCTGAGAAGCATATTGTTTCCCTCATAAAAAGGAGCAGCCAAGTTTGAAGTTAGCTAGAATAAGCTGGTGTTAGTCTGACGGTCTATCAGGAAGAATTCAGTGCCGCATTCTGCAAATGACACTAATCTCAGACAATTTTGGTGTGAAAACATATGGCATCCTAGCACCAAAGCCAAGTTCCAGGCCTTGAAGGATGGTGCTCTTTAGTATGCTTATTGGAAGCAACCTAGGGGGTAGTAATAATATAAGAGGACAACACAGCAGATTAGCTATTAAAGGTATAAATAGCTATTTATGTATAGATATGTAATCAGCACTCTGCCCTCTTCTCCCTTTACTCTTTCATAAGTATTTCTGTAAAAATAATTTGTTTTGAGGAAGTTTAAATCAGGGTCCTAAATTTCTATAATTGGTTCAGTTTTGTTCTTGAGGTGACTTTGGAGATTTCTTGAAAGAGAACAGAAAATTGTATCTTCTCTTCCACATCCCTATTGTTCATGATGAAAAAAGAATCAACTTTTGTCTGAATTCTGAATCTAAACTTTCGCATTTCAAGAAGTGCAGTAATGTTGTTGCAGTTAAACATTTTACATTACATCACAGAAAGGTTGGTCTGATTTCCATTCTTGGCTCATACTTCATGCTTGGGTCAGATTTACTTCACTACATTCCTTGTTACTGTGAATATTGAAATGTCCTATGTCTTGATTATGTTTCCTTCTTTTCACCAGTATCTCCAGATAGATGTGAAGAAATGTTTACTGCATGACATTCACTGCTGCTGGAATACATGCCTAATTTCAAGGCTCTTGTGATCTTTTAAGCAAAGTTTTCTGGGCGTTTAATGTGAGTAGTCTGAACAATCATCTTTAACTTTTATGATGACATCTGATGTTCAAAATGCAGCTTAAAATGCAGACTTCTTCCAGCTCACCACTTCTATATGTCAGGCACCATTCTGTGACAACGCTGGATTAAATGAGAAATAATACAGACTTGGCCTTTTTTTTGAGTTTCCATGAAGACATTTTGACTTTGAAAGCATGAAAGAAATCAGCAGCTTACCTGGGTGAGCCTTCCCTGCTGGCAGGGAACAGTTGGTGCAGGCAAAAAGATTGGTCTTCCCTTTCTTTTTGCTTTTCATTTTATCTTGCTGAAACAGAACAGCATTTTTCCAGAACAGCAACATTTCAGTCCAGAGAAGCTGTGTTGCTAATTATCATTTATTATGCTGAGTGACTGTTGGTAATGTGCTGCATGTAACCCGTTTCACACAGGAGAGAAAATTCCTTGGAAGCCTTACAAAAATACTGAGCACGCTGTGGTTCCTGAGTAGTAATAAAAGAGGAGAAAGGGGAGAAAGTCTGTAAAACTGGTGTATGACATGGTGAGGTTGTGACTTTCTGTAGCTTACATTGTGTTCATCACGTGTAGATATCTTCACTGCTGAAGTCCATGTCTCAACAGAAAGGACCGTCAGGAGGACTTAGATGAACAAGGTTATCTCCAGGGGAGCCCTACATGGACTTGGCACGTGTTTGGAGTGTTATTGCAAGCACAGTGAAAATAATGGGAGGTCTGGGGTACTGAAGCAGATATTACACACTGAGAGTAGGTGGTGGCCAAATACTGAAGCCAGATAAAACAGCAGGAAGCAGACCTGGGGATCAGTGTAGCAAAGAAATGGGAGACAAATACATTCAGGCAGGGATGTTTAAACAACTGGTCAGCAAGTAAGGTTTGAGCAGTACCATCCTCCTAACCAAACAGAAGCAACATGGACTTTAGTGAGATCAGAAAAAATTATATACAGCAGTTAAGCCTGGAAACGAGAAACCTACTTGAGACAATTGTTATTGTTATGACCATTACTATTATTGTTGTTATTTGCCTGTACAGACAGAAACCACCAGGTACTGTGTATGCAGAGAACAGAGTAGCAAGATTAAGATTTGACGGACAGGTGGCCAGGCAGCAAAGTGCAGTGCTTGTGTACATTTTAAAATACTCCAGTAGTCCTTTTCTAGGATGACGTATCTTACCGTACACCAAATGAATCTCAGAGGTGCCACGCACTTGTGAGCTCGCCATCATATCATATTTCCAACTTGTCCCATCAGTTCCACATGTGTTTTACATCTGTTGTATAAACTGAAAGCCTTATCTCAAGCCTGGCCTTATTCTTTTTAGCTATTAAATTGCCCCAGTTCAGTGTAGAGGGTTTAGGTTTTTCATTATTTGTTTGGAATAGAGGAATTTTAGAGGAGAAAAAAGCACAAAAAAATTGCGTTCCTGCTTGGAAAAAGCTTATCATCTAAGATATACAAATATCCTAAGAACTAACTCACATGGCAGATAGTATAAAGTATGTAAACCATATGGAGGTGTTTACCACCAGTCCTGGACTTTGGCGAGTCTTTCCTGTGCGGGACAACAAAGGGCAATAATTTGGGAGTGAATGAGAGTGCTCAGGGATATTGAGAGCCTGGGAGATGAGGCTCATCTGAGAAAGAGAACATACAGAAGAGGAAAAGAAAGTTTTCCTTGAGGAATGATTCTTTCAGCTAACAGACATCCTGCTAGGTCAGCAAACCTTGCTTCACATAGTGCGGGAAAGAACAAAAAGCTGGAGAACTCCTCACTATGTCCCAGCCACTGGTAAAGATGAGGATGTCCTGTGCCCTCAGGCAGGGGTGCTGAGTAGGGTTAGCCAAAAACCAACAGTTTTGCTTTGTGAAAAATCTCAAGGTGGTTGAAATTGATGCAAGCTGTCAGCACACAGGAGATAAAGACTTTCTGATAGTTATTGTGGAAAGAATATGATGAATCTGTTAGCCAGTGAAATAAGCATTTTACAGGGCAATGACCTGTACAACAGAGTGAGGACATGGTCCTGACGCTGTACGTGGGTACATTGTGGGCAGGTGAGTGTGTGTGTGAGGATATCGACCAGAGTATCTCGTCCCCGCATCATGCAGCCACCAGGTCTTGTGATGGGCAAACTGGGTCCCTGCTTGGCGCTGCCTGTCGTCCAGCTAATCACTTTGGTACAAAAAGCCCAGCATTGTTGACTGCCCTCAACAACATTGCTGTTTGGTACTCACTGTCACAGGGCTTACCCAGTGGGGAATTTGTGCCTCTCACAAATGGAGTGGAGGAAAGGTAGAGCAATACAGCAGGGGAGGAGGGAAAATGGCTGTCTTTTCCTTTTTTTGCACTGCTTTTCACCCCAAATCTCTGTGACCAAACCCAGCTCCTACCCCCGCAGGAATTCCATTATTTCACTTTGAAAATCTGGTCAGTCTGCTCATTGTTAGGTTAAATCAGGATTCCCTGTGCTGTGCCTAATGTGTTATGTAGGGAATTTAGTAATGACGCTTAAAATCCCTTCCAATTTAAGTTTAAATCCCTCTCTACAATTGAATCTTCCATTACTGACAAAATTATTCTGGATTATTTTTGAACAATCAAATTTGCTGTGGACACGTTTCCCTTGATAGGCTGAGCTTCACCCCCCTCTCCCCACCCTGGAGTGACTTGGAGCCCGAGTGGACTCCTCGCCCCTTGAGAGAATATCTCAAGGACAAAAAAGCTGTCAAGTGACAGGAACAAAGCACGGGGAAGTGCTGCTAGTCCTCGCTCTCCCACCCAGTCCCTAATAAAGAAAACTAATACTGACCATTTTAGGTAGCCTGCTTCTACAACTCTAGTGTCATTATTTCAGCAAAGCAGCGTAAACTGCCAGCTGTATCTTTTATACCTCCAGTCACACTTTGCAGAGCAGCTCTTTGCTGCTATTTTGAAAGTGAGTTCCCCCCTCTCCTCCCCCTTTTCTTAATGTTGCTTTCCTAGATCCTGACTGAAAGGATGGTAGGGAGAGCTCTGCGTTCGAGGCTGAGGAGGACAGGCAGGGCAGGGGGCGATGAGCAGCAGCAGTCCCTTCTATTACCTGTGTCATTTTCTGACTCCCTTACTAATACCCTGATAATTAGAAGGGTTGTCGTTAAGCTTATCCCAGTTCCTCAGTTTAAATGCAAACTATTTGTTATATCCAGCGATATCCCACCAACTGCTATTCCGAATAAAAGCATTTCTGCTCACATCCCCAGAGCTTTTCAGCTGCGGAGCCCTTTGGGCAGCCATCTCCCAGTTCCCAGCGTAGCTCTGACAGAGGACGGATTCTGGGACCCTACAGCGTGCCTTGGTAGGGCTGCAGCACGCGTGCTGCATCCTATCTCCTTCACTGCCGTCCCTGCTGGCCTTGAGCCAAGTTTGGCCCTTGCTGAACACAAGAAAAATCCAAGTGTTTTTTGGCAGAAATACAAACCACTTGGAGCACTTTGGCGTATGGATGTGAAGTGTTTTACAAGCATCCTTAGAAGCCCGGCACAGCTCCTTGTATCATAAATTTCTGTAGTGTGGACAAGTCTTCAGAAAATACCTAGGAGAGGAATGGGAGGCAACTGACATCAAAATTACTGATTTGGGGAAAAAGGAGGCCAGAAATGGATGGGAGAAGAGAGGCTTGTTGATTGGGCAAAATTTTAATAGTGCAGTGTGGCTAAGAACTGGAAATCAGAAAGGAACTGAACACAATTTCGTTTTGAGGTTTGTTTTCTCTCTACTGATAACAAAACCTAAAAATAGCTAAAATCAGTTATTTAATTTTCATTTAATTTCAACAAAAAGAACATTTAAATTTATTAGAAACCAAGTTTTACCGAATTTCATTTTGGACTTAGAATTGTTACACTACCCTTATTTTACTGTTACTTCCATACCACACAGTCCTCCAATCTCCTTTTAATTTGCATGGGGACAATAAAAGGTTTCTACAGAGACTGTATCGTATTTCTGTCTGTACAAAGTCTCTGCATCATTGCATTCTTCAGCATGCTAATGTTGATACTAGTATTTTCTGCATGAATTTCCACATTTTTATTTCTCAATTGATGTCTTAGATGCAGACCACAATTTAATTCCATTTCATCAGAGGTGATGACAAATGTTCTTTGGTGAAACTGAAAGATGGTATCAGAATATACTTTGTGTGCAGCACTCTCATAAGTACATCAACAACCTATTTTTCTTAGCCGTTTAACTGATGAAAAGGAAGAAAAATTCCTGCATTAGAAAAAAATAAGAAGAAAGTGACTTTACTGACTTAAATTCTTGTCTCACTTTCACTGTTATGAACCTGGAGAGAAAAAAAAATGAAGTAATATCATCGTTTTTTGTCTCTCCCATTTTTATCACTTGAAGACTCACTGGCTAGTTAAGTTTCAATAGCTATGGAGTGGGACACATTTGTGAAGCTGCTTGAAGATTAGTGGGTACTCAAGACAATAAAGCAGTGATAGAATGACCCCAGTTAACAGGTTTATCTTGGCAAAGAACTTACTCCCATCTGCCTTAACGAGCTTTAAAGTAAAATAAACAGAAAATGTCAAGGTCTCGGGAGGTGTGGGCATCACTTCTGAGTGTTAGCTGAGCAGTGCAGTTGCACAAAGCTGAGGAGGCTCAGGAAAAACTTAGAGGTCTCTGCTTAGTTCTCGTTCCTCTATTGCATTCAGACCACAACAAACATGTCCCACCACTAATTGACACAGCACAGAATTTCAAGCCAAACTAAAGCAAATGGTTAAACAGCTTTTTATCTATTGCTTGTCACGCAGGACGTAGCTTCAAACATGGGGCAGAGAGCACTAAGAGTTGTGCTGCCTCCCATAAGCTTCTAGAGAGTATATATGCTATTGCATCTCTATGTAGGGTAAAACTTGTCTCCCTACATGCTGCTTTTCTGTTAGTGCGCAGGGGTACAGGTTCTGTGGTGAGTGAACTAAATGATGCTCCCTACTTACTCTTGATACCTCCTTTGCGCAGAGGACAGACCAACCCCTGTGCAGGGCTCCACAGCTATTTACTAATTTTCTATGTCTTGCAAAGCAAGTCTCCTTGTCTGCTATAATAAACTGTGTACCCACAGTTAGAAAACTATCCTGTGATATTGCCGGCTTATTGGAGGAAAATAGGGGATGGGACAGAAACTGTCTGAAACTATGGGAGGGGAGAGAAACTGGATGAGAGACAAGTACTCAGGAAAAATGGGCATTAGATGTATTTTCCTAGCACGGCAGTGCTAGGGAAGGCTTTGTAGAAGGTAGGAATGTTTCATCTCTGAACAAGAGACATTCTCCTTCAGGTCTGCATCTGGATGGTTGCCAGTGAGTCTTGAGAAGAAGAGAAGAAAAAGCATTGGACTTCTGAAACTTAGAACAACCTCCTAGAGGCTGGAAAGAAATCTAAATAAGTGACCCCAGCATGGGGCAAAGCAGCGCAGCGCGGGCTGTGGGCAGAGGTACATCTGCCGAGCCTCCCAGCCTCTGCTCCTCCCTCTGATGGCTGCTCCTGAGTTACTCTGGGGGCTCCTTCTCCCAGGGCCACCGGCAAGCTGCTCCCGGGAGCACTCCTTGCCCTTTGCAGCTGGAAAGAGCTGGGCTATCTTGCTCATTTTAATAGCATTTAGCAGCATGGCATATTCGGACTGCAACTGATTCAGGAGGACTTGCAGGAGCATTTTATCGACTGGATTTGAAGGATTGTCAGTCCTCAAGGAGACAGTGGGGACCCTTGAAGAGGGAAATGTCTTCAGCTCTCACTCGTAGTATTGGAAGATAATCATGCATAGCCTTAATTACAACCACCATTTAAAAATACACTGCTACAAGCTTTAGCAAGGCACAAGAAAATTTGTCAGGCAATAACTAAAGACAAACCTTTAGGCTGTTCCCTTCAGTTATTCCCATCCTGTTCATGTGTGTGGGGCATTCATTGATATATAAACTTAGGAGCACTGAAGTGTAGGATACAGGCTGCACCTGATAACGAAAAACACAATGTTTTCGATTGCTTCACTTTCAACAAGTAGGACAGGAAACAGTAAGGCAAATAGGGACATCCCTCCACATGGTGAACAGCCAAATATCAAATGTCAACTAAAGATTAAAAGCAATTCTCATATATACTTAGTCTTTGTGCTTTGATAAAGAAGGCAATTTAATCAATTTGTTATACTCTATGTGATATGCATGTCTCAGAAGTTTGTTGTTTTGAAGCTGGTTTTGAAAAAAATAGAAAAAAAGGCAAAGAGATTTCATCTACAGATAATATGCGAAAAGTGGTTATCAGAGATGCCTAGGAAAATATATTAGTAAGTAGAGGGTAATAGAGTTTAAAGTAATAAGACTGGGGGTTAACATGATAATGAAGTTTGGCCAGACAGGTGGGCAGGAGACCTTTCACTACACGGTGTTAATACATACCATTCCTGCCTCCGGTAAAAGAGTTTCTATACACTGCTTGCATTTTTCTTGTGGGGATATCTGGACTAGTATTAGTTTGTCCTTAATCTTTTTTTGATGTGTCTGTAAACTGTTCTTCCTTATTGATACTGATATTTTTTCATTGCATTTTATTTATTAAAAAAAAAAGATCATTAATATATAGGAGATCAAGCCTTGCGTAAAATCTCAGTTAGAGTAATATATTAGACTGTGCAATCTGCCACACAAAAATAAGATAAAGACCTTAGTCTGCTGTTGTAAAAATATGGCCAGCTACAATTCACAGCCACAGCAAAAGAAAAACTGATGCTGAAAATTGGCACATTGAGATATTCTCACTGTTCGAGTCCAATTATCTCCTTGGTAACAAGTTCTTTCATTCATTACATATTGTATTGTCAGAATAAACCATGTAACAGTGCTGTATCTGGGTTTGTACTGCTCTTGCAAATATGGAATATAGAAATGTAAATAAGCAGCCTGCTAACCAGTTTCTTATGCTTGCTGGAAGATTAAAACGTCCTAGTGAATGCAGGTCTACCAGATGACAATACTCTTCACTTTTCGTGTGTAACTTTCCTTTCAGATACAAGTCACTAGAAGTTAATGGTCTGTAAGTTGTTTACCGACTGGTGAAGGAAAAAACTCCACCTGGCCATGTTTTAAAATCCACCTCTCACAAACAGACTGTGGTTTCACCATGTCTATAACCTCATTCAGATGAACATGGTTTTATACATTTCATGCTTTTACAAAAGTTGAGTGGACTTTACCCACAGCATGGGTGAAATATGCTGAGGTGATTTACATAACACCTCAGACTTGACTTATGTGGTTCCAGCTCTGTGTGCTGAAGGTATCTGCTGATGTTGTTGGGTTTTGTGGGATTTTTGTGACTGATTCCAGCTTAACTGTAATTAAGATAATGGTTGCTGGAGGCTGAGAGTGGAAGAGGCCATTCATTCAATAATTATCAGATCTAGTGTCAAGGAAACTGCTACGTGTGAAAAAAGAGCAAGGCAGAGCTAGGCTATTACAGCCTTGTGTACACTGCTGTCTGTTTCGGGCCAAGATCCAAAAGCATTTCGTGGTCTAAAACAGCATCCAGAGATTTCAGCTGGGATAGGAGCCCATTTCTCTTTATTGCACAAGCACGTAGGAAGAGGTATTCTGCCACTAAAGATTTGCACTCTTGCTAAAAAAGCAGAGAGAAAGGGGATGGGATGGAAAGATGAAGGCAGCTGGGACTGGAACATGGCTTGTATATGGCTTTGTTATGACATCTCTTGTGAAGTCATGGAAGCAGTGAAAGAGAATACCAGAATATTCACTTCTTGGCTGGTTGCTTCTGGACATTCAGGGAATCTGAAATATTGTTTCTTGGGCGAAAGAATAATATCATATAGTGCCAGTCCAGTTAGAAACCAAGAAAGGCGTAATATAGGAATGATGTTCGCAGCACCCTGGTGTAGGAGAGAGTATTACCATTCGTAGCAGGAGCTATGTACCTTTTAGGTTAGAGCTTGCCAGCCTGCTTACATCCTGCTGCTAAGTTATTGGTATTAACTTGGCATGTTCTGTCAGTCAGCACCCTCAACGTCAATCCGAAGATTTTCTTGGTAGTAGCAAAAGTGGGAGCATTAGGGCAGACAGCACTGCTGAGCATGAAGTAAATAAGAAGTCTGCCCTCCTCTGATAAAAGCCAGTCTCTGTTAAGCGTTACGCCTGCTGCTGCTGCTGCGGATGGCACTCCATGCAGGCGTGGGTGATTTGAAGGAAACAATCTGGAGCTGGCACATAGTTATCAGAAAGTTATCCATTTTTATGTTAGTTAGGGAGATAGCGAATTGGGAAACAAGCCAAGGATGAGATACTGATGTTATTAGGATTCACATCATGTTCCAAGGACCAAATATCTGAATATCCCAGAGAAAGCAGTGTCGCAAAGCCAGATGAAAAGTCAAAACCAGTGCACACGTGGTTCAAAAATGCTGATGGGATCTAACTATATCAGCACAGTTACACATATGTGAACTCATGTACATGTGATGATTTCATACAAAGCAGAGATTTCAGTGGGGCTCCTTACATCTGTATTGCACCACACAGGTGATGCTTGCTTGAGCCCCATTATGTACAGTGCAGATGACCCACATCTGGATTTATACTGCAAGTACAGTTGTGTAGTTTTATTCATAAGAGCTCAAAAATGTTCCTAGCCTGAAAACTCTTCAGCTGCATATTATATGTATATGTTGGCTGACAGATGCACACTCTGGAGTGTCTTAATGATTGCTTAGGAACAATTGCATTTTCCTTAGCCAACTTCATCTGGCATGTTGCCTGAACACAGAAATCTTCCCAAATTCAAGGAATGCCATAATTATGGGACAGTAGGTTCATGAAGACACTGTCTCCCATAACATCCTCCTAGGGAAGCTGAGGAAGTGTGGGCTGGATGAGTGGTCGGTGAGGTGGATTGAGAACTGGCTGAATGGCAGAGCTCAGAGTGTTGTCATCAGCAGCGATGAGTCTAGTTGGAGGCCGGTAACTAGCGGTGTTTCCCAGGGGTCAGTACTCGGCCCAGTCTTGTTCAAATTCTTCCTCAATGACCTGGATGAAGAGTTAGAGCGTACCCTCAGCAAGTTTGCTGATAACACAAAACTGGGAGGAGTGGTAGATACACCATCAGGCTGTGCTGCCATTCAGCGAGACCTGGACAGGCTGGAGGGCTGGGCACAGAGAAACCTGATGAAGTTCAACAAAGGCAAGTGCAGGGTCCTGCGCCTGGGAAGGAACAGTCCCATGCATCAGTACAGGTTTGGGGTGGACCTGCTGCAGAACAGCTCTGTGGAGAGGGACCTGGCAGTGCTGGTGGATGACAGGTTGACCATGAGCCAGCAGTGTGCCCTTGTTGCCAAGAAGGCCAATGGGATCCTGGGGTGCATCAAGAGGAGTGTGGCCAGCAGGTCGAGGGAGGTTCTGCTTCCCCTCTACACTGCCCTAGTGAGGTCCCATCTGGAGTACTCTGTCCAGTTCTGGACTCCCCAGTTCAAGAAAGATGAGGAGCTACTGGAGAGAGTCCAGCGGAGGGCTACGAGGGTGATGAGGGGACAGGAGCATCTGTCCTATGAGGAAGGGCTGAGGGAGCTGGGCTTGTTTAGGCTGAAGAAGAGAAGGCTGAGAGGGGATCTTATAAATGCTTATAAATATCTGAAGGGTGGGTGTCAGAAGGATGGAGCCAGACTCTTTTCAGTGGTGCCCAGTGACAGGACAAGGGGCAATGGGCACAAATTGAAGCATAGGAAGTTCTTTCTGAACATGTGGAAGAACTTCTTCCCTCTGAGGGTGACAGAGCCCTGGAACAGGCTGCCCAGGGAGGTTGTGGAGTCTCCCTTTCTGGAGATATTCAAGACCTGCCTGGACAAGGTCCTGTGCAGCCTGCTGTAGGAGCCCCTGCTTGGGCAGGAGGGTTGGACTAGATGACCCACAGAGGTCCCTTCCAACCCCTATCATTCTGTGATTCTGTGATTCTGTGAAGAAGAGACGTTATTTTTGTATTGGGCTCTTCAGAGGAAACTGCCACAATCGGCAATCTGATCTTGGACTCTCTGCCATTTTGGGTATTTCTGTTTTATCATCTGACAAAAGGGAAAAAATACACTAGCAGTGCTGCTTTCCTGCTAACTCTTTCCAAGTTTCACATGAATAGGATTTGCTATAGTTTTTTCATAATGACATGAAGAGAGAAGAGTCTCTCACTTAGACATACTGGGAAAGTATTTTCTTTCATCACGGAACAAAATGCCGCAGCCTAAGGAATAGATCTAGAAAGTTCTGGGAAAAGTCATTCACAACTAGACATGCAAGCAATTTCTCATGAAAAAAAAAGGATTAGTTCTGTAATATCTTGTTTTTCTTCTTATAGGCCCTGATTCCTGAAGTTCTTCGTTTCGGTATTACACATGCTGTCACATCGAGGAAAGTCATGAAGTCATTTATTTTTGAAAGTGACTTGGGTGATCATTCAAATACTCCTCCCCATGCAACGTTAGGCATTCAAAGGATGCCGAAAGATGGCTATGCTCTGCCCACTGGAGTCACAGTATGGATAAAACCCACTGATTCTGAAAAGATGGATGTTTTCATTCCCCAAGGCAATGATAATTCCACTTAAAATACCACTATAGTTCTGAGCTTTGAGCTAGCCACTGTCCTCTGTAACTTCAGATGTATTTTAGGATTACTAGTGTTGAATTTGGAAAGAACTTGAGGATTTTAATACAAATATTAACGTCAAAAGAGAATTACAGATATGCATATTACAGGGTGCTTTCACGAGATTCTGATATTGGAAGCTAAACAGAAATTAAAGTACTTCCAAAAGGAATTCGAGTAGGGAATAGGGATTTTCCGAGCCCTATCACAAGTTTATGAAATCTGTTTGAAGTGTGTTTTGAGGAGGACAGAGAGCCCTATGTCTAAGTTTTGAAATAATTTGGAGACCCAAGTAGGACATTATTAACTTTCCACATCGACTTTCCTAATTGGTGTTGGATCTCAGTGACTCTTAACCATGGGTGAACCTCGTGTCCCACCACTAAAACACGGCAAAATTCTGGTTCGTAAAAATACTGCATATCCACAGTGGGATTTACTACTAGGGCTGTAAAATCTAGGCAGGTGGAAATTTGTATCAGGTCAATACAATTTGTACAGGTATCATTTTCATTGGCCTATCTAAACACTGATGGTTCCTACTAAATGAAAGGCATTAATGGAGTTGGTCCTGATGGGACTAAAGTTATGTTCTCAGGCTGACAAGAATGGAAGTTTTTCTCTTTGCTGGTGATGGTGCTTCATTCCATGTGGTCTTGTCCCCCTAGATGGGCAGTTTTCCAGTACATTACTGCCATTGCTCTGGCATTCCTTTAGTTTCACCAGCAATGGAGCCGCATTATACGTCTTAGCAGATGACAATGTTTTAAACACAACAGTGCTTGATCAAAGCAGATCTAGGCTTTATAAACCTGCCTTTATTACTCATTTTTTTCCTATGCAGGTTGTTTTTTCTGCTGCTGTGATAGGTCCTGGGGGTAAATGTCAGGATTTACCCCAATACAGGGTCCGTGACTCCAAGCTTTTCTTTACTTTGGAGCCTTTTTCTATGTATTATGCATTTTTGTGTGTTTATTTATTTAGGAATGTAGAAAACTTATTTGATTGACCTTAGTTCCAAAGTGACTGTAGCATGTATCATCTTTTGCAGGTTAGAGGTATGATAAAAGACAGAGACTGCTCAGGGGCACCTGTAGTAAGATGGACATGAGGAGGAAAGAACAGAGACTCAGAGGAAATCTGGCTTCATGGCTTCTGCTGCTCATGGAATAATTGCTATTATTATTATTATTATTATTATTATTATTATTATTATTATTATTATTACTGCTACTATTATTATTAAATGTAGTCTCCTAAGGGCTGGAAATCCAGTACTCTTCAAGTTACAGACTTTGGTATGACAAATGTGTTTAAAAAAAAATATGGTGAGAGATTACATCCCCTGAAGCTGGGAATATTTCTTACAGCATTTCTTCTTCCCAGCTCGTTATCTGTATGGCTTATTGTCCCAGTGCTGTGTCTCCCATAGAGAGTTAAGAAAGCAATAAACAAATAGATCTCAATTTAGCAGCAGATCCTTCTGGGAGAATATTTGTGAAGCTGGAATTTTTCCATCTTCCAAATTTCCTGATGATTTTGTATCAGAATGTTTTTCAGATATGAAAGTCTCTTCATATCAGCTTGACAGGAAGCAGTGCATACCATGCTACTGTAAAGTACCTAGAGTTTAAAATGAGAGATGAACAACCTGGCTTAGCAGGGGATGCAGGAAGAATTGGTTCAGCCCTCAAGCCAAATCTCAAAGTGACCCCAAACTAATTTGTGTCTGGCTGAATGTTGTCTTTGAATCTTATTTGTTCCAGGGTTCCCTGGAGAAAGAAGATAGCAGTGAATTTTGAGCTGTCTCTTATGTAGGGAAGCCCCATAACTCATGAGATTTGGAAAGAGCATCTGGTGAAAGCCCAGCAAGGGGTTGAAAAGGATGCATCAAAGACAGAAACAGGGCCCAAGTTCCTCACAGGTTGTTTATCCTGTGTGCTAAAATGTCTCTTTGGCTGTTTCTTTGAGTCACGCCATGATAATAACGATACTGTGCACTATTACAAGAGTGGTTGGTGAGAGAAGAGAAAAAGTAAGGTAGTTCCCTTTGCTCTAAGGCACCTACAGTGAGTAATACATATGAGACTTCACATTCAATTCCAGCTATCTTCAATAAAAGGATTGTTTATTTGCCACAGGGTAGAAAAACAAAGGTAAACCAAAGAAGAAATAATCAGAAAATAAAAGTTAAGCAGACTGTAAGCACAATAGACCAGATTACTTCAGGGATACGTTTGACCCAGCTAAATATATTATTGCAAAAAAAGCGTTCAAGCTGGGCATGAAAACTAACGTGTTAAAACTCATTTAGTGTCTAAAGCTGGGGACCTAAATCTAGATTGTGAGTGCTTAAAAAAAAAAAAGAAAAAGAAAAAATGAGTCTTTCCAAAGGTGGTCACATTTCTGTAGTTCTTACAAATGTGAGCAGTACCTGAGGGGAACCATGCTTCGCACCTTTACAATTCAAGTGCTCCACTTGAGACAACCCAGCACAGAGCTGTGGTGAAACTTCAGGGCATAGTGTCACTTTGGTACCTCTCTGCTCTGCCTTCCTGCCCCTGGAGATGCAATGAAAATTCAGTAAAAGACACAAGCAAGCAGCTTTGTATTTGGATTACGGCTTTGCTATAGGAAATGGGCATTTATAAGGCCTTACCTCCTATTCTCATTGTGTTTGTTCCTCATTTGCAGTATTTTTGCCTTTACGTTGTAAACTCTCCTGTCTCTTCTAGCTCCTGCCATCTTGCTTGTCTAAACATCCTAGTTTCTCTGTGGGAGGATGGGAATGGGCCACGTCCAAGCAAGGATTGTGAAATATAAGCTGTCCTCTCCTTTTCACTTATGATATACACTTTCTTTTCATTTCTGGAGAAAAAGCTTCCAACTCAAGACCTCTTGCGAAAGGGGTTCAATTGCCATAGTTCAGATCCAATAAATTGTAGAGTATTCACACTTTCAATTGATTTCAGTGGGAAATTAGGGAGATAAATAAGAGTTAGGAATACTCTCATAGACCTAGAGACCATGCTCGGTAATGCAATACATCTCTCCCAGTCAATCAGATGGAAGTTGTTTTTGCTATAACAAAAAAACTCCATTCCTATTGTAAAATTGCCTTAGCAGATACTCTGGAAGCTGCATGACCTGACCTGTGCGTTTTGAACACTGTAAAGCCCATTTTTCTCTCATTATTTCACATTCAGTTTTGGTTTACTCTCCATTTGCGTTGTTTACAACATTAATGATTTGCATTTAATCAAATAATTCCGGTCCAGTTCCATTGTATAAATTGGTCCTCCAGGTATTCACATAAAATCCCATTAGTGTGTTTTCTCTCAGCACATCTTGGGATACAATATCCCATTACTATGAAAATGGAAATAACTCTATTCCCAGGCAGGTGAAGTGTTGCATAGCATAACTGCCGCGCTACTAAATTTTAACACTCAAATTTTCTTATACAGTATAATTCATATCAGAAATGCAGGACAGTGACTGTCACACATGGTATGTGCTGCGTTTTTTTTAACTTTTAGCAAAAATCAGGAACTCCCTCCCCCACCTCTTCCATATGTTCCAAATTAACTGCAGCATTCAGATGAGCAAAATGGAGCTGGAAATAGAAACTGGAGCCCAGATCCTCCTTTGGCGTAAACTCATATAGTTACACTGAAGCTAAAGGGCATGGATTGATGTAAACAAGTGAGGATATGGCCCTTAAGATTTCGCTTATTTAGTTGTCTTAGCCGTCAAAAGAACATCACTGCTTTGCAGAATACAGGCCCACTGTTTTGAAAGGTGGAAATGAGTGTGTCCCCTTTGGAAGTGCTGTGCTATACATCTTCTGAAAAGGTCTTGGTAGAAAATTTAAGAAACCTTAAGTAATTAATTTTGAAGATCTTTATACGCTTTCACAATATCATTAAGCTTGCTCAGGCTAGAATATTAGCTATGGAGAATGAGGAATATCTCATCTGTCTTTGTGAAGTGTGGTGAAGGACACCATACGGAAGCAACAGGGAAACCCTGAGAGAGCTCCGAAGATGGGGAACAGCCAGAAGGGATTTACCAAAGGCAAACTGTGCTTGACTAACCTGAACTACTTCTGTGGTGAAATGCTGGGCTCTGTAGCTTGGTGGATGTTTGCCTCAAATATAGCAAAGCTTTTGACATACTTTTGCAGAATACCCACATAGCTTCTTTGAGGAGATAAGGACTGGACGTGTAGCAGTGTTTAATGACTGGAAGTCTTAATAGGCAGCAGTCTGATGTTCCTGGGAGGCGGACACTGGGGCTGGTACTGTTCATCATCTTCATCAACAGCCTGGGTGATGGGCTGGCGTGAATGAGTCTTCTGCAAGATAGTGGATGGCACCAGTCTGGGGGATGCAGCTGGCACCCTGGAGAGCAGGGCTGGTGGGGAGGGACCTCAACAAGCTGGATGAATGGGCAGAGAGGAACCTTGTGAAGTTCAGCAAAAGCAAAGGTAAATTCCTGTGCGTGGGACAGAATAAACCCATGCATGGGCACTAGTTGGGGATGACTGGGGAAGCAGCAGTTCTCCGGGAAGGGACCCTGCAGTCCTGGTAGTCAGTTAAACATGCCAGCAGTGTGTCCTTGTGGGGAAGAAAGCTAACCACATCCTGAGATGCATTAGCAAGAATATATCCAGCAGGTTAACAAAATTGATTTTCCCCTCTGCTCAGTACTCAGAAGCCACACTTGGATTGCTGTGTCTGGTTTAGAGGCACCTAAAAAGACTTGTTGACAGACTGGAAAGAGTCCAGAGGAGGACTCCTAAGACATTGAGGAGACTGGAGGATGTGACATACAAGGAAAGTCCAGTTTTGTGGTTTTTTTTTTTTTGTGTGTGTGTGTGTGTGTGTGTGCATGTGTGTGTTTTTAAATGCAGTCTTCCATTACCCGAGGAAGTGTTACAGGGAGCACAGAGCCTGACTCTTCTCTGATGTGGACAAAAAGAGGATGAGAGACAGCAGTAACAAGTTGCAGAAGTAAATTCTTATTAAAAAATTCTCAACACAAAGGGTCTTGAGACGCGTTCACATACATGAAGGTGTATTAGCAAGGTCCATCCATAGCTGATGGTATATATCAATTCTGATGATGAAAGCTACTTTTGAGGAAAAATATAAAAATAAAGAAGGAGAAACAGACAGAAAGAAGGTACAGAGGAAACTGCTCATGGGCCAGATGGGAAGGGAAGTGATGAGGGTCCCCAGAGGAGCATTCTCCCTACACGTTCTCTCCTACACAGCAGGGTTCCCCCATAGCCATTTTTCCCACAGTAACTCTATAGTTTCCACCAGTCCTTGCTCAAAGTCTTCATTGGTCATTCCTGCTGAGGAATGTTAGCATTGGTTGGAGCACACTTTGATGAGTGGAAAGTACCGTGCAGTGCTTGGCAGTTGAGCTTTGTGCATGCTCATTGTTGGTCCCCTAACGTAGCCCAAAAGCTGCAGCTGAAGGCAAAAGGGGAGAAGGGAAGAAAAAACGGTGATTGTTACACCAGCAGAAGTCACTTCCCATGAGAAACCCACAACAATGCTATTGGTGTTTGCAGGTGCATGAGAGAAACACCACAAGGAGACAGTGCAAGAGCAACAAACGAAAGATACCGTGGCAGAGGGTCTGGAGAACACTGCCCTGGCAGTTTGTGTGAAAGGGTGAAAAGCTGGGCATGTGAAGGTGGTCTTCAACATTGCAGGCGGAAGGCCCTTAGCAAGCCAACAGGCTAAGGCATCTACGGCACCGTGCAGCAAGGCTTAGGGGAAGAATCCTTCACTGAGAGAGTGGTTTGGCACTGGAACAGTAGGCCAGGGAGGCTGTGAAATCTCCCTCCTCAAAGACACCCAGAGCTTGCCTGGGCAAGGTCTTGAGCAACCCGACCAGCCCTTGAAAGTAGCCTTGCTCTCAGTGTGGGGATGGACTAGGTCATGCCCAGAGGTCTCTTCCAACTTGAATTTCCCTATGATTCTCTGTAAAAAGTGTTGCGTACCATCAACACTATAAATAATGTGATGACTGAGGGCTTAAAATCTTGTCTAAAAATTCCTGTAAGGGGAGAAGACAGAGCTCATGCTTACATTGGACTTACATTTGATTTGCATAGGAAGATGATTAAAAAAAGATTATTTTAACTGATATAATTTTTATAGGGACTTCATCTTTTTTGCTCTCTTTGGATTGTGACTTATGAAAAATTTGAAAGATGATTCAAGCATTAGTACCAAACACACTGAAGGTTTTGCAGCTATATTTGACTCAATAGTGACTTCAAGGAAAGCTGTAATAATGAAGCTTCTTAATGTAATGAATTCTATTTACTAATACTATTCATAAAAATAAAAGTGTTTACTGCTTGAGCTAAATGCCTTTCCAACATTAAAAAATCATCCACACATATCAGTTCTTCTATTTTCTTCCCCAGACTTTCCAATAGGTATTCTTGGAGAGATCATCTTTGCCTATGTTTATAAAAAGGAACAGGTGAGTAAATTTATGTATAATATCCATCTTCAAGGAGTTACATAAATGAAACGGGAATTCTTTCTATTTACTATAGATCAGAGTTCAGATAAATGAGGCCCTATCCATATTCTGGGTGAATTCAGTCAATCCATGTTAGCATCAAATTTAAAAAACAGCATCTAGCACAGTGACCAGCAACTGTGCAACCTAGCCAGCTAGATTGTGAAACAATTTCATTAGAGTTACTGTTCTTAACTATCGTTTGAGAACTGCAGGGGTTCTTTATGTATGTCCTACAAGGGAAAGTGAAAGGGATGTGGGACTGATGTCATTCCTGTGAGCGGACTAAATGTTTTGAGCAAGCTGGAAAGTTGGAATGGTGTTATAGTTCTAGTCTGTATAAGATGCTGGAGAAATTCTTATGCAGTGCTAGATCCAGCTGTTGAGAAAACTAAATGCATATTTTTCCTCTTTAGAGCAAAATTTTCGTCTTGACAGTGCAGCCTTTAAGAAAACATGTCTTTTTTTCTCTCTCTTTTTTTCTTTTGCTATAGCTGATGAGCTTCATGGACAGTTAAATGACTGATGGGTACAGACCACTCCAAAAATTATCAGAACCGTACTGTTCTTTGATGAAGGAAATTATTCTGTGCAATTATTTATTTGCAAGATACAGGGTGGCAGTGGTGGTCCCTACAAATAAATGGAAGAAATCCAGAGCAAACCGTGGGAGATCAGGATTATGCTCTTTCCATGTTTAGAAGTTAGCCAAGGGGACCGTTACTCTGATGGAAGTCTAGCTGTGTACCTTTGCCTAGGGGAAAGGAGAAGGGAGTCTTTAAAGTACTGCTGGAGATGTGTAGGCTGATGCTTTAGGCCCAGGTATATATGGGTTAGCCCTATCTACTTCTGAGGTAACTGAGAAGTCTTTTTTTTTTTTTTCTTTGCACTTGGGTTATGCTTATTCTATTTATTGAACCAATAAAGCTTTATGTAAAGGAAAAACAAAACAAGAAATTGTGAATATCTAATCCTAGGTTCAGAGATGGAAGGAGGATAATAAAGATATCTAGGCTGTTCTTTGCCATTGTGTCTCCTGGTCTGCTGTAAACTAAACTGGAATGAATGGGACTATTTCATTGGGCAGTAGTTCACAAAATGCAACCCTTAGCCCACCTGCACACACTGGAATGGTACCATGATGTCTGTTGCATCTTCTTCATACCACTTGGGAAGAACACAGAAATTCCTGGATATTGGGGTGCTGCTGTTAGACCAGGTTTCCAGCAGCCAGTTGAGTGAGGGTCTGTAGCTGTGAAACAAGGACATCATACAATGTGAAGCTGGACTAGTCAAGTTGATTTAACGCTGTAAATAAATATGAAATGCTATGAATGATATGCTTGAGTTTCACGCAAAATAAACAATTTTATGTAAAAAAAAATCAGAAAAGGAACTATGTCTGCAATATTTTATCTTTGCACATAGCTTTCCTGATTATCCCTTTGTTCATTTCTTGCCTACATTCAGAAGTAGTAAGGGCACATAAGGTGCTGTGGAAAGCTAGATCATTGGTTCACCACAGAAGATAAGTGTAGCTCAGGTGGTGGCAGTGGAAAGCATGACAGTGCTGGTCACATCCTTCTGGTGTGTTCTGAAGGACGCTCTGCAGCCACCCTCAAGATCAGACTGTCTGAACAGCAAGTCTGCAAGTGAGATCTCCTGTATAAGAGGTTGCCTTCACAAAATTCAGTCAGCCTGAGCATGCTGTTGGCCCAGTGAGCAGCCCAGTGGTTTAGCACACACACCACCAGGCATGTCCATTCAGCAGGTCTGTTAGCCCGCCACTTGCTCAGACAATGGAAGAGAAGGTTAGAGGGAATCTGAAAAGATCAGCAAGTTTTAGGCCATTTTCTGGATCTAAAGTTGGATTAACCATGCTTAGACTGAATACTAGAAATCAGTCCTGACTATCTAAGTTTTTGCTGTCAAATAATGCAAAACTGGGTGTGCTAAGCTTACTGTCAGGTGATCTTTTGCTTACTGCCCAGTCTGCCATCAACTACGCACTGCTGTGTCTGCTGCCGTAAACTTGGTGGAAGAACCAAAAAAGCAAGAACAGCCCTACACATACAGTCATGTTTTTCCCTGCTTTCTTCTTCATTGCGGAGATCAAGAGAGGACTAGCTAATGTATTCTACTCCTAATTTGCTTTTGCAAGATATTGCTCCCTGAGCCTTGAGATAGAAAGGTATATCTTCTGCTAATCCAACCCTCTAGAGACATTTTAGCAGCTAATCTGGTTGAATCAAATCATTCCTGCTGCATATGATTAATTTTGGGCCAATTTAATTTTTATTAGTCATGGGTTTCAGTCACCTACAGTTGCATGACTATAATTGCCCTTGAGCACATGGAATTTCTTTGTAAATTTGATTTGAAAACACATTGGGGTAGCCCCGCCTCTGCTTCACCTATTTGTGCACTGCTAATCTTACGGTGCCTAGATTTGCACCCTTTTAAATATAGGTTGGTAAAATAAAACCTTTACAGATTAAATTGGTGAGTCAATTTTCCTTCCTAATTGTGGGATTTCTCAAGTAAATTTAGTGTTTTAGAATGTGGTGCCTATGGCACCCATGAAAGGATTAGTTTATGAAGGCCAGCTCTTAGAAACGGCCCAACAATAGTGCCTTATCCTCGGGATCACTTATCAGTCAATGGGAGTTTGTTCTCAGGAGGGCCAGAGCCAATGGGTAAACTCCTCTTTACACTAGCTGAGGAACTCTGTCTCAAATGTTTGGATAAATTATCACTTTGTATCCTGTTGGAGGTAGAGTAGAGCTTAGATGAGTCTTCAGCTTTTGCTCGTGCAGCTTTGAGTTGGCTCGCTCCTGCCTGTGTAATGGAATAAATTTGTTTTTGCACAGAGATGAGTTGCCTTATCTTGTGCTTCCCCTTTCCGACTCATAAACCCCCCTCTGGTTGCACCAATGAAGCTAGGGCATTCCCAAGAAGTGCATGGGTCTTATGGGACCTGGAAAACCTTGAACTTCTCAATGAGGAGGGCAATAATGACTCAAATGTGTGCCAGCAGGCATAATGATTTTTCTGCTGTGGACAGTGGAGAGAAAGTGCCAACTTGCTTAACAGAGGCAACAGTACCATTTTTGGCCAATGCCAGCCAGGGCTGCTTTGGAGCTAATGACCTGGAAAGGTTCCCGGTACCATTACACCGCCCCCAGGCACCCAGCTGGCTTTTTAGGGACTGGATCTCTGCATCTCATGGTGAACATCAGGTCCTAGATAGCTGTGCTTGACTGGCATGACTTGAAGAACTGCTTCTTGTTCAAAGAGTATAGCGTAAGAACAAATGAAGGGAAAACCACACTATCTCTTCTAATAATACTCGCTCTGTACTAAAATCCCATAGAGATGTAGCAGACATCGGCGGTATTAATATTATGCGACTTAGCTGAAGCTAAGAAGCATTTGGGAAAACTTTGACTGACTGGCTCAAGCAGTTGCTAATGAGGATATCTCACTTACAGGGATATGGCAGAGTAAAGAGGTTTATTTCTCTGTGTGCTATTGCCCCATCTGAGAGATGAGAGAAATACTCAAACAAATGGGAGATGTGAGGCGTTGTAAACCCCTGGCCTGCCGCAGCCCTGACAACATGAGGCAGCTAACGATGGCCTCCTCTCTACCTAATTGTGGTGTATAGACACCGTGATGGTGTGAGCTGCAGGGAGGAGGTTTTTGCATGGAGGTGGACACCTGGGAGCAACAGCTGAGGCAGAATACATCCAAGGGCTGCTTTCCTAGGCAGAGCTCAATGAGAGATGGCTTGAGGCATCCGAGAGGGCTCCCTGTGTGAAACACTTCCCCCAGATGAAAGTGTAGAAGAATTGCTCATTTTAGAGACACCGAAAGTTTCAGGATCTAGCTCTGCCTGCCTCTAAGGAAACAAATCATCACCCTAGTTACCCTTGAGACTTCTGGGTGACGTACCGGTCTTCCATTAGCCACCTACTTCTCTGCGGCTTCTCTGGGAGAAAATAGTTCTGCGTTTGTCAAAGCACAGGAAAAGGGACTTATTTATTTGTTTAGATGTTTTTCTGGGCTGTGCTTTTCCCCCTCTGACAATGGAGGTGGTTGGAATGTGTGAACAGAGATAATGCAGACAGATTGATCTGCACTAAATGAATCTTGTGACAGCTTCGGTGAGAAAACTATTTGAAATGTCTTTATTATTTTACAAGAGAGCTTCAGCCACAAGATTTTACCAAGGATACAGTGACTTATTACGTTATGGACTCCAATAAACTTTGGATATTAAAACAGGTACAGTCACTATGAAGTCACATGCATAAATTTTCCAGATTTATTCCCCATCTTGGAGTGTATTTGCAAGTGTACAATTCTTAGGAGTGTGTTTCACTTAATACAACTAAATTCTCATATTATCATTGTGGGAAGCAAAATGACACGAGGTTTAGTCCCACTTAAGTTAAGGAAGGTCTCTGTGGACTTCTCAACATGGTCAAAAATATTTTCACCCTGGTGTAATGCTGAATAGAAGTCATTGTTCAGAACGCACTCTTTTCATTGTACACATTTCAATGTAGACTTCTGATGTACAGCTCTCTGAACTGTTTTGAAAAACAGTGATAAATATTGTCTTTAGGGGTGTATATTTTTCCATCCAAAGGAAAAAAAAATAACAGCATCCCAGCTGTGAACTTCAGGGTTAAAACATTTCTGCATTTCTGGTCATGCCCTTTGTGGTATCCTTCAGAAGCAGGGTAAGCATAACTGGAAACCCATATGTACAGTTTATATGCATTTTAAATGGGCTGAGCTAACATTCAATTTAATTGGAAAGAGTCCTGAATGCAAAACAAAGCCTTCCCACACACTAGAAATCCATATGTTAAAATACTTCCTTTTCTTAGAATTTCGCAGAGCTATAGCCAAGAGTAGCTAGAACAAGGTCCCTGTGCTGTCCTGTTTTGAAAATAAACAAACTGACAAATCTGTTCTTTGTGCTGCAGCCACCGGTTCCTTGGTATATTTGCGAATGCAGAAACATAAAGCTGAATAATCCGCTTCTCTCAGGACTGCACATTAGGCAATTAAGGGGGTATGTTTGCAGGCAGGCACACTGGGCATTAGGCACACAACTATTAACAATAATAAGAATTGGGCATTTAATTCCCTTCATAGGGATGAAAATGTATCTCTGCTGTTTAATGCAAGCCAGTGTAGTATTATGTGATAAACACTGATCAATAGAAAAGGATTTTTAAATTTAGAATACCATTGCTCTACCACAGAATTGGCAATAGAGACGGTTTCCCAGTAATAGAACCAGTCTACCTCTGCTGAGACAGGAGCAAAGTTATCTGAGGAAGTAGCAACAATGTCATTTATTTTAATGAGGCTTGTTCTCCAGCAAATGCTGTTTGCGCACTCCGGGGAAGGTTCCAGTAATGCTCTAAAAACTGAAAAGGAGCCCTATCAAATGGCCGAGTGTGCCTGTGTTTATATCAGCCCAGATCATGGCACATAGCAGGGCCCTACATTCAGGCAGTAGCAGAGTTTGCTAACCGGGTATGTCAGGGCTTACTACAATGCCTACCCTTGCTGCGTATTTAGCTTTTTAGTCCAGCTGATAAACTGATTGTTCTGTATCCTTGGGTGATTCATCGGTTGAACACCAAAACCTCCAGATTCAAACTCCTCCAGATGGATATAAAAAAAAATGTTGGTTGCATTTTGACCATTAGGGTTTTATTATCCTTGGCCCTTTGCACAGCATTGTGCTATACACCCTTTTGGCTTGCCAGTCCCAGTCCTGATTGGGGGTAAAAAACCCCAACAAATTGGCTTTGCTCTGGGTTTTGCCGGTGTTATTCTAGGGAGAAAAGCAACCTAAAACTAGCACACAGGCTGCGTCTACTTTAAGCTTGTATTTCAGCAGTCTAGTAAACCCAATGGGAAACTTCATTTCTAAACATGAACGTCATTGAATTGCAAAAGCTATGTTTAGGTCAATCTCTTCTTGCCAAAATTATTAGGCTTTACTAGGAAAAAATACATTACTGACTGGGAATATATTAGCACTGCTTGTGTTAAATGCAGTAACTGTGTTTTAATGCAGTTTTACCTAATTCTGAAGATCCAGTGCCTACATCTGACGTTTTGAAGAACTGGAGAAGCTTGTATCTGCATGTTTTACAAGTATTTTCTGTATCAGGTAATCACTCAATCCGGGTTAAACAGATATTTCTGTTAGGGGAATGCTCTTGCCCATTTTTTCCCCTGCCTGTTCTGCTCCTTTCTTCATGCTAGTGCAAGTGCTATGGTGGAGAGCTTGTTCAGGAAACCGATCCGGGAAAAATACCATGCGGAAAAAGATGGGGGAAGTTCAAAGAATTTAAACATTTGGAAGCAGAAGAAAAAATACGCAATGGTATGGAACCAGTATAAGTATGTGGTGCAAATTTAATGTTCTTTTAACAGACATGGTTTTTTGAGCATGCTAGTTGGAGCTTCGTTTACAGCAACGAGTTATCATGCCTTGTCAGATACAGAGCTGTGGGCTTATCATAGATTAACTTGTGACATTTTTAACTTTCCCGAAGCAATTTTGAAATGTAAGTTAGAGTAAAAGCCCAGACAATGTTTGTTCCATGAAGCGATAATTGATGAAAAGGGTTTGATGAGTAAAAGGAGTTATGGACCTTTCACTGAGGATTAAACCCTATTCATAAAGAAACTTCATGCTAGGTAATTGGGGTTGTCGTACTTTATGATTCAGAAAGAGTGGGCAATGCTTGTAGCAATGTGAAATGGAACTTGAGCTCAGCAATAAAATCTTTTCTTCCTGTACACCAGCAACAACTCATTCCCGATGTGTCTAAGGAAGAAGCAACTTAAACTGGAAAGAAAATCAGAAAGGCACAGACTTTTCATGCAAAGTGTAGCAAATAACACCTGTTAACACCTGCATTTAAAATAGTAGTCAGTTTACTGTAGTCCAGAGTAAGGTTTATAATCTGCACAGTATTTTTCTGGACTTCTCTTTTGGAAGAAACCATCTAAGATAAAGGCATCATTGAAGAATTCTGTGGTAAAGAAAGATGGCTATCGGTTGCCCTTTCACCTTGTCACTTCTCTATTCTGAGCTTCAAGAGAAGGTGATGAAATAACTTGCTGGCAAAAATGCTACATTATGTGTGCTTTTTCATTGTTAAACTCTATTTCATGAATGAAAGCCTTGCTAACTATTAAGTCCCAGTTCCACATGCTGACGTGTAATGAAGCCTTTATATTCTGTTGGGGTGTAGGTTTGTAAAAGGTCAAGATAAAGTGTTCTGAGTCTAATCTCAATGTATATTCTATGGTCAAAAAGGAGAAAAAACTTATATTAATAACATTTTTTATTAAAAGCATATCTTTATTTGGCATTCTTAACCCGTAAAATTCTCTGAGATAGAATATCGTCCAAGGTTAAGCTAAGGTTATCCATGTAGTATTGGCAGCTTTTTCTGTGTCACCCTTTCCTGCCCTTCTTAGCTAAACCTGAAAGTATGCGATACATGATTTTAAACACAGAGAATAAAATACCAGTCCCTTTGAGGTCAGTGGAAGGTTTCTCAGAGAAAATACCAAGGCAATAAAGGTGCTACAAGGGGTAAGAAAAACCCATGTAACTTTAGACATCTATTAATTGTCAATGGCTTAATGCAGAGGCTACTCCTATTTCCCATAGCAACATAAAAGCATTTTTTTTTGTCAATCAGAGGCAGTACTACCAAGGTGAGGTGACTGGTCAGGTGTATCAGGAGACACAGAGTGTAAAACCTGGGTCCTGTTGAAACCAGGTATCTGTGGCTCACTATTGGCAATGGATCTGCTGCTATGACGTTACCCAGAGGAATTAAGGAGCCCAAGCTGTTGTCCTGAGCAGACACTTATCTTTGACTCTCGGGAGCTTGTTGATGTAAGTTAGTTAATGCAAGGAAATGAAGGGAATTATCCTTCAAAAATAAAGAACCAATCAGATTCTGCAAATGCTGGGAGTCTAAAAATGAAGCTCTTACCCAGTCCTGCCTAATTTTATAATTCCTCTAAATTAGACTAGCCACGTGCTTACTGCTAAGCTTAAATCTGTCTGCAGGATCTAACATATGTTAAATCATGTGTCTGATTCCCTGCAACCTATTCTGCAACTCAAATACATACCAAAAAGCTGTCCTGTAGTTTCTACTTATCTACTGACAACAGAAAACAAATCGTGACTGTGTTGCTGAAATTTTTGTGACCCAGGAACATTTTGTATGAAATGTGTTTGTACAAAAACCCACCAAACCCAAAATGGAGGGGAAATCTGTGTTTCCAGTGAATATTTTACTCTCCTGTAGAAAAGCTATAATAGAAATCACTTTGCTCACCACAGAAATACAGTCACCTCTGAATAACTATTTTTGGAAGTTTCTTGTTATAGCTGCAATTGACAGACTGTGAAGAGTTGCTTCTTTTGAAGATGTTGAACCTAAGTAATTCCTTTTCTGATTTTTTGAAAATACAAAATTAAGTGTGATTATTTAAGTATGTACTCCATTTGGAAGGGAAGTGGTCTACGGCATATTGAAGCTAAGTAATAAAATTCAGGTCACACTTGTGAAGGACTGTCCTGATTTCTTTACAGATAACTGATTTCAGCATGTAATATTAGGCAGTTGGTTAATTTGCAACTTGAATTTTACTCTTGACTTAAACAGCTTTGTTTCTCCCGGATACAGTCGCACGATGCTTGGTTTCTACACAAGTGAGTGGGGAAAGCTCTGTTATGATGCTGATGCAGAGCCCAAGTGAAATTCCTTGTAAACCATCTAGCGTATGCAGGCTTACCAGCTACTCCTTTTCTTTTCTGAGAATGACTCTCTGCATCGGGCTGAAAAGACTGGCAACTCAGAAAAACCTCAGACCTCCATCAATTCTGAATTTAGCCATTGTGCAGCCCTTGAGTCAGTGAGTGTTAACTGCCCTTTAATTGACCTCAGCATTGGACTTCTGGAGCAAACACTGATAAGGGGTGAATGACAGTTCAGCTGCATGCAAGCTCTGAGCTAGGTGACTGAGTCGCCCGGACCTTGCGTATCACCTTGTCTACCTGGGTGATGCTGCGGGCTATGACCTTTCTGCTGAAGGTGCTGAGCTAAAAGCACCGAGCCTGTCTCTGTCAGTGCCTGGGTTTGCTTCCAAATGTCAGTGCTTTTATAAGTAGGGGTAGTAGAATCAGTTTTTTGACAGGTCCAACAGGAAAAAGAGTTAAAAAGGAAACCTAGGGAAAAACCTGCTGCTGTTTAAAATAGAGCAAAGTTCCACCGAGTGTACTCCATTGCAGAGTCACAAAGTGCCAGCGCTTACCCTCCCATAATCAGTTGTTAGCTATCATCTCCCTGCTTTGCTAGTTACTTGTCACCTTCTTAATCAAATTGTCATAAATGGGTCGGGAATTCTTGCTAAGGGTTTTATTCAGCAACACTTCCTTATCTCTTACTTGTCCTAAATCCTATCCAATTTTCTCTTCCTTTCCTATGTGCTCTGTCCTCATGACAATCACTTCTGTTTGATTACTGCTACAAGGCCCTGATTGCACTTCTTCAGTGATGAGAGAGCTCCGGGACTTGGAGCATTAAGGTTGTATTCCAAATTCTGCCAAAAACATCCTGACCTCACACAGTGCATTCTGGAGACATCTCCTGATACTTTTCATCGCACAAAATATTTGTTTACTCCAGGAGGAAAGAGTAAATAGGAATCAGAAAAGTGAATCCCAGAATTATTTTCTGTATCACCTGGCAGAATTCACAAGTCCACTATCATTTTTTAATCAGTTTTACCTCTGATAAGATAGTACCTTCTCTTGTGGGGGCTAGAGGTGTATCTCTGTTAATGGTTGTGAGATGGTCTGTGACAAGCTTGATTGCTCTCTGACACTTGTCTGGCAAGTGCGAATAGTCTGATAAGTGTGAATAGAGGGTTAACAATCCTAGCTCGTTAACAATGGACCATGTTGTTTTGTTTCCCTTATTTCATCATAGCTTGGTTTTCACAGATTGTGTGTTTTACAATAGGATTTATCTTACACTCTTAGTAAAACCAGTGGTTTATAATTGTAGGATTATATGGAATCCTGCTCCCCCATGGGAATTCAGCTGTCTTTCCCCACTGACTAAAAGGAGGAGTTTTCTACTGGTTAATGCACGAGCCTGGGAACTGGGGAGTCCAGCTTTTATTCCCAGCTGTGTCGGTGATTTACTCAGGGATTTCTCAGCGCCTCAGTTTTACTAGAATGATGGTGTTACATGCCTTTCAATAGGAGTGCTAGGAAAATCCCCGTGTTGTTTGCTGCTTCAGCGAAAGGTGAGGTTACTCCACACTTACCGAGGGCAGAATAGTTGTTCAACTAATTCAGCAAGCAATAGTTGGAGACAACGTGCTTGTACAGAAAATCACAGCTTGTGTCTTGGTGTTCAGCATTGTGCGTAAACTGAGTATCACTACTGTCCCAGCCCTACTGGGTGCTGCCTTTGTGGGTTAAATGGGAGTATTGGAGGCTGCTGTGGCAATCTGAACACCTGAGTCTATGGGGCTGTGTGCCGCATCTGATCTTCTTTGAAGCTTTCTCAATTAAATTTCCAAGCTGTTTAAACTTTTCCTATTGTTTTTTTACCCCCTGCCTCACATGCATAAATATACAAACATACACGCACACACTCTCTTAAGACTTGTCAGCCAAATAAAAAATCCCAACAACTGAGGAACAAGGAAAATTTTTTACAAAATGCTTGCTTCATAGATAAATTGTTTTAAGGGATTAGAAATGACGAGGCACATTTGTTTTTATTCAGGAGTGACATGGCGAAGCTAATTCGTTCTTAAATTTTTTTTCAACATCCTCTATATATATTGTCATTATACCAAGAGTAGGTGTACAAAGCTTCCTCCTCTATAGTGAGACTGCTTAGGTATATAACCATATTAAGATGACTAAGGAGAGGAGACAACTCCCAAAAGTGTTTGGAAAATGCTTTTAGATTTCAAGAGCTTTTAGTCCTATATATATGAATACACATACATAATGTGCATAATGTGCAGAGTGTCCCTTTCACAAGCTATTTTATCTAACAAAGCATTCACATCTCCAAATGATGTCTTAATGAACATAACCTAGTCCGCTCACAAGGTACAATGAAATAAGGACCAGACACCAATTAATTAATCAAGCTAGTAACCAGTTATACCTACACTGCTCCACCATGTATACTCACAGCACCAGCCATTGCTTCTGCTGTTCCATCTTTATTATTTAATTTTTTGCTTTCTACCCTGCAGCAGCAGCAGCAGCTCTGATTGCTACAACCAATAGACATGGTTGGCAAGGTGAAATGTAAAATAAAAAAACCTAGTCTGGCTAGCTTTGTGGATAATACGCTGCAACAACCAGCCATTTCCTGCCTGTGGCTGCGTCAGATGAGCCATCCACAGTCCATTTTTTCATTGGAGTTATTTTTTTCAGTGTCTGTGAAACCAGGAATGGGACACAGCATGCTTGGAATTTGGCCAGTATCCTGTGGAGATAGTAGAATGGACAGAAAATAAAAAGTACACTGACCCAATTTCTTTGACTAAATATGCTGGGCCATAACAGCAAAAGCTATCAACGTGTTTATTCTTTGAATCATTTTTCAGATGAAGTGGCTAGGACAATACATTACAAATGGAACTGGAGATCAGGGAGTGAAACCTTCTCACCAGGCTCTCTGTTAACTTCAAACGGCTCTTCACATCCCAGGTCTCAAAGATTTAAAAGTAGGCTTCATTTTTTCTTTCTGTTGTTTTTCTACCTAATTTCATTTCACTGAAACTTCACTTTCTGCCCACTCTTTTGTACACGTTTTAATTAAAGGAGTTGTGTGTTTTGTTTTTTTTTTTAAAATAGATTAGTCAATATATTTTTCCTTTATGTGACAAGTATGTATATTTAGGATTTGGAGAGACTGTGCACCTTGCTCTCTGGCAAGAGCAGAAATGCATGTGGCTGCATCTAGAAGTGAGGAGAAACACAATAGGACAATCAGTTAGTTTTTCAAATGCACGGTGAAGGATGTACTTAAAACCTGATAATCATCTAAATTGAACAGCTTGTGCCTACCTTTGGCTCCCCCACACCTGTGCTGTTCATCTTGCCATCCCAGGCAAACATGCTGTTCCAGCGAGGAGGAGCGTGCCAAGGAGTAGGCTGCTCTAGTCTTGGATCTGCATCCCAAGAAGGAACAAACAAACCCTGTGATCCCTGTCTCAGTTTCCTCATTCGTGTAATGGGGACAATGATATGCCTCCATGTTTGCAGAGCACCTGGATATATCTGAATGCAAAGTGGTAGAACACAATGGGAGCCAAGCAGAATTGTTCTTGAGTGCCATATGGCCAGCCAGGTTGCCAGCATTCAGAGCTAAAGAAGCCAGAGTAAATTATAACTCCTCCCTCAAAAAACAAAAAAAAAAAAAAGAAGAAAAAAAAGCACGCCCCAACAAATAAATGGTTAATTTAACGCTAATAAAAAAAACGCATTTCAGAAATGCCTGGCCAAATAAATGTTCCCTTGCAGCTCCTCACCTGCTGGTTCTGGCTGAATAATAATAGTACCTGCAGTATAGTGCACAGCTCCTCCTACAATAAGTCCCTGCTTTTGTTGTCTTCTACAGACCTACAACATATAGTTGCTATCTTATCGCCTTCCTGCTTCTCATCTTTTCTTTCCAGAGATCCACCCCAAATGCTTAAAAATTGTAGAGAGAATTATGCATTAGGAGGGAATAAGAGAAAAACATAGTTATGTCTGGAATTTGTACTTGACTTGGGCCTGAGCTTTTGCCTAACTCAAGTTGAATCCTCAGCTTGTTTTTGGCAGCCTCTGTCCTCAGCATTGAAACCCTCTGTCATGAGGAGCAGAGGGGCCAAGACCTGAAGAGAGAAGAGAGGGATCAAACACCCAAGTGAAGGCAAGAAAGACATTTTGATGAAACTCGTAGATTTATCTGCCCAGGAGAGTTTTACTTTCCCATTCAACGGCAGGTGAGTGTGAGCCAAGGTGCTTTAAGGGATCCTGCTTGTTTTGGCAGAGGGACGAGGAAGAGCGGTGTCTCCAAGATGATGGCTTGGGGAGTTCTGTGGACAAAAGCCCAGGCTAAGCCATGCATTGGTATTACTCCAAGGAGCCTGAATGCAGGAATGCAGGAATGTCAGCATCCCAGAAATTTATGGTTGGACCCTAGCTGTCCTTCAGGGCAAGGGTCCTCAACACAACAATTTCACAGGCAACTTCTGTTTAATGGTAAATTCCTGTTAGCAGGGCCTGGGTGAGCAAGGCTACCAATATGATGGTACAAGGCCTGGGCACTGGTTTCAGGCAAACACAGTTATTTGGTGCATTTTTATTTCATATGAGAGCTTTCATTGTACGTGAACCCCTATTCACTGTAAGAACTGACAGAAGTAAAACTAGGTGAAGGAAAGCAGATGGCTGAAACATGTTGCTGAAAAAAATCAATAGTCCCACTTCTGATGCATCGATATTTGGGTGTGGACACATTCAGAATTGATGTTTAAATGTCAGCTGGGCTCAATTTGCAGCATTTCAAAGCTGCCTTTGTGTTTTGAATTCAGCCAGACTGAAGGTCAGAAGATTTACTAAGTATTCGTCTCCAATGATACACTTTACAAACATTCGTTTTTATTTGAAAAGATTTTCTTTTATCTTGTTCCACTGGTAGTAGCCAAGGTGGAAGAACATAAAGCAGGCATAAGTTCAAAGCTTGGTCAAAGGACAACAGTCCTTTATGTTATCTTGACCCTAAAGCTCCTATCATTGCTTGTGAAAAACTAGATAGCTGCAAGTATGAATTTTTCCAGTGTAGAATTATGTCAGTAAGTTCTTTTTTGTCCAAATCTGTAAAGATACTGTGGCCAATAAAACTCTTCATTGAATTGGTTGGTTTTGATGTGTGCATCTTTTGTAGGAGAGAGATGACTGTGGGGCTATCTAATAGAAAGTATTGATAGTGCAGAAAATAACATAAAATACATGTATTTCCTTTTTAATGCTATATATTTAAATTACCAGAACTTCAATTAGTACAGTGTGGCAAAGCCTCTTCAGAACTAGCAGAAATGTGCATTTAAATCATCTGAAGAGTTATGCACCTTAAAATGCAGTTAAAAAAGAGCTACATGGAATTGTAAAAAACCCCATCAGTGTTTCAACACTGAGACCAGCAGAATAGTTTTGTTTTTTAATTAATTTAAAGATGTTGCTTCATTACTTTGACATGGTTACCAAACAATATTTTGCATATGCAGAAATAGTAATTCAGTTGTCCATTTCACAAACCTGAGCAAAGTATTCCCTTCTTTACACATAGTTGGGACTTCAGGAATTAGTAATTGAAATTTAGGCAAGAAGGACATTATAAACAGGATTTTGCTAGATAAATGCAGAGGGAAAGTTTCAAATCCATTTACTTTAGCTGAAGCAGCTGTCAGTCAGTGTACTTCAAGAAAATTTTGCCAGACACCAATGGTGGCATTCGCTATGTGCTTTGCAAAGGAGCAAAAGACTGCATGAACAAGACTAGTCAGGAAGGGGAAGTCAGGCTTCAGAGCTGATAATAGGCTACAGTTCCCTTGAAATTAGCAGGACTGGAGGGTGTTCAGAGTTTTTCAAGAGAGTTGCATTTATTTTCATCTTAGCTACATTACATATTAAGAGTGAGAGATATGTGGCAAGCTAGAGTACTGAAATTTTACTTCAAGTTCTGAACTGTGAAGATAGAACAATGCTTGTCACATCTCAAAAAGGCTACAAAGGAAAATCCTAAATAGTTAACGGAGACACCAGAAGGAAACAAAATAGCTGAGCTTCATAAAAAAAAGAAAAAAAAGCCACCTATATTTATAGATGTCAAACAAGAAGTCTTCAGAACATTCTGAGTAATAGACGACAAGAATTATCTCAAAATCCCAGGCAGAAAAATTAATTTGAAAGAGTGCTTTTTTGGAAGAAAATCTTGGATACGCTTGTGTTGATCAGAAGATTCTGTCTGTGAGGAAGGGGCTAGGAGACACATCAGAGGAAAATGTTCCCAGACTGCATGGCACAGCCAGGATGGGTTGTCCGGAGGATCAGAATAGAATACAGTTATGACAGCATCCAAACATGAAGGTCAGCTTGCCCAGAAGTTGTGTCAACAGGATTGTGGTCAGGAATCAAGCAGGCAGTCGGTTTCAAAAAAAAACAAACAAAACAAAACAAATACCAGCTTCAAACCCCCTTGTAACAAAAAAAAGAAAAAGAAAAAGAAAAAAGAAAAAAATGAAAAAAGTGAAATTTTAAAGCCATTGTAAGGTTTGGTGGTTTGACACTGGAATACTAGAGTAAAAGCTGGATATTCAGCATGATGAATTATCAGTTTAAATCAAAGGTGCAGGGATAGAAATATACCATGAGATGCCCTCTCTGGGAGAAATCAGGGTCCTTCAAAGATTCTTCAGTGCTACTACAAATCCTTCAGTGGAGAAGAAGCACTTTATTTAGGAGCCTCCAAGAGTTGGAAGAAATGATATGCCATGTTTTCCTTGTCTATTTTACAATTATTTAGAAAACACAAAGAGCTTTCTTGTCCTCATTTATTCTTGGTAAGAGGAAAGAATAATTATATAGAGCCCAGAAGAACCAGAAGAAAAGAAAACAGGATCAATTTTACAGCCATGTGCCCCATTCATACCATAGAGACACATTATATCTTTAATATTGTTAAAGAAAACTTCATTCAAAAAGAACATTTTGACTTTCTCGGAATGACATTTTACTTACAGAGATGATTATTGGTTAGTTGGTTGGCTTCTTTGTTTGTTTGCATTAGAGGAATCTGCTAAAGCATATTGACTTAAAACGAAAGTCACCTCGGTATCAGTTGCAATAGCCCCACAAACAGTGCTTTGATTTTCAGCCCTAACCAGTATTGTGTTCTGCTGTTTTTTGAAGGTGTTTGAAGGTTTAAGTGGGACCTATCCTTAACACCCTGACCATGGACCTGCTTCTTGATCTTAGCTATTTGGAACATAACATTCGCTATGATTTCTCCCCCAGTGTTTAAAAAAACATCTCATTCCCTACACCCATATTCCTGTTAGATTTTGTGATTAACAGTCCATGTCTTCGCGTTTATGACTGCAGAGGTCCCCCATGGCACTGGAGTCTCAGTAATGCCGCTTGCTCCATGTGTGCTCTCTGTGCTGTGGGTAGAGGGGAGACTTCATCCCCCAGGGTTATCTCAGCAGTATCTTCCACAAACATATCCCTTCTTTACAAGAACAAAGAATCTACCTTTTCAGCCAGCTTAACTTTGTCTAGACAGCAAATGCAGCCACATTTTACGTAGCTTATTTAGATGCCCCTCCCGACTAAGCTAGAGTGAATGTGATTCACAAAGATTTTCTCTTTATCCTGTGTTTGTCTTTCTAACTTCTCAGCTGCTTGTCTGTGCTTGTACCTGGGAAACCTGGGAAACTCTAAGCAGCTATTCCACACTGCAAACTGCATGCCAATCACCTCAGCAGGGATACAGTAGTGGTAAAATGAGACTTTGGTGAGTCTAATGAGTAACGTGCACTGCAGATGATGCATTTTTCTTAATTTTCCATTTCAGAAGTTCTTATTGTTTCTTCATGTGATATAGTTTTATCTGCTGGCTGTAGCTTATACAACAACAGAGTGTTTTTACAGCTCAGGATAGGTGTTTTGTTGCCTTCTTATTAATTTAAAGAAATAAATATCTTGATGACAGTGACCTTCATTATACCTCAGACCTGATCATTGCTCCCGGTGGGCTCCATTACCTCAGTGAAAGCCATAGACAAAGTTCACTCAATAATTAGAGGGATTGGAGTTGTTCTGGTCTGAGAACCTGACACCCCTGCTGTGCTGAATGGCAGTGTACAGATGAGGGATTCAGGAGCTAAGAGAGCAAATGAAATTAAGGCTGCCTAAGGTCTGCCTTGTGCATTAACTTGGAAATAAGGTGGGGGCACAACAAAAAATGAGTGATCTTTTTCCTAAGTAGTAGTAAATCATTCCCAGTTAGGATGTGTTCAAACAGGTAGATTGTGAACTCTCATGTGTCATTCAAACCCGCAGTAATGAGATGAATATGCTGTCTAATAAAAAATATTGGTTTGTGTCCACTGACAGGTCTCGTACTTATCCAGTAAAACTTGCTGTATTTTTCTGTGCAACCATCTGTTTAGAAAAGAGATTATAGATAAGACATTAATATAATATAAAATATGTATAAATATTCGTATTTGCATACACATGTGCACATAAATATGTATGTGTGCACATATCTGAACTAATCAGTGCATAGCAAGAGTACTTAATACAAGGAGAAAATCTTTCACTGTTAAATTCATGAACAAAATTTAATGTGTTCAACAGTATTAGCCCTTCTACATTACCACCTACACCTGCCCTAAGGGGGTGTCTGGAAGCGTGACATGCAGAGAACCTGTCCTATAGCACCCAAACATAAACCAGGTCAGGGCCCAGGGCAGCTCTTGTGATACAGAGTGGAAATCCACAGAATTTGTCTGAGTACCTCTCAGAAAAACTGCATTTAACTTGGATTTTCTAAGAAACTTAAAGCCATATATAGATATAACTGAGAACTGGAGGCCAGATATGAGTGAAGATGCTAAAAATGGGACTTTGGTAGACTTTGTGCAATGCCGACCTGCTGGTGGGTGACGCAGCCCACCTCTAGCTCTGATGTGTGCTGAACAGTAGTGGTGGGCTTTGTCGCTTCTGTAGACCTTCACAACGTGGTAGTTCTCTGGAAAAACTCTGCCTACCTTTCGGCTTTCCACATCTGCTTATGTTAGCGTCCAGTTACAGCATTTGGTCCACTTGCAATCCCAAAACCTGGAAAAGCTGCTGCTTATGGAGGTGCACTCACTGCACACCAATCCATATCAGCCATACAGGGCGCTTCCCAAAAGGTGATCGAGGCCTTTTCATCTTTAAAATGTGTTTTTAAGCATCCCGCTTTCCCAGAGAGTATATTAATGACCTAACCCTTGGTTAGGTGGCCTTGGGGAGGGGGGTAGGAGGGTGACTCTGCCTTTCATCTCCCCTTTTGAAGGGGAGGATGTGCAGACGGGAGTGTCAGACTACTCCACCGACCTTTCCAACTTGTCCTTTCTTTCAAATCAGGTTTCTGACCTAGGGGAAGCAACCAACAGATGCCTGAGTGGTGGGTGCCTGTCTCCCCGGGCTCCCCGAGGTGCCCAGCCTGGCCTCGTGGGAGGGAGCGGGGGGCCAGGTCAGGCACGAGGAGGGAGTCTTTTGACTGCATCCACCTATGTTGGCATTGCAAGGGATTAGAGCAGAGCGCAGTAGTATTGGAGGGGAGTGTTACTGTGAAGGTGCACAGCACAGAATGGCAAAGTCCACTTTCTAATAACGGTGCCATCTTGAGCAATCCTCACCCCTTCGTTGGTTTTCTGCCACAACAACCCTTCTTTTCACTTTTATTTATGCTGGTTTATTTTTCAAGTGGAAGCAATTCCTCTGTCCAGATTGCAAGAAGTGACAGTGCCAGGAGAATTGAGGATGTGGTGGGGAAAAATTGGCAGTAGGAAAAGCAGGTAATTGGAGACTCCCAAAACTGTCCTAAACCCCACTGCTGCAGAGTGAACAGCTACTGCCACAGAGTGCCATTAGTTGTTTCCATCATGATAGCAAATGTCTTCCTGATTCTCCACCTAGCTCTTTCCATCTTTCCTCTCTTTTTGGATGCTGCTTCTTGGCTTCTTTTCCCTTTTCTGTTGTTTTGCCGTTTTGGATCCTCTGCTCACAGATGTGTTATATGATACAGTCACCAAGGACACGGGATTATTCCTGCCGTTCTATGACTTCTTGGTTTGTTATATCAGCTGAAGGAGTTCTCTCCTGCATTTGTTTCTTCCTGGTTGAGATCGCTCCTTTGCTTTGGGCTGCTTGGATGTGGTCTCTGACATACTCCATGCTGTTGGGTATTTAAGGGCCACGTGTTGGTCTGTCTGGTCACCAGGCTGTCACCAGCCTCTGCCTCCTCCTGTTTGTATGGCTGTGGGTGAGGCAAGATAAGCAGAGCCTACAATGTGCTAAGAAGAAATTTATACAGTATTTGACAGCATTACCCTGTTGATGGCTGCCAAGAATATGACTTGTATCGTTTTCTTGGGTCTTTCTCTGATCTCAGATGTAAATTTGATATGTATTCAGGCAAGCATGTATTGCAGAAGAATTTTAAAGAAGAGTTTATTCCACATATATCTATATTACAAGTATTTACTTTGCTCAAATGAACTCCTGACACCTTCACAGTTTCTCTTTAAGGTGGGTAATCACGGTGTCATCTTTAATAGTGCAACTAATTATGGGAATTAGAAATTAAAAATCCCAACTGTGAACATTCAAGAAATTTACTCCCATGTTTCTGTTTAGGAAATGAAAGAGAAACCTGATAAGAGTCACCTATATAATTCTGGGTGAAAATAACCCACCTGTTATAATCTGTGGTTAGTAACAGGAACAACAGAGTAATTATTTTTTATTTTTTTATTTATAACACATGGTGCTGAGAACCTATTGCAATGATCAATTTTGCATTGAACACCACCCCTACCCCCCTCCCACTTTATAAAGAATATCTTTACATTGTGCCTTCATAGAGTCAAATTTTCAAAATGTTGCCTTACAGGCATATAACACCACAAGTCCAGCTAATTCCTAAATGTAGTGTGTGCTTATACTCTGGCATAGTGTTTTCAACTTGTAAAGAGGAAATTTTCGAGGGAAGCAAAGGCAGCCAGGTAGGTTGATAGGAATTACATATCTCTTTTTACTTTTGTACACTCCTTACTCTAACATACTGTGGCATAAAAATTACACATATTCTGTATTTGTAATTTTCCATACTTGATGTATACTTTACCTAGGCAAATTTCTATACTCAATGGAAGACGGGATATTTACTTAGTTTAAGTAAACATATGATATGTTAGTAGCCGTCTTTACTTGTATAACTGAAGAAGGTATAAACTGCCTCACCCCTATGTGTTCTCCTGGTAACATGAAAACATTAAAAAAAACCCCAAACTTACAGAGCAGAGAATGAAAATCATAAAAATATTAACTTTGGATTTAAAAAAAAAAAATCATGAGAAGTTTTTTTCTATACGGAACATGTGTGGCAACAAAAGAGAGCAAAGAAGCAGTGCCGAGTGGAAATGGTGTCCTGAGCCCCTTTGCTACCATGTGTCCAGGTAAAAGACCGAAAAGACCGCTTTATTTTCTGGGATGAGGTCAGCTCCATTGTTTGCTTTCTCCAAGTCAGAGACTGGCTGTAGAAATATCAGTGTGCTTGGCAGAAAGCAGTCAAAGGAACACAAAGCAGCAGAGTGACAAAGTGGCGTAGTGGCTCCTGGCTTCAGTTAACACGTCACACAGGGCTGCATGACAGCATATAAAAAGGAAATGCAAGAACTGTAGGGAGACGGGGACTTTTCACAGGGCTCTAAGCTTCTGTTAAAAAATAATAAAATGATGAAGAAAAAGATAGAGTAGCAGATAGTACTGAAAGTTCAAGGATTGCTAAACTCCGAAGCTATATCCTCAGAAAACAAGACGAGAGAGGGGAGAACATCAAGGGCTGGAAAAGGATGGGTGGGGAAGGGGGGAGAGGGAAGACAGACAAATATGTGTGCCAACTTACAGCCTGAGAAGAAACTGAAAAATTATTGGTGCTTGCCAGTCAGTCACCAAGACAACAGCAGATTGGATTTGGAGCTGCCTGTAATAATTTATGAATACTTTGTCTTGGTTGGATTATTGTGTTTCTTTGCCTGCTTATATTGGATTCATTAGCCTGGCAAGAGCTTGAGCCAGAAAGATAAAGTAGAAGGAGAAGAAAGGGGGAATTGGGGGAAATTTGGATCTACAAAAGGATGATATAAAAATACAGGTGAAAAAGGTTATTGCTCTTGTTGATTTGGACATCTTTTGTGCTGTGATTTCTTCCCAGTGGTGAGAGAGAGGTGCACACAAACAGCAGTGACAATGAAAAACCTTGTTGCTATTAAAGAATTCTGGTCCCTGTACCCACTGCTGATTTCCAGGTCCCAAAAAGAAAGGTCAAAAGTGTGCCGGGACCTAGCGGGACCCTTTGGCCCTGACAGGCAGCTGGAAGGAGAATCACGGTGTTTGCACCCCTGGAGGGCCAGGGTGGCTGGCCCAGAGCTCTGAGAGGTTAGAGGCGATAGAGAAGCCGAGGTGATGGTCCTGCAGGAGCTGTGTCGCAATGGTGTGGTACATTTTGAACACAGCAATGGCAGTGATAATGGCGAAGCTGAAAACAGCTGCCTGAAAACATGGGTTGAAAATGTAACCTAGCATAGTGGAGATGGACAAGCACCAGGCAATGTGCTACACTCAGCACTTCAGTTGGTTGGAGGATGGAGAGATGGAGACTGGTGGTGAGGGAGGGTTGTTCACAGCAAGGAAGCAACTGAGTGACAAAAATCCTGTCAGTCCATTCCTGCTGGGATACCCACACATGTTAGAGGCAGAGATGGTAAATTGCACACAACAGGCAAATTGCTCACCATATGGTCTGATTTCCTTTGGGAGCAGTGTGTGGCAAAATGCGGAAGATGCAGTGGTTTGGAACTGCACTTGCTAGGCTTGCTTTTTCAAAAGCCAAAGGTTTTACTGGGGATTAGCTGTCTTACAGACCTCCCTTTCTGAGGCACCTCGGAGGTATGCTGAAACCTCCAAGCAACAATAGTAAGAGAGCATTGATGATAGCAGGGAAAACTATTGCATCTCTGAAATGGATGCTAGTATTCAAGTCCTGAGCACCCAAAAGGGGTGGAGGATCTGTCTGTTCTGCTCCACCCATAAACCCAGCCAGTTTCATCGCCAAAATCACCATGCTTCCACCCAAGTATTTAATAAAAACAAACACCACTGATTCCACACACACACACACACACAGAGTGCCCTCACCTCGCCATGCCTGAGATTTAGGGCTGCAGTAAAGTGACAAATGGGAGGAAGGAGCAGTTTGCTATGTGCCATGCTTTGCACATTGCACTGATTTTATTACCGCTAACATTTGAAGTTGACAAGGTAGCAAATGTCCTGTCTCCATGCGTACAAGGGACCAGTTCAATATGGGGGTGGTGGTGGTGGTGGTGTTTGAACAGTTGAAATTAGTGTACATCCCACACAATAGTATTTGCGGAAATAATTTAGCATTGTAACCTAACCGTTTGGGTTGAACCATCCATTTATATACCTGTATTTTTCTTGACTTGTAGCTTTCCCTGTCAAAGATATTATGGCAGACCTCTCTTCCCCTTGAGGCTGGGGTCAGCTTAGAATTCTACTTTAGGATTACAATAAATAAACTTACAAAAACCATAAAAAAGAAAAAGAAATGGCAACTCTGAGCCATTCATCATTTTTCCTTCACTTCTTTTTTTCTCCCTACAGCTATTGCAGTAGCCCTTTATGAACCCCAAATGTTGCTTGCTTTTCTGTGGCAAGCACTTTGTGAATTGTTTATTAGATTGGAAAACTGTTTCTATCTCTCAGGACAGGCGTCAGTAGAAGATATCTGGGATGAGTACTCTGTGAAGAAAGTATCTTTATGCCTTAGGAACCAATGAACTATTCCAAATGATCCAGCGCTATGAACCATGCTGAACTGAAGACCAACAAATGTTACCTTCCATCTCTTCTAGTGACTTTAGTGTTGTCTTCATTATCATCTTCTGTTCTCCCTTGCCAATTCAGTCAGCTGTTTGCCTCCTGTGCTACATACCAGCTGACAGATGTATCCTTTTCATTTCACATACTCCTAAAGCCTTGGGCACTGTTTTCTGGAGATATTTATACAGCTTTGGGACCCATTTGCTGGAAAAGTAGTTTGTACTGAATATTTCTTACATGTTCTACAAGATCCCACACACTCTTACTTTGCATAGAGTAAAACACACAAAAAAAGGTGCTGACGTTGTATACATATTTTGAATGAAACTTATACAGTACACCTTGCTATATTCTGACAGTCTTTCAAAGTTTTTCTCTATAGCAGCATGAATTACATGAGAAACAATTTTCACATATGCCACAGTGCCTCCAAAACCTATCTACCACCAAGTTTCTTCATTTGCTACAAGCAAAGAGAGTAGAAGAATGTCTTCCTCCTGCACATCATAAGACATCTCTGTGTCCTCATCTCAAACACTGGAAGAGGAAGGACATCTGCAGCAAAACACACTGCAGAGTCTGTTCCCCCGCAGTAGGCAGCAGGAGCAATCAGTCATGTGCTAATTCTGCTGGTGTAATTTCTTCCTCTTTTTTAATCAATACGCGACAAAGTGCAGAACTGGTATAAAGATCACTTATTTTTGTTTTTAAATTCCCTGTTTTCCTGTGTGTGTATTTCACTTTCAGTGTTCCTTACAAATATATTCACTACCTATTGAATAACCAGGCTCTGCCAGGGGAAGGTGTCAGAATTGGAAGGCTTTTTTTTCTGTTTTACCACTGTTCTTTCATTCAGATGATCCATGTAGAAAAAGTGATAAACACATAAAATTTGAAAAATGCCATAGCAGAATCCTTAAGGTAAAACAGCTGGCCTTTGCTTCAGTTTCTAGGGCAGCATTTTAATAAACATTAGTCATGGTGATTATGGCACGTTTTATCAAGGATACATCATTTCCAGCATTATTCCTTTTTTGAGTCTATATTAGCATAATAACTTTCATTATTAGTATAATTCGAGATGTTTTAAGGACATGGCTGGAGAATAAGAAGCTCAGGCTGGAAAGTGTCTGATTGCCAGTTGCTTGTCTTTCTTGCCAGGGCCAATTAACATATTTCTTCAATTTTTGCCTTTGTTTGACTTATCAAAATACAAATGTGCTGCAGACTTTCAGAATCACTTAGGCTCCTTGTTCAGGCTTTAGAGGCACATAGCAACATGAAGCACATTCATGCAGATTAAGTGCTCTTTGGAGTATTAGAAACCACTTAATCTGTATAAATATGCTCCAGGTTGCTCAGTTTTTACAACACCTTGAGAAAGAACTGCAGTGGTTCAGAAAAGCATGTGATACATTATTTAAAAGGACATATATAATCCATGATAAATTTATCTTCCAAGTGACTATAGTCAGAATCATAGTTTATTTTTTTGTATTTTTGTACTTCATTACACTGTGGTAAGGTAAGTGACGAAGGGAATTTCCTATTATATACTCTATTACTTTCAAAATTCTGGTTTTATCACTGTTGATTTAGAAGGTAAGCATGAGAAATGTATAAATACTGAGTAATTTTACTTTAAAAATTCATGCAGCAGGAAGGATTTACACTTTTAAACAGAAAAAGGTAAACAGTATTTATTTTCTCATTTCGCGAAACATGTTAGACTGTGCATAAAAAAGCATAGCTTTTTAGTTTCCATTGACTCTTATTTTCATTTGCAGTAGACCTGAAAAGAATGGGGAATGAGACAGGACGAAGAACAACATGTTGGGGTCTTAGCTAGCTAACTATACTACTCTTCGTAGTATAGTTTAATTGTCACCAAAAAAAGAAAACATGGTTGCATTGCGCAACTTTCCCAGAGGATGTGTTATGTATCCAGAGATAAATTGAAGCTCTATATTTAATATATTTGCAACTGTAATCGTGTCATATTCTGAAATCTCTTGTTATTCAGGTGCTTGCAGTGGCCATTTGTAAGCAGCTGCTGACATGGACAAGACAATGTTCATCATAAAATGCTGACCCCAAAGAAGTAAATAAGACTTTCGGTGGTCACAGCAATGGAGACTGGATGCCCTCTGACAAACAGAATTCAGCATTTTGAATTCTAATTTTAGTGACAACTTTTGAGGTTTAGTATCAGTAAATACCTATTATGGGAAAAAGCTTACACACAGTGGTCCATCTTGAAATATGATTTAGCAAACACCAGTCTTCCCTACTTGTATTTCTGGGGCTACTGGCCCCCTGAGTTGAACTGTAGCATCCGTTCCAGGTGTAGTAAGTCAGTGCTAGGTGCTGGAGGCGAGCGCCGTGTCCCCTACACTTCACCAGTGAGGTTCTCCATCTGGGAAGGACACACCACTGCAAGCACACACGTCGAGGCTCATCGCTCGCTGAGGCTTTCCTGTATAGGCAATAATGGCCACAGTGGTTTATACTCAGGCCTCGAAGCAGGACTTCCCCTGCTACCGTGCTCATAACCTCACCACAATTTTGTCCGGGGCTGCCGTGTTTTCTGCTCTGATATGTGTGACGGAGATGGTGGGAGCAGGGGAACACTTATTTGCATGTTAGGGCATGCTGAAGGCTCCTTTCAGAGATACTAAATAACACAAATGGGAGTTGAAAAGGGTGGAATGTGGCCTGTTTGCTGGGTGCAGAGCTGAATTTTAGCTTTCCTTTGCTCCTTTCACATATAGAGACGGAGGACGTGACCTTAGTTGTGAAGGGGACAGTTGCATGTCTGATCTGGGTCATTTCGTTGTCCTTGTAACAAAGTTCTTTGTTTCACAGAGATTTGCAAATTTAAAATTGTATTTTGTAAGAATTCCAAATCTCTTTTTTGTAAAAGTAATAATAAAAAAAATTATAAAGACACTTCATAAATTCTGATATTTTCCTCTGATAAGCAGTATGTAGCTGCAGTAAACTGGGTGAATAAGGCATCTCAAACAATTTCAAAAGGGATTTAAAGAAAAGGTAAGGCAATTAATTTTCTGAATTTTCATCCAACTTGACTTGCAGGTTGCATTGTTTATGACTTGCACAAAAAATACTAATTTATTTTCCACTGTAGGCTCGGATTTAGTTCCCTGGGTTATATCCAGTGCAAACACTGCAATGTTATATGACCTCTATTGCACAGAGGTCCTTTGCCAGAAGGTCATTGCAGGAATGGACTTTAATATTTTTTGCATTGGATTTTACTCTACTGTTGGTTTTATCATTCCTGATCTCTGCAAATGTGCTTTATTGTCTGGATCATTTAATTTTGTTAGGCAAACGTGCTTCATTTTTTAATGATAAAATGCTAGCATGCTCTTCAATAATAACTGTTTTTGCTTTCAGAGCAACTGATGCATAAAGTCTAATCTTTTGTAGTTGAAGGAAGATGTTCTTTAAGAATTGATTTAGGGTCTGCCTTTGTCTTACTAATTTTTAATTACATGCAGTCAGACCCGATTAATCTGAATTAGTATGCAAAGCCCCTTTTCAGAACTAAATAAAATCACATTAACAAGTAAAGTATACATACAAGGATGTGTTACAAGGTTGAAAATCCTTCTTATTTTTCAACATACATTTATTCAACATACATTTCTTTCTGAACAGTTTATGTCTTCTAATTGGCTACATAGTTTTGCTGTGTTACAGAGCCCTAATTCCTTTTGACTTTTGAGTGAAGCATCTAGGCATCGTAATAATATTGTGCAATAAAATGCCTTTGTGGGGTTTTATAACTGAAACTGGACTTAACAAGATCAGTTCAGCCAATGCCTTTATGAACACAAGTGTGTTTAAAACGGTGGCACTATGTTGCAATATCAGAAGTCCCTTTGCTTTTAAACAGTGGCTAATGCAACCTGATTATGAGTTAAGAGCAGCTACAATACATATGAAACCCTCCCACTTCCCTCCAAGCCCTCCTCCCTTCTTGCTCCTGGACACCCACTTATTTTGTACTGACTTTCATGCTTGTTGGAGCACCACACAGCACCTCAGCTAATTAAAATGGCAGAAAATAACCTAGCAAAAGAGTGAATATGGACTTTTTTTGCTGGTAGGCAAACTGAACAAGTTTACCTAGGGGTCAGCTAAGCACTGAAGTTGATGAGATGGAAGGGATGAAGGGATGAAGGGAGAGGGTAAATGTGTAGTGAGGGGGCAGGAAGGGGAATGGAAGGAAGAGGCAGCAAAATCTCCGTCTTTCAGACACTGCACCATTTGTTCTGCTCAGTCATAGAGTGGGACTGTGCCCTAAGGAGGCCGAAGTCAAGTCTGCAGCTCAGTGATGTGCTTGAGCACCCTGTTTAGCTCACTGGCCTCACTAAAGTCAGGTGGATTTGAGTACGTGCTTTAAGCAGAGGTAGATTAGACACTCCGCCATAGGAATCCGATTAAAATGTCTCCTGACTCTGCCCGGTCATTGTGTCTCCACACACATGCTACTGCCTTGGTGGGAGCATAGAGCTGTCCTGGGTTTTGGCTGATAGGAGCAAACATACGCTTCTCTGGGCAGGGGCCACAAGTATTCAGAAACCTCCTTAACTACAGTTGCCTTTTTAAAATTAATTGCAACCTATTCTATTACTAGCACACAGTTATTTCTGTATGTTAGAACTGCACAGTACTGTAAGTCTGCATCTCATCTCTATCTCATCTGTGTTTCTAAACCAAAACGTGGCATGTCACGCTCTTAGCATTATATTGGAAAAAGTTATTAAAAAGCTTCTCAAATACAATGGAACAGACTACTCTAGCAGGACATTGGTTATTTTAATTTGAAATGATAAATACTCATCTAGTAGAGGACAATGAAGGCTTTATACTTGACCAACCCATGCCCTATTTATACTACATTTTGCTGTGATATGTTTCCATACTTTGTGCAATAAAATACAAATGACTCAAATTCATCAAGAAGGGATTAATTGGCATGTAATAGGAGATCTGGCTACTATACTGACAAGCTGCCAAAATAAAAGAAGAAAGAAGCTTGTGGAGAAGGGGACACAAAAATACACGTGAATGCAAAAAATCCGCAACTATAGGAATAAGTCTATGTGAAAGCTAAGACCAGTTATGTGACTTGGCTTATATCAAAGAACAGTACTGACTTTGTAAGATTCCCAACATGGAATGATTTCTATAGGTCATTCATATGTGACATTTTATTTAGGCTTAAACTGGATTGCTGGAGAAGACAGGTGGAGATTTGGTATGGTTGTCTGGAAACTGTAGGAACCCAGATGAGCAGAAATCACAACCATGCTGGCATGCCAATCACATCTCTTCAAGCTGAAAAGCCTAAAACTGCAAATCCTTGGCTCTCTAACTAGATACTTTGCTCCACTGGGGCCTGAGTCAGGAAAACTCATTACTCTTTGCTTATTCTTTTTTTTTTTTTTTTCCTATTTCTTATGACTATATTCACCATTCATTTCTCGTACTGCTGTAGATTTTCAACAATGATCACATTATTGGCCAAACCCAGACTCGCTTTCCCAACCCCCATCAAAAAAGAACAAAAAGAAAGGCTGTGCAGTTTCTTAAAAGTCCGCTGTTGCACTAATGAACTTTCGCTGTCAGGCACTTAGATGCAATGTTTTTCAGGAGGGAATACAAAACTGTCCACTTTGGTGCTATTCCTCTTGCCCTTAATTCTCTTCCTTCATTCTGGATAAATAAAAAGATTAATTCCCACACATTCCTGAAGCTCTGCTTGGTCCTAAATTTGATCAAGTTGGGAGTTTTGCTCATTACAGCTCTTCTTCCCTGCTGGCAGAGAGACTCTTGTCTTTGTCACTTGTCTTCTGCCTGTCCGCCTGTCCTTACAATTCAATTGTAAATCCTGCATGACCATCATTCAACCAAAGAACAGACTATCTGGGCTTTTAAACATGTTTCTTACTGTAAAATATGTACAAATAAATGCACATTACTTCCAGACGAACACTTATAGTACTAATAAAGTTTTAGATGCATAGAAAATGACACAGTTGAAAATACCATGGAGCACAAATTTTAAATGGCTGCTTATTTCATTAGAACAGAGTTTCAGTGTGCCAGAGTGTCACTTCAGTTTTGTGGGTCCTCCCCTTCAAGACGAATTACTATTTCTCCTTATGGAGGCGTATTCTGCGACAACAGTTCCCACCATGTTTTTAATACATATGTATATACATTTCAGATGCATAAAAACTATACATAGTATGAATCATCTGTTTCATAAACTTGACTATGCTCTTGTCAGAACCTATAAAAATAATATGACAGGCAGACCTTAATAGAGTGTCTATCCACAAGCTACTGTGAAGACAATCAACCACGTTCAATCTTCATCACCTTGGCTGGAAATCTGCCCCTAGAAGCCAGAGGGAATACAGACAGGCAGGAAGCCAGAGGTTTGACAGATCTGATTTTTCAATAACTAGGAATATGTCTTTCATAGCAGAGGTCTTTGAAAATAGCTTGTCAGTCCCACCTTCTTGTTTATATTGAAGGAGCTCCAGGCTGAGCAATTTTGCTGATTACAGTATCAGCAAGACTGACCTGTATGATACCTTCTAGAAGTATTGCTGGTTTATAAACCTTACAACCTTTCTAATAGCTTCCTGAAAGTTCATGCAGACTCCTGAGGTACGCATAGTCCTATATATGGGCATGCACACAGAAGGTCTCTTCCCTTCTTGTCATTCTAGGTGGCCACAGACAGTATCACTGGAAGGATTCTTCAGCACCTGAATATGTACATATTACACTCAATAAAGTCAGGTTGATACTGCTAATTTTTTTTATCGTAAAGCCAAATGACAAAGTCAGGTGGCAAATGATGTCAGTAAGTTCCAATCTTCTTTCAGATTTCACAGAAACAACCCCTATCTTAATGCCTTTTTGGGGCATTGTCTCTATGCATGCTTTTTTTAGAAAGGTGCTAAAATACCAAGACTGGTTAACACGAAGTGGCCAAGCCATAATACAAATTGGTTTACAAAACTGAGCAGTTAGTCCTGTGAACAAGGAGCCAAGGAAATTATCCTTGCACTTTTCTATCTCTTTTATCCCCCTATAAAAACACTAAGATGTATTGTGTGATCACTGTGGACACAGGGATTTTTCTTATCACTAGGTCAGTCAGACAATATTCATTTTATCATCCACAAAAAGTGTAAAAATAATTAAAAAGTAACACCCAAAGTGCCTTTGGGAATTCATACAAAGGCTTATTTAAAAATTTGAAAAGTAAAAACATAGTTGAGTTCAGACTGAAAAGTAAAAATGTTCATTTCATCTTCAAAAAAGTAAAACTTCTGTGCACTATGAAATTCAGTGAAATTTTATGTGATTTTGAGTGATTATGCTTATGTCCATGTGCTTGCTAATAAGTCCTTCTATATTTGCCCAGCTGAGCTGAATTTCACCCAACAAATATGGATTTAGGTGAAATTAATAGATTCTTATACTCAAAAGCATTTCTGAATGAGAACAAGAAACTGTACTTGCTATTTTTCTTGAACTAGCAAGCTTATTAAAGACATTTAAAAACAGTTTAACACATGCTTGACCTTGAGCCCTTATTTGGGCTTGGCTTAATGATATGCAAGTTCTCATTCGATTTAGAGCGTATGTTGAAGCCTTTTCAAAAGTGGAGATAAATTTCCATAATGCAGATATGTCTGAAATTCAGATAAGATGCAGACAGGTGAAATGTTACATCTTGTTGATATATAGCACATGGCTTTTTCTTCAGAATTGTCACCTGTCAACCCCTACATCCTAGTTACCATATTCAGAGACATGAGAAAGTTCAGGAAGGAGGAATCATTTTCATTTCCTAGATTTCAGTAACCGCAGTTCTGCATAAATGTGAGGCACAAAAGCTCTCTGAAAGAGAAGAAATCATTCATTTAAATTAAGATGCAACTCTAATAAACATATGGCTAGTATAGAGGCACTTCTGATAGTGAAAAGTGTGTATTTAATATAACACTTTTAAAGGTAGACAGGGCATAAGCGGCAAACTTCTAGTAAGATCTACTCAGCCATGCTTCTGTTTCCCTAGTTCAGCACTGGAAGTCCCTTTGCTTCTATTGAAAACCAGCTTGAACAAAACACTAATGAATATACATAGATGCAACAAATCCTGTACTGGCAGAGGGACAGATTTTATGACCTAATAGGTCTTTTCTCTCTCCAAAGGCTATAATTCTTTAAAAAATGATTCGCTTTCCATGGAAATATGCGTATCTACTGCCCAAAACAATATTATTTTGAAGAGTGATGCGAGTTCATGACACTATGTAGAGCTCACCTACTCTTTGATAAAGGTAGAAAATAAATAGATAACCAAGCTATTAACAGTAAAGGCCCCAGAAGCATAAATTATTTTTTTTTAAACTACATTAAACTATTACCCCATTTCTAGGCAACCCAGCCTGCTGCCTGAATAGTTTTGTGTTTTCCATAATCCCACTAAAGTCTTACGCAGCCTTGCTGAATTTAATTTCTTCAGTTTCCTATTTGTATCCCTGTATTTTCTCAGATTAGCTGTTATGTTCAATTATACAAAAACTTTTGATTAAAGTGCTACCAAACATAAGGAACCTTCAATATAACTGAGGTTTCCACAGGGATCAAACCAGTTTCATCTGCTTCTTTATGCCAAATTACAGAAACCATGTAACATGGCACGCATTCCTCCCTGCTTTGACAATCCAAAACATTGTTTAAACAAGAAGGCACTTTGGCACTGCATATAGTTCCCAGAATTACAAAGAAGAAAATTTCAGAGGGGTATGACTCAACAAACAGCCTTAAAAAAAGATCTACTTTCATTTCCTGTTGGAATCAGTAACAAAATAAATTCCCTCCCCCCACTTTTTTTTTTTTTGACCAGGATTAAATTAGCTCTTTCCAATGTGAGCCGAACTCAGCTGCTGTTCATTTGGTACTGCTTTCCTTTGTGCTTTAGGCTAGGCTATGCAATTAATTTTTACTAAGGTCTATTGAGTAATTTTACTGAAGCCCACTAATTTTTACCAAAGCCCTCTGGATAATTTTATTCAGGTCTGCTCAGCAGGAAGCTGTTCTGGCTCCAGCTCTGATGGTCTAGCCAAACGCTGGATGCCACCCTCATATCTGGGAACAGTAGTAGTGTGCTGCAAGAGCTTCTGAAGAGGTCAGGGCATGTTGTGGATACAGTGGCAAGAATGTGCCTGCGATCAGGGTGAGGTCTGCTCAAAACTGCTTTTATTCCTAATCCGTCTGGAATCTCTTGTCTGAGCTGGTGCAGTGTACATTTTATTCATCTGATTATTTTTTTATCCCATGTTGGTGTAATTCCATGAAGTTTACAGAATTATTTTTATTTATAGCATTGCTAAGGAGGGAATAAACAGATCCTGTTTACCCAGCAGTTTTTCTTAAACTTAGAGCTCACTATCTCATGTTTGTGACAGTTTATCTGTCAACCTTTTGTGGACGTGATAATTATATTATTTGTGAATGTATTTTGTCCTCCTTTTCCATAACAGGTTAAACTGTACATATTTCAGTGGCTTGACTTAATCAGGTCTTTCCTAACCTAGTAAGCACAGTTTGCTAACTCCCATGTATGAAACAAAAAAGAACACAGGAAATAAGTGATTTTTTTCTTCCTTTTCATGTGAATAATGTTTTAATAAACTTGTTGAGAAGTTGTGTATACCTGTGAACAATAAAGGCAACTGAGCCTTTTATAGCCATGTATCTAAAAACCATTCTGAAATCTATGGGAGATGGAGGTATTTCAGGGAGAGAAGATCAATCCTTTCTTAAGTATGAAAACCTCAGAAAATATTTCAATTGTTGAGAACATCTACTTTTGCCTCAAACCATTGCTTGACATATTGCTGTGTGTATTTTCTATATGCTCCCATAAACAGACTGAGGAATTGGATGATACAGGCTTTGCTACAGAAAGCACACACTCCTTTTTGAATATCAAGATAAATCGTTTCCAAAAAAACCCTCTATGACTTCAGAGATATTATACCCCTACTGCTGTAGATACCAAAAATCTCCGTGTGGGAATATTTTTCTCTTGCCCTCTTGATATTTCACAGATGCTTGCAGTTGATATTGTCCTCCACCTGTAAACAAGGAGTCCAGAAGAGGTAGGGTCTTCTGTCATTTACACACCAGCTGGATCCGCAAAGCCATTTGAACACTTATCTCGCATTGATTTTTTATGGAGCACTGCTTCCTAAATGCTTTTGTGGATCTAGCAAGTCATATTTTCTTCTCTTTATTGAGATGAAGGCAATTATATGGCCAAATTCCTTCAAAATCCAAGAACAGTGTTGTCACTCTAATGTATTCTTTTTGATCAGTACCTGAAAACTTGTCAGTGTATTTTACTGCTGTACTTAGAAACATAATTACATGCTTTATAAAGTATAATCAATATTAGCACACGAAGGTAGAGAACAATCTAGATCTCTTAATTTGTCTGCTTTCCATATTAATAGATTTTTCAATATGTTTGGAAAATTAGCAATCATCATGACTTCGAAAGGGAAGTGGAAACAGCCTGTGTCAGGTGTTCCAGCTCCTTTTGTTCTTCCTTAGAAATATAAAGCAACCTCAAATGGTGTTTATCATTGGCCTATCTGACTAGTTTTACATCTCTTTTCTGTAACTGGGGCAATGCGGAATATCCAGAGCATGTTGGCGACTCTGGCTTATTAATTTTAACTAGACACTGGGCCTGAAGGTTGTTTAATACCTCTGGACTACATCTTTCTCTGCCTCTTTAGAGACATGATTAACATGGTTGGCAATGCTGTGTCCAGAGCTCCAGTCTTCTGACGAACACTTCTTGTAATCATACTAGAACATAGCAAGAGATGCAGGTATCCAAAAAGCAAAAGACACATCCTACCACCCTTTTATTTCCTTGCTGCACTTTGTGGCCAGTTTGGTTCCACAGATAAAATGCTCCATTTTTAGGAGACTCAGGGAAAATCAGACCCTGTGGGCAACGGTGGAAGAGCGAGGCTGCTCTGCTCTGCCAACTTGCAGTAGTCCCCTGGGGGCAGTTACCACACCTATGAATCACTGAAGTAAGCTGCTATATTAGCCTCACCCTCACAACACAAGAGCAGTGCATGGAAGAACTTGTGCAGAGAAGATCTTCAGCTGCTGTTACAAGGCTCTTTCAAGTACCTTGCAATGTCAACAGTCAATCTGGCCCTAGTATACCTTTAACTTCATACTTATGATCAATGGGGCAACCCTAACATAAAAATGAGGAATTAGAGCGCTTTTAATCCAAAAAGATACTATGTTTACTGACACATTACCTAAAATTTATCGTCTACTGGTTTCAAAGTTAACACAAAAATATAACATGCAGGTGGCTCTGTCTATGAAGGAAGGTTTATGTCTCGAGATGTCCTGGTTGTTGCTGGAACACAATCAAACTCTTTTCTGCCCATAAATATCACCCTTTGGAATGATCCAGGGCAGGGCCAGCTATAAAAAATGCTGTTTGTTGTTAACAAACTCAGTGCACTATCCAAACAAGATTAGGGAACTCTAGGAGTTGGCCATGAATACACAATTATATGATTTGATCAGAGGCAATATATGCTCTAATGTTAAGAAGGCACCGTGGGATTTAAGAACCTTTCCTACTCGAAAAGAAAATCAGATTTCAAGTATATTAGACTCAGGGTAAACTGAAGTTAGCTGGTACCACTAATCATTAATCTGCATTACTGAGATACAAGCCAAATGCATACATTTTGCACCCCAGGGCAAATACTGAGTTATTAAAAAAAACCCCAAACAAAACACAACCAAAAGCTTCAAACCTAAGCAATTTTTGCCAGTATAGGGCAGTCATGGGATGCCATAGGATGTAAGACCTCTGACCCCACACCAGGCCCAGCCATTTAAAAATCATACAAATATGTGATTCCTTCAATCCTCACTTATGACTAAAACTTCACATTTACTTTCCAAAATGGATCTTTTGTGTTCCTTCCCCCTTATCTGCTCTTACTGACTGAAAATTATCAGAAGTGCCAACCAGTCTACAGAAGGGCTGAGGCAAAACTCTAACACTTTGAAGTCGAAGCTCCTCGGAGGCAGCAGCCGACCTCACCAGCCTCGCCTGCCTGCCAGAGAGCCCATGGGAGACACCTGCATCCATCAGTAGAGCACTTGTGTCAGCCCCGCTCCTCCCAGTGACGGAGCACTAGAACAGGCTGCCCAGGGAGGTTGTGGAGTCTCCTTCTCTGGAGATATTCAAGACCCGCCTGGACAAGGTCCTGTGCAGCCTGCTGTAGGTGACCCTGCTTTGGCAGGAGGGTTGGACTAGATGACCCACAGAGGTCCCTTCCAACCCCTACTATTCTGTGATTCTGTGATTCTGTGATTCTGTGATTCCCAACCTCACCCTTTCCTGCCTGGCAGCTAGTGAGGGACCTCATTGCAGAGAGGGAGAGATGCTATGCCCGGAGGAAGCTCCTTTGAATAAAGCCCATTTAAACCGGTATTCTAGTTCCTCTGCTCTCCATTTGTTGTCCTTTTTCTGGATGTCCTGCTTTCCCTTAAAGCTAAAAATGTAGGGGGCTACAGCAGGTAACTGTCCCCATGCATTCACTAAGAGGGTGTGGAGAAGGTGCGCCTATAGTTTCCCTTTCTGGGTGCTGTTCAAGGAAAAAAAAGGGGCAAATTAGTGTGTATGGAAACTAGCATAAAATTAAACCTTGTGAAACACACAATCCTACATTTATTTATGCTCGTTTTACCTGTTAAATGGGCTATTAGCGGGCCATAACTTTTCCAAGTGTTTCTGCATAGATCATCCCTCACAGTGGTGCCTCCTTAACACTTCTAGAAAAAGTAAGACATCGAGGAGTTTTCAAGTTCATTTGTAACTGGGTTCTGTGAGAAACAGTGCCTTGCATGTTTATCAATGTGCCTTTCAGTCTCGAAAGTACAAAAGTGGATGTTTTCCTTTTACCACTTGCCCCCTGTTAGCAGAGCAGTGTACAATTGTCAGCTTCTACGGACTGTTTCAACACCCACAGGCTGAAAATTGGAGCCAAACAGAAAAGGAAAACACAGTTGTTGACAACTGTGAAACAGCACAAATCTGCCTGTTCACTTTGGAGGCCCTGCACCTTGTTGACTTTCTATGGTGACAGGCCAGGAAGGAGAATGAAGAAGACATTTGGAAGAACACTTGAAAAAACATGGGCAAGAGAACTAAACAAGCTAGCAGCAGAGAAAGTAGCTTATGAAGTGGCTACATGTTGGAGGCATGCTCCGTGCACTCCGAGCAGCTTTGCTTCATGTTTGTCCAAAGTTTCATTGGCTGCTTGAGCCATAGTCCCATTTCTCTCTCTCGATATTTGTGTCTCTGTTGTCCTTACATACCCCAGCTTATCAGCTTTGTCTCGTTTTCTCAGGAAAAAGTGAAATAAAAACCTAAATCAAAAGAAAGAAGAGGGGAATTTCTATCAGTACATAAAATGCTTCAGGCAAATTTTCATGTGGAAAAATATTAAGGAATGAAAGGGAATGCATAAGTGAGCTTCTATGAACAACAATAAGATGTAGTGATGAGAAAGCACCTGTAAAATAGAGCTGAGCCACCAGCAGAAAGCCCGCAGGTTGCTCCTGCAGCACACAAATATCCAGCCTGACGTTTGAATGCCCAGAGACATCTGTATCATTTGCTTCCACAGCACACTGTGGGCAGCGTTCTTTAATAGTTACCCTAATAAATGATTTGAGGAAAACGCCCTCATATTTTCCATTGATATGCAAAATATTTCCTTAGAGAAAATAAATAAAACAAGCACGAATAAGTTTAGTCTCTTAAGTTGTGACATTCCTTCCAAATGAAAATCTGGGCCAAGAGTCAGCTAAATTCAATAAATACATCTCCTGAAAAAAAACCCCAACCAAAACCTGAAACAAAAGGTACAATACAAAAAACAGCAGTATAAATTGTTATTATTTCATTGTATAACTGGCTCCATAAGGGACCTATCAACATCACAGCTGAGCACTTTCACTGTACCAATTGATTAGCTGCTTCTCAAAACCTCCCTCCAAGTTGGTATTGCTGATTCTGTTCCACAAATGAAGTTTAAGGTTATAAAAGAGCATGAGAAGGTCCATTTCCCCTTTGTGTTGCTTATCTGCATCAACAATCTAACGTATGAGTAGGGAGAGAAAAAAGAAGCAGAAAGAAGCAGACTATAACCAAAACCTCTAAACCCTCTCAAAGGTGAGAAGCAGGTCAGAAGGCAATAGTGTCCAGGGTAAAAAGAAAGCCATGCTGTGATTACTTTCTTCATGGAGATTAAAAGGACCAATCCGGGGCGCTTAGGTCTCTTCATTGCTCTGGGCAAGTAACTTGCTCTGTAATTGTGCTACATTGCAGGGTTAAGCCAGACTTCAGTCCTCTTGGCCTTGACTTCCTGCCTGTAGCGAAGCTGCAAGCTGGGTTGCGTTTATCTGCTTTGAACTTGTTAGCCTACACACGCAGTTTCACTGTAACTGAAGGCTATCTTCAGTTACTGTTGACATGGCCCTTCCCTCCCTCCTTCTGTGGCCCTTCGTTTGTGGGTGCAGAACAGCCCTAACTTGGCATTAGCTTCTGTGGGAACCCACCCTGTGCATGGGACCCACCTCCGCTAATGAAAGGGCCGTACTCACAGAACAGTAATGTTTCCTGCAGTGGCATCAGCTGCAGCTTGCTATGCCCTTGCTGTCCTGTATGGGGGCCTTGGGACCCCTTCTGTGGGATACAGAGGGCTTATGGAGTTTGGTCTCTTGGTTCCTCAGGGGCCAAGTATCTACAACAGAGCAGCCAGCATGGAGAATGGGACTCAATGATGCCAGTGTACTGCTCCATGCTACCCTTCAAGAAATGTGGAAAATCATATCCTTTACATATAAAGAATCAATCTTACTCGTATCAAGGTTAATGGTAAAGCTGCAATTTATTTAAGTGGAAACAAGATCAGGTCCCGGGTGGCAGGAATTAGAGCTTGGAGCAGGGGAAGACATTGAAAATTAAGAAGGTGGTTGTGGTTACATGGACATTTTTCCATTGTCGTGCTGGCTAAAACAGCCCTGCAACCACTTGTTCTTGCCCTCTTTGTTACACTGACCCTGGGGTCAGTACCTTCTACACAGCTTCTACACAGAGCTAAATTACTTTTCCGGTCGGAAAACAAGCAGTTTTGTTGGGGGTTAATTTTCAGAAGGATGAGATCCCTCAAGCAGTCTATTCTGTGCTCCCACATATGCTTTGCAGACACAACAGGGAGGATGATGGAGCAGGGGCAAGTGGCCAGGGAGGTTGGGAGTTCTTTAAACTACTTTTAACACCGTTTCACTTTTCTTTACTTTCTTCCTACTGTTTTCCCAGTTCCCATTTCCAGGCCTCAAACGTAAGAAGCAAATGATGTTTCACCTCTTCTTGTTATTGCCAGCTGCATGGACTTTTTGTCATCTGTCTTTCAGAGACAGTGTCTGTCTGGTAGTGCTGAGGGCCAGTTCAGGTAGATGAGGTGGCAAAACTCTTACCCCAGCTGGAAGTCAGAAAGTTGACTAACTCCCTCACAAGTATTCAGACATTACGTGCATTGGATACTCATGCAAATTACTGTCACATAACAACCCACAGCTTATCACTTGACGTACAATAGCTGCAAACGTGTGTGTCCTCAGGCAAATATAAAGGGATCTGGCTTACTTCAGTCTCTCTTACAGAAAGCTGAACCAGGGCAAATTGCCTCAAATTTCCCGGGGCAGATCACTGTGCTGATACACGGTGACCAGACTCTCTATCTGAGCCTTTAGTCCAAGAGGAAGCACATGAATATTTTAAAAGGATCTACTCCTAAATATTAAAGCATTAGTCGGTATGTCATCAAACTGCTATAATATGAAATTCCCTTATGGGAAATGCTACACTGTAACTTAGCCTGCCTTACGGTTTATTTGCCTTCCAGTTTTTCTCCTTTTGCCCCAAAACATTCTTGTTTCTTTTAAAAGTGCCATTAATTTTATGGGTCCATTGCCAGCAGCTGTTGCTGTCGGTCCCTCCTCCCAGCTCCTCTGACTCAGCGTTTAGTGAAACTGCACTTGGCAGGAAACAGAGTTTTAGAGGGATCCACTGTAATTTAGACAAAAAGACCATTAGCTGCACTCAGCAGCAATGGCAAGACTGCTTTTGTGATGCTGTGTTAAAGCAGACCGTGGCCAGGAAGAAATACATTAGTTATGCTTACTGAGTTTTGGACAGACAGCTTTTCAAAACTTACCCTGCTTCTTTTGCAGTATTTTGATCAAATAGATTACAGGGTTAGATGAGATATCCTACTTCATGGCACTAAGCAGTTAACGTTCAACAGGGCCCAACACACAAACCCACAGATATTTCTGTGGGCACGTCAAAGGAATGCAGCATTTTCTAAACTGGGAAGATCATAGCATGTGGCAACCAACATCATCATGGTCTTTGATTCTGGTTCCTGCTCCCTGGCGGATGGATTCCCTCCAGAATTGCCTGATTTCCTCTTTAGGACAGAATTACTGTTTTCTCCATGGCCAACCAGCCACACGCTCTGTATCTCCTCTTGGATGTCAAACAGAGGAGAAGCGCAGAGGCAGTTATGGATGATATATTTGCTTCTCGTCAAGGGGGCATATTTCTATTAAAAGAGCAGAGCTTTTTCCTGATACAGTCAAAGTCTCTTGGAGTTGTCAAGGTAGATACTCTTTTAAAATATACAGCTTCTGACAAAACAAACTGAAGTTTTCGGTGGGAACAGAGCAGTCAAAAAGACTATTCTGCCTTTATTTTAGGCAGACTGTACAGTGTTAAGGACAGGTCAAGGATAATGAGCTGTGACTGTAAGAGTCATGTACAAGAGAAAGATGTAGTGATGTGTCATTTCAATCAAGGGAGAAAGAGTCAGAAGGGTATTTGTCTTCTGCCTTGTCAGGGAGAAATCTGTCTCCTCCTCCAGCACCATCATCACCCTGCAACAGATATCAGTTTGAACTGGCAGGTTCTGCTCTCCTTTCTGGGCCTCTTGAGCAGAGGAAGAGCCCACTGCAGCTTTTGATCTATTGCAAAGCCCAACTGCAAAACAGCAGGCTGGGCATTGCAATGCAGTGAAAGCAGAGCCATCAGCAGTTAAACAGAATATTCATGACAATGATTGAGGATGACTTTATTTCTTGCTGGCTTTGTTTAAAGCATGTCCTTTCCATATACTCATGATGTACATGACAAACAACTGCGTAGCAGTGGGGCAAATATATAATGCTCTCTGTCTCCGATTGAAGGTTGATCACCAAATGATTGAAGCATAGTTGTTTAGGGTTATTCCCAACACAGACCTGCTGACTTCTTTGTTATTGATGTTATTTGGGCAGTTATGCAAAAATATGTTATGTATACGAAGAGAAGAATAACTTTTAAACATAATATGTGAATTCACGCATGCATGCATATATAAATATATCTAAGTATAAGAAGTATTCAAAAAGTTTATCTGACAAAGAAACAACTGTGGAAATTAACATGAGCAAATGTAAATTAATGCACATTTTTTACATGAACAACACATTCCTTCATTGGAAAATTTGAACTTAATAGCCAAATAAAATCCGAGAAAAGCTTAGGATATAATTTGCATCTTTTTTTCTTGGGAGGAAGGAAGCACCAGCAAGTGTGATCTGGCAGCACAAAATAAAAAATAAAAAAAAAAGCAAGCCCAAAAAAGCAATACAACATGTTGGAACACCTTAATCTCAGTGGAGAAGAAATGCTCACTGGTTGAAGATCCTATGAACTTTATACTTGATTCATTTGAATAGGAATTTTTACAGAATTGTTGAATTGGGCAATATGAGAATTCAGCTTTTTAAAAAAATTCTTCAGTGCTGCTAACCTGTTTGTGATATATACTCTCTTCTCAAGTAAAACCCGTTATTTTAAAACAGAGCTGAACTTAAAGCACTGCGGACAATCAACAGATCTGATTACAAATTTAATGGCCTGATTCACCCCAGCTCTTCCTCAATTTTGGAGCAGTGTGAATCCGGTGCTTTTTATCTCCTCACCCCAGACACAATCTGGACTAGCACAGCAAGGAGCAAGTTTCTGGGAGCTTAAGCTTGTTCTGCTTTATTCATTTTTCTGGTTTTGAGAGCAGCTGTCTTTGAGGTTTGTGATCTTTTCTAAAAGCATGACCGTAGTGATCGTAAGGACTTGGTAAATTCATTAACCGTACTTGATTAAATCCTACTTTCTCTCTGTTTTGAAAGAATTAGTTCAGGAACACAGATTTAGATGTCCTCTACCATGTATTTACCAGATGTAGGGTGAACTTTGTAAGCATTTTGTTCCTGCTTTGGACTCAAACAAGAAACATCAATATATGTAGTGAAGACCACTAAAATCAGCAATTAAAACCTAACTGAGATTTCTTATTCCAGGTCCTGAACTTCAAAATGGATCATCTAATGGTACCCAGCTTCCCTTCGCAGTCCCAGGAATAAATGTGTGGCCCTAGCTTGACAGCGAACTGTTATTTTGAGGGATCAAAAGTGGTTACGTGTAATCTGTGAACAGCGTTCCTGTGATGAAGGAGATCATATTTTAGTCATAGCATCAGATATTTCAGGAAAGAAATGAAACTTATGAGATCTCCAACACAAAGACATCTAAAGGCTGAAAATTTGGCTCTGAACAAACTCAGCCTGAACTGAACCTGTAAACTGTGGAAATTATCCTTTCATTGCATCTGCCTAGATATTAGCAATTACTTATTATGTTTAAATATGACAAAAACTCTCCTCTCATTTTCTGTTTCCTTTTTTTGAGGGTTTTGTTCACCACAGAAGTCATTAAGTTAATCCTTGATAATCCAAGAAAAAAATAGAGCAAATATTTCATGCCCTTTTGTGTGTGTTTAGAAAAATGAGATACAACTTCACCATTAAAACTCTTTATTTTCTATCCAAATTCTAACAAATACTATATGATGTGTAACTTGTAAATGTTCACAGCACATGAATGGGCTGCCCCTGAAAACTGCACGACTTGAGTGCAGTGTAAACTGGCAATAGTAACATGATTAGATCCAAAGGAAAGGGAAGAATTTCTTACGACATTTCAAAGCTTCTTATAGCACAGTACCTTCACCTATAATTTCCAGCCAAGATGTCACCACAGGACCATGGATTGTTATTTAAAAGGCTTGTAAAGGTTTTTCTTTCCTAAAAATAATGATGAAATTAAACATTATCACTTAGAGGCTTTTAAAAACAGGCTCCTTATCTTCTCCCATTCAGCAGCAGTGCTCGGTTTAGGGAAGTGAAGAGGATGTGCATGATTAGCTAATGTCAGATGATATCCTAAATGACACAGTGTAGAGATTAAGACACTTGGATTATTCTAAATGTGTATTATAGTGCTATATAAAGGTGCTAAAATGACAGCTCTGGAGGCTGAAGTCTCTTTCCTCTTTACCCAGCAGTGGACAGAAGACAGGATCAGACAATCTGTGCTTCATTCAGGCTATTTTTCATCTGTCTCCTATAGCCGCTGTTCAGTTTCCAATCAACCACAGTTTGCAGTAGGGATTTCTCGTGTCACTTTAAAAATTAGGTTAAAGGTGTAAGACCACTGAAATCTTTAACCCAGGACATCCACTGTCAGTAGCTTTTCTTACTTGCATCCCTGGTCTAGTGACCTAGAGGTAGAGACTCATTTTCTGATAATCAACTACATCTATAAAATTATCTTCATTGTTTATCTGCTTTCTAGCTGAAAATGTACCTTATAACCTGCAAAGCCTTGAAGACAGGTTTTGGTGTGAAAGTGTTTGAGAGGAGACTGGAAACAATTTCCAGAAGTGAGGAAGCTGATTTACACTTAAACAGACTCTTTCTTCAGAAAGGAAGTTTACCTGGGGTAAACCGCTGTGTGAGAATGTCCTTTGAGAGAATGTTAATTGTACCTTGGTTCAAAGAACTCTTTGAAATTCCTGTAATGCAATTATGCTAAGTTAGAGGAAGTTAAATGATTGTGTATTGGCCAAAATGCAGTTAGAATCCCAGTTGAAGCCATGTGTCAGAAGTGCTATTGATGATAACATTGACACCTGCCTCTGATAACTTCAAAGACTCTACTCTCTGTATGAACGCAAGTTCACTGAGCTCTGCTGGCAAAAGGACAAACCAAGACAGAGACATCGGTCCAGACCTTCGAGAAGTGTAAATGGAGCTATGCCACCTAACAACAGCACATCAAAACTGAGCTCACAGCCTTTTAACATAGAGGATACAATGACTGCACTCTACCAGATGAAGCCCAACTTCTATAGGCCTACAGTTGTTAGTCACAGACAGAAAGGGATCTCTCTGACTATCTGCTTTCTCCATGCTGGTGAAAAAAATAAAATTGCTCAGTGTGAATTTCTGAGGAAAGATTGAGTGTAAAAGACAGCCTCCACGTTGGTTTCTGAAAGCACTGAGGTTCTAAGTCTTTCTGATGTCTTCTGGGCGTGAGTTCTACTCTTGTGGGGGGCTGTGTTCAGACAGAATGAAGGCAGGTGGCTTTTCTTCTGTCCCACAAAGTGCTCCAGGAATACTGAAAGAAGTCTGAACTGATTAATGCACCCGGAACACAACCTTTGGGAATAAAACTCATTACGTATCACTCAGTCTTTCATAAGCTGCTGTTCAACAAAAATGTTGGTGTATTCTGAGTCTGCTTTGATAATTTCTCTCTTTTTAAAGATCAACCTGATATTTTATTTAATTACTGCTCCATTCTGCCCAGTTCTGTGAAATGACAAGCTAAACCTGAAGAAGCCTAAACTTCTCCTAAGATCACACCCCCTGTTAGGATTTGGTTGTGTATGTGGAATAAGAGTGACTTAGCAGAAGTCCAAAGAACGGGAATATAAATAAAGGTGCTATTAACCTTTGTAGGGGATTCAAGGTTTTAAAAATGAAGTGGGAGAGGGCTAGATTTTTCTGCCCAATTATTTGTTTCAAAGTCTGCCCTGTCACAGACGCTCTGCTTTTGGGTTCCGGTCCTTTGGTTTCCCTCTCTGCACACCAGCTGAAACGTGCAATGGTTCCCAGCACAGTCACAACCATATTTCATTTTTGTTGAGAAATTCAGGGAATAACAAAGGTGCAGAGCAGTCTGGGTATTCTTTAGTTTGGAGTGCCCATGCAAGCCAGGCACACATCAAGATCTAGGGACTACAGAGCTCTTCTGGCTTCCTTAACAGAGATGCAGCCAGCCTGAGCCTTCAAATGTTATGGGAGCCAGGTCCTCACTCTCCAGTTTCAGTCTGTTGTGCTAATCTCCTCAGTATTGAATTATTTCCACAGCATAATTTAGCAGTAAGGGATATGATCTGCACATCAGGAAATGATGGTGGATTTCAGAATTTAGAATTTTACAAGAGAAAATGCCCACTGTGGTCACACAACCTTATTGTGTACGTACTCCAGAGGTGCTTTTGATCTGTTGTTCAAATGAATTCTCAGTGAACAATTGTATATAAGTGTGGTGAAGAGGAGGACCCCCCCCCCCCGTAAACACTTTTATAGTAGAACTGAAAAATATGGTGTCATAGAATCCAGATGACAAAAATAGATTAATTTTTCATGTAATGCACTGTGGTTAATCGGTGTGCTCACAGCATACTTTATTTAGAATCAGTGCAGAATAACTCGTCTGATTTTTCTCTCTGAAATTAGCCTGTAGTGCTATGCTTCAGACTTCACAGAAGCCTAAAGGTATTTGATTTAATTTATATCTATGAGTTTTTTTCTTTGTTTGTTTATTTTAATCACTGTTGGTTTTCTCTCCCTTTGACTATCCTAAGATTTTCGTTCTGATACATCATTGGTTATTATTGTCTAAACTGTTCTCCACTGAATTCAGGTTCCCTAAAATTTCAAGTACAGCAATTTCATTTGAGAATGAGTATTAGTAAATGAAACTGCTGGATTAAACTATTGCAGAAATAGAAGTGTAGTTACAATTTTTATATAATGTTTGTAATGGCAATTCCAATCATCATGCTAACACTTGAGTATTTTCTGAGAATTTTCAGAATTCAGCAGTTTTAGGTATAATTATTATTTTAAAGATTATGTGAATGTTTTAAAATTTTACAATATAATAATGCATTATTTTTTTTTTTTGTAAACATTAGAAATAGACTCTTTCATAGTGTCTTCAAAGCTAAGCCAAAATATTTCACTGGAATATGTAAAAATATTTGATGTTCAGTCTTCAAAAATTAACATGATTGATGCCTATCACATGAGAAAAAATAGAACAGCATATTCCACAAGTTAAAGTTGACTTATCCATTTGTATTTAGTTACATAGTTATCAGTTTTCTATGTGCATTTACATTAATATTTTTAGACATTGTACAGTTTGACATTTTGGTTCCAACTGTAGACAGGCAACTATGCCTTCAGATGGGTCTGTGCCAGCTAAAAACACAGTCCTAGTTAAGTACATGCAAGTACCACACTAGTATTAGTGATACCCAGAAATAGCTGTGTTAAAATACTTGAACTCCAAAAGATTTCTGTAGCTTGTCTGTTATTAAGCTAGATCCTAGCTTGTCTATATGTAGGAGTACAAAGCTGAACAGCCTACATATCCGAAGGGTTAACAGCTGCCTCCATTAGAGCAGTGTGGTCTGGTACAGAGCTGCAGCTCCTAGCAATTTAGGAGCACAGGATACAGGTGAAATAGGAGTCTCTGGGTCATGGAACCAGGGCCTCACACCATAGTGGTTTTCATGGACGATGACATCATGCGATACCTTTTATAAACTGTCTAAGTCCCAGCTCAAAATTGTTTGTTTGCTTGATGCTTACACTATCAGAATGCTTCACCAGACTGTCACTCCTCCAAAGTAAGAAAATGTGTAATTTAAAATTTAATCTATCACCAGTGAGTCACAGCTTTGTCTTAAATTCTAGGTTGGCATGTCTAGCGTTGAGAAGTTGGTTCACCTCTTTCCGAAGAAACACAGTGGAGGCTCCCTGTGCAGATGGATGAAAACCTCAGTCTTGCTAAAGCAGATCGAACACAAAAACTTCTGGTCCCTGCCAAATACTCTCTAATCCAGCTATTGAATCGTACTTTGCACGAAATGAATCAGATCTTTGATGGCAAATAAAAGCCTGGTCTGCATTGGTGTGATTGACGATCTTTTGAAACACCAGAGGTATGTTTAATTCTTTTGCATACCAAACTCTTAATATGAGACAGCATTTTAGGTACCTTACTGTTTCAGATTTCAAAGACCATAGAGGGTGTGGCTGCCTTGCAGAAAGGAGATTTAGAAAAGAAAAAGTTAAGATTTCATTTTTTTTTTCCTTTTTTACTCCATACATTATATTTGCAAGTTCCACTCAAGTAGGTCATAAAATTGTAGGAGCTCTTTTTAGCCACAGTGTATTACTTCTTGTAGGCTTTTTCATCTCCCTCTGCCTCTATTTAATCTACTCCTTCTGATACAGGTGAACCTGTATTTGTGGTGTCAGTATTGGGGACCCAGTATTGCCAATTTTTTTGTACTCTACATGCAGAGAGTAGTGTCCTGCAAGCAGAAGATGTGCTTGAGAATACTTCAGCACTGGCAGTCAAAGGTTTCACCAACATTGCTTCACTAAGGATGGAAAATTCAGTGGTCGCTGACTTGTGGGGTTCCCAAAAGACCATTTTATTCTTAGTCTAGGGTATGAGGGCTCTTGATTTTAAACAACCGTGCCACGTAGTTAGAGTAAGAGATGATTTAAGAGCAGTATTTACTTATCTGGATTCCTTGGATTTCTCTGCTGCTGTTTATAATGGGATAATCTGGTGCTCAAAAAAAAAGTGAAAAAGCCTTTTGCAGAAAGCAGTAGAAAGTCATTTTATGATCCTTTTTACTGATTACTTTTGCTTGATGCTAGGAAACAATCATTTTAAGTGTATTACTGCCAAAGAATAACTTAATTTGATAAGAAAACAAATTCTGCTTTCCCATTTATTGGTGAATCAAGCAAGGTAATTGGATTTATTACTTCTGAATCTATGAGTAACCCTGTTTCCAGATCACACGTGTTTCCTCCTCTGCTTTTATGTTCATCAGGAGATGACACTTATTTATCTCCCCTTTTTCTATCAGAAATTCACTTTTTTGAATCAGGACAGCAATGGTCTTATGCACTGCTTCTGAGCTCAAAATAGAGGTAATTTATACTTACGTAATGTACATCCTTGCTGGAGAAAAATGAGCTTCAGTCATTCTGAGTAGCTAAAAATACAAGTTAATTAAAAACATATCTTGCATTAGTATCTACAATATGCACGGTAGCAGTGAAATAGATATAACAACGTTATGACGTTGCATCATCACAGATACCTGGAAGCAGAGAGGCCCCTGGAACATACATCCCAGCCTGGTATGTAGAAGATACCCTTGATGGGCATGTACAGCTACTCTGGGGAGGGGCTGTGCCAAGTGTTATTGATTATTCTCCTCCCTCTGCTTTTTAGCTTGATACCCCAAATCCACCATGCTGAATCTTTAGAAGATTATAGGTGATTTAAGACATAAGAAAATCACAGAAGATCTTTCAGCCAGCTGAATTAGTAAAATATTCATTTTTAGCAGTAATTAGTCTTGTAGCAGTTTATACTCCTAGAGCATCTTTCACTTGGAAATCTCGTATCAGTTCACAAACATTAGGTAAAGGTCTTAGGCTCTGTACTTAAATATTGAATTTGTTTTACAGGGCTGGTCTGCATCTACAAAGGTCTACCAGTATAGCTATACCCACTCATACCGACAAATTTCTGAAGTGGAAATGTGGCTTACATTAGGAAAACAGTTTCTTTTCTGGCACAGGGTAAAGTCTGAGGAACTGTATCTGCATATTCTGGTTTAAAGTGTGATTTCTTCTTATATCTCTGTTCAGCTCAGTAATGCTAGCAAAACTTTTAAGAGCAGATAAAATCATGAACTGAAAGTGCTAAAGAAGCTCATTCAAACTTGGATTATTTTCTTACTCAAATGGCAATCAATCCTTGTGCTCAAAATACATTATTTTATTGGTGGGATTCATTGATCAGCATATGCTCTTGGTCTCAAAGATGTAAATCTGTTGCATACTCCAGCTTCACCACCTTCACTCTCTGTATCAGTGTTATCCTCTTGCCTGATAAAGCATTGCTCAGAAATGGACTTCTAGAGCTTCAAGAACACATCTGTAGAGCTTGAATTGAGTAGCCAACTTCTCTTGTTTGGAACTGTAACAAAATTACATCAGATGAAAATCACAGAGTTTTTCTAGCTATCATGGTTCTACCACAGATCTGATATAATATTCACACATTTTTGTGAGTCTGCCTATGTCAGCCATGTTCTTTAATGGTGGTCAGCAGTGAATGACAGTGATTCACTCGGGAGTTTCCAGGGTTTCCAGGCTGCCAAGCCCCATTGTGGTTTACAGTTGAAAAATTTCAGTCCAACTTTTTCAATTGCAGATGCCATTTGAAGCCAGTGCTGCACTTTCCTAATTTTTTTTTCAGCGAGGAACAGAATGTGGTGTTTGAACTGAAATTACATGCTGGGATAGAGTAGGAGGGGGAAGAAGGAGGGACATGTTATTTGTTATGAAAAGCATGCTATGGGTTTTGCGGTGCTGTGGGAAAGTTTGCTCCTGCTGAATCTGCCCAGTTCCAAATGCCACATCCTCATTGCCCAGATTCCCACCATGTTTTCCTCTGTCCCTCCTTCCACGTAGTGACAGAAAAAGCCAGATCTTGTGGATTAATCTAATATACTCTTTTCTCCTCAGTCTCTTCTGTCTCTCCCCATTTCTCCCAGAAAGGGAGGGACTATTTCTGGCCATTACAGGGCATGCTGGGGCTTTCCTACATCACTTCCAACACATTCCTCGCCTCCGTTCACCTAGGAAGAATCTGCTGCGTTTGATTTCTGTCTGTCTCAGGTCACTTATCACACAGCTATGTGCCAGGTCACTGCCAGTGAGTTGTCTTGCATGGCAGAGCTTTGTTATACAGGCTGTCAGGTCAAGTTTCACATGTTCAAAAGGAGTCAGTGTAAAGACAAAGAGAAACAGCATATGTTTCAGTGCCAGTAATGCATAAACTACCACATCAACTACACAGCACGAATATTTTATCCAGCTGTGTTTATATATTATTTTCATTAATTATGGGTGTTCCTAACACTTGACACAAACAAGGACTTTTTTTTTCCTGTTAGGTTGCCTTTTTATTAATCCATTGTTCTTCCAAAGAATAATACACACTCCCCCCCCCCCTTAACTGGCCAGTGATACATCACTTTTTTAATAAATATCAGAATGGAGCCCTGCAAACTACTGCTTTTTGGATCATCGCTTATGAAAGAAGATACCTTCTTCTTCTTTCCACCATTAATTAAAATAAAATTGCTTATAATCCATCCTTTAAAGCCCTGTGGTCAAATTTATTCCAGGCATCACAGTGCAGGAGAGAACATAATTGCACCATGGATGAACTTAGTCTCAGGAGTTTAGCTGTGCTTTGAAAGCTTCTTCAAGTATGTGCTGTATTTAATTTATAATTTTTTCTTTTGTTTTGCTTTTTTAATACCAAGGCTGTTTGGGGGCTGTATTAGTAACATGAACCTCGTAACTGTGACTGCAGCAGAACCCTAATAAAGCTAATGGCATTTCAGCCTTTGTCAAAGATTACACACAGTGTATAACCAGCAAAAAATTGTTATTTTTCAGAGATATGCATTTTGAGAGATCGGAAGTACTCGTGCACTTATTGACTACAGGGAAGCTGTTTGAATTCAGACAAATGCATTTCACACAATTCATTTCAGGGCTGATTCATTTTATCTGCATGTCTCCTGTGCCAAGTGGGAACATTAAGCCTCTTTAAAAAATGATGGGGAATAATAAATGCTCCAGGCATTTGTTTTGCTGAAATGAAGTAATGGCAGAGAAGCATATGGTAAAATATATTTTTAATTACTTTTCAACAATGTTAAATGTTTTTTCCTCGTTTTCATATTTAATGTTCTTGATCAAGCTTGCTAAATAGGCAGTTCTTATGGAACACACCACTTTGTGCAAAAACACATGACTAATTTTATGGGCAATATTATATATCCCTGTGTATCAGCAACGTATTAGCTGTAGAACTTTGTTTATAATGCTTTGTGCCGTCCAAGGAAGCTGGGGTTGGGGGGAGCTGTTTTGTTCCTGTTTTATTTTTTCCACTGATCCCACAGCTCTCAACATCTTTGGTTTTGTTTTCTTACATTTTTGTTTGTGCATGTAAAGCAGGAAATAATGCCGCTTTTCTGGTAGACTAAACAAAACAAAATCCACCTGGGACAGAGAGGAGACACTAGCCTCCCTTTTAACAACTTTACTTCTAAATCACCCTTCCCTACCCTGCCTTCATCTCCTTCCCTGTAGCACAAACTCCACACTAAAGCGAAGCGAACACGAAGGACCCCTGTTCCCACCCCTACTGAAGAGACAAAAGCTGCTAGTGCCTAAAGGCTGAAGCTGAGCTGAACGTATTGTGGCTACAGAAGTTAGCTAGGCTGCAGATATACCTGCGCAAGGGAAATCTGAGCTTGCACAAAGCCAGCAAATAACAACTAAAAAGTAACTTACATCACAGGAGGATGGCAGGGGGATATCAAGGTACAATTATCACCACTCGTCTGCACCTATATATCATATTGTTGGGATGTGCATAAGTTTTCTTCAATACAAATTGTTAAAAAAAGTAAAAAAAATGGTAATCTGCTGTCAACACTTACAGCAGGTGACCACACTCTCCCCTCACTTGTTAAAGAGCTTGCACAAATTCTTCTTTTTCTGCAGACATCACGGTCATCACCAGTGTGAGCAGAAGCATGCCTCTTGTAGCATGCCCTGGGGATCAACAGACCCAGGCTATTTCAGACCAGTGAGTCTTTTCCAGAGCTGAGAGCTCCTCACAGAGACTGCTCTGCAACCATCACCTTTATTTTTAGCCTGAGTGGCTTTTCTTCTTGGAGTCGTGGCAGTATAGCAGAAAGGAGATGGGATAGCTCTCTTGTGTGTCCAGCGCTTCCTTTCTCACTGCCAGTGATTCAAAGGATTAAAACAGCAGGATATAAAGCAACAGATGGGGATTTCATTCATTCCCTGTGCTTTGGAAACAGCTTCTAAGAAATATATCCATTGTTATTATTGTGACCTCCAGGACGGTGAATGCAGATTTCAGTCTGAGGTGCGAGGGGGATGTCTTTGGGTCTGGGGAAGTGGGCACGACAGTGGGGAGAAATGCTCCAGTGATATTTTATCCACGATATTCAAGCAAAAAGCCAGTTAGTGGCAAAGATCAGTGCATCGAAGACATACAAGACGTCCTGTTTTTCTCCATCTCTCTAATTCTCCAGGGGATCCAGCACAGGGAAGCAGAAGCCGGAGGGGTGGGCAATGGAAGAGGTGAACCCCAAGTATGGCTCCTGTGGTGAAGTGCTGTCCTCTCAGGCCTGCCCCTGGTAGTGGGAAAAAGCTCGACAAACAAACAATAAAGAGGAGCAAAATATGCTTGTGGGAGAAGGAAGGCCATGGCAATCAGTGGCCTGGCTCACCCTCTGCTTGAAATAGCGGAGGAGGAACTGACTGGTTCTGAGACCACTTCTACAAGGTTTGGGGCACACTCCAAGAAGACCTTATTGCAGCCTTTCAACACCTAAAAGGGGCTTATAAGAAAGATGGGGACAGACTTTTTAGCAGCGTCTGTTGTGGTAGGGCAAGGGGTAAAGGTTTTAAACTAAAAGAAGGTAGATTTAGACTAGATATAAGGAAGGAATTGTTTACTATTGCCCAGAAAGGTGGTAGATCCCTGGAAACATTCAAGGTCAGGTTGGACGAGGCTCTGAGCAACCTCATCTGGTTGAAGATGTCCCTGCTTACTGCAGGGGGTTTGAACCAGATGGTCTTTAAAGGTGCCTTCCAACCCAAACTATTGTATGATTCTATAACTTTTGGCAGAAGAGGGAAATGTAACCTTTCCACGCCTGATCAATGGGGCAGCCCTGTGTGAGTGGTGTGTGGAGAGGGAGTAGAGGATTGTCTTCAGCTCCCTCTCTCCCCATGTTGCTTGTCGGAGGGATCCCAGAGCAGACCCAGGACTGTAATTGAAGGGCAAGGCATGAAGGACAGAGCCTCCAGTGATTGCCTCATTCTTGTTTTAACAGACACCAAAGGGAAAAGATTAGTCCTGAGGAAGAGGCTTTTGCTTCTGGGGTTCATAACCCGGGAGTGCTGTGGAGCTTCCAGAACCCAGGTGTGATAGGTGATGTTAGCTTTTCCAGAGTCTTTGCTTTTAATCTCCACACATGAAGAATCGGATCAGTTGTGCATGGCCAGAGACAGCAGTTCCCCTTGCACTGTAGCTTTGTGTGCTGGAGATAACACTTTCTATAAATCAAGACAGGCTGTAAAAAGTGACAAAAACTGTGAAGTTCAGCTTGCCAGGAAACTGTTATCGTGTATGTGGTTTTTTTTTAGGAAAAAACCATTTAATATCCACATCCATTTTGTCAATCTTTCAAAACCTCTGACAGAGATGTGAACGTTGCTCAGGAGCTATAACGTGTCGTGATGATAATTTGTTATTTTTGAAGAGGGTGATGTCTAAGTCATTTTTGATGATTACATTTCCTTGGTCTATATTTATTCAAAAGGCAGTTTTCAAACCTGAGAATTGTTTCCAAACAGTATGCATAAATGATTAGTACTGCTTTCAGTTGTGCAGTTTGATCCCTATTCCCTTTAGATGTTAGTCTAGATGTGAAGACAACGCCCTACCTGGTGCAGAAGGAATAGATCTTAACCGCTGCAGCAGCTGAAAGAGTTGGAATGATTTAAAGATAAAACCAGCCACGTCCTGTAGAATCAGTCAGAGCTCTGGGTTATTAAATCCACCGTACATATTGCATGTGCTAAGGACGTGGTGTTTACTAGCAGAATGCTGTGTAAGCGACTAGTAAATACCATGGCTTCAAACACAGATTTCCTGTTTTGAGCTTCGTTCTGTTGCCTACACACAACTTGGTCCCACTTTGCGGCTGCTATGCCACAAACCCTAAATTATCTTCTGATTTTTCAAATTCAAAAGAAACTCCATCTATTTAATTTCTTAATGCCTCTCTGAAGAATCATGGTGTTTTACACTAGGCTCACCAGAATGAACACTTATCCCAGACATCTGCCTTTGAAACGAAGGTTCTTCATCATGCCAGTAAGGAAAATATTTTGTGAGTGCTTCAATTTCCTTTCCAGCGATGTGACAAGGAACATTTGAGTTTGGATAAAATAGGTGTATATATCTTCTTTCTTGTCATTTTTTGTTTTAATACTCTATCATTAGTGTCCTTCACCATTTGAAACCCAGGAAGGAACAACTTTTCTTGAAAAAAGACCTTTAGACTATCTTTATCTACTTCAAATAATAGGCAACCACCTAATGAAATGTCAAAACCAAAGAATTTTTGTGTGTTGATAGCACATATTATGTGCTGAAGTCTGTACAACTCCCATACACTCTGATACATTCTAGACTTCTATTTATTTGGGAAAAAAGTATGGAACAGTTGTTGCACAGATTAGGACATGTTCCAAAAGAAGTGTATATGAGTAGAGGGATTGATTTTTAAGGGTGCAACAATAAGGTCCACTGGAAATGAGCACAAACTAGTTTTATCTTTGTCAGCCCCAGCAGCAGTGTGGTCTGATAGCTGACAGACCACGAAACCAGTCTTTGCTGGTTTTTGACCAGAGTCTTCCCCTCTGCAGATCCTGTTCTTGGAGCTGTTCTTTCTCCTCCCCCATCTGATTTGACACGTTTCCAAATTAAATCTGCTTTCTATCCCTTGGTTCTTGAATCACCTCCCTTTTCTTTCTACCTCTTTTGGTATTTAAGGCTGCAAAGCATACAAGACAGGCTTAATGCAAACCAAACCCAAACTGTCTCTGTGTAATGTGGGCATGTGTAATTGGGAGCAATGGGAGAGTTTCTTTGGTTACTGCTGGGACATTAATACAAGACGCAAACATCATTTAAACAGATGTTCTTCTGAAATGCAGAAAAGGAGCTGGATTGTGTCCCCCCTTTCAGTGACAATGTGTCTCAAAGTACACCTGGTGCCTCACTCCTTGTGCATGCCAAATTGTGGCTGCAAAGCTGGAGGGAGGAACCACATCCTGCAATTTTACCACAGGGGAGTAAAGAACTAATGTCTCAAATCAGAGAAGTACTGACGGTCAATGCAGCACCGTTATATATGGACATGGGGGATGGCACAGCTAGGATCATGCATACCGTATCAGGTGGCACTAAAGTGTTTATCTGGGGTGAAAGTGAGGGTGGAGGGAGCCGTTGACATCACATCTTTAGTCACCCGGTAAATACATTCCTAGTCTGTCAGCCTGCTCCTTCCTTTAAAGAAACTGAAAATGTACTTCGGAGGTCCACTGTTCATCTGTTTAAAATTATTTGTAAATGCTTCGCTGAATTTGGTCTTTCATCAAAAGTGGGATGAAAGAAGCAATGAGCTGGAGCTGTGAGACAGACCAGATAGAGTCTGTATAACATGTACCCCCTTAGCAATAGTTACTGTCTTCTTCTGAAAGCAGCAACAGAATATGAGCTGTAATCTTCATGTTCTTAGATTGTCAGTTTGGCTCTAACTAAACTACTGTTCAAGGCCAGTTTGTACAAGGGGTGGGAGTGCTAAAAAAATAATTGACACTAGCTGCTTTCATCTAGTAGTTTCCAGTTAATTATTTTCTTTTTAATTCCTTCTAATGTTTGTCAGCAATTTTCCCATTAATATTTTTGTATTTTTTTTTTTTTTTTTTTTAATCTTGCTTTGTTCTGGAAAATTTGCTTGCTAAAGAAACTGTTCAATTTCATGGGCCGTGTTGGAAGAACACTTGCAACTGCCCAGGTGAGGACTCGCTCCGAGTCAGAAATGCTTTTATAGTCAGCTAAAAAGGAACAAATGCACACCCACAGAACTGCAAATTTCAACATCTCTTCTGGCAGCACATGCAAGGCAGTAACATTTTTGAAAGCATAATAGTATTTCTAAAATCCAATTAAAGATCTTACTTTCAAGATATCTTATTTTCTGTTCCAAATAATCTGCAGTCTACAGTATAACTTTGTCATCCAGAAGAAAGCCTGAAATTAAGAGAAACATTATATGAGCCTAGCATCCATTATGCATCTTTTTATTTGTTGAAGGCTTGCTGTAGAATCTGCTTGTTTCCAAGGAATGAAAATTGCTTATTATTCTGGATAATGAAAGAGAATGTCGTCATCTATAATTGTTAGTTTAGCATACTTACTACACCCTTCTATTATAAATGGGTCTGCATAAAAAAAATGTTCAGTAAAGGAAGCAGCTTTTAAAGAGTTTCTTAAAAAGATAAGGATCTGTTTGCAAGTGAAATTTATGCTTTTTTGACTGCAAAATGTATTGGAACAAGTTTCTTAATTGACAGATTGTAACTTGAATATGTATGTTATTTATTGAATGTAATCCGAGAATATTAAACTCTTTTTTTTTTTCAATTATCATAGAAGTGTGCTTCAATATATTTGTAGGTATATAAATATACCTACCTGCCTATGTATGTCTGCATACGTAGGTGTATTGTATATGCACTTATTGCTTTTTTTAACACAGACTCTTGCAATATCTAGGAATTTTTTGAAGTCTATTCCTTGTTTTATTTCCCCTGATTAATCTCTTGCAAGATAATCTTTACTGGGTAAGAAGGTTTGCATTAACACCCTCTGCCTGAAGATGACAGCTCTGTAAACAGCAGCTGTACAGGGTCAGTCAGGAGATCTAGAAATCAAAACTACACAGGCCTTAGTCACAGCTCATGAGACAAACGCTGTGTGCTGGAAATTGACTGCCAGACAGCCTATGTTTGATAAGTTGCACTAGACTATATGTCACACTTTCTACAGCAGTAGTATTTGACACACACACAAAAGTGCCTATTCGATTTAAAAAAAAAAAAAAAAGAGGGAAGGAAAAAAAAATCTACTGCAAACTCTACAAGGAGGATATTAAAATCATTTAACTAGAAGGACATTCTTAGAGATACAAATGTTTGTGCCTAAAGGGTTAGAAAACCAGTTTAGACCCAAACCCCTGTGAACATCAGGTAGTCAGAGCTGTTAGCTCTTTCCACAGTTGCAGAAGTGAGCTTGAAAGCTGTGACTGCAGTCAGCCAGTAACAGTTTATGCCAGTTTATAACAGTTATGGGTGAACCCAAAGAACTGCAAGATGAAGAAAATGAGAACTTTTCTAATAAGGAAAATAAAAGCAAAAAATAGTGTTAGAAATGGTAACAGCAATCAGTGTAATAGTTCATATAAAACTCTGCTCCTGCTATCAGTCATGGATTTTTCATCCAAGCCTGGAGACCCTTCATCCATCTCACTGACATCTCTTGCCAGGCTCAGGGTAACTCAGCCTCTGTTTTGGACATCATTGCAGGGATGTCAGATGTGAGAGAGCAGGCTGCAAAACGGTTGCAGTTTCTAAGCACACAGATGTGCAACTCCCCCGTGGTTCGCAGGTAGAACATGTCCCTGTGAGCACACAGGCACAGTTGGGAGCCAGCTTTTGACTTCTGTCAGTGTCTAATTAAAATTATGCTAATTCTAACAACAGAATTACGACTTTGTAAAACAAAACAAAGCAACGTGTTTACCACAGTGTAAAGTACCTTATTTGCCTATCACTTCCCTTCACCTTCTGACAAACAATCATGGGAAATGTCTACAGCAAAAACTGTCCACAGCAGTTCTTATAACATTTATGTGGGGCTTTCAATTTAAAAAGGTTGAAAAAACACCTGTGCTTTTCTGGACTATCCACACCCCATCATGTACAAATTTCAGCCGACTGAAGGCGAAAATTGTCAACCCCCCAACCACACTGTAGCTCCTGCTGTACTCAAACAGCTTTTCATGCAAGACTGAACTTTCCGAACCATTTCTGCCACTTGTCCCATACTTTATGGAGATCCTAATTCACCGCTTTCATGGTGTGCAGGAGGGATGTTACTTTGTGAAGAGCTAGAAAGAAATTCCCCTGGTATGAGAGTTGACAAGACTCCTTATACTTCAGAACTTTTGGGTATCCATCTAATTAAGTTGTACATTGCTAGGAAGTAGGCACCATGCTGTGCTTGCTTGCTTGCTTCAAGTCAGACACACTCCAGCACAGCTCAGGTGCTTGATAAAATAAAGATATAAACACTTTATTTTTTTTTCTGAAATGATGGGTGGTGGGGGGGGAATGAGAGGAATGTTTTGATCCCATAATTCACCAGTCTTAGAGAAAAGCAGAAAGATTCATATTCCAGCACTTATATTGTCACAAGTTGAAAAGCTTGGATACCTTTTATTTATAGTGCCTCTATTGTTTTATTAGGGAACCAGACTGGAGGGATCTTCTTCATAGTGTGGCAATGGCTATGAAATTGATCTTCGGGGGGAGGTAATCTTGACAGAATTTGCAACAACAGAATGTGCATCCCCTTTCTGAAGCCATTTCATGTTATGAAAACTGGATGCTGTACCTGTGATGATAGAAAAGGCCATAATTTCAGGATAGTCCCAGTTCAGCAGTTGTGTCTTCCAGTATTTCAGCCTGCAGGCTGCGCTCAGAACTGGAGTCCACAAGTGAGTGGAAGGTGGTCTGTAAAGCAACTGGAAATTCTGGAATAAAAACCTTAACTTCACCCTTTTCCATATATTTGAGAGTTTTGTGTCATTACCTGCTTACAGCTGCTGCCAGCCCTTTTACTGGATGTGTGCAAACAGGAGGGCCCCTCTTCTTTCACTCTGTTTCCCAAAATGAAAATGTGGTGCTGGGGATTGAGGAAGGTCAAGAAATACAACCCTTTGTATCTTGTACATACACACAGAATTTGCACATGCCCACACAGACTGCAAGTGCAATGTGTCTGTATTTGAATTTGAAGCTGAATTCTTGGATCCAACAGCCATCCCTGTGCCTGTCAGCTCCCCTCCATGGCCTCCAGCACTATATGGTCAGCAGTTTTGGCAGAAGCCCTTCATGAACTCTGCTGTGGCTCCACAGTTGCGGGATGCACCTGGAGGTCCCCAGTACTTCTGAGAGCTGGAAAGCAGCTGATCCTCTGGATTTGTTCCTCATGGGGGCTGACTGAGTTCCTCCTGCTGTCTGGGTGCTGACGTATTGGAAACACCCATGGAACTGGTTTTTAGGCTTCACAGAATCTGTGAATCCCACCTCACATCACTCCCACATCCGGTGGAGTTTTACCAGGCTCTGGTACAGAGGAGGATTTATTCTCATTAGAGGTGCTCTGCTACAGTTTATGACATTTAGTTGCCTTCAACAAAGCACAGAAGGAAGGGAAAGTCGGCTGAGTCCTAATCCTGTGACCCGAATGAATGATTTCAGAAGGAGAGGGTGGATGCTTTGTTAAATTACGATTTATGAGACTGACAAAGAGATCCTAACAGCATCAACTGTCCCAGCCTACTTCATCTGAGCTGTTAGGGTCTGGGTCAGTAAGTCATCATTGACTACAAAAGAGGATCATTTCTACCTTAATAAGGCAAAGATGGCTTATTTCCATCTAACAGATGGCAGTGGATATGAGTCAATCGTTTGTCTGGGATATATTTTTCTGAGCAAAGTAATTTGGCCAGCAGTTTCTAGTAGCTCCATGCTCCTCCCTATAGTTCCAAAGTTTGCATGTACTTTATGGACTCTGACCATATACTGTTATATAACATTTGGGAGGAAGGAAAGGAAGCACACGGTGCTAAAAATTTTTTTGCCTACATTTGGGAGGACTGTATTGTTTCAAATCACAAAAGCACAAATGTGGCGCCTGTTTGAAGTCCTTATAAAGTCTTTTTGCTCTTCATCTTTTTCCTGATAATACTCCAAACTGCAAAGGGAAAAGAAGCAGAGGATGCTCAGACTATTTGTATATTTATGGAGATAATATGACTTTTAACAAGTTAATTCTGAGAGTGATGCACCTTTTGCTAATGAGTTTGTATCTTCTAGTTATTCATGAGCTCTTCTTGGGATCTTTGCTGCGTTGATCCCGCACTGTGGATTTCGTGGTGTCTGATAAAGTGGTCCCTCAAAGCATGTAGAGAATTACTCTCTGCTGGCTGTTTATGAGACACTTGCACAAAATTATCTTTGGGGTTTCTACCTTTCTTTGCAGTTGAGGAGAGCCGTGGGATTCTAACGTGTGTATGTATGCTTGTACACAGTGTAACCACTCAAGCCTTGCTTCCAGACATGATCAGGCTAGTATGATACAGTGACTGTAGGGTTGCAAGGGGTTTCAGTTCAGAGATATTGCAAGCTGACAGATTCAGAAGCGGGGTCTGTCTCCAATTTGATTTTAGAAGCTGATTTTTCTTTTGGTTTCAAGTGCAGTTTTCTGAAGGAAGTAATGGATTTTTTAAGAAAAAAAAATAACTTGCTGAAAGTATTGGGTATCTTTTTTTTTTTTTTTTTTTAGAGAAATATCACCCTTTGGACATCATGAAACAGAGATTTTCTGAGAATGCAGGATTAGTCTGGGATATGGCATTAGCTATTTCTTTCATAAGCAAGTTTGAGCCCTGTCAAGGATAGTGAAACACCTGCTGTTTTTCAGCCTCTGTCGTAAGGGGACTGAGCTTTACTTGAGCTTGGTTAGATTAAGTTAAATTGAAACTAAAGTGAGGAACAAAACAGCAGCCTTTACCATACCTGAGGTTATTTTGATATAGGTCTGAGGAAAGAAGATGAACAAAGGCTGTATGTACATCCTTAAGAAGGTCATTTCAAGATATTTGCATCTAGATTTCTGAGGCGATACAAGTTACATGGCGATAGTGTGTACTAGTGTTCTCTCCAGTAACTTCCAAACCTGCTGGCAATTTCAGCCAGATTTGATAGGAAAGTGGAAATCTGAAAGATAAGAGAGCAAATAGCAGCAATTATTCCATTTCTCACAGGTAAGTATATGCTTGTGGGTAAAACTTCCACTCCACCTCCCTTGCCAGTCTGAGACTGGCACGGTTGATGAGAGAAGTGCATTTAAATAGCACCTCACCTCCCATTTTCCAGATGTTGCTGGAGCTGCGGACTGTGCCAGACCACTTCTCACAGAAAGTGAGTGTAAGCACTTGAGTATACAGCAATTTCACACTAGCTGGAATGATGTTGCAGGTGTAACCAAAAAAAAAAAAAAAGAAAAAAAAAGGAAAAACCTTATTTTTATGCGCTTGATGCCTTTTGCCTTTGAAAGATGACCAGCAGATTTATCAGCAGAAATCAGCTTACTTGTAGAGAGAATGCTGTGGAAGAAGGGAAATGGATTGTTGTCTACATGGATTCACCTGTTTTCTGGACAGACTTTGATACACAGTGAAACACAGTCTAGAGGCATTTCGGTTACACTTGATCCTATACCAAAGCAGAGCGCAAGCTTGATTGCTTAAAAGCACATGTGTGTGTCCATAACCCATGTGTCACAGATCTGGCTAAGCTCCCTGGCTAGACATTGACCAGACACTAGAACATGTGTGCCTTAAGCCTTGAAGTCTGAACAAAGTCTGCATAGTCCTAGGATTAACTTCAGTCCTTGACATTCGTCCTTGCTTCAGATTACCATTTCCCAAATTTTAGCTAGCATGAGCATGCTGAGCTGCAACTAATTTCTCAGGTGCATGTGGTGCTGTAAACAAATTATCTTTATTCTCTGCTAAATAGAGCAAGAAAATCTTCAGACCTACCTAAAATAACAACTCCTCTTTATATTCCCAGTGTGAGTTTCTTTTCATCCTGTGACAACCTAAACTGCTTCTGCAGCTTGTAAATTAACTCCTGTTTGGCTTGTCCCCAGGTAAATCCACCATTCTCTTTTCAAATACACCCATCTCTTGTTTCTTCGCTTCCTTCACTATTTCTGTGCTTTTTGTTTTTTTACCCCTGCCTTCCGTAGCTTTATTTTGCCTGTGGTAACTCTCCCTGGCTCCAATCTCCCTCTCTACAGTGAAGTGTGCCTCTTAAACTTCAGTTTCTCACTGTCCCAAGTGTTTTAATCTCAGCAGATAGCCATTAAGATTTAATTACTAACTGCTGCCTTAGTTCTGGAAGGGCTGTAATGCAGACCTTGGTCAGCAGTACATGTGCATGGGGATATCCCAAAATACACCTGACTTCCTAGTAACAGCTTCATAATCTCAGCCGGAGCTAACAGATTGTGCAAAGACTTTCCTCTGCTTAAAATGTAAAACACCACTTCCTTAATGACCTACAATGCAGCTATACAAACACACAGATTTTCTTCTTCCTCTAGCTCATTTGCTCAGCACTCAAGCACCAATTTAGAATGACTGATCTGGTTTTAATCCAGATGGCTTGACGTAGTGGTTTCTCTCCCGCTCACTAACTCCCTTCCTCCTCTTCTTCCCCTGCAATTTGTCTGCATTGTTTGGTTCTTTTTTACAGCCTTTGGGTAGGACAGGTATTTTACTCTCTCCTTTATGCGATACCTGACATTTGTGCTCCCATTGTCTGCCACATCTTTCAAGTCACTCCCAGAGACATGGTGCATAAAGGCACCTGTACCGGGAATAGCATTAGAGCAGCACTGATTGTCTCATGATGTGGCATCACTCCTACAGGTAGCAGGTATTTTCCTGGCAGCTTGTCTTAAGCTCAGAGTGGAACAGTGTAACTGATAAGGGGTAAAGATGTCTGCAATACGCTAGTGGAGCTCTGTGAAGAAACTGACACAGCATTTGCCTAGCTCCAGCTCTGCCCAGCATTGTAATAATGATATTGGTAATCTGCTGGGCACTTCTGAGAATTAAGGAAAAAAAAAATCAAAACTGCTCGTACTCTCAAGGTGTATGTGTAAAGATAATGAATATTATTATCCTCTCTTTAAAGACTGAGAGGCTGTGCATAAATGATTTACCTAGGGCCCCAAAGGAGCCTGTGTTTGACTAGGGAGCTGAACTTTAATTGTACCTTACTTTAATCCTGTGTTCTGACTGTACCTCCCTCATTACCTACCTGTCCATTTTCATTAGCACGCATATCCATCAGACTCATTAATAAATCAGAGAGGGTGTTTTGTCATGGCTACTAAATAAGAAACTTCATCGAGACCTAGACTGGAAATGTTTACTTGCGTCGAACACCCATTGCCTAAAAATTGCTGTCATTCACACTGAATGCCAGTTACATTATGACATTAACCGTGACACAGCTAATGTCAGCCATTAACCTCAGGTTATGGTCACAGAATCACAAGTGACTGAACTACTGTTTTTTAAGAGACTACTGCCTACAGCTGGAAATTACTGTCCCCAGAGGGGACAGTCCTGTGACAGCTGCAGTCAAAGTCAGCATGTCCATGGTTCTGCCTCTATTGGCAACTCCTGAAAGATATTTCCATTCTATTTTATTTGCTGGCAGCAACACCTGTACCTCCTTCAGGGTGAAACAATTCCGAGAGAGAAAATCACCCCAAAACTTTTTTTTTTTTTTTAAAGGCTGGTTTGATTCTCTGAACTGGTTTACTCTCCACTCAGTCAAGAAATGGTGCTAGCACATCAGAGGGTGCAGGACCATTGTCTGCTTTGGTTTATACTGCTTTAAACAACCTCAGCAGAGGGCCTGGTGATTGCCCACAAGGGCTAGGAAGGTCCCAGGGCCTTACCATGCAAAACAAAATGGACTAACTTGACCAAGAAGGCAAATGGCATGCTGGCTTGTATCAGGAATAGTGTGACCAGCAGAAGTAGGGAAGTGATTGTCCCCCTGTACTTGGCACTGGTGAGGCCGCACCTCGAGTACGGTGTTCAGTTTTGGGCCCGTCACTACAAGAAGAACATTGAGTTGCTGGAGCGCATCCAGAGAAGAGCAACGAGGCTGGTGAAGGGTCTGGAGAACAAGTCTTACAAGGAGTGGCTGAGGGAACTGGGGCTGTTTAGTTTGGAGAAGAGGAGGCTGAGGGGAGACCTTATTGATCTCTACAACTACCTGAAAGGAGGTTGCAGTGAGGTGGGTGTTGGTCTCTTCTCCCAAGTATCTAGCAATAGGACAAGAGGCAATGGCCTCAAGTTGCATCAGGGGAGGTTTAGATTAGATATTTGGAAAAATTTCTTTACCGAAAGAGTGGTCAGACATTGGAATAGGCTGCCCAGGGAGGTGGCTGAGTCCCCATCCCTGGAAGTGTTCAAAAAACGTGTAGATGTGTCAGTTCAGGACGTGGTTTAGCAGGTGTGGTGGTGTTGGGGTGATGGTTGGACTTGCTGATCTTAGAGGTCTTTTCCAACCTTAATTAATCTGTGATTCTATGACCATCACTGAAAAGTAGCTAGGAATAGGCAGATGGTCAGTGTCTCAAATGAAGAGCACTAACTTCTTATAACTAGCTAACCTGATGATTTGAGATTGTCCTACCCTGCCTATAGACTTGTGTTGCATTTGGGGACAGTGGCTGGAAAGGTTCTGACCCCAGTTACCAGCTCCTGTTGAAGTTACTGCCTGGGTTGATCAAGTGATATGTTTCCTTGGTGGCTGAAATTCAAAACAGAAATATGTGACAGATTAAATTATTGCCCTCGGTTATAGCTATCTCAGGAGTAGGCTTACCACTTACTCTGCCACCTCTGATATGTAGGTAATCTTTTTTGAGGGAAACAGGGTAAAAACGGCTGGAGAAATATCTTAATCAGTTTACTTTGGAAGGAATCATGTACCAGAGTCTTTGCCAACATTTAAACAGATCTGCCACCTGCAGCAACTGCTGGTAAAGAAGGCCTCACTTAAGAGGGAAGTATCCACGAAGGATTATTTTAGGAGCACTGAAATCTTGAAAATACAGAGAAAAATTAATGAATTTTTATTTGCTGCAGAATATAATTTCAAGTTTGACTGGAATAGCTTATGAGTTTGGATCAAGTTTAGTTAAAGAGTTTTGACAGAAAAAATGAGAAAATGGTGTTTAATTTTAATAGAAAAGTTTACCCTCTCTCTTCAGAAGCATTTTTTAATCTGTCCCTCTTTCCTTATGTATTACTGCCCTAACCTTCTACCTAGGAGTATTACAGGGTTAGTTCAGGAGCTCTTGTTGCAGCTGTTCTATTTTGAATAACTAATTAAATATTAGTTTGAACAGAAGTTCCTTAACCACAAGGCAATAAACTGAGTCTCTCTTCTTCCGGCTCATATTTGTGACAAAGGACTGAGCTGGATTAGGGACCAGATGACTTTCATACCTGCATAGGAACTTTCATTCAGCCTCAGATGTAGCTTTTCATCACAGCTGAGGGGATCTAAGAAGTGACCAACTGACCTTCAGAGCTCCTTCTGCTCATCTTGTCCCTTATGCGAAAATCGAGGTGTATCTGCTCCCAAGCCGAGACTGTTCATTAGGTGGAACAACTAATTGTGTCAAACCAAACCCTAAATAAAGCAAAACCAACCCTATAAAGACCAATGATTTCTTGGAATTGTCTTAGTTCCTGGAAGAGGGGACATATAAAGTTAGATAAGTAGCACAGCTTGTGAAAGGAGAAAGAGGACTGCATGGACAAAAGCAGGCCTTCAGCAGCCATAATGGATCTGTTGAAACTGTCGTGAAGCTGATGTCAGGGAGCAGCAGAGCCAGCTGTGCCACAGGGTGTGGAGAACTGGGAGCTGGGGTGACAGCATGGCTGGCTGGGCAGTGTCCTTACCCACATGGGACGCAGCCCCCTGCTACCCCAGCAAAAAGAGCAGACCAGGTCTGTTGATGGTATCCAGGGTCAGCCACAGCCCAGACCACCATGTTGGTCCATAAGGATGGGGCAGGTCTGAGGACAAGCTTGGAAATCAGTTCAAGGTCAGGATCAGCGAGGTGCATGTCCAGCACAGACACACTGACAAGTAGCTCAGGCAGGCACCTGAGTGTAAATGTAGCTCTGGAGCAAAAGGAGAGAGGATGAGGACCAGTGAGGCTTCTCCCAGCTCTTCTCGCCCAGCCCTTTCACATCGTCCTGGTCCCAGGTCCCAGCCAGCCCTGGCTCTGAGGGCAGGCAGCCAACCACCGCATGTGGGAAGCTTTCAGGATGAAGCATTGGATGCCAAGAATTGGGGCCATAAGCTCCTGGTGTAACTACATCTTTATGTCACTCAGCTGAGCTCCCTCCTTCCCCTGGCCATTCTTGTTCATTCCAACCCGCCCATTCAACTTCTGCTGCCCTCAGTCATGCTACCGCAGGCTAGGATGCCAGACTCTCAACTAGGTCTCTGAAGTCTTGCAAGTTAAAAAAAACCCAGCAAAACAACAATAAATAATCTCCCCAGACCTTTTAAAGCTCCTCAAGCAGCTATACTTGTAACAGAAAAAACTGGTGAGATGACTGTTGGGAACACTGGAACTTCTTAAGTTGCCTTCACTGCCAAAGAAAACATACAATCAAGACAAAACCTCAGGCACAAGAATGGTCCATTGTGGATTTTAGCCTCTTAATATGGATAGTTCTCTTCCTGTTGCAATCCCTATATGTGTGTTAAATTTGACAATACATAACACGTTCAAGTTCTCCATCAACAGTATAGCCAAGAGCCTTCATCTTCTTAGAAGAAAACCATGTTAAAAGCAAAATAAAATAAAATAAAATAAAATAAAATAAAATAAAACAAAACAAAACAAAGCATAGTTGGGCATTTGTGAGAGATCGCTTCCTTCCTCTGCCTCTGATGGTGTTTTCAAGCTCATGAAATGTATTGCAGTACTGCAGGTCACTTTCCTTAGGTCACCTTCCATAATGTTACACAGTTAATGCAGAAGACTAATAATAACATAGACTGATGATTCACAGAGGGATGTACCTTAGAGGGTACATAGACACAAGGGTGCTTTCCTAGGAGAGCGCTGAGGAAAAGATTAATTTGACATATAAATCTATTACATAACTTAAATGCGCTGCATTATCACCACTAACAGCAAAAACAGCAACAACAACTTTTACTGCCTGAAGTTTTCTCTGGCACTGCGCAGTAATTATCTGACCTATCTCTAAGGTCACTGCATACTGTGGTTGTATTTCAAGTTGTTTGAGACTACTGTAATTATTAAATGTACTATAGCTGCATAGCTTTTTTTTTAGTAGGAACTCCCAGAAAAATAAAACCCAAATGCATTTATGCCTCAATATCTATAAAACTAACAAAATATCTTGAAGTTATGTTATTTTAGTCCCAAGTATCTGCCTGTGGATAGAGAGAAAGCTCTAGTTTTAGCTGTGTCTTGTAGTCCTGAAAAGTTTTCTTCTTCCTCTTATCAAGGCTGCAGAATGCACACTGCAGTAGATACGCTTGACGTTATCTGTAGGAGGATAAAAGCCCACGCAGCAGCTACTCTGTGTTGGACAATTTTGAAGCTGTTGGGAACTGTTTCTGTCCTTTCAAAGTACTACCACATGCACATCAGGGGCTGTGGTACTTTCTGGCCTAATTTAATCACTGTAATGTGGAAGAGAATCTTTCAGACTATCACACAGAGTGGGATTTGGGCCTGGCACCCTTCAGTTTTGACTTTCAGTCCTCCAAGACACCACCACTTGCAAAAACACAACCTAAATATAAAGAAAGAAACAGAAGGGATTACCATAAATCTAAAAATGTGCAGAAAATAAAAAAACCCACAAGAATGTCATTGCTCAATATTAAGCTGGATGTTCAAGATTTTGCTGGTGGAACAGACAATTTTTTCTTTTCTAAGCACATATAACAGGGAAAGTGTTGTTAAATAGTTTCATGAGGTAACATTAAGGTATCTTATGATTTGCCATTATTTCTTCATCTTCCCCAATAAATAGAAATCTGCAGTTACAAAGAATAAGACCTTCATTGAAGAAAAAATAAAGCTATATTAGCTAACAAGTGCTGAATAATGTATGTTGAAACCCAGGGTAGAAATATGCGATGTATTAAATGTGCATAAAGCTTTTAACTTGTGGAGCGGCATTTAAAAAACCATATTAATAAACAGGGTCCCTGTGATGGAATAAGCATAATCACAGTCTTTAACATTTTTTTATGTAGCCAGCTGAACTGTGGGTAACATTCAGATGCCTGTGTGATGGAAGACTTAGAAATGATGTAGATATTTCTTCCAGGCAATAAGCTGCACTTAGGGTCTATTTAAGTTTCTTTGTTCAAGGAAACACAGAGGTAGTTGTTGACTCACTGACACAGTAGCTAATTAGCTAACATCCATTTAAAATGCTGAAGTTGTCAATACAATGCTTAATTTGGATGAAAACAACCTAAGAAAGGTTTGTGTTCTCCAAAGATTTTCGGCAAAGTCAGCCTAATAAAAGCTGCAAAGCTTCTCTCCTTCATGCCATTTGACCATCACAACTGCAGCAAAACTACTACAGTGGGTAAGGACAGTTAACTATAGGAACTCACCAAACGATGAAGAAATATACATATTATTAATATGGGCACACAGAAGACATTTAATATATGTAGATGTGAAGCAGAAAACTAAAAGTAGCTTTTAGCATTCCAGACATTCAGAACAATGGTATCTGAGTTTAATACTAATCTCTATTTATGCTGCCACTCACATATATCAGGGTGGGACAACTCCCACATGTTGTGGAAAAAGGTGACTGTGGGTGTTAAAAACAGAGACGTGCCTTCTAATTAGAGGTATTCAGGTATATGTCTTGATGTGAATAGGCTAACTTGAGGAAGAAATAGAGCCATTATACATAATGCTTGCGGGGCTCATTGACAGGGCTTTAAACTAGAGGTGAAGGGGGAAGGGGAACATATCAGGCTTGCCAGCGACAGGCTAGGGGAGGATACACAATGGTTAGAGGGATGGGGGGCTAGTAGGAGCCCTGAACCCGTTGCCCAGCAGCAAGTGAGGGACACTGCAGCAATGTGGAAGTCTTGCCGAGGGGAGCTGGAGGTGCCTGAGGTATCAGGTTCCAACAAGAAAATACCCATGAAGCACCCCAAGGGAAAAAAGGGGTGCTCTGCTATGAAGGTAAGAAGGCCGACAGCTCAGATGAAATGCCTCTATACAAACGCACACAGCATGGGAAACAAACAGGAGGAGTTGGAAGCAGTCGTGCTGCTGGAAAGCTACGACCTGATTGCCTTCACGGAAACTTGGTGGGATGAATCCCACGACTGGAATGTAGCTCTTGATGGCTACAGGCTGTTCAGAAGGGACAGGCGAGGAAGGAGGGGCGGGGGTGTTGCCCTTTACATCAAGAAAACACTACAGAGTGAAGAGCTGTCCCTGAAGAATAGCCATGAGCAGGTCGAAAGCTTATGGGTAAGAATCGGAGAGAGAGGCAACAAAGGGAACCTAGTGGTTGGTGTCTACTACAGGCCGCCAGATCAAGAGCAGCTGGTAGACGAAGCGTTCTTCCTCCAACTCCAGGAGGCTTCATGCTCGCAGGCTCTCGTCCTACTGGGGGACTTCAACCACCCCGACATCTACTGGAAAAGCAACACAGCAAGCTGTAGGCAATCCAGCAGGTTCCTAGAATGCATTGAAGACAACTTCTTAAGCCAGGTAATAAGCACCCCTACCCGAGGGGATGCGATACTAGACCTGGTAGTCACCAATGCGAGTGAGCTCGTTGGGGATGTCAAGATCGGAGGTAGCCTGGGCTGCAGTGACCACGCGCTGGTGGAACTAACGCTGCGGAGGGAAATGGGAATAACAAAGAGCATAGTCAGGACCCTAAATTTTAGGAGGGCAAACTTCCAGCTCTTCAAGGAGATAGTCAGAAGGACTCCCTGGGAAACGGTCCTCAGGGACAGGGGAACAGAACAGAGCTGGCAGGTCTTTAAGGATGTGTTCCACAGAGTGCAAGAGCTCTCAATCCCCAAGTGTAAGAAGTCAGGCAGAGAAGGGAAGAGACCGGCATGGCTGAGGCAAGAGATGCTGGTCAAACTAAGGAAGAAGAGGGAACTGCACAGGCAGTGGAAGCAGGGACTGGCTTCCTGGGAAGAGTATAGGGAAGCTGCCCGGTTGTGTAGGGATGGGGTCAGGAAGGCCAAGGCACAGCTGGAGCTGAACTTGGCAAGGGATGTGAAAAATAACAAGAAGGGCTTCTACAGGTATGTCAGCCGGAAAAAGATGGTCAAAGAAAGCGTACCCCCGCTCATGAGTGAGACCGGAGAACTGGCAACAGCAGATGAGGAGAAAGCTGAGGTACTCAACAACTTTTTTGCCTCAGTCTTCACTGGCAACCTCTCTCCTCACCCCTCCCGAGTCGATGAATGGCATGAAGGAGACCAGGAGAGTAAAATCCCTCCAGCTGTAAGTGAAGACCAGGTTCGGGACCTCCTGCAGAACCTAAATGTACAGAAGTCCATGGGACCTGACGAGATGCATCCCAGAGTCCTGAGGGAACTGGCTGATGTAGTTGCCAAGCCACTCTCCATGATATTTGAAAAGTCATGGCAGTCAGGGGAAGTTCCCAGTGACTGGAAAAAGGGAAACATTGTGCCCCATTTCAAAAAGGGTAGAAAGGAAGACCCTGGCAACAACCGACCTGTCAGCCTCCCCTCTGTGCCTGGGAAGATCATGGAACAGGTCCTCCTAGAAGCTATGCTAAGGCACATGGAGGCCAAGGATGTAATTCGAGACAGCCAGCATGGCTTCACCAAGGGCAAGTCCTGCCTCACCAACCTAGTGGCTTTCTATGATGGTATAACAACAAGGGTGGACAAGGGAAAACCTATGGATGTCATCTATCTAGATATTTGTGAAGCCTTTGACACGGTCCCCCACAACATCCTTCTCTGTAAATTGGAGAGCCATGGATTTGATGGGTGGACTGTTCGGTGGATAAGGAATTGGTTGGATGGTTGCAGCCAAAGGGTAGTGGTCAACGGCTCAATGTCCAGATGGAGACCAGTGACGAGTGGAGTCCCTCAGGGGTCCGTACTGGGACAGGTGCTATTCAATATATTCTTCAATGACATGGACAGTGACATCGAGTGTATCCTCAGCAAGTTTGCAGATGACACCAAGCTGAATGGTACGGTCGAGACACCAGAAGGACGGGATGCCATCCAGAGGGACCTGGACCAGCTGGAGAGGTGGGCCTGTGTGAACCTCATGAGGTTCAACAAGGCCAAGAACAAGGTCCTACACCTGGGTCAGGGTAATCCCCGGTATCAATACAGGCTGGGGGATGAAAGGATCGAGAGCAGCCCTGCTGAGAGGGACTTGGGGGTACTGATAGACGAAAGGCTGGACATGAGTCGGCAATGTGTGCTGGCAGCCCAGAGGGCCAACCGTGTCCTGGGCTGCATCAGGAGAAACATGGCCAGCAGGTCGAGAGAGGTGATTCTGCCCCTCTACTCTGCTCTGGTGAGACCTCACCCGGAGTACTGCGTTCAGCTCTGGAGCCCTCAGCACAAGAAGGACATGGAACTGTTGGAGCGGGTCCAAAGGAGGGCTACAAAAATGATCCGAGGGCTGGAGCACCTCTCCTATGAGGACAGGCTGAGAGAGTTGGGGTTGTTCAGCCTGGAGAAGAGAAGGCTGCGGGGAGACCTGATTGCAGCCTTTCAGTACTTAAAGGGAGCCTATAGGAAAGATGGGGACAATCTTTTTAGTAGAGACAGCAGTGACAGGACGAGGGGTAATGGTTTTAAACTAAAACAGGGTAGGTTTAGGCTAGATATAAGGAAGAAATTCTTCACAATGAGGGTGGTGAAACACTGGAACGGGTTGCCCAGAGAGGTAGTGGAGGCCCCATTGCTGGAAACATTCAAGACCAGGTTGGACAGGGCTCTGAGCAACCTGATCTAGTTAGTGGTGTCCCTGCTCGCTGTGGGGGGGTTGGACTTGATGACCTCTAGGGGTCCCTTCCAACCCAAAACTTTCTATGATTCTATGATTCTATGTTGGTGGTGATCCTGAATAACAAATATTTAAGAACAAGGCTGTGGATTCACTGAAAACCGCACTTGATCAAGACGTTTCAATAGCTGAATTTGTCAGAAAGAGAACACATCTCCCCCAGCATTATCTTTTCATTTACCATTTCTTATCAGGCTAATTTCTGATGGTTTTGTTAGGAAATGCATTTTCCTTTAGGCAACATCTCCCAGCAGTGGTCAGCAGATATCTGATCAGAGCTGGAATATATAGACAGTTTAGTTAAAATTAGGGCTGCAGTGTAATAGGCATTTTGTACATATTATACAAAGGTTGGTATTGTAACAGACTCGACATTAAAATGTATAACTATTTTATTGCTAAATCTCCATTCTAAGCAGCAAAATGCAAGGCAAAATTAATTCCACTTATTCTAAATATTCAGTATTTTTTCCACTTGATAAACTGTGCCAGTAAAATTAATGGAGATTCATCTTGCTCCTAAAATTATCCTTTTAAGTCTGGAATTATATATGTTGTCACAAACTTTAAGACAAATTAACAAACTGAGGATATTTTGACTCAGAAAAGGGATTTTAATCAGAACAATCTAAAAGCTTAGTCAATAAAATGATAAGTAGAATATTTAAAAGTATTACACAATGATATAACACTATTCTTATTACACCTTGACATAATATTATTCCTACTGCTCATTGTAATTGCCTTATTACAAAATAATGTGAAAGCAATTTTAAAGTTACATAGATGAAAATTAGAATTTTCAAAGCCCAAATTAATATTGCCCCAAAAGTGTTTGGATTTGTTTTGACAATAAGGCATTCTGAGTTTTTTAATCAGCAGTATTTTTTTGGTGCATTTGCAATGGGAAATCCCTTAGCCAGGATATGTTTACTGATGCAACACATACGTTTGGGAAAGACAGCAAAGGAGAAATGCAGTTCACTGTTCATCTTGTCCTCAGAAATTCAGAGCTAGCTAGCAGGCACACACTGGAAGAGATTTAACCTGTGACACCGCAGCTATTTCAGAGCTCAGCCTTCCCCACAAAAGTTGAACAAGTAAATTTATGTCAATTTTGCTGTCAAAAAGAAGACTTGGATATTTTAACATATGCTAACAGGAGCATATTATTAAATATACACAAAGCTATTAATAACTGAGTTCTCAAAATAGTAAGGATATCTTGAATACAGCTCATGGAATTATAGCTGGCACAATTTTTTCCCCTGTGCAGTATAATGTTCCAGCTGGGCTAGGCTTGGTCGTATACACAGTCTGTATATATCTATCTCTATCTGTCTCCAAATTATAACAATGTATTTGTATTCCAGTAGTATTACTTGAACAATAAAGTATTATTCAAGGTGAAGAAGAATATCATGTATCCCATACTGAAATATATAGCTCGTTGTAGGATGCATCTCTCCCTCTTTTTCCTTCTGAACTTCACATTTATAGTGGGACAAAAACACGCATGTGGGCACTTACTGCACATGTGCTGTAACTCAAGACCATGATCTACTGTAGCTGAGGGGAAGGAATTGTTTCTAGTTTTATGTATAAATAAATGAAGGGATCCTGGTGCACCCCATGAATGCCACTTTTAGATTAATAAATGCTCTTTTGTTCTAGCTCTGCCTCATGAGAGTTATAGAGATGGATCAGAGTTCAGACCCAAACCCTGTCACCTCACGGTACTGAACACTAAACAGATATTTATGGCCAACACAGAGTACCTACCACTGGTATCTGGTGTGGCTGGCACATAGCATGAAGTCATTTATATCAGCACTTGCTGGTTACCCAGAAATTTGGTTGCTATTTGTTGATACTGAAATTCACACATTTCCAACTGTCTGCTTCAAGTAAATCTTTTTTTTTCTGACTTCCCTTGTGGATTCCCATCTCCTGCACAGGGAGCTATCACTGCATTTGGTAGGGAAGACATGTCACAGGCATGGCCAGGAAAAGAATATGCATGAGAGGATGATTTTTGTGTTGATTTCAGCCCTTTGGGTCAGTGATAGATGAAGTAAGCAAAGGCTTCTCCAACTATCACAGCCACTAAGGGAGCTGTAAATATTTTCATGCCAGTCCCTCTTTCAGCTGCAAAGAAAGAGCTGGTTGGGCTTAAAAGAAAATGAAAAATGGATTATGCTTATGTTTGTTCAGCAAACCTTAGTTGAAAGAAATCTGCAGAAGTATTATCAAAAAGAGACACTATCATGGCTGCAAACTGACTTCTTTGTGAAAAAGTAAAAACTTGGTGTATTTTGATGTCTGCAAAATAGTCTCACTCTCAGATTTGGTGCAGAAACAAGTGGAAATATTCCTGCTTCAAATCAGAACTGCTGTAGTTGCATTTTCATACAATGTACATACTGGCTGCTGTCAGCAGAAGTGGTGACACATACTGGCCTCCTTGGGAAGGCCATTGCATCGTTTTGTTAGGGGAGAAAACACAGACCATATCCACATTCGTGACAATTCCCAGTTAGCTTCCCTGCTAGTGACAGAAATAATTAGCATGAACATATTTTTAGCTTGTTAATGCCTCTGACAGTATACTGCAATGAGAATACATTTCCAGAAAATCGTACAATTTGTTATAACATTTTTATGTTTTATATGTGATTATTACTACTTTTTATTTATCATGACTTCTTCTATTTTGAATGTATTTGCACTGAAATATTCTTTAGGGAAGGGTTGCCTCAAAGTGGAAAATGAAGTAACTGTGAAGTGACTGTTCCCAGCACAGAATATACCTATTATGTAGTCAGACTACATCTATTGCTTTTCAATGTATAGCTCTGTGATTTGGCTTACTTCCTAACCAGTTTCTAATTACAGAATTGACATGTTCAATGGCAGGGCAGTCTGCCAGCTGTGATGTACAATAAGGTAAAGGTCTGTTCAGATTAAAAGTTTTCACACAAAATCTTTGTGTGTGCAACCAATCTACTTGTCAAATCAGACCTCCATGTGTGAGCAGAGTAAATAGCTATAGTTAAATGGTTGCAAATGACTGATGGAGACATGGTCAAGCAAGTGCAAAATTATGGACTGTTTCTCAGAATGTGACCCCATATTTATAGGTGATATAAGTGTGTATGAACACCCTTCACGATAAGAAGGACGATAAGTATGGCTTACTAAGCCTTCAGCTGTTGACAGACCTGGTTTATCGTCTCCATCACAGAATGCTTTGTGATACCTTCATTTGTGCAGCAACCTTTTCTTGTGCTGGAAAAGTGCAGAGTGTTATGGTCCACCTGGTCTTTGACCGGTGATAATGAAAGTGTATATTGTGCTATCTTTTCATAACAAGCATTTAAAGGTGAAATCATTTATATATTGGCATCGCTTTGCAGCTGGAAGTTTGAGATGTGTAGCTTTGTTTAAATGAAGGGAGAACAAATTCTTCCTAGGAAAGTTAAGGGTTCAGCAGTGGAAAGGCCAAGAAAATATGCTCTTTAACTGCCTTTGTCCATTATGCAACAGACATTAAAAGGAATGGATTTATTTATCTGAAAAATCTGACAGTTAAAAAGGACAATGTCAAGGCATATGATATATATGGGCAGGTTCACTAGTGTTCTCTGGTCGCTTTCTACTGCTCTAGTAATGCATAACAGCCATAAACCCAGCCAGATTTATGGCTGCTTTGTTTGCTAGAGCAGTGAAAAAGCGGCAGGGTGTCCCAGTGAAAATGGCCCATATGCTGCGGCCTAGATTCTCAACAATAGGAACCTAAATCCACATTTAAGTGATTAAATAAGTGGCCTGCTTTTCTGGAGTGCTGGTCTTACTGATGTCCCACTGAGTCACTGAAGAAGAAACTTGAGTTTCTTCTGTTCTGATGTGCAAGGCTCTACCTGAAGTGGCTGTGGTGTCAGGCCGCACCTGGGGAGCGAGCCACCCAGGGTGACTGTTTTGAAGATGGGGCTTGTAGATGGCAGAACACCTCTGCATCTGGTAGATGATGTGAAGAGCAAGGGGTGCCCTGCAGTGTCTGACAAAGAGCTGAATGAGGTGTACCCCTGCACCAAGAGGTGTGTGGAGAAGAGCCAACGAGGTGACACGCATTTGGCACTTCAGACGTGATAGTCCTGTTTCATTGCTCAGCAGCCTGGAAAGTCAGAATGTGCCTGTGTGAGCATAAAAATGGATTTACAAGAGCAATTAATCCTAATGAAAACACGTATGTTATTAACAGAAAATTGTCACTCCTTGAAAGTTCGACAAGGAAATGCAACACTACATGAACATGTCTTTGCTTCTACTGTGTGTGTTTTCCAACTGTGCTCCTCATTGTGTTGATTTCTGTGAGGCTGACAGGGATTTCTTCTGATTCAAGAGAAAGCACGAAAGCTACACCTTACTTAACAGACAAAGAAAGCAACGGACATTGCAAATGCAGAGAAAAGCAAGGCTAGATTGGATCTTGGACCTCTTCCAAATTTAAAAGCCAACCTTTAGGCGGGGTATGTAGAAGGGATAAAAATAAAGTAAAAACAAAACAAAAGCAAAAACATGGCAGTGGTGCTCCTTTAAAGTGATTAACTACTTTTAAAACTTTTACTTTGGGAGTGCAATGCACTGTGGTATTAGCCTTTAGGGCCAAAACAGAAAGTTGGAGGCAGAGCTGGTTCTGAAACAGATTTCTTACAGCCAAACCAGAAAGATTTGTTGCAATATGAACTTCATGCACTGTTGAACTTTTCTTCCTACGCATTAAAGGACCAGGTTTGTAACTCGTTCAGATCAGTACAGAACGACAGAGTTGAGCTGAGTGTGGTTTATTTACGTCAGCTGAAGATAAGATTTTGTCTGTTAATTTTTCCAGTTTGTATCAGAGACAACGGACCGATGATTCAAGCATTCAGGAATTTAAGAAATGAAGCCTGCATAGGGAGCTTAATGTTGTAGCCAGTCTTCTGCTATGAGCAGAAAGGCAAAGGATGTTAATTTAAGTACCTTGATTTTCTACATATTTCTGAGGGAAGGCAGGATTTTTTTGTTCCTTTCCATTTAAAACTCCTTTGTAATTTTCCACACCATAGAATCATTTTTAAGTGAAAAAGGAATGTAACATCTTGATTTGCCAAAATGCACAGTAAGTAAGGAGGAAAACATATGCACAAAACACTACAGCTGTAAATTCTATATTTCAAGTGTTTCCTTTAGCTACGATTGTTCAAATAAGTCAAATGGCAATGTTTAATCTCTCTACTATAATCTGATGGAGTGTAACTTAAAAACTGAGTTTATCACCCTATACCCTGTCACTGAAGCAAAACCTAGTATGCTTGTTCTAATTCAGGAGGTCAAGATAAGGGCCACAGTGATTGCTGAAAGAAATACATTACAAAATTGAAATGATTCTCCACTGAAAATTTCTTGGACAGATTTTTATGCTTAGCTGAGAAATCACAAAAAGACATGAACAGGAACTTCAACTTGCAAGTGGAGAAGAGCACAGGCAATCTTAAATTGAAGAGATCTTAAAAAACCCAACCAGAAAAATCCTAAATCCGTGTCCCCACCCCAGACAAACCCCTCACCCAGTCTCGTTTTTCACATGCTTTGAAACATAGTGTTCAGCAGCAGCTAGGTCTCAAATGCTTCCCTTTAGAATATCTGGTCTTGGAAGCATGGATCTAAAATATTTTATCAGCTTTTGTTAGAGCCAAGAATCCCGTTAGTACCTTTGCTTCGAAGATGAAGTGATACCAGAGCGAGGGGCAGGGAAGACAAACGTGCTGCTGTTGCACATGCACTTGGTCCCCCTACAGAGCACTCTCCAGAGGATTTTTCCATACGGTTCCTAACCTTAAGCCAGCCTTTCCAAAGGCTTTCATCTGTAGCAGAACGTGTGTTCACCCTCAGGAGACATGGCAAAGGTTACTAGGCATTATTGACCTACAGTGTAATAATGTCCCTCAAGACTAACCTTTAAAGCTTTCATTTCTAAGTAAGTAAGACTAGCTGGATCTTTTCTGCGTCTCTGGGAATATTATACCTTTCCGTAAAGCTAGATATAAAGAATACTGAAAAAGGACAAGAGGAAATTGCTGGCTTCTCTAAGACAGGCCTGCAAGGCATGCACATATTTGGCTTGCACAAAACTCTCCTCTTTGTTAAGCTGGTTGATTAGACTTGTATTGCCAACATCAATAAGGTTTTGAAAATGGTAGGAGGAACAATCTGGCCGTATAATATATTCATTCTTTCATTTCAATAAATAGAATGAGGATTAATATACAGCTTTACTGGATCCATAGTTGGTGTACATTGGTTAGCTACTTTAAATTTGATGGAGCTGAAAAGCTTCACATTAGTTGAGAATCTGTCCTCTAGTTTAGATTACAGGAAGAATTTCCTGAATTACTAAAGGCTTTTTAAAATAAGAATGTCCATTATTTTGCAAAATTAGGGAAATACAAAATTTTCACAAGGTGCAACACACTGCAAGGCCTACCTTGTTTTCTATGGAGGTACATTTTTCAGGCCAAAGATGCCTAATAAGTGGTCAATTTAAAACACAGACAAACAGGATTTTAATTTTAAAATGAGAAAAGTCTTGTAACAGAATTTTTCAAGAATATCTAAGCCATGTCGAATCAAAACTGATGGAAATTTTCCATTTTGAATAGTCTTGTCTTGTGGTTTCACAGAAATGGATCAGGGTCTATATGACAGGAGTACTACTAGAAAGGGCAAATTTATTCTGATACATCCTTCCTACAATGTTAGTGTATTTTATTTATTTATAAAGCAGAAACTGGATGCCCATTCGTACTCTTGTCTCTTTCAGTGATATTGACAACAATGTGTGCTAGAGTTGCTTCTTACATCAACCATCAACTTCTTTACCAGTTATTGCACTAACTCAGAATCTTAATCATAAAACTAAAATTCTTTAGATATTTTATACCTACTATATTTTACAGAATATGCTTTAGGTGTCCTTGGTGTAGGTGGAAGTTATATTTACAGCAGCTTCAGAAAGACCCATTTTTTGTTTTTCTGTGTCAACATTTCAAAAAGTCTGTAGAAAAATGATCCTCGGAAAACCAGAATCAGATTCAAACAAGAGAATAATGTTAATAATAAGCTCACTATGCCTGTCAATCTCTTTCCTAAATTTGATCAGAAACACTGACCTTGCAAAGAATTCAAATTTAACCCTAGCTACACAGAATAAGGAGAGAAGGGTATTACATAGAGAACACTTAAGTACAATTCTGTCTCATTAAAACTTCCCCTTATGCTTTAGCACGTTTTAGCTATCGGAAATGCCAGGAAATAAATCTAGGCCTTGAATTATGTGGTATATGTGAAAGAGCTTGGTAATTTTCATCAGGCTCCTAACAGATAAATATCTATATCACAAAGCTGCTACCTATTAGAAAATCCAAGGAATGAAAAATGGATGGGAGCAGATTCCCTTAAAAGTCTTCCTCAGAAGATTGACTGTAGTAAAGAACTCCTGCAAGGATATCTCCTGTAAGACCTGGTGGAGAGCAGCACTCTGCGCATACTGATGGCTCTGGTACATGATACTTGAAAATTATTGTTTAGGAATCACAGTTTCACACTCAGATATTACTTTGGCAAAGTGCATTTTTCTCTTTTTCGTTTTCTTTCAAAATATTTAGGGTTGTTTTTTTTTTAGCCCATGCATAATTTTTTATGGTCATTAAAGTGTTCACATCTGTATTGCTAACATATTTTTTCTTCCACTGGTCTGATTCTATAAATTCCAGTCATAACAAATACTTCTTCATTCAAAGCTAAACCTCTTTCTTACTAAACTTTGGGTTTTTTGACAGCGGGATGGCCTACACAACACCAGGCTTGCTGGCATCAGATGGGATTCACCTTTCTCAAAGGGGAAAGAGGGTCTTTGCTCAGGTGCTTGCAGGGCTCATTGACAGGGATTTAAACTAGATGTGAAGGGGGAGGGGGAACATATCAGGCTTTCTGGTGACAAACTATGAGGTGATACACAATGGTTGGAGGGATGGAGTGCTAGTATGGGCCCTCAGCCTGTTGCCCAGAGGTGTGCTGGGGACACTGAAGCACAGTTGAAGTCTTGCGGAGATGAGCTGGGAGCTCCTGAGGTAGTAACATCCAACAAGGAAGCTTCTGTGAAACACTCCAAGGGAAAGAAGGGGTGTTCCTCTATGAAGGTGACACGGCCAGCAGCACAGATGAAATGCCTCCACACAAACGCATGCAGCATGGAAAACAAACAGGAAGAGTTGGAAGCTACAGTGCTGCTAGAAAGCTATGAACTGTTTGCCCTTACTGAACCTTGGTGGGATGAATCCCATGACTGGAGTGTGGCGATCGGTGGCTACAGGCTGCTCAGAAGGGACAGGCAGGGAAAGAAGGGTGGAGGTGTTGCCCTCTACATCAAGAAAGCAATACAGTGTGAAGAGCTGTCCCTGAAGAATAGCCACGAGCAGGTCGAAAGTTTATGGGTAAGAATCGGAGACAGAGGCAACAAAGGGAAAGTGGTCATTGGTGTCTACTACAGGCCATCTGATCAAGCGGAGCCTGCTGACGAAACCTTCTTCCTCCATCTCCAGGAGGCTTTGCACTCACAGACTCTCATCCTACTGGGGGACTTCAACCATCCCAACATCTGCTGGAAAAGTTGCATGGCAAACTGAAGGCAATCCAGGACATTCCTAGAATGCATTGAGGATAACTTTCTCAGATAGGTAATTGACACCCCTACCAGAAAAATGCAATACTGGACCTGATGGTCGCCAATGCAAGTGAGCTCATTGGTGACATAAAGATTGGAGGCAGCCTGGGCTGCAGTGATCACACATTGGTGGAGTTTGCAGTCCTGAGGGGTATGGGAAAGGCGAGGAATGTAGTCAGGACCCTAAATTTTAGGAAAGCAAACTTCCAGCTCTTCAGAGAGTTAGTCAGTAGGACCCCCTAGGAAATAGTCCTCAGGGACAGAGGGGCAGAACAGAGCTGCAGAGCTTTAAGGACACTTTCCATAGAGCGCAGCAGCTCTCAATCCCCAGGTGTAAGAAGTCAGGCAAGGAAGGGAAGAGATCAGCATGACTGAGTCAAGACCTGTTGCTTAAACTAAAGAGCAAGAGGGAACTCCACAGGCAGTGGAAGCAGGGACAGGTATCTTGGAAAGGATATAGAGATGCGGCCCGATTGTGTAGGCATGAAGTCAGAAGGGACAAGGCACGGCTAAAGATGAATTTGGCAAGGGATGCTAAGAAAAACAAGAAGGGCTTCTACAGGTGTGTCAATGAGAAAAGGAAGGCCAAAGAAAGCATATCCCCCCCCGAAGACCAAGACTGACAAAATGGTAACAAAGAACAAGGAGAAGCCTGAGGTACTCAACAAAATTTTTGCCTCATTCTTCACTGGCAGCCTCTCTCCTCGCCCCTCCCAGGTTGATGGACTGCAAGATGGGGACCAGAAGGATAAAGCCCCTCCCACTGTAAGGGAAGACCAGGTTCGTGACCACCTCAGGAACCTGAACGTACATAAGTCTATGGGACCTGATGAGATGCATCCCAGAGTCCTGAGGGAATTGGCTGATGTAGTTGCCAAGCCACTTTTCATCATATTTGAAAAGTCATGGCAGTCAGGTGAAGTCCCTGGTGACTGGAAGAAGGGAAATATTCTGCCCATTTTTGAAAAGGGTAGAAAGGAGGACCCTGGGAAATACCGACCTGTCAGCCTCCCCTCTGTGCCTGGGAAGATCATGGAACAGGTCCTCCTAGAAGCTATGCTAAGGCACATGGAGGACAGGGAGGTGATTTGCAACAGACAGCATGGCATAAAATCGTGGAATCATAGGTTGGAAAAGACCTTTAAGATCACCAAGTCCAACCATCCACCCCAACACCACCATGCCTGCTAAACCATGTCCTCAAGTGCCACATCCACACAGTTTTTTAAACACCTCCAGGGATGGGGACTCCACCACCTCCCTAGACAACGTATTCCAAGGCCTGGTCACTCTTTCAGTAAAGAAATTTTTCCTAATATCTAATCTAAACCTCCCCTGATGCAACTTGAGGCCATTGCCACTCATCCTATTGCTAGTTACTTGGGAGAAGAGACCAACACCCGCCTCACTGCAGCCTCCTTCCAGGTAGTTATAAAGAGTGATAGGATCCCCCCTCAGCCTCCTCTTCTCCAAACAAACAGCCCCAGCTCCCTCAGATGCTCCTCATAAGACTTGTTCTCCAGACCCTTCACCAACTTCATTGCCCTTCTCTGGACACGCTCCAGCACCTCAATGTCCTTCTCGTAGTGACGGGCCCAAAACTGAACACAGTACTCGAGATGCGGCCTCACCAATGCTGAGTACAGGGAATGATCACCTCCTGCTGGCCACACTATTCCTAAGCTTCACCAAAGACAAGTCCTGCCTGCCTGACTTTGTGGCTTTCTGTGATGGCGTGACTAAATCAGTGGACAGGAGCAGAGTTATGAATGTGATCTATCTGGACTTCTGTAAAGCCTTCGACACAGACCCTCACAACATCTTTCTCTCTAAATTGGAGAGGCATGGATTTGATGTGACTGTTTGGACTTCTGTAAAGCCTTCGACACAGCCTCTCACAACATCTTTCCCTCTAAACTGGAGAGATACAGATTTGACTGTTTGGTGGATAAGGAATTGGTTGGATGTTCAGAGACAGAGGGTAGTGTTCAATGGCTTGATTCCAAATGCATACCGGTGACAAGTGGTGTCCCTCAGGGTTCCATACTGGGACTGGTGCTTTTTAACATTTGCACCAATGACATAGCAAGTTCCGGTGCACCCTCAGAAAGTTTGCAGATGACAACAAGCTGAGTGGTGCAGTTGACACATGAGAAGGATGGGATGCCATCCAGAGGGACCTGGACAAGCTGGAGAGGTGGGCCTGTGTGAACCTCAGGAGATTCAACAAGGCCAAGTGCAAGGTCCTGCATCTGGGTCGAGGAAAACCCCTCTGTCAACGCAGGCGGGGGGATGAAGGGATTGAGAGCAGCCCTGCCAAGAAGGACTTGGGGGTACTGCTGGATGAAAAGCTGGACATAAGCCAACAACGTGCGCTTGCAGTCCAGAAGGCCAACAGGCCACAGGATACGTCCTGTGCTGCATCAAAAGAAGGGTGGCCAGCAGGTTGAGGGAGGTGATTCTGCCCTTCTACTCTGCTCTTGTGAGACCCCACCTGGAGTCCTGTGTCCATCTCTGGAGCCCTCAGCACAGGAGAGACATGGACCTGTTGGAGCGGGTCCAGAGGAGGGCGACAAAAATTATCAGAGGGCTGGAACACCTCTCCTATGAGGAAAGGCTGACAGATTTGGGGTTGTCCAGCCTGGAGAAGAGAAGGCTTTGGGGACATCTTATTGTGGCCTTTCAGTACCTGCAGAGGGCCTAAAAGAAAGATGGGGAAAATCTTTTTAGCAGGGCCTGTTGCGATAGGACAAGGAGTAATGGCTTTAAACTAAGGGAGGATAAATTTAGACCAGATATATAGAAGAAATTGTTTATGATAAGGGTGGTGAAGCACTTGAACAGATTGCCCAGAGAGGTAGTGGAAGCCCCATCCCTGGTAACATTCAAGTTCTGGTTGGATGGGACTCTGAGCAACCTGGTCTGGTTGAAGATATTCCTGCTCACTGCAGGGGGGTTGGTCTAGATGACCTCTAAAGGTCCCTTCCAACCCAAAGCATTCTATGATTCTATAAATTATTTAGATCAACTGTTTTTTTGGGAGGAAGAAACCCCAAGTCCTCCATAGCTGCGAATCTGGAACACTAATAACACATCTTCTCTCTTTTAGACTGCCAGCTGCTAGATGAGTTCTTTTAATTTGGCAACCCACGAAGGTAGAGGTATTATGATGAGTTCTGGTCATAATTCCTTTTAGCCTGAGACTCTCTAGTCTAGTAAGTCCAAGTTTTGAAATGAAAAATATCAAACAAACAAAACAGTCACCACTATCAAAAGCAAATAACAAAGAGACTGAAACTAACAAGTGCAATAAATGTTTACATCGGAAATCAGTTACCACTGAGTACCACTAAACAGGTAATTTTCAGCAGGCTAGCAGCTAGATTACCTACCTAAGTGAGTAGAAGTTATAAAGCCAGAAAGGCTTGTTACGTCAATCTTCTTGCTGGCAATGCAATCATGTTGAATACCTTTCTCCCCTAAGATCATTAACACTGTTAGGGAAAGAGCCAATTGCTTATTACCAAAACCCAGCATCCAAGGCTAATGCTTCAATAACACTAAAAACTCTCCTTACTTTCTGTACATATTGACGTTTCTGTCATTGCAAGGTGAATGTTTTTATCAGCTGAATTAGAGATGGCCCAACATTCTCTTAAGAACGAACTTTCTTATTATGGTTAAGCAAACTCCAGGTCAGTTCAGAAATCAGTCCATTAACTGCAAAGTTGTGGAAGGGAAGAATTTGCAATAGGAACTGACAGCTGCCTTTTAAGATAGAAATTGGGGAACACTCCTGAATGTAATTGATAGAGAAACAGCAATCTGCAGTCTCAGTTCCTTGAGAATTGTTCAGTGACAGAGCAAGACTTGTAGGGTGCTTTTTCTTGCCTTTTGGTGACTGGAAACACGGCCTAGCCACTGCACATGGTCACTAAAATACTTGCCGTTAGATTGCCACCAAGCTGTGTCCTACTCGTTATTGCTGATGCTTAACTTTTATTTTAACTTTGAGAATGATGCTAGGACACCCTCCAGCCCAGCTCCCAAACTTCTATATTAGCAGCACTCTCTGCAAAGCTAAAGGCCTGGCCTCTGTCACTTCTCCTGTTAGGTCCATTGGTAAGGCAGTGACTAATAAAGTACCAAGATATTCCTCAGACTCATGTTGCTCCCTGCAGGTGAGTGAGTTATTTCCAAAAGAATTCCAGGTGTTAGACAGCATACTGAAAATAGCTGTCCTTGCAGGTCCAGTGTAAGCCCCAAGAACTCTTCTGTGGAGATCACCTCTCTGTTTGGCTAAGGCAGTTAAGCAACTACACTGTCACATGTCATGGAGGTGTCAAATTATTGTCAACATGAAAACTGGTCAGCCCAAACCAGACTCCACACATCCCACCTCACAAACGCACACTCAGAAAAAGTGTTAGGAGGTGAGGAATGCAAATGTGAATCCCCTTGTGTTATGGACAGTCCTGGCTCACAGGCAACAACATGAAAGAAAACTAGTTTACCCCTTTGGATTTGTATGTTTGACTGGTTCTTTCCTTCCTGAGGTGAGAGTATGAGCCTTTGAATTATACTTCTAAGGCACTTGATTCTTTCGTATTATATAGGGAGCACAGCTCATAGCTCTGGATTTTGGATGATACTTACAGGGACGTGTTCTTTAAAACAGGCATTGTGCTATTTAACGTAGATATATCTAAGTTTTTTGGTCAGGCCCATGGGAAAGCAAAGTCTTAGGCATCTTTGACTTCAGTTGTCAATCAAAGTCAGTAGGAAGCACATTTAAGTCTGGAACAAATACCATTGTTGCACTTCGGTGCTAAACCTTTACACAGGTTCTGCTTCTATCGTTACTGAAACAAAACATAGTACACTATCTGTTAAAGACTTTTCCCCAAAAAGCTCAGAAGTTGGAGGAATAATTTTTTCCTTCTTTTCATAGCTGCATCTGGCTCAGTGTAAAATATGTGAGGGATAGTCACGCTTGCAGGAGAGGCATTCTGAAGGATGACATGTATTTTTCAGTTTATCATTATGTGAATGTACATAGCAAATGCATTTTTCTTCCATAGCATACCATTTTTAGAAATTGACCATTTCTTCATATCTCTCCTATGAATGGACAGTAACAATCTGTGCTCTCCAAAGAAGGGTATGATGATGTCTTTGACCTACGATTTCCCGGGACCACAGTTCGAGAAACCTTGGAATATGGAATATTCATACACTGTTCCTGTGGTGTCCCTAGATAAAACTTCTCTTTAATATTTGACAATGCAATTTCTAAATAGTTTTTTAGTGGAAGACGTTAGCATTTGGATCTAATTTTATACAAATTTAGGGAGTCAGAGTTCCTGTACTGGAGTCTGTTCCATGTCCATTCAAAGAAAATTAACCTAATTTTTCCTGCTGGAGTTCTCTGTAGAGTCTCTGTATCTCATCAGAAGTGTATATTGTAGATGATCTAGTTTCTTCCTTGGTGAAAGATAATACATAAATGCAGTATTTTTATTACAATCATAGTATATATTTTTAAAAAGCACCATACAAAGATACAAAAGTGCAAAATAGTTATTACAACAAAACCATATTTTTAACTAGCTCTGAGGCCAATATAACAGCAATTACTGATGTTATTCACTGCCATAATAAAGTAATTTATTGATCATAATAAATTATCTTAGTATTAGAAAATAAAATAGTACTTTAACTACCGTCAATCAGAGGGGGCAGATTTAAGCATTCTGCTTTATCTGAGTCATTGGAACAGACAATCAGGCAATTTTATTTGAGATAATTAAAGGTCTTTTGAAAGCCTTTTTTTGAAAGGCTTTTTGAAAGAAAGAAAAGAAAATGTAATTCCCGATGGAGCTGAGAATCCAACTTCTTCATAAAAAAAAAAAAGAAGTCTAAACCAGAAAGAAATTTTTTTTCTTTTTTCTTTTAGGTGAAGAAGAACGAAGTGTAGATCCCAGATCTGGGGGATTAAGTTATAAAAAGCCCCTCAGACTGACCTCCAGTATTTTGGAAGAAAGCCCAGTGTGTAATGAGGTAGTAAGAGAACGAGAAAGACGGAAAAAGCAACTTTTTATTTTTTTGTATGCTTACAGTGCCTTCAGGGACTTTATCTGGGTACGCAGGGTAAACAACACAATGGAATTATACTGGTAGTCTCTCCCTTGCCACATGTTTAAATTATGCAACAAATATTTGATTGGTGGCTTCTTTGTACTGAAAAGTGCCTGATCACTTCATCCCCCTGGTAAAGAGAACATTACTTAAAGGGAAGTGAGCTAGAAAATAAAACAACAGCACAGAAAAATTTGGCAGCAAAATCACTGTGAGAGATTGAAGCATCCTCTCTAATATAAGCAGGCAACCCTGAGAATTGGAAGCAAAAGATTTCAGATAGCTTGGGAATTTGGCTGCTTCTGTGGCAAATACAGTAAACAGTTTTAGAAATGATTGTGTATTTCTGCTAATCACTTAGGCCATAAGATAACAGCTAAGTTGACATTTTGTGTGCAACAAGTGAAACTGCTTTACTCCTGTTCCCTATTTTCTGTCATTTTTGCAGAACAGTGACTGTCAGCAGTGCACCCTGAGTGCAATAATGTTACAGCACGTTGGCAAAAAGACAACCTAGAGACTTAAGTGCCCCCAAATGCAAGCCCTGTCTGAAATTCTTTCAAGTTTTAAAACGATAAATGTTGCTGTCTTCTCTGTGCATCATCTAGTAAGAATGCAAAGAGTGCAAAAAAACCCCAGGCCTTCCTTTTTTAGAAATGTGCCCAGTGCTTGCTTTTTAGCTTGCTTTCTTATCACACTTCGATATGTAGTTCCATCACTGATGTTTAGTGATAATTTCATGACTTGATGTTAGAATTGGCTTTGGTTTTAGAACTGATTTAAAACATTTCTCCTTCCTCTTCATCCACAGATGTACATTTCTGTCTGCACCCAGAGATTGTTTCACCTCAACTTTGCTGATAAAACTATTAATCAGACCATACTGTCATTTTTATTGATGATATAATCCTTGTTAAAAACAGCTCCCTTTTTGGGGAGATAGAAGTAGTGTTATAACTAAAGATATGAAAAACCATTAATCTTGAGGTCAGATAAATATTTTCTCATCGCCAGGTGATGTAAAAACTCCCTCCCCCAGATATGGCGTGATATTGTTGCAGACCTTGGTCTCAGACATTCAGAAAATGACTTCTTTCTTTCTGTGCCCCCTTCCTTTTTCCTTACTAAGAAATGCAGTAAGACTGAAATGATCTGTTCATGACTTGAAGGTAATATCACTCGTAGTCTGTAATGTTTCCTCTGATACAATGCTTTTTCTAAAGTTACAATTAGTTTTAATTCATTGAATCTATCACAAGTATAACTTTGCTCTAGAAAAAGAAGTAAAATGTTGAAAATTACCTGCCCAACTTGTATTTCACATTTCTGCCTGCACATAAATAGATGTTTACAGTTATTACACTGATTAATTTTACAGCCAAATGTGTGATTTTAATGCTGAAGAGAGGCTGCATACGATCTTCCATCACCCATTCTACCTGTCTCAGTGGTGAACAACCATAGCCTTTTTGGAAAAAGCACATCTAAAATAGGAACAGGTTTGTGTAAAAATCCTTACAGTCCACCCTTTCCCCTAGTGAAGTTATGGAGATTTTGCCAAGGAGTGGGGAAAAGATTCTCTTGAGATCTTGCTGAATGCTTCCATCAATGACATGGAAAGTATCAAATCACAGAAGGAGTAAATATGGAAAGTATATTCAATCCAAGCATTTTGGGAAGCAGAGAAAGAAAATACCTAGAGACATGAGAAATAAGCTATATGGTGATATAGCAGAGTAGAGGTGGATGTTTCCATAGGAACCAAGAAAAAAGAGATTTGTCTATTTTCAGAATCACTTGCATGACATTTAGAAAGGGGTCATCAAGTTTCTTGGTACAATTCTTCCTTTTTCTTGCACTTTTGAAAATTCTCTAGATATTTGGAAAGTAAAAAGAGTTTGGAAGGTGGACAGGACTCAAGACTAGGGTAACTGCAAAGTTAATGCTGCCTAATTTACATGAGACCTTCTATGAACTCAAACATGTTTAAGTGCTAATAAATGCATATGTGTATAAGGAGCTGATGAGTACAACTAGGCCAAATGTGTCTTCTTTGGATTATTGGGTCTGTGTGATATGGAACCTAACACTTTTCTCCTTGAGCAAGCAAGTAAATCTCACCAAAGCAGAACTGGCCAGAGAAAGTATTTCTCTCTTTCTGTACCTAGACTTACTGACTAAAAGCTTTTTTTCTTGTATGGGGATACTCTGACACATGTTGAGGCAGAAAAATGTAATTTATTTAGAGAACAGAATCAAAATGCTTCCAAAGCCCAGATATTGCAGAATGTGAGATGCCTCATAATGAAAGAGATCTGGGTCTGGAAGCAGGTGAATAAGTAGGTGGGAGTTAGCAATGCATTGCAGTGAGAATAAAAAACAACATGATCTTGTGTAGTAAACCAATGGAAAAATAGTTCTACACAACAGCATTGTTATTGTACCTCTCTGGTCAGATGACACCTGGACTATTGCCTTCAGTTCTACCACCTACAGCAAGGTACCAATAAATACAGGGTTACAACAACTGAAGGAGGGAGTTAAAGATGATACTTACTTAGCCAAACAGCAAATGGATAAGTTGATATATGACAAACACAATTACAAAAAAGGATGAGGAAATGATCCAAACTTAGAGTGGCAGTTAAATAAATATAGGCTGCATACAACAACAGTGTATTTTTTTAATGGAAATATTTTCCCCATGGGAATGTCATCATTTTTACAGAAAGCTTGAGGAAAACACTGGAGAGCTTACGTCAGAGAGCAATCATGCACTAATAGTTACAAGAATGCATTTTGCATGTCTTTCTCATTATTGTTATTATTATTCTATGAATCATATTCAGTTAAAAATAAGAGAGAGGGGAATAGTGAGTTGCAAGAAAGAGGGAAAGGCGTAGTTATGTGCTCCTTGTCAGGTTTGTAAATGATTGGAAGAGTTAATTTCTTTGTAATGAGGAATAAAAGAAATACGGAATGTAAAGTGTGAGGCAAAGGTCAGTGGGAAGTAGGCTTGAGTGCTCAGAGTTCTGCAATAAAATCAGAAGAGGTTTATCAGCTGATGTTGAATGGGAGATCTTTTCAAGGAAATGCATTTTCCAGAAGTCTGGACATATTTTCCCTACAGCTTGAATATCTCTAGACCCCAGAGACGAGTTTTCTGGTAAAGCTGCTTTCTTAAGGCCACACATAAAAAAAAAAAAAGCTTTGCCTTGAGTTAACATTAGAAGTTAGTGAGAAGAAATACACAAGACAGCCAGACTGTCCAGTTTGGAGTCCCTCCAGACCAGTGGTGACATGAACATGGCCGGGCAGAAGCCAGCTGAGAGCCTGGATTGATCAGGGGAGTTTGTTATCTTTTTCACTTCCGTATAAAACAGCAGCTGCTAGCCTTGTTAAAGTGGGTTTGAAGACGATTCTTGACAAACTCAGATACAGTCTCCAGGCCCTTATTCTTCCACAATTATGGAGATTATTCTTGTTCTGGCAACCTATACTAGGATCTTGAAAATGACACTCTACAGTGTGTTGGAAAGTTAGTGAGGTAAAAAGTCAAGAAATAAGCTAGTAAAGAAAATTCACTTTATGCTTACTGGCTTTGCCAGCCGGTTTAAATGAGAATGAAAGAGTTATGTTTCCTTCACTGGCACTGTAGTTCTTTCTTTAGTTTTCTATAAGCCTGTTGTGGAAGACAGAATTTAAATGTCATGGATTATTGCCAACAGAAAAAAGAAACTTTTCTTGGGTGGGGGCAAAGAATTTCAATAGCTTGTTTGAGCCTCGGATTCATTTTGCAGACACGCAACTGAATTCAAGGAGATTTGGTAGGATGAGATAAACAAGTGTTGACAAAACGTAGAAAAGAAACAGACTTTCACATACTTATGGAAGGTAGGTAAGCTGCGTCTCTGAAAGGGGGTACTTTAGAGGCTGATCTCATGCCAGGCTTAAGCTGCAGAGTGCTATGTAGCTTGTCTGTGTTTCATTTCTTTCCTTAGGTTAGACATGGTTTCTCACCCTTCCCAAAAGAAAGGTGGGAGGACAGAAAAAGGAGGGGAAGGAACCACGTCTTTTTCTCAATGGTGTCAGAAAGATGATCCAAGTGTAGCACCACCACTGATTTATGTGAAAGCTATCCATACAAAAATCAAGACAGTCTGAAAATATATCTAAAGGAAAGTCCTGGATTTAAATGCTACACTTTAAGTGGAAAATTCAGTTCTCAAAGATTTTTTAGAGTACTTTTTTACTTTTCTTTTTCAAATTAAAGGACTTCCATACAAAATTCTGGCTTCTAGGCTAAAAAAGCATGCTTTACTAAAAGAGACTGAAGGGTGCAACTCTCTGAGCTGTTTTATTCCCTGGTTTGGTAAACAGATTTTAGTGAATTAATTTGTATTATTAAAACTAATCACATTATGAACGTATTTCTCTGAAATAGGGTCCTATGCATTACCGAGATCATCTTTTCCTGAACAGGAAAATGATTAAGGGTTTGGAGACAGAATTATCAGTTCTGATTGGGTGGATGTAATGTTTCTTTCTCATTTTGAATTTATTTAGTTTAAATTTAGATTGTCTCCCTGGATTTGTCGTCTTTCACTATTTTTTCTGTGTATTTACTGCCTGTGGAATCTGTACACAGCTACTAGTGCAGACTGTTCATCAGCCTTCATTTTGAAACAACTTTTTCCATGTAGATTGAGTCAGATTTTGACCAGTGTGATTGCAGAATATCTCAGTTCAGCTCAGTCGTACTAGTTGTTTTGTATTAGTGTGAATGACAGTGGGATTTGTCTTCCCAAGTGGGATAGCAACTATGTAGGTTTTCTGCTTTTATCAAGGCCAGTACGACACTGGTAATGCATGGGATGAATGAAGGGTAATCTCTGTCAGGAAACAGAAAAAAGAATAGAAGTAACTTTTAATACATGCATCCTGTGCACAATTTCTCATTGTATAGATTTTTGTATCCATTGTTAAGCCCAAATATTTAAAAAACTAAGGACAAGATCTATCGGTAGACCGGTATGGAAAACTCTACCTAAATTGTGAAGTATCTATGGCAAGTAAACATGAAAATTAAGAAACTGAATGAAGAGATAGTTTCTTATATATGTTCAAAGTAATTTGTGTACACAGATGTCCACCTGCATGTGCTGCTCACTATAGGAAATATGTTAAGTATGTCTGTGAGACACAAGTCATCTTCTTCAAAACAAAACTCTCCATGTGTAGCTATTGCATTTCCCAAGAACCAGCTATTAAATGTTCTTGAAATCTCTTCAGAGTAGCAACATAAATCAATCCAAACACTAATTCTCATGAATGGTGCTCACTATATGTTATGGTGTATTAAAACTGTTGTAGCCTCTGTCTGGGAAATAATAACATCCTGAGCCCTATTTCTGTGTAGATTTTTCTGTATGTTTTTGGCCCAAGCAAAATAAAATCGATAGAGAATGAAAAAATGGTTCAAGTCTTAAGCTTGTGTCTGTGATTAACAGCCTCCAGGGACTTTACATTAGCTGATGAAAACAGTATAAAAATGCTGGCTGTACTATATATGCAACGAACAACTCCACGTTGACACAGTGCTAGAGAAGACAGGGTAAACAATTATTTCAGTTGTTATGATAATAAAGCACTTAAGTATTTCTGTAAGTTCTCGTGTAAAGCTTTTTTAAGAAAATGAGTGGAAATGTAACTAAGCAAACAAATATGATTCTTCTAGAAGTAGGCTGGACCAAAGGTAATTCAACATTCCATATGTTCCGTAACTGAAGCTGGGATAAAGGAATGTGAAGTACTGCTCAGTGAACCATAGGATACCCAGCTACTGCTCTGTATTTGGATCCCAGAGCCATACGTGCTCTTTAGCAAGCCTTAGACCAGGCTTTTGTGGCATAAGGATCAAAAACAACTCGGGTGAAATCCATAAACCAACTGAAGGGCAAAATAAGTGTCACCAGGAAAAAGAATAAGGTCCATTGCATTTGTAGGCAAAGAGTCTGCACGTCATTTTCCTTATTGTTTGGTTAGTATTCACAACTTCAAAAGATTATATTTCCATTTACTTTGACACAAACACATTCAATCTATAGTTATTGAAGCTGGTTATTTCAATATCAATTTATTAGTGGCATTAACATGAATGCTTATTATTTTTAAAGGTGAAACAATGTCTTTGTGACTAATTTTAGAACTAATTTTAATTTGAACTTGACATTAATATAAACATGACAATGCCACTTTGCCACTATGTATTGCCATCAAGTATTTTTATTTTCTCATGGGAACTGACAGAATATGGTTCATAATGACAATATTAATACAAGTCAATGAATAACAATAAGGATATATAATAATATTAACATACATAACATCATCTGAGTTGAATCTGTCGGCATTAATAACTTAGACTTTGTTCCCTACATGGTATACATCTTCATGTGTCTACAAATGTCTTCATTAATATACATTTATGATTACTATTAAGCTTATGCATAGTCTCCTATTATGCAAATAAGGGTTATAACACACTCAAAGACAGTGACTCTCTATAAATCATTTTTATCTTTCATAAGTCCTATAAAAAGCAAGTAGGTTAAAAACTCAGCCCCATTAATTAAAATTGGTTTGCGTTCTTGAGCTAAAAATGTTCATAGTAGAGGATGCCTATGTAGCTATTAATTACCTAGCTCTATTTACCCATATAAAATCTCTCACAAAAAACTATGGCAAAAAAAATTTTTCAGAACTGACAAAAAAATAATGGAAAGAAAGAAATTTACAGCCTGGAGAGAAAATTTTATCTCTACACACATGCAGGTACAACTGGGAACAATAAGACAGTCACAAAGGTGGTTCTACATGATGCATAGTTGTTGGAGGACATATGGTACATTTCACTCTTAACTGAGACTTTTTCTGTCCTTTTAGTACTTTCTGTTAGAATCTTAACAAGATTTGTTAGTCCAGCTTGTTTTCTTTAAAGTACAGTTGCTAAAAAAAGCCAAGGAGGAAAACTAGTGTCACAGCCATCTGTGAAAAGCAACAGAGCAATAAATGTGTTGAATTGTAATGAGATCTACACCACTAATGATGAAGGTCTCCAGGGAAATCTTCATACGCTGTTGATCTTCTACTGAACTGGACCATCAAACACATCACTAATATTACATCGAAATAAAGCCCTTTTCCTCCATATTCCTTCTCTGTGTTTGAGAAGAAAAGCTCATCTGAATAGATTAGTAAATAAACTATGTCAATGTGAGGATCTGAGTGACATCTTTTAGCCCCAAAGAGTTTCTGAATCATCCGTCTGTTCTTGTGAGAGTACAATTAGATTAAACAGTCCCTGTTGTCCAGGTTGAGATAAAAGCTACCTGGAAGTGAAGGCTTTGATTCAGAAAGCTACATCAGAATATCTATGGGCAACTCATGTGTTCATATTGAAACTTCAACCTGGGAGGTCTCCTGAACAGGGATGTAAGCTAGTTGCTGAGATCCACACAGGTCAGTAATACAGTTACACCTAATGCAGAATTCCTGAGGTTTAATACCATAATCCTTTCTCTGGCCTGTGTCATCACTTATTAACAGATTTATCTTGTCATGCATGATTAAAAATGTATTAATTAAAACTACTGTATCAAAAGGTTAACTATGTGATTTAAGCTAGTTGATTATGAGAGCCTGCAGAGAAATACTAGGCTGGATTCCTGTTTACACCAGAAGACATGTTCCTTTTTAACTTGGGAAGATGAGTTTTACTAAGGGAAAAGAGGAGGGACAGGCTGAAAGAATACTGCTTTTCCTCAGAAATCACTTCAAGAACCGTTTGCAGGTAAGCTTGTGTTTGGATGGGCAGGAGGAGCTGTGCTCTGGGAACTGGCCTGGCAACTGTTGTTGCATATAAGGTACAAGGAGGGACCGTGGAGAATGACTGCTCCTTCTGGATGGGGCATCCCGGCCCTGCACTGCAGTGCTCCAGGTCACTGGGTGACACAACCTGTCTCTCAGCTTTGGTGGCAGCTGTCACAGCCAAGTTCAATGGCCAAGTCACACAGCCAGGTTCTGGCAGGAGTAAAGTTGGGAGTGGGATCATTTCTCACTCCTCCCGATCCATCTGCTGTTTAAATGATAGTTTATGTGCCTGTGAGGGCCTTGCATGCCAGGCCCAAATGTGGACAACTGCAATTCAGTAGTAGGAAATGCTGTATTCAATTACTACTATGGATGACTGCTGTCACAGCTGTGACTGCTGTGGTACAAGGTATTGTTTCAGCAGTTACACAAAAAAACCCCTGCTAGAAGTAAAATTAATCAACGTGTTTAAAATATTTCTCAAAAGATGACACTCACTAGTGGCTTTGTTTTTGGTTCTTTGGTGTCCACATAGCATTCTAGTGGGACCATCAATGTTTCACTTGGATTAGGATACAGTCTATCATGTACTTTTAGATAAATTTGGGCTATATTTCATGTAATCTGTTATATTTGGGTTCCTTGCTCTCTTGGTTCTGCACACAACATCTTTGGAGGGTGGAATCAACATGGAATTGACTAGAGAGATGATTCTGGTCCCGGGCAGTTATGATTTCAGCTGGATTGAGTGGTGTGTTTGCTGTCACTCAAGATCCTGAGATCTGAAACACACCAGGTAAACCCTGGAAGAAAGCAAGAAGAGTCCCATGTAGAGAGTGCCTTTCTTTCTTGTTTATTATTTTAAAACTGTGTGAGAGAAATGATAAAAGGAAAAGGAGCTGGGTAAGGAAAGCATACAAAGATGGCAAAGTTGGATGCCAATAATATTTTTAGGTACATAGATGTGAGAGAGACATATTTCATCTTTATATTTCTGAACTACAGTTTTGGAAATTGGTATATTAGTTGTACTCCTTCCATTAGAGTCCTGGGTTCTCTTCAGAACTCTACATGCCGGATCTGATACTGAACTGGGAGCTGGGACTAACAACTAAGGAAAATAATTTTATACTCTAGGAAAGCTATCTCAAGAAATTCTGTCTGAAAATTTATTGACCTAAGCTGTTTGTTTTCAAATATTCAAAGAGAAACACCCAAGAACCACCCGCCAAACCTTTCTTCAAGCAGCGTTTGAAAGTCCTGCCTTAAATCCACAAAAAAGACTGCAAATCTCTACAGAAACCTTTAAGTGATGCGTGTTCTATCATATAGAATAAGAATAGTGAAAAAAAGTGTTAGGTATGTCACTCCAGTCTTCAAAAAGGGCAAGAAGGAGGACCCAGGGAACTACAGGCCGGTCAGCCTCACCTCCATCCCGGGAAAGGTGATGGAGCAGCTTATCCTGGAGGCCATCATGAAGCAAATGGAAGAAAAGAAGGTTATCAGGAGTAGTCAGCATGGATTCACCAAGGGGAAATCATGCCTGACCAATCTAATAGCTTTCTACAATGACATGACTGGCTGGGTAGATAAAGGGAGAGCCGTGGATGTTGTCTACCTTGACTTCAGCAAGGCTTTCGACACAGTCTCCCATGATATCCTCCTAGGGAAGCTGAGGAAGTGTGGGCTGGATGAGTGGTCGGTGAAGTGGATAGAGAACTGGCTGAATGGCAGAACTCAGAGGGTTGTCATCAGCGGCGCTGAGTCTAGTTGGAGGCTGGTAACAAGTGGTGTCCCCCAGGGGTCAGTACTGGGCCCAGTCTTGTTTAACTTCTTCATCAACGACCTGGATGAAGAGTTAGAATGTACCCTCAGCAAGTACGCTGATGACACCAAACTGGGAGGTGTAGTAGACACACCGGAAGGCTGTGCTGCCATTCAGCGTGACCTGGATAGGCTGGAAAGTTGGGCAGAGAAGAACCTGATGAGGTTCAACAAAGCCAAATGCAGGGTCCTGCACCTGGGGAGGAACAACCTCATGCACCAGTACAGGCTTGGGGTGGACCTGCTGGAGTGCAGCTCTGCGGAGAGGGACCTGGGCGTCCTGGTGGACGACAGGTTAACCATGAGCCAGCAGTGTGCCCTGGCTGCCAAGAAAGCCAATGGAATCCTGGGGTGCATCAAGAAGAGTGTGGCCAGCAGGAGGAGGGAGGTTCTCCTTCCCCTCTACACTGCCCTGGTGAGGCCTCATCTAGAGTACTGTGTCCAGTTCTGGGCTCCCCAGTTCAAGAAAGATGAAGAGCTACTGCAGAGAGTCCAGCGGAGGGCTACGAGGATGATGAGGGGACTGGAACATCTCCCTTACGAGGAGAGGCTGAGGGAGGTGGTAATGTTCAGCCTGAAGAAGAGAAGGTTGCGAGGGGACCTTATAAATGCTTACAAATATCTGAAGGGTGGGTGTCAGGAGGATGGGGACAAGCTCTTTTCAGTAGTGCCCAGTGACAGGACAAGGGGCAATGGGCACAAACTGAGGCACAGGAAGTTCCGTCTGAACATGAGGAAGAACTTCTTCCCTCTGAGGGTGATGGAGCACTGGAGCAGGCTGCCCAGGGAGGTTGTGGAGTCTCCTTCTCTGGAGATATTCAAGACGCGCCTGGGCAAGTTCCTGTGCAGCTTGCTGTAGGTGACCCTGCTTCGGCAGGAGGGTTGGACTAGATGACCCACAGAGGTCCCTTCCAACCCCTACTATTCTGTGATTCTGTGATTCTGTGATTCTGTATGAAGCAGTATGCGGAATATTAGATTAAACTCTTCATTTGTAGGGCTGTGCAAGTCTTGTTTCTGCAATATGCATTTTGTGGTTGAATTTCTGTGTTTTATTTTTGTTTAAGATGCAAACTCTCCTATTATATAGTAAGAGTCATGAATTCAGTGAGGAAAATTAATTTAATATATTTTACAAATCCATACTGGTAGATTTATTCATAGGATAATGGAAATCTGCTATATCTCTATTATGTAGTAATACTGCACAAATCTTTGATTAGGTGTTTTTAAACTTTTTATGTAATTTTTTCATTTGTTCAAAATATCATTTTGACACCACCTACTATACCACTGCAAATGTTATGTGCATAGACACCTTCAGACATTTGGAAGTAACTTACTGATCAATGTTTGATTATTCTTGCTTTTTAATGAACAACCAAATTTCAGGAGTTTTTCCATTGTCCTTATAGTCTACTCTAAATTTGATTGTTAAGAGGTTTAATTGATTTCGGTAGACTGTAACTCTAAGACTTTATCAGTGGGGCTCAAAGCCATCCACAAGACATAAATTATAGTTGACTGACTGACTTGAAATGTCACTGGGAGTGCTGTGAAGAGATCACTTTATCAAGTTGAGATAAATATTTATAGCTCATGAAATCAATTTAAAAATATTTGGAAATACTTCCTCTTATCTTTTTATAGTGTTTAGTGAGTTCCTGCCCAAGTCAAATTTATGCTTTGAATCTTCTTTATTTTACAGTAATTTATAAAAAGTAGGACCAAGTTGGTGGAGAGAAATCATTGTCTTCCCAGGAAAACTGGATGATTCTGTTAATATATCAGCTGCAAAATATTCATGTTAACCTTTACATTGTCCCCTACTGGCTTCAGCATCATTATTAACTGAAGTGTGACTCACTTCCCGGAGGGTAAATTGTTCCATTTTAGTAGCCACATCAAGAACATGACCTGCAAAAGCGGGGAAGAGAGCTGTGTGGTTTTGCAGATGCTGCTTAAGAAGTGGTATTGGAGCAGGTGATGCAAGTAAGGGGAACATAATAACAAGCATTACAACTCCATTAGGCTATACTGCCCAGCTAATTGCTCTTCCTCCCATATAACCCGTGGAATGCCCATGTGAATAAGTGATATACAGAGGTACTGAAAAGGCCTGAGAAAGCTGCAGACATGCAAGCTGTCTAAGACTTTGCTATAGGGAAAAGAAAAACTGTGGGTGTGCATATAAATTCAATTATTGACTTGTCTTCTGCACTATTTTTGCTACTGTTAATCTTCCCCATGAAATGTCTTTTCATGACGTGTCTCTTTTGAGGAGGAATCTCATGATTTGATGCAATTTAGAACTGTCCTGGACATGCTGGGTTTCAGAGCAGCATTATATGTTTCATAGAATCATAGAATCATAGAATTGTTTAGGTTGGAAAAGACCTTTGAGATCATCAAGTCCAACCATTAACCTAGCATTGCCAAGGCCACCACTAAACCATTAACCTAGCATTGCCAAGGCCACCACTAAACCATGTCCCTAAGTGCCACACCTACACAGCTTTCAAATACCTCCGGTGATGGTGACTCAACCAATTCCTTGGGCAGCCTGTTCCAATGCTTCACAACTCTTTTCGTAAAAAAATTTTTCCCAACATCCAATCTAAACTTCCCCCAATGAGGCCATTTCCTCTCGTCCTAATACTTGTTACTTGGGAGAAGAGACCAACACTCACACCTCTACAACCTCCTTTCAGGTAGTTGTAGAGAGCGATAAGGTCTCCCCTCAGCCTCTTCTTCTCCAGACAATAATCCCAGTTCACTCAGACACTCCCCATAAAACTTGTTCTCTAGACACTTCACCAGCTTCCTTGCCCCTCTTTGGATGCACTCCAGCACCTCAATGTCCTTCTTGTAGTGAGGGGCCCAAAAGTGAACACAGTATTTGAGGTGCAGCCTCACCTGTGCTGAGTACAGGGGGACAATCCCTTCCCTACTCCTGCTGGCCACGCTATTCCTGATACAAGCCAGGATGCTATTGGCCTTCTTGGTCACCTGGGCACACTGCTGGCTCATGTTTAGACAGCTGTGGACCAATCCCACCCTGTTTCTTCTCCGCTGGGCACCTTTCCAGCTACTCTTCACCAGGCCAGCAGCATTGCATGGGGTTGCTGTGACCGAAGTGCAGGACCCAGCACTTGGCCTTGTTGAACCTAACACAACTGGCCTCAGTCCATCGATCCAGCCTGTCTAGAACCCTCTGTAGGGCCTTACTACCCTCAAGCAGGTCAATACTCCCTCCCAACTTGGTGTCGTCTGCAAACTTACTGAGGATGCACTTGATCCCCTTGTCCAGATCTTTGATGAAGATATCAAACAGAAGTAGCCCCAGTACTGAGCCCTGGAGAACGCCACTTGTGGCCAGCCACCAGCTGGATTTAACCTCATTCATTACAACTCTTTGGGCCTGGCTATCCATCCAGTTTTTTATCCAGTGAAGAGTACACTCATCCAAGCCATAAGCAGCAAGTTTCTCCGGGAGAATGCTGTGGGAAACAATGTCAAAGGCTTCACTAAAGTCTAGGTAAACAATATTCCCAGCCTTTCATCCATCCATTAAGCAGGTCATTTTGTCATGGAAAATGGTTGGTCAAGCAGGACCTGCCTTTTATAAACCCATGGGCCTGATCACCTGGTTGTCCTGTACGTGCCACGTGATGGCACTCAGGATGATCTGCTTCATAGTCTTCTTTGGCCCAGAGGTCAGACTGACAGACCTGTAGTTTCCCACATCCTTCTTCTGGCCCTTGCAGATGGGCCTCACATTTACCAATCTCCAGTCAACTGGGACCTCCCCATTTCTCCAAGACTCTTTATAAATGATTGAAAGTGGCTCGGTAAGCACTTCTGCCAGCTCCCTCAGTCCCATTGGGTGGATCCCATCCAACCCCATAGACTTGTGTGTGTCTGAGTGGTGTAGCAGATCACTAACCATTTCCCCTTGGATTCTGGGTACTTCATTGTGCTCCCTGTCCCTGTCTTCCAGCTCAGGGGGCTGGTACCCCGAGAACAACTGGTCCTCTTATTAAAGACTGAAACAAAGAAGGTATTAAGTATCCCAGCCTTTTACTCGTCCTTTGTCACTGTGTTTCCCCTCATATCCAATACAGGATGCATATTCTCCTTAGCCATCCTTTTGTTGCTAAGGTACTTACAGAAACATTTTTTGTTGCCTTTTATGGCAGTAACCAGATTAAGATCTAGCTGGGCTTTGGCCCTTCTAATTTTCTCCTTGCATAACCTCACAACACTGTTGTAGTCCTCCTGAGTTGCCTGTCCCTTCTTCCAAAGGTCATAAACTCTGCTTTTTTTCCTGAATTCCAGCCAAAGCTCTCAGTTCAGCCAGGATGGTCGTCTTCCCTGCCACCTCGTCTTTCAGCACATGGGGATGGCCTGCTCCTGTGCCTTTAAGATTTTGTTCTCAAAGAATGTCCAGCCTTCCAGGACTGTCTCCCAAGGGACTCTGTCATCTGGGCCCCAAAACAGACCAAAGTCTGCCCTCTGGATGTCCTGGGTAGCAGTTCTGATGACCCCTCCTCCTTACTTCTCTAGGAACTGAAAACTGTCAATTTATGATTGCTATGCCAAAGACAGCCTCCAGCCATCACATCACCCACAAGTCTTTCTCTGTTTTCATATAGCAGGTCCAGCGAGGTACCTTCCCTAGTTGGCTCACTCACCAGCTGCGTCAGGAAGTTATCTTCCACAAGCTCCAGGAACCTCCTAGACTGTTTCCTCTCCACTGTATTGTATTTCCAACAGACATCCGGTAAGTTGATGAGAACAAGGGCTAGCGATTGCGAGACTTCTCCCAGCTGCTTATAGAATATTTTGTCTGCCTCTTCATCCTGGTTGGGTGGTTTATAACAGACTCCCACCATGATATCTGCCTTGTTGATATTTCCCCTAATTCTTACCCGTGAACTCTGAATCCTGTCATCACCATTACTAAGCTCTAGACAATCAAAATACTCCCTAACATACAGGGCTACCCGACCACCTCTCCTTCCTTGCCTATTACTTCTGAAGAGTTTATAGCCATCCATTGCAGCACTCCAGTTGTGCAAGTCATCCCATCATGTTTCTGTGATGGCAACTATGTCGTAGTTTCCTGCTGCTCAGTGTCTTTCAGCTCCTGCTCTTTGTTGCCCATGCGTGTGCATTGGTGTAGATGCACTTCAGTTGGGCTGTTTATCCCGACACTGTTTTGGGGGGATCAGTCTCAGCAGTTAATCAGATCACATTGAAAGCAATAAACATAACACCTAGAAAATAATTTTTAAAATTATGCTAATGTACAGATAGAGATACAATCATCAGCTAGGCCTTCTCAAACTGTTTTGTACTCAGGGCAGAAGAAAAAGAAACAACCTCAGACAGTTAAGTCCATATAATACCACACACTGTGTAACTGATATAATTTAGGACCAGTTTCAATAAAAGTGCCACCCTTACTAGGGCTTCTGTGAACTTCAGGACATGGTTTTACTGAATCATGACTTTCACAGTTGTTTTAAATTATAGACTTAAACTGAAAGAGCAACATATTAATAAATACAACTGTATTGAAGCATAAAAACTGTGCCAAAGTAATTTTAGGGTTCTGATTTAAACAAAGAAAAAGAGGAGATTTAAGGGAATAAATACCCGGGGTGACATTACAGCATAAATTTTGGCAATCTGAATTGCAACCCACTGAAGGCAGAGTTTGTCTTAATGGCTATGATTATTTAGGAGACTTCCCCTCTGGAGGCACTTCAGCTTCTCAGAAAACCCTGTTTCTTTTGTCCTTCTGTTTGGCCTTATCCAAATGTGCATGCTCTAAGCCACTGTAATATGCAAATAATGAAAATCATCGACAGGATGTGTTGGGGGAGTGTTATTATCTTCAGTTTTGCCTATGTAGAATTGAATTCAAGGCAGAAGTTAAAGGAATTGACCACTGTTTCACTTAGAAAGTCTGTGACACAGTAGGGAATTGAATGCGAGTCTTCTAAATCTAAAGTTAATTTCCTAACTTCTGACCTGTCTAACCTCCATAATTAGTCTCCTTCTCCGTGTCCCAGATGACTGTGCCTAAATATAACTCTAAAATGTTGTGTTTATTCTTGATTGGTTTATTTTTCCATTGGCTTTCTCCCACTACTGCATTTTTATTCTGTCTTTCTTTTATGTGAAGTTTTTCTTAGGAGGCAGCATTTACAAAGTAAAGAAATAGATCAGTTGGTTTATGGGATAGTCTGTTAAAATGCCCCCAATCCCTAGTGATGATTCAAATTTTGACAGAAATGTGCACTATATAATTTTGAGATGTGACAAAAAATAATAAGTGAGATAACATGACAGACATGAATTTCACCTTTGCTTTTCAAATGCATAATTCTTGAATCTTAATCTTCAATTAGAAAAAAAGGAGACGAGCAGAGCAGAGAAGAAAAGAAAGTGTGTTCATCCATGCTTTGTTGCATCCTTGTCTTCACCAGATCTATTGGACAGGAAGATCTTGTAATGCATTAGTGTTAAAAGGCATTTCATTGCCTCTTCTGTCATCTTAAGCTGACCAAATTGTTGCTTTCTTTGCATAAAAGACTGGTCTGGGAGGACCTTATTTGGATGGAAGAAGAAAATATTCTTTCTCAGATAGAATGAGGGCAAATCTATTCATCTTCACCAGCTCAATACACAAGCCCTAGTTACGTCAAAGCAAAGTTTTAGTGAGATCAGCAGGGACAGAATTTCTGAAGAAATCTATATAATTATCTTAAAAGGTTAGTGTTCTTGCTGACTAAGACCTCAAAAAATTATTCTTCTACAATCAGGTTTGCAGAGTAGCCTCCTTTGAACCCATATGACCACAAAAAGTCATACAAGAAGCACTTCACCCCACTTTCTGTCAATCTCAGTCCTGACTTCAAATATTCAAAATTTTAGCAGTCATAAAATATCCAAATGTGAAGAAGTTTCTGCAGTTAACTGAGGCTGACTTTCAAAGCTGTGAGCTTTTTGATCTGCTAAAGATCTGAGAGCATTTTGTAGTTTACACTTGCACAGAGGCATTTCAAAAGAGATATGATCATCTCATGTTCATAAAAAAAGCATAATGAGTTATTTTTATTTTTTAAAATACACAAAGTATTTATTTGTGTGATTTTTTTTCCAGAAAATCCCAAAGTTTTATGAGAAAAATGATCCAAAGAGCATTAACTTTGAAAGAACGTAAGCACACATGCAAATTTTGTATTCATATTGTTTCTTTCTCATATAAAAAGTGAAAGTATTCCATTAAACGGAAGAAATCTAGATCAATGTCTTTTCTGAATCATATTTTCTGTCATCTTTAGTGGGAGGAAATACATATAAAGCGTAAGGGGAATGAACTAACTGGTAACAGAAAGGTTGTAGATAAAGAGGAAATACTGAAAATTCTGCAGATCTCTATGTGTGATGTATGATTTTGGAATGATCTGTGTATACTTTAAGCAAGTAGAGATCATAATCAAGAGAAAAAAATGAGCTGAAACCGTTCTATAAGTCAAAAGTCTTTTTTTCTGAGTCTTTTGTTGTTTGCATGAATAATCTAAATTACTTGAATTCATCAACAAAGGTTAGAATACCCACATTTGGAAATAACTGAACTTTGCTGAACCATCAAACATATAGTTTCCACTTAACTAATTGTTTTCATTGATTTATTTTTTTCCAGGAGAATAAGCAGGCCTGTTAGTTATATCTGGAATATCTGGTATGGAAAGAAGATACATTCTTAAACATTCTTCACACACTGATTTTCTTCTCTAGAAATGAAGGAATGCAACATTTTTAAAAATGAAATTAATTTACAAGACTTTGCAGAACTGGCAATAATTTCTTATTGTTTTGCCAAAAGAACAGTGAGAATGTAGGTTACACTTGAAACGAATACTGTGATTTATTTTAGAAGCTGTTATTCAATTTGATATTTAGCTTTCTTTTCATCATCTCAGTACATATATCCACTGAGATCAGAAGTTGCTGGGCACTGCTTATGATTGTTTGGTATTTCTTACAGGTATGCTATGTGGATTCCTTTGAGATATGCAATGTAAAGCTTTCTTGGAGCATGTGTGGCCCAAAAATGAAAAAGCCCCAAATCCCGTATTCCTCCCTTCTAACTTCTCCAACAACTATTTTCAAAGAAGCTCTCCAGCTCCCTTATCTCATTAGTACACCTGACGGCTCTGCCCAGCAGCTTTCCCATCTCTCTCCAGAGTCCTGGCAATGTCCAAAATGACTGCTGTAAGCAATGTGTTTGGCTATTGTTTTAAGTGAAATAAGGACAGAATGTAATGTTCTTTGTTTGAGTATCATATTTTTCTTTACTACAAGCTATTGTCTGCCTGAACATATGCCTGATGAAATTGGAGAGCTTTGTGCTTTCCTGAATTGCTAAGTACTCTTGTACTTCCGTAAAACTATTAAACAATATGTGATGATTAATGTATATACATACATAAACCTCATATAAGGTTATAACATTTAGAAAATGCCAATACCATGATTGTCTGAAGAAATATGAGGGCTTTATGCATTAAATGTACACTTTCTACATATGTTATGCTTGGTTTTCCACAGGTCTTGCTACTACCATACTATTTTTTGGTAGGGTGCTGGTCTCGTTCATTGCAGAGGATGGATAGTGTTTGTTGAGCCAGTTAATACACAGTTTATTTTCAGTATGCACTCCGTGTCCTGTTGCCCACACCATGTCACATGAGTAGCAGCTGAGGGAACTGGGGTTGTTTAGTTTGGAGAAGAGGACACTGAGGGGAGACTGTATCACTCTCTACAACTACTTGAAAGGAAGTTGTAGTGAGGCGGGTGTTTGTCTCTTCTCCCAAGTAACTAGCGATAGGACGAGAGAAAATGGCCTCAAGTTGCGTTAGGGGAGGTTTAAATTGAATATTAGGAGAAATTTCTTTACTGAAAGAGTGGTCAGGCATTGGAATAGGCTTCCCAGGGAAGTGGTTGAGTCTCCATCTCGGGAGGTGTTAAAAAACTGTGTAGACATGGCACTTGAGGACATGGTTTAGCAGGCATGGTGGTGTTGGGGTGACAGTTGGACTTGCTGATCTTAGAGGTCTTTTCTAACCTTAATGATTCTACGATTCTATGTGTAATTCTGCTCAGGTGACAGAACGGTTTTCTTCCCCTTGTCTTGCTTGCCTGAATTCTCCATCTTTTGCTGATTGGAACTTACCAAGGCCATACTGTGATCAGCTCAGCCACATTTCTTTTCCATGAAAATCAGTGCATCCAGAAACTGGGGAAAAAAAATGGAGGAACAAAGATGGTGCAGTTCTGGCTCTTGTTCCATCATACCACTGATATGTGAAGGTGACACATATACCCAGCTGATCCCAGGTGCAGAATTCATATGTAGCCACAGAGACATGTGATATTTTAAAAAAATCCTATCAGCCTTCCATCTGGTTTTCTTAGGTAGCCAAGTACTGCAAAAATGTTGGCTTTATAAGGGTAACAAATTTATCTTCAAAATGCCCATTAGGTAATGGAAGAAGCTAGTGTCCATTTGCCCCCTGAAAGTAAGAAGTGTATATAGATTTCTCAGAGCCTTTAGCATGTTTAAAGCATTGTCTATATGTAAGTGTTTCCCATGACCAATTACAGCTGTAATTAATCAGGATCTCTGTAAAACAGAACCTAGGTTCTCAGACTGGTTACCCCAAAAATAAGAAATTAGGAGAGTCATTTATGAAAAGCTTAATAGAAGTGACTTGACTTATCTAATACAGGAGTTTACCCAGAAAATCAGAGATGGAATTCCATTATTTGGGCAGAATTTAATTGCACTAAGCATGCATTCATTCATGCATCCCCAGTTTTGGGGGGTTCTTTTGGTACATATATACCGAGTTTTGGTACAAATGTTACTGGGGACCTACAGTTATAAACTGTACCACCTTGCTTCATCTTCAGAATAATGTTCTCTACACCTCATAGGAGTTCCAGCCTTCAGACGATGTTATGCCTTCCTAATGTGAGTACCTCCTTGAAGACCCTGAGAGGTACAGGGAGCCAACATGCAACAAGGAGCAGAAGCAGAGTGTGGACTCCAGGGATATGGAAGTAAAGGCCCCTTTATAGAAACACAGGAGGGTCTGCATAGAGCTTGTCTGATGCAAGAAGCTACTCAGAGTTACTGTAATGGAAAGAAGAACTGGTTGAAAAGATATCCACTATGCTGGGATCTAGTGGACAGCAGGTAGATCTGTCTTTACGCCTTTAAGTGCCTCTTTTCCATCAGATGTAAATTTCAACTATTGACAGATATAGATTCTTCTTGTTTGCTACTTCTGTGCTAGAATAAAAATTAATTGTGTAAATGTGAAGTCTGATGTGCCTTTCTGTATTTGCAACAAATGCTAAAAGGCCTATGGGTTAGGGTTTCTGGGTCTGTCAGGTTAAAGAAGTAGTTCGAGACATGATCAGTCTGCTGTTACTTTGCTTAGTTTACGCTGCTTCTTGTCCCTCTGACTTCAGTAAAAGTACTAGCAGGAGCAAGATGGGAATTGTGAAATGTTTCTCTATTCCAGTTTTAACACATGACTTCATCCACAGTATTCTGACTCGAAAAAGTGTCAGCGTGTTCAGCGTGGCTCTCAGTTTTTATCCCATCCCCACTGGAAGAAAACTTGCTGGCAACAAATATGACCTTGTTGGAATGAGGGAGACTGAAAAGTGATGTTGGATTTATTTTCACATTTTAAACAAATATTTTAATTTGCTGTGCTCTTTTTCATTTTAACAGTGATTGTATTCAGTTTATCATTCCAGACATTTCTTCCTGCAAACTCCCTCATCAGGTTTTGAAAACATTTTTTTCTTACGAGGGAAGTATATTACACATCCTCCCCCTTTGTCTGAAAAGTACAGTCATGTGGGAACTTATTGCTATTCATTGAAAGGATGTTTTCACTCAGAATTAATATCGCTTTATTTAATATATGGCATCACATAACATCATAGATTATGAATTAAAAATATTATTATATGGTGTGTGAATACTTGTCATCTATTTTGATATCAAAGTAATCCTGAAGTTTTTGGAAAAATGATTCCAGCAGTGCCCAGTAACATCATTAGTAGCAGAAGCTCAGAAAGGTCCCAAATGCTTGCAAATGGGAAATACTACATTGTACAATACTCTGCTTTGTCTGGCTTTCGTGATTTAGTTCATTTTCGTATATAGTATATCGTATTGAAAGCTAAATAGAATGAATTGTTTAACACTCAAATAATAGCTCTTCTGTAGATACTAGGATTTAAATATGACACATGCGTTTCACATCAGTTCTAGCAAGGAAGGAATGGGTCCATCTACCAGTACTCTATCAAGAAGCTCATTTACAAATCATTAATTTGCATATCTGCCCCAGCATGCAATTTAAAATCTTTTAAAAACGATTTCTTATAATTTCCCATTGTGCATTCATTTGCTTCCAAATGCACCCAGACATGAAAAAAATATCCTGCATACACATAGGTATATGTCTACAAAGAGCCTCTAGATTTTGGAAAAAACATTAGAACTTTTTTTTTGTTATTTCAGGATTTTCAATTCTGATTTCACTAGAAATGATGACGTGATGAGCTAGAAAGAATAACACAAAGCTAATTAAACTCCTTCATATCATAGACTGACTGAATTTGTTTGGCTGAAGTTTCAGTCAAAGGTTTGTACTGTTTCCTCTTTAATCTGAACTGATTCACCCATTCGAGTAAATCCAAGAACAGATTTTCTGTCTTTGTATGATTCTTGACTGCCTGTAATCTGAGGAAATGAAAAAGGAATGAAATGACTTTTACATTTGCTGTGGGACAGTACTTGGCTGAAATTCTTTCTTTGGTACTCAGTTTTTAAATACAGGATCCTGAGAACAGCTTCCAGCTTATTCAGTATTACAGATAAACTGAATCAACAGCACCTCTAGGCTGAGTTTCTAGCTGTGCTGCGTGACTAGTATCTCACACTGCATCTGATTTTCTCCTTTTACTCATTATAGCTGTTCTGTTCTTTGTTTAACCTAGGCTAGTTAGTTAGTTATGGGGAAAGAAAATGCAATTAGGGGGCAAAGATCCAGCACTATAAAAGCATCATAAATTCCAGTAATATGAACTAGATAAACATGGCTCAGAAAAACATGGTGAAACTTTATTGGCAAGTTTGCCATTAACATGCTTTGCAGAACTTTAATAGCATTTGAGACAGGAAAGGTGAATTGTGATTAGAGCTAAAGCTAATTTGGGTGGTCTATGTATGGCTACAAGTCAGTGTCTGTCTACCTTATTTAGAGAGAAAGAGAGGTAGCTGCAAAGAAAGAAAAAGTAGTAGTAAAAGGAAAAGCTTACTCAGAGATTTCTGCAAGGGAAAAAAATCAAGGAAAGGGCAAACTGAAGGTTTTGAGATTTTCAGGGTAACGTGCCAGTGCCTAAGGCTGAACTTCTAAAGTAAAATGCATTCATTGTAAACACAGTTTGTTTGTTGCTTATTCTGGTGCAAAGCATGTGAATTGCAACTATGTCTGTGAGAAGGCAATGTGTTTTGTTCACTGAAATTTAAAGAGCAAGCTGGTTTAGGATGGGATGGGAGAAAGTAAAGAAGAGAGAAGTTAAGCCCTGGGAAGTCTGCTGGGGTGATACGTATGTAAACGAACACCTAGAAGATGTTTGATGCTAATCTGAGTTTGATTCTGCAAAAGGCTTTACCATCTTTCCCTAAAACACACATTCAACAAAGTATTTGAGCACATACAATTTCAGAGTCACAGGCAGACACATGCAAGACACTGGGACAATTTCCATAGGTAAATAAATACATATGTTTAAACAGCTTGCACTGAATCCATGTATACCATGGAAAGTGCCATTTGTAAATTTTGGACTATAACAAACAGATGTGCTAAAAGCTCAGATAAAATTAAGATTATTTAAGAAAAGATTATTATTTTGGTAGACATCAGAGCTGTGTAAATTTAGCCCGTAAGTGCAGAAGAAAAGAGAGAATGAGCAATATAGCAGTAGTTCCAGTGCCAGTTCTGTGAAACTTTGAAAATATTTATTAGATACATATTGCTGTTGTCTTATCTGGATTATCAGAAGCAGCACATAATATGCCATTAATTTATTCTGTTTAATGATTGCTTAAACACAAGTTTTGTAAATTGATCCTGACTGTTTAATAAACAATAGGTTACATTGCTAATAGGTAGCAGAAAGAATTCGCTTTTAAAGACTCCAAGTAATCCAAAGGAAGCAAGTTAGAGCAAATAATTTTTTTTTAAATGAAATGTGACAGCCATTTGTAACTCTTTTAAATTTTCCATTTTCTAAACCCACAGTAAGAACTGCCTTTTATTGTGAAATTTATGAGGCAGAAAAAAGTGTCATTCCCAAAGCAAAGATTTCTAAATTTATATTTGTTTTTACTTCACTGTTCTAACAGAAGTCTTCAGGTTTATACAAGCAGTCAGTTCTGGCCCTGTCCATATCAAAGAGGAAGACATAATTTCTTATCAAGAAACAGCTAATACCATATATATACATTTCAAATACACTACCCTAAAATCCAAAAAATGCTAACGCTAACATATTGTAAAGCAAGGCAAAGTAGTATTTTAACAGCAACTGTAATTCTGTCTCCATTGCAGTAGTCATTCTCTGTGCACAGTATCTGATATAAAAACCCCACACTTTTTCAGGTACAGCAATTGCAAGGAGGACTCATGATTTCACTTGCTATGACCAACAAGATTTCTGAAAAACACATAGGCCTGCTTTGAAGAAGGTAGAATGCAATTCAAGTTGGAAAACAATCTATAACCTTGATTACGGATTCACTTTGTTGTTCTATACATATGCCAAAAGTCCACCAGAAAACATGGAAACCAACACAATACACAGAATTTTAACACAAGCCTGGCTACTTTTGCATTTACAGTTGTTGCTGTTACAACAACACTCAGGGCTAAATAGGGTCGTAAAGGTCTGACTAGTTGACTAGAAATTATGCCATAAAAGTCACTGGTATGTACTTATTTTTTTCCAGTGTTATAAGTATGGTGGATAGAAGACCTGACTCCCATCTACAAAGCTTGCCTTGATCCCTTTATAACAGTACTTAATTTTTCTGTATACTACTTTTCCAATTAATAAATGGAGGGAAGGGGGAGTCCTCTGAAGCATATCGTCTTGAGTTCTCAATCAGCTCACTAGAGATGCTGACTAAGAAGACAACTGCTCAATATAATTTCAGTTATTTTAAGCATTCCTGAGCCTATTCAAAATCACTGCTTCATTAATGCTTATGCTTCCCATACCTCAAGGCCTTCTGTTGGAGTCAAGGCACTGCCATCAGCAAGACAATCACAAAATGGCAGCCCAAGTACCCGCCTCAGGTTTTGTATCATTTTCATACATTTAATTATAAATACTTGTTTCCACTGTCTGTCCTACAAAGCAGAGCCCCAAAGCCTTGCATTTTACCTTCTGCACTGTCATCCAGATAGATGGGTATAGTTTTTATTCAAAAATCTTTATCGCTGAAAAAGAGAGGAGAAGAATATTGTCTGCTTTCCAAGTAACATGCGTAGCTGCAGTACTGGCAGAGAGAGGAATCTTGTTTTGACTTGCAAAATGAGTGCATTTGATAAAGAAGTCACTGAGGGAGAATAAATGTGAAACACTGAGATATCATTTTTATAGCATCACTTTTCTGATTATAACAGTCACTTTTTAAAAAAATAACCTTAACAATAATTTTATTTATTGTTTACATCTACTCTGAGTAAAGCTGAGACATGGGAATGCAGTAAATAGTACCAACAACATTTCTGAACAAGCTGAAAAAATTTATATTTATATTCAGCTGAGTAGGACAAATGCAAGGAATAACATAGAGCTTATATTCCTCATGCATACATGTGGTCTTTGTTTTTTTCATTGACTCAGACCACTTTATATTTTCACATATAATTGGTTTCATACATTAAATATGCTACGGATGGAAAATGTAAAAAGACCCCATTAAAACAGCTTGAATTATTGTCAAAATACATTTGGAAAGTTGACTTTGATATCTGTTTCAGCCTAGGGACCTGAGGGGATACGGTAGTAAAACATAGTACTGGGAGAGTAAAAATCAGAGCAACTTTGCCCCTGGCCTCTTCCTGGTGTGGAATTTTTAGTGTTTAAATTATAACAGTGTGGTAAGGTCCCTTACAAAGGGAAATGCAAAACCAGACTCCAGAATACTTTGGAATAGCTGCAAGTTTTCATTAAGCAGCAAATGTTTTAGGAGAAACAAGAACTTATAACAGCTTCATGAAAACCTAGTCTTCGTGTTATTTGCTTCCATTACTCTTTCTTATCTCTTCTCCCTCAAACTCTCCTACAATAGATCAGATCAACTTATTTTTCTAATTTCATAAAATTGATAGTAGTTATAGTCCTTACAAGCTGAGGTCTAAAATAGGTATTATTCATGAAAGCAGTGTATTCTATGATATTGGACTTGCTTTGAATAATGAAGGTTGACACAAATGATACCTATGGCTCCCTTCTATCTTAAATTGTACTATAAGTTTATAAAAAATGTGTAGTTAAAATAATGATGATTAAAGGACTAAAATATCTTGACCTTGGTCTACATGCAGGCAGGGAGCCTACAAGCCCTGAAAATGGTGGCCGCAGATCAGTATTGCAGTCTTGTCCCCATGGCCAGGAGTCTGAAGCCATGAAAACTTCCTTGTTTTTCAGGGTCTGAAATTGAGAGGTGGCACGTTCTGCAGTGTGGGCTTCCGTGTGTTGACTCATCATGCTTGTTTGTAACCATTTCATTAAAGTTGAGCCACTCGAAGGTGTACCAGAAAAATGTTCTCAGGACATCTCTGCCTTAATTTGTGTTCCTCTGTCTTCACTGAGTTTAAAGACATGATAATAGCAGCACAAATAAGGCTAGAAGTGGGGAAAACCTCCCACATTTCTGACTCAGGAAACACTCAGAATGTAGTTATGAAACAAAATCCGTACATGAGCACTTTGGGTTTTGTTTTCTTCTACGACTGAAGCGCTAGCAAAAGAACCATGAACAAGCTAAATTTTGAAATACAGGACAGGAACAAAAGTATTGCTCATTGCTTCTCAGTTGTCATATTCAGTTTTGTTTAGCTTTACCTTGATTAAAGTATTGTAAAATATATCTGATCATCAAAGTATCAGTCAAAATTAAAGCTTAGAAAATAAAATGATGGTCTCAAATTTAGATGAATTTATGTTGGTGAACACAGAGGTGGAGAAGGGATAAAGGAGAGATAAAAAGGACGGAAAAGGCCAGGACTTCATGAACATTAACTAGTTTTTAATTACTTAAATTAAAAAAAAAGAAAAAGGAAAAGCTTGACAAATTTAGTTGTCAATAAAATAGCTTCAGCTTTTAGTAAAAATGTTAGTGGTTTATTTTTTGCTAAAAACATTGAGGATTTTCAATTGAATGAACTGTATTTTTCAGTTTATGGAAAACAAAAGTTCCCTAAGAAACTAAAGCTTTCTTTTTTCTACAAAAGTGTTCTGATAAAGAGGTTTTCACAGAATCATAGAATCATAGGTTGGAAAATATCTCTAAGATCAGCAAGTCCAACTATCCACCCCAACACCACCATTCCTACTAAACCATATCCCAAAATGCCACATCTACTCATTTTTTAAACACCTCCAGGGATGGGGATTCCACCACTTCCCTAAGCAGCCTATTCCAATGACTGACCACTCTTTCAGTAAAGATATTTTTCCTAATGTCTAATCTAAACCTTCCCTGATGCAACTTGAGCCTATTGTCTCTCGTCCTATCGCTAGTTACCTGAGAGGAGAGACCAACACCTGCCTCACTGCAACCTCCTGATGTTGAGTTGCTGGTGAGGAGTCTAGAGAACAAGTCTTATGAGGAGCAGCTGAGGGAACTGGGGCTGTTTAGTCTGGAGAAGAGGAGGCTGAAGGGGGACCTTGTGGCTCTTTATAACTACCTGGAAGGAGGTTGCAGTGAGGCGGGTGTTGGTCTCTTCTCCCAGGTAACTAGTGATAGGATGAGAAGCAATGGCCTCAAGTTGCATCAGGGGAGGTTTAGATTAGGTATTAGAAAAGATTTCTTTGCCAAAAGAGTGGTCAGACTTTGGATTAGGCTGGCCAGAGAGGTGGTTGAGTCCCTATCCCTGGAGATGTTTAAAAAACCGTGTAGATAACAGAATCAAAGACGGGACCTCTGTGGGTCATCTAGTCCAACACTCCTGCCAAAGCAGGGTCACCTACAGCAGGCTGCACAGTACCTTGTCCAGGCGGGTCTTGAATATCTCCAGAGAAGGAGACTCCACAGCCTCCCTGGGCAGCCTGTTCCAGTGCTCCATCACCCTCAGAGGGAAGAAGTTCTTCCTCATGTTTAGACGGAACTTCCTGTGCCTCAGTTTGTGCCCATTGCCCCTTGTCCTGTCACTGGGCACTACTGAAAAGAGCTTGGCGCCATCCTCCTGACACCCACCCTTCAGATATTTGTAAGCATTTATAAGGTCTCCTCACAGCCTTCTCTTCTCCAGGCTAAACAAGCCCAGCTCCCTCAGCCTCTCCTCATAGGGCAGATGTTCCAGTCCCCTCATCATCCTTGTAGCCCTCCGCTGGACTCTCTGCAGTAGCTCTTCATCTTTCTTGAACTGGGGAGCCCAGAACTGGACACAGTACTCTAGATGAGGCCTCACCAGGGCAGTGTAGAGGGGAAGGAGAACCTCCCTCAACCTGCTGGCCACACTCTTCTTGATGCACCCCAGGATTCCATTGGCTTTCTTGGCAGCCAGGGCACTCTGCTGGCTCATGGTTAACCTGTCGTCCACCAGGATGCCCAGGTCCCTCTCCACAGAGCTGCTCTCCAGCAGGTCCACCCCAAGCCTGTACTGGTGCATGGGGTTGTTCCTCCCCAGGTGCAGGACCCTGCATTTGCCTTTGTTGAACCTCATCAGGTTCCTCTCTGCCCAGCTTTCCAGCCTATCCAGGTCACGCTGAATGGGAGCACAGCCTTCTGGTGTATCTACCACCCCTCCCAGTTTGGTGTCATCAGCAAACTTGCTGAGGGTACATTCTAACTCTTCATCCAGGTCGTTGATGAAGAAGTTAAACAAGACTGGGCCCAGTACTGACCCCTGGGGGACACCACTTGTCACCAGCCTCCAACTAGACTCAGCGCCGCTGATGACAACCCTCTGAGTTCTGCCATTCAGCCAGTTCTCTATCCACTTCACCGACCACTCATCCAGCCCACACTTCCTCAGCTTCCCTAGGAGGATATCATGGGAGACTGTGTCGAAAGCCTTGCTGAAGTCCAGGTAGAGAACATCCACGGCTCTCCCTTTGTATACCCAGCCAGTCATGTCATCGTAGAAAGCTATCAGATTGGTCAGGCATGATTTCCCCTTGGTGAATCCATGCTGACTACTCCTGATAACCTTCTTTTCTTCCACTTGTTTCATGATGGCCTCCAGGATAATCTGCTCCATCACCTTTCCCGGGATGGAGGTGAGGCTGACCGGCCTGTAGTTCCCTGGGTCCTCCTTCTTGCCCTTTTTGAAGATTGGAGTGACATTGGCCTTTCTCCAGTCCTCGGGCACCTCTCCTGTCCTCCAGGACCTGTCAAAGATGATGGAGAGTGGCTCAGCAATGACATCCGCCAGCTCCCTCAGCACTCGTGGGTGCATTCCGTCAGGGCCCATGGATTTTTGGATGTCCAGATCGCTTAAGCGATCCCTCACACAGTCCTCCTCGACCAAGGGAAAGTCATCCTCTCTGTAGGCTTCCTCTCTTACCTCTGGGGCCTGGGACTCCTGAGGGCCAGTCTTAGCACTGAAGACTGAAGCAAAGGCGGCATTCAGTAGCTCTTCCTTCTCCGCATCCTCCTTCACCAGGACACCCGCCTCATTCAGCAGCGGCCCCACGTTGTCCGTAGCCTTCCTTTTGCTGCTGATGTAGTTGAAGAAGCCCTTCTTGTTGTTTTTGACATCCCTTGCCAGCTTCAATTCCAGGTGGGCCTTGGCCTTCCTTGTCGCATCCCTGCATGCTCTCACCACGTTTCTGTACTCTTCCCAAGTGGCCTGCCCCTCTTTCCACATTCCATGGATTTTTCTCTTCTGCCTGATCTCCGCTAGAAGCTCCTTGTTTAACCATGCAGGTCTCCTGCCTCCTTTGCTCGATTTCTTTCTCAGGGGGTTGCATTGCTCTTGTGCCTGGAAGAAGTGTTGTTTAAAGAGCGACCAGCACTCATGGACCCCCCTGCCTTCCAGAGCCCTGGCCCACGGGATTCCTCCCAGTAGCTCCTTGAAGAGGGCAAAGTCAGCCCTCCTGAGGTCCAGGGTTTTGATCCTGCTTATCGCCCTGCTTCCTCCACGCAGGTTGCTGAACTCGACCATTTCATGGTCACTGCAGCCAAGTCTACCTCCGACCTTCACATCCTCCACCAGTCCCTCCTTGTTTGTTAACACAAGGTCCAGCAGTGCGCCTTTCCTTGTTGGTTCCTCCACCACTTGCATGAGAAAGTTATCATCGATGCTCTGTAGGAACCTCCTGGATTGCGCCTGCCTAGATGTATGGTCTTCCCAGCTGATGTCAGGGTGGTTGAAGTCCACGATGTGTCACTTCAGGACATGATTTAACAGGTGTGGTGGTGTTGGGTGGATGGTTGGACTTGCTGATCTTAGAGGTCTTTTCCAACCTTAATGATTCTATGATTCTGTGATTTTCTCACACAGTATCTTTTGAAAGATTTGGTGAAAATTTGTGAGGGAGAAGTCTCCGTGCATCATAAAACCTGGGTAATGACCCTTGAGTATAACAAAAAGGGCCAGACCTTTTGCAAGCAGTAAAACACATGGAACATAGAAAGCCTAGAACGTTAGTGTAGTGTTCTGGTTTCGGCTGTGATAGAGTTAAACTATGACTTGTGGACACCTTGAAGGACCATGGGGACAACAGACTTGCTGCAGCTAAATAAACAGACATCATCAAATATCCTGCCTCACGGCATCATAGAATGATAGAACGGTTTGAGTTGGAAGGGACATTTAAAGGTCAGCTAGTCCAACCCCCCTGCAGTGAGCAGGGACATCTTCCATTATATCAGGTTGCTCAGAGCCCCGTCCAACCCGACTTGAATGTTTCCAGGGACAGGGAATCTACCACCTCGCTGGCCAACCTATGCCAGTATTTTGCCACCCTCATGGTGAAAAATTTCTTCCTTATATCCTGTCTAAATCTACCCTCCCTTAGTTTAAAATCATTACCCCTTGTCCTATCGCAACAGGCCCTGCTAAAAAGTTTGTCCTCATCCTTCTTATAAGCCCCCTTCAGGTACTGAAAGGCTGCAGTCAGGTGTCCCCAAAGCCTTCTCTTCTCCAGGCTGGACAACCCCAAATCTGTCAGCCTTTCCTCATAGGAGAGGTGTTCCAGCCCTCTGATAATTTTTGTCGCCCTCCTCTGGACCCGCTCCAACAGGTCCATGTCTCTCCTGTGCTGAGGGCTCCAGAGATGGACACAGGACTCCAGGTGGGGTCTCACAAGAGCAGAGTAGAAGGGCAGAATCACCTCCCTCAACCTGCTGGCCACCCTTCTTTTGATGCAGCACAGGACGTATCCTGTGGCCTGTTGGCCTTCTGGACTGCAAGCGCACGTTGTTGGCTTATGTCCAGCTTTTCATCCAGCAGTACCCCCAAGTCCTTCTTGGCAGGGCTGCTCTCAATCCCTTCATCCCCCCGCCTGCGTTGACAGAGGGGTTTTCCTCGACCCAGATGCAGGACCTTGCACTTGGCCTTGTTGAATCTCCTGAGGTTCACACAGGCCCACCTCTCCAGCTTGTCCAGGTCCCTCTGGATGGCATCCCATCCTTCTCATGTGTCAACTGCACCACTCAGCTTGTTGTCATCTGCAAACTTTCTGAGGGTGCACCGGAACTTGCTATGTCATTGGTGCAAATGTTAAAAAGCACCAGTCCCAGTACGGAACCCTGAGGGACCCCACTTGTCACCAATGTCCATTTGAACATCGAGCTGTTGACCACCACCCTCTGACTGCTACCTTCCTAGCAATTCCTTGTCCTCCAGTCTACCTATCAAATCTGTATCTCTTCAATTTAGAGAGAAAGATGTTGTGAGAGGCTGTGTCGAAGGCTTTACAGAGGTCCAGATAGATCACATCCATAGCTCTTCTCCTGTCCACTGATCTAGTCACGCCATGGTAGAAAGCCACAAGTCAGGCAGGACTTGTCCTTAGTGAAGCTGTGTTGGCTGTCTCAGATTTCTTCTCTGTCCTGCATATGCCTTAGAAGAACTTCTAGGGACATCTGTTCCACAATCTTCCCAGGCACAGAGTTGAGGCTGACAAGTCACTAGTTCCCGGGGTCCTCCTTTCTACCCTTTTCAAAAATGGGTACAATGTTTCCCTTCTTCCAGTCACCAGGGACTTCACCTGACTGCCATGACTTTTCAAATATCTCGGGGAGTGACTTGACAACTACATCAGCCAGTTCCCTCAGGACTCTGGATGTACTTCTTCAGGTCCCATAGATTTATGTGCGTTCAGGTTCCTCCCGTGGTCATAAATCTGATCTTCTCTTACAGTGGGAGGAACTTTGCTCTCCCAATCCCCATTTTGCAGTCCATCCACTCGAGAGGTATTGTAAGAGAGGTTGATGGTGAAGACTGAGGCAAAAATGTTCTTGAGTACCTCAGCCTTCTCCTTGTCCTTTTTTACCAGTTTGCCAGTCTTGGTTGTTAGGGGTGGTATGCTTCCTTTGACCTTCCTTTTCTGGCTGATGTACCTATAGAAGCCCTTCTTATTATTCTTAACATTCTTTTCCAATTCAGCTCCAGCTGTTTCTTGGGCTTCATGACCCCATCCCTACACAACCAGGCAACATCCCTATACTCTTCCCAAGATACCTGTCCCTGCTTCTACTGCCCTATGTTTCCTTCTTGCCCTTTAGTTTAACCAGCAGGTCTTGACTCCGCCATGCTGGTCTCTTACCTGCCTTTCCTGATTTCTTACACTTGGGGATTGAGAGCTCTTGGTCTTTCTGGAAAGTGTCCTTAAAGTTCTGCCAGCTCTGTTCTACTCGCTTGTCCCTGAGAGCATTTTCCTAGGGGGGTCCTATTGACGAACTCCCTGAAGAGCTGGAAGTTTGCTTTCCTAAAATTTAGGGTCCTGACTTCACACTTTGCCTGACCCATATCGCTCAGGACTGTGAACTCCACCAGTGCATGATCACTGCAGCCCAGGTAACCTCCAATCTTGACACCACTGATAAGCTCCCTTGTGTTGGTGACCAACAGGTCCAGTATCGCATCTTCTCTGGTAGGGCTGTCCGTTACCTGGCTAAAGAAGTTATCCTCAATGCACTCCAGGAGTCTGCGGGCTTGCTTGCAGCTTGCTGTGCTACTTTTCCAGCATGTGTCGGGGTAGTTGCAGTCCACCAGCAGGACAAAAGCCTGTGAGGGTGATTGGACCACATTTTTTTTGGTGTACGCTGTACACGAACATTCACAAAAGTGGTTTTGCAGAAGTTCACAAAAAATAAGAAATGTTGAGGGAACTAATGCTAAACTTGGTATTCGTGGATACAAATAAAGAATATCTTGCATGGTCATCCAACTAAAGATAATACTGAGTCATCGTACAGTCACAATGAGACAACATAGACCAATAGCCACATTTCAACAAATGTATAATAAAAAGCTTGAAAGATGTTCAGCAAATCAATTCAAATAACAAATACTGTTCATTAACAAAATCATGCCTTTTAATGAATTTCATAACTATCAAAAGAAATGCATTTCTTTGCAACACTCTTTTTCCTTTCAATGGTAAATGCTTGGCTTAGATTTAGCCTCATAAAAACTGTGGGGACTTTGGGTTTAAACGGGTGAGTGTTTAATCACTTTTATGCCACCTCAGCTCTTCAAGTTAATCCCTGCAACCAGCTGAGATGGTGGAAGAGATTAACATGCCAGTTAGCTGTTACTGTTGTCCTGTTGGAGAGTAGTACCTCTGTTGCACAACTGGAGAAGGGAACATTCGTCTGCACCTTCCTCATTCCAGTTTAGCTAACAGATGTACGTTGAAGGCTTCTACAGTTTTAGCTCTACCAAGATTTGTGATGTTTTTTCCTTCTCTGTCCCCTGGAGGAATCACAGGCTGACAGCTCCAGATGCAGTTAGTAAAGGTGGAGAATCTGGTCCATTAATGGACTGTACTGGAGCCATGAGAGTTCTTCCAAGACCGTGACTAGGAGGTGGTGAAATGCTTAAAGATATCCTCAATTCTTGCATGTGCTAAAACTGTGCTGGCTACTTTTTTCTTCAATTCAAGTTCTAATTTTGAATATATTTTCCTTCTTCTGCACACACATATTTATTCCATATTTTTTCCTGTAATAATCTGAGCATTTTGTCAGAAGGCTTGTCCATATGTTCTTTTAAGAATGTTTTTATTACTCTTGTTAAATTTAAGGTATTTTTCTCTTTCTTGGCTGGGATTTTAATTAGTGCTGTGACATAAACCTTCCTAGTGCTTGCTGTTCGTTGACTTTCCAAGGAGCCTCTGTTACTGTAAAAAAAAATTCTCTAATTTGTTTATGTCTTGCACAGTTTCCTATCTTTTAAAAACAAGGCACTTAATTTCTATCAGATTGATTTAGGCCTAATTATATCCACCTTGACTGGTAATTGCTCTTTTTCTTTGTGTTTCATGCCCTGTTCCATGCTCTCAAGATATAGCCAGTTTTCCAGAAAATAAAATAGGGGCTTATGAGAAGGTGTCATTTTCTCCTAGAGGACTAATCTCTCTACAGGCCATATTCACTCCGGGGTAACATCAGAAAGGTCAGTGAAGTTGCAGTGGGGCCACATCTGGCCCTAGTAGTAAAATAAACTGCTCCTGTTACATGGATCTGCTTCTACTTGCATTGCTTGTACAGCTCTTAAGTTTGCAGAATACACACTAATAACATGATTCCAGCTACCCCTGTTGTACTTATTGTTTGACACCTTCCTTCTAGTTTAATAACTACACGGCAGAAGGAAGAAAGGAAGAGAAAGGAAGAATCCTTCCTGTGCTGCGATGCACATGGTACTGGAGAAGCTGGCTGTGCTTTGTGGAATGAGTGCAGAGAGAGTGCCTGTCCTCTTCTTACACCCTGCCTGACGAGGACAGTGAGAGGAAGCGGCTAAGTCAGTGAAGGGCCGTGGGAAAGGATGAAGTTGTGGGTGATGAGATCATGCGACTGCACAGCAGTGCCCAGATCCTCACAACTACATACATTTCCTTTTTAAATCACAATTTGCCCTTGTGTTCTTGGTCAAGTCAGGCAATTGCAAGGCAATGAAATCTAAAGGGTTCATTTCTTAAAAAAACCAAAACCCCACACATTAAATCAAATGTCAACAGACCCTTAGTAATCCCTGCTTCCACATTTTATAACAATAAAAGAGATATCAGAGCTTATAAACACAAATTCCCCGTGTTACTGAGGAAAAGTTTGATGGATAGGAAGAGACTTCAGAAAAGAATATTTCCTTTGGAAATATAACCTGTAGTTCTTTTTCCAGAGCAAGGAGCAAGTCAATTAATTTCGGAAACAAGTAACCTGCTATGCTCTCTTATTTACACAACTGATCTATGCCATTCTATCAGTCCACCTCCCTGCATTTGACCCACCAAAATCCCTTAAAATCTTTACAAAATCCAGCTTCTTTTGTTCTTTTAATTCAGCTACAGCCACTCAACAGTCATTCCTGTATGATAACAGGGTTAATTCTTTAACAGAAGTGCCAGATGACAGTGTAACTGTGATAATCACCCTAGAGGTAAATAACATTAGGCCCATTTTTAGAGGTCTTCAAACACTTGCTCAGAATTGCCTACAGACCTTGTGCAAAGCTGATCTTCGAAGTGTGAAGTTTTATGAGGATGAAAGTGGACACTGTTATACATAATTAAAGAGAAGGTCAAAATTATTCAAATATTTGTTTTTAATGGGAAAAATATTACTTGAATATATTTTTTTATCCACTACAAAGAAACTTTTAGACTGTGTGCTAAGAGTGATATTTTCACCTACATTCACACAAGACTGGGACCAGATATGAACAACAGTAAAAAATACTGTAATTTCAGTAGGTATAATTGATTTACGTAACATCATTCTTAGCTGAAAATAATAAAAATAATGAAACAAATCAAACCATTTGAGATTCTGCTGGTATTTTATCTCCTGAATATTGTTTTTATCTGTATGCTGTCACCTCAGCAGCATGAGCTTTTTTCTTTGCACTTGAGAAAATTCCTAGGGACTTCAAACTACACAGACTTGCTTTTATTCACTTCAAACTGAAACCTACAAACAACAGGAGAGAGCAGTGCTGTCTCTTCAACTGCACAGGTTTTTGTGTCTGTAAATTCTGTGTCACCTGGAGGAACTGAGTTTTAAATAGATGTTCATTGTATGGGAAGGGAAAAGTGCAGGTGGTTGTGTGTAATAAGACCATTGTAATGTTTCTGGGTATTCCAGTGATAAGTCTGGGGTGGGAGTGTACCGCTGGTGACTTATGCTGAACAAAGAAATTGGAAGGGAATGTTCTTGAGGGAGTTGCTGACCTGCTGTGTTTGCTAACCTAAATTCTGTACATGCACTTGCCTGAAGATGACAGTGTAATTGGCATGCATTATTAAGCATGATACAGAATTGCGAAAAAACACACATTTGTCTTTTTTCTGTTAGTCTTTAAAATGAAGGGTCTAGATAAACCATACAGACACCAGCGTTGTTGTGTATCATTGAGAGGGAACAGCAGGTGCTGGAAGCGGCATCACAAGCTTGTGACTTTGGCTCTGCTTGTGAAATTTAACACTCAAGTAAGTGTTAGTGTGATATCAATGAAGCAAAGCAAACAAAGAGATCAAAACCAACTTGTGCTGGGGATGAGTGGCTGCTATGAAACCAGAGAAGTAAAACGTGACTTTCACGTACCTGATGGGCTATGCCACATCACATCAAGCAGTAACCCAACTAGATGTGTCAGTCTGATAAACTGGTGGGCTACAACATGGTCATTAAAAAGTTAAAGGGAATAAGAAAAAGAAAGCAGCAGCAAATGTTGTTGCTCCATCTCCTTGCATCAAAGTCCCTTCTTGTATTTGGGCAGTTTGTTGTTCTTCAAGCAAGCATGTTGAATTAACATAAATACAGAGTAGCCAAAATAAAAAGATTAAACAAATCCAACGGCTCCCTGCGCATTTTTTCATGGTGGAAAGCAGGCAACTAGCAGCTCAATGACAGTATAAAAGCTACTTACACCCTGAGTGAACGGGCTAGTTATATTCATACCTGTGGGATATTCAAATAATCTTTTTGAGTAAATGAAGGGTCACATGCAATCCTGCAGAATCAAGGCTGTCTCTATTGCTTCCGATTTGGTCTGTGGTGGGTATGATGAAAAGCTTCGTGGATGTGATTTTTCCCCTCTGTTCTAACAAATTGTGACATTTACTAGCCTATATATGTCTTTTGAATAAACTTTGCCCACTGAGTGTGTAAATCATGTCAATATTTAAATTGAATTGTTAAGTTCAGTAAATGGCAGCAAACAGACATGGATACATGCAACCTCTTGTCAACTGCTGTAGGTAGGGACCTGTAGTCCTCTGAACACTTTTGATTTACTTTAAACAAATCACATTCTGTTTCTAAATACCTATCACAAACAGGAAGTTTCTGGAAGACTGCCTTTCACCTTCAAAGATCTCTCAGGATGCTCAATCTTTAAACAGAGCCTCCCTTTACCTTTATACAAAGAGCAGGTTTGAAGCATTTTGCTTCTCTTCAAAGTAGCACTGTTTTAAATAATGAACAGTTGCCAGGAGCAATGGCACAGGCTTATTTGTGGTTCTGTATTTGTCTCTCTGATCATTATTTCTGCTCTTTGGCCATCTCTAACCTGGCAGGTACAAATAAATCCTCAGGGCTTAAAACCTTCTTACAAGAAGTTATTTTCTCCGGTCACCTGTCAACAGCAGGTTTTTTTTCTCTTTTCTTTTTTTTGTTCTGATGTACACTGTCTTTTTTTAATAAAAAAAAAAGACCAAGCTATTGACATTCAGTGACTTTATTTCTGTCTCTCTTTGGCTATCACTTCTGTGAATATAACTTGATGCTCTACAGATAGTAGAGTTGAAAACATACAGGAAAAAAGCATATTGCTCAATATTCTTAAGAACAAAGAGAAAAGGGACTAGCACAGCAGTAAAATTGCTAGTTCTTTTAATTTTTCATGTTTCTAAATACTATGGCAGTAGAAAAGAAAAGGCTATATGCATCAGTGATGAGCAATAATAAAAAAATATCATACGTAAACATTATGCCTAATAATGGCACTTCTATGTAGCCTGAACCTGATCTGCAGCTGGTGCAAGTAAGAATAGTTTAATTGAAATCAACACATTGTTTTCATTCCTGTCAGAAATAGCACATTCCATGAATCAGTGGTAGATTTTGTATACTTCAATAAAGACTTGTCATCATACAACTTTTAATGCTACCATGTTTATACTTTTTGTCAGTATTAAAACAGTGAAGCTAGGGGAAGAAATTCTGCAATCTGACCTGAGAACGCGTCTCCATCACTCTCTTGGGAATTGATCCCTTGTGTCTAGGGTTCTCACTGGACTGAATAGCAGAGCCACTAGGCTTAACACATGTTTTAATATGTATTAGAGAGAGAGGGCCTCTGTCCCTACTAACAAACTGCTTGTGTACCTGGGAAGTTAGAGTTGTTTGGTGTGACAGTCTGTTAAAATGGAAAGTTCTCATGAAAACGTTCCTTCTTTGCCTTTTATCAGTAAAGTTGATGATAATAGAAGGGAGAAAATAGTTCAAGTGGGTAAACAGTCCGTAGCACATTGAGAATGGCAGACCACATGTCAGTATGCTGCTCTGAGGGGACTTCCATATCCCCAGTTCTGAGTCCTAGGAGGGACTCTGCAATGGGAGTTCCTTCTTTCTCTGCACTTGCTTTTTAAACATTTGGTTTTATTTTAGAGGAACTGAGGAGATTTTGAAACATTAACAAAATTTTGTTTTTCTGAAGCTCAATTACTGCTGTTTCAGAGAAGCAAAACTGCAAAGGATCTTTCCGTCAGCAATTGCTGCACTGCTGCAGAACACACTTGTGAACCATCTTCTTCTTAAACCACTGAATTTGCCTTTCATTTGGATTCAGTAGCTGCTCTGTGAGATTAGGGATAGATGACACTTGATTTTCTTCTAGAATCTGGGAGGCTTGCAAGTGTGTTTTCTTTAAAGTTAACCGTTCAATGTTGTCTCAAAATGCTGCAGATTTTCCAGATCCAGCACAACATAACCTGAATTTAAGTCTGGAAGTTATTGATCAGTTTTCAAACACTTCAGCTCAATGTACTGAGAGTGATTTTCTGTGTAATTAGATCCCATGAGATGACTTTTTGCCTGAAAATTTGCTGGTAAGTGACACAGCAAATTTATTAGTTAAAATATCCTAAACATCCTCTAAATCCACCGAGTGATTACATATCTTAATTGGGGCATTAAAACCCTTTGGAATGGCTAAAATATTAATATTAATTAACGAGTAATGTGGTTTATGCTTACAGACTATGATATTTATTTATGTGACCAGATTTAATTTAATAAGAGAAAAATCTTGGCTTCTTACAAGTAAACAAGGACATTTAAATATACATTAAAAATAAAAGTCAATTTTCAACAGAAATAGGGAAAGTCAAAATTGGTCAGATGACATAACTAGGTCAATATTGATGATTATTCAGACAACTCCCTGGCAGTTTTGGAAATGTTCAAAGATACAAAACTTTCAGGTGTGTATTCACAAATCCATATTAATCTTAAAAATTCTCCTAGCAGTATCATATGCTGTAAACTGCAACCCTCTAGTCTTCATTCTCTAGCTTTATTGTTTTAGTTATCCAGATGCAAGAAGAAATATTATCATATGATCAAACCACAGACTGGATGTCCTGGTTTTGACTGGGATAGAGTCAATGTTTCTCCCAGTAGCTGCTGTGTTTCGGATTTAGTACGAGAAGAATGTTGAGAACACTGATGTTTTCAGTTGTTGCTAAGAAATCAAGGACTTTTTTCAGTTTCCCATGTTCAGCTAATGAGCAGGTGTGCAGGAGCTGGGAGGGAGCTTAACCAGGCACCTAACCGAAGCTGGCCAGTGGAAATGTTGCGTACCATAGATGTCGTGCTCAGTTTATAAATGGAAGTTGCCCAGAGGGCAGGAATCTTCTCATTTCTGGGAGTTCAAACTTTTCCACGCATTTGGTCTTTTTTCCATGATTTTGGTGAGTTCTGTGAAATTAGTGAGTTTGTCGAGATCTGCAAAATTCATGAGCTCCGGGAGACCTCCAGGTTCCATGATCGCTGTTCGGGGACTGGCTATGCAACTGGACATCGGGCAGTGAGAAAAACTGTATTGAGTATATCTTGTTTTGCATATTCATTAGTATTAGTTTTAGTATTATTTCCTTTGTTGTCTTCTTAAACTGTCTATCTCAACCCACGAGTTTTACCTTTCATCCATTCTACTCTCCATCCCACTGGGAGGGAAGGTCAGGGGTGAGAGCGTGGCTGTCTGGTGCTTAGCTGCCAGCTGCCAGGTTAAATCAGAACACTGTAACAACTACAAAATAGTCAAAAAGAACACATCTTAAAGAGATATTATGTTGAAGACTGTTTATCTCCATAGTGTACTTGTTGAGATTAGCATTGACCATCACAATTCATGACTAATCAGGATATAAATTTACAGACATTAATTTGTATCCTTATAATTAGGATTGTTGCAACAGTTCCTTATTAAAAGAAATTACAGAAGGTTTATACTTTGGAGAATAAAAAAAGTGGGACCAAAACACCCACTGCATACTTTAATTCTTTTAATACTGCAGCAACATTGCAATATTTTATGGAAGCACTTGTGTCTCAACAGGCAAATTACCTCCCTATAAAGCTTCTAGTGACTTCACAGAGCCTGTCAGGGAAAACTTGGTGTTTCCTCTTCTGTCTGGGTCACATGAAAACTCTGCACATTAAACTGTCAATTCAAGCAAAACTATCCCAGATCTCACCTACTCTAGCTTCCCGAAAGTGTCACCTTCATGGCTGTCTGTTTTGAATCTTCAGATTTTGCGCTGGGAAATAAAAGAATAAAAGAATAAAGGAATGAGGAAAAGGAAGAAGGAAGAGGATTCTGTCCCTGCTGATACTTCACAATGCCTGGGACCTGACTTTTAGAATTTTTGAAGTTTCAGGCAAAATTTTTGCTGACAAGAACATGCTTCCTCACATGCTCTTAAAAAAAAAATAAACTCCAGCTTCATGGGTCCCAGAAAATTCTAATAGAAATAAATGGTAATATTACGGAGTTCACAACCAGATAAGAAGTGCCCTTTAACTGCAACAAACCAACCTACTTCTCTTCAGCTGTTGAGCACGTGGTATCTGAATGAGCATATCAAGAACATCCTTGTTCCATTGCAAGTCATAGACAGTTACTTGATAGGGGCAGTACAAAAGCAGGAACAGTTTCCAAAGGGTAGAAAGTTTAAAATGTTCTTCATTTTAGATTCATCTAACTTATCCCCGAATGCAACCCATCCCAACACATACTTATGTATCAGTAAGAGATCAAGTGTATTTTTATCTAGACCCAGTCAAATCCCATTGCTTCTGCTAGAACCGGATATCATGTTAGCAAAGGTCTGTGTATGAATATCGGCAAATTAATATTAGCAAATGGTAACCGTGCTTAAAAATTACCTAGCTGACTAGTCCAGGTGTCCTGGGTTCGGCCAGGACAGGGTTATTTTTCACCAGAATCCAGGAAAGGGCACAGCCGGGTGGGCTGACCCAACCCCAACCTGGCCAAACAGAGCAGGGTATTCCATACCATGTGCCGTCATGCTGGGTTCCGGTGGGAGGGACGGCGTGGCGGGAACTCTCTCGCGGCTCGGAAGCGCGGGCGCTGGTCCCGTCCGGGAGAACGGCTCTGTGGGTTGTGCGGTTCGTGTTGTGTTTTCTCCTTATTTGTATCGTTGTTGTTCCTGTTCCCTCTGTTTCCTGATCTTTTAAACTGCCCTCATCCCGACCCACCAGTTTCTGCCTGTTTCTTTCCATTCTCCTCCGCAGCCTGGCGGGGGGAGAGGCGGCCGTGTGGTGCTTTTGTTGCCAGCGGCAGCCGAACCAGAACACCAGGCCTTACCCGTTCAAAACTGGATCTATAATTTATTTTCCTATCCCTAGTAGAATTATGGCAATATTCAAAAGCAAATTCATAGCTCCTCTCTGTGCTCTGTTCTCTCTACTTGACTATGCAAAGTTTATATGTGATGAATTAAAATTAGAAGCTGCAAAATAACCTGTTTCTAGGTTAGACTTAAATGAATGAATGAATGAATAAATCACTTAATGAACAAACATCAGGAAAAAAAAAAGGCAAGAAGAACAGGAGTGAAGAAAAGAAAATCTGCAAAATTATTGCTTTACATTGGTATAAAATAAAAGAATATCCCAAGAAATCACTGCCCAGCTCCCATCTTCTGCTTCAAAGTGACTAATCAGTTTCCTGCAACTGCTGTTCAAAGCATTGGGTGACAATGACTTCTTCTTAAAAACACACATCAAGATGAAGGTGTATCATGATGTCAACAAATAATATGGTACAAATCCTGCTAAAGAAACCAAATGTCTGTATTCTTTGAGTGAGGTTTGCAGCTGATTTTTACCACGCACAGATCTGTCCTCACTTATTTTATTCCCCTTCCAGATTAATATTACTGTTACTCAAACATACATCACACCATCTGACGTATTTTTAGATTATATTATATGAAGCTAGCCACCTCAACACATGTAGGATATTTGCTTTTCAGTTATAGAGGGTCAGTGTATTTTTTCACATATTTTTCAAAGCTACTGAAACTTCTGACCCCAACAGTAGCTGAGAGTAGTTAGGTATTTGGCAAGCCATCATCTCTAATGCACTTTTTAATTAAATTGCTTTGTTTTATCCCCAGCTATGCAGTTTCTGTGAAAATATTCAGCTTCTCAGTGAGTCAGCCATCTTGCCAAATTATGTAAACCAGATCTCCTGCAGACAGTGTTTGGTTCTCTAGATGAAAAACCATTTACAACTGCAGATTTCTGAATCTACATAATTCTGATGGCCCTACCACAAAAGCTGGTAGAAAGGCCTGAGGATCATATGATCAGTGCTCAGAAATTGTTTCAAGCCTGCCCTCATGCATGATGATTTCTGAAAGCTGTAACCCTTGGATTTTCATGCCATTTGAAATGGGAGGGTGGCAGTGACTGAACGTGGACTGAAGTCAGCCCCCATTAAATGGTTACCTGGGAAGACAAGTGTCCCTGCGAAAATGAGATGACAGTCGAGCTTTCCTCCAGAGTGCTGGAATTATTGCTCCATTCAGAGTCATTGAGTGTGCGATGTGTAGGTACTGAAAGAATTCACTGTAGCGTGGTACATAGTACACGGAGCTGCAAATAGGGTCATTCTTCTGTTCAGAGCCTCAATGCCCAGAGTAATTAACTTCACATGCCATAGCTGAATGCTGAGGCTGAGTTCAAGTGAAGTGGTGAGGAGCCCAGCCCTGAAGGGCATGGTTGCTTGAGTTCTTTATTACAAACACAATGAAAAAAGTAATAGTTTTTTCTATACAATGTTGCAGTGCTTCTGCTCAGGAAATGAATTTTTATGTGTTTCGTATCTCATGAATTCTGCATATTTTATTCCCTAGAGTTTAGTGCAAAAGCTCTTTTTGTATTGCTAAGTAACATGACTAATTGCACAAACAAAACAAACTGGCCTTGTACTTTATGAGGTTGAAATATCAGGAGCCATCAGGAGGTCCCCAGGAAAGAGAGCCTTGTCATTTTATATAGTCTTTACACAGCATTATTTTGAGGTAAACACAGAATGTTTTAGCCAATTTGTACTTTAAGATTAATAACAGCAAAATCTATTTGGGTTTAACTTTGGTTTTTAACTACCCCAGGCAAAAAATCTTCAGCACTGTAGGTATAAGATTTTTGTGTAGTAATTTGTGCATATGAAGGTAAATAAAGTACAAAGTAAATAATAAATGCTGAGAACTCATTCCCTTCTTTAAACAAACCAGCAGTCCTTCCCTCAATACCAAACCATCTGGAATGCCTTGATTTGACTAAACTATAGCAGTCTAGTCTGGATAATGCAATGCTTTCCTTCCCCTCTCTTTCTAGTTGTGGTACTGATTTCAATCCTAAAATTTCTATCATGCTTTTTGAATGAGGTTGGGAATAAATAACTTAGGCACCAGACACAGGGAAGGCAGTGGCCACCAGTGGGCACTTCCTGAACGTGTTCTTTATTTCTGGTCTTCTGCTGTTCATCCTGCTGTCTACCTAAAGCAGGTTATCTCCATGTTCCCTTTCAATTTGTGCACTGACAGTAATATCTGTGGGTGGATTGTGAGTTTGAGCTGGCTGCTGCCTAAACTCAAGCTTCAGGAGCAGACAATTTAGAAATCCAGAGATTTAACATCATGGATTTTTTAAACCTTTCCTGGCCTCCTTCCCTGTAATCTAGGCTCTCCACTTACATACCGGAGGGGAGTATGAGGGGAAGTGGCTGAGAAATAAAAGGGAAGTTACGCAGACTTCTTTAACAAGCTGTTTGTTGTAAGCAGTTTTGTTGTGCTGCATATATCCCACAGGTTTCAGTGAATTGATGTAGACAATCAGCATGTAAATACACATACCTGTTATTTCGTCTCCCGGGGAAGTTTCATATCAAAAGAAACAGAAGTGGCTCACAGCAGAAGTCATCTACAGTGAGTGGTGAATGCGTGAGGGTTTGTCATGCAGATTATCTTTATTACAGGCTTCAAACCTCTGGTTAGATGTCCTGATGAGTCTGATAATTGGATAACAACTTCCAGTTTTAAAGGAAGCTGCCTGATAAATACTTTTACTATTGGGAAACCATAGTCTTTGAAGTTATGTGTTCACAGAATATACCGGATGAAAAGTGAGTAAATATTTTGAACAAATCATAAAAAGACCTTCAAGAGGCCATCATGTCTGACCTTTGCTTAAAGATAGAATAAACTGTATCTGTACTTTGTTTTCTGAAAATCCTTCATTCCTGTGGAGAACTACTTCACATACTGTGAGTTATGATTAAAAACCTATGGTGAATTACCGAATAGTCTGTGTGTGTTGGGGGATTTAATTTGTAACCTACTGAAAAGAAGCCTGCATCTCTAAAACAGGTTGAAGGACAGAACTCATTGTCCTTACTTGACCAGTAGCCTCTTACAAACTCTGAAAAACAGAAAATTCAAGACAAACATCTTTGAGTGTCCAGGGAAGAGGGTTCAGTCACTACTCTCTGTAGCAGTAGTAAAATAATCCGCAGAGTTCTGGGTCTTTGCCCGGCGCTTAATAAGCTGTTTAAAGTGGATAATGGCTGTGAATCTGAACAAAATTCACTCCGTCCTAGGATTGATCCCCACATGGAGGTGGCTGTGAATGTCTTCCAGAAAAAATCCTGTAGCCTTTTCCTCAAAACTTCTTATAAAATCCTGGAGTCATGAGCTGTGATTCAAACCACTGGCTGAAACCCTCCAATCTTCTGTTGTAAACTGTACAAGTGGATTCACAGAGCTGCAATTTGGACACAGCTGCTAACCTGTTCCTTTCATCCTCCTGTCATTAAAAAAAATGCTACTTTGCTCTGAAAATAGGATCAAGCCTTGACAAAGGGTTTCTGTAAGCAATGGAAACAATAGGTAGCATTAGTCTGCTGGACAAAACATATCCAATAACAGAGCCTCATGTGTATATCATGTAAATAACCAGGCAAATTATGAAGACTATAGTCAGAATACGACTACAAATACTGTTCGGCAAACTGAAAAAGGATGCAGTGCTGGTCATGGAAAATGGGAAAAGACCAGGCAAAAAACGTGCAGCTTGATGGGTCTGAAGGGGCAAGCAGAGGAGACTGAGAAGAAATAAGCTAGTACTGCAGGACTGAGCTATGAGGAGCCTTACAGATGAATACATAAAAGGTGAACTTGATCTGGCTGATCAAGAAGAGGGAGTTAATAAGTGTCTATATTTTCACCATGCTTTAAAAAAAAATCATGCCTTTTGAATACATTGGAGGGGAGCAATTAAGACATTAGAGGAGAAATCTTCATCAGTACATTCATTCAAACGTTACTGACCTTCTCTTCCACTTACCTGTTTACTGCTTGATAGATACTTTGTATAATTTACAAGGCACAAATTAGTACTTCCTAGAACAACAGAGAAACATGTACTCCCAGAATCAGTTGCCAAACCCAGGCTGTTTCTACTGAATGAATGATCTCACTAAAGATATGAAGAGTGATTTGAAATTCTCCGACAGGCGAGTATGTGAAGTTAAGCCAAACTGCTGTTTCCCTGCCAGTCTGGTTTTTGTCTTAGGGATAAGTGGCAGTCTCATTCAGCAGTAACAGATAGCACAGTGCTACCTAAAATTTTATATATTTATTGGATTAGTTACAATCGGAGGAGGGTTCTATCAAATCATGGCTCTGTTCATTAAATAACCTCTAAAATTATGATGAGCTGAGAGAAAAGATTTTCAGCATGCTAAGTGATGTCTCCCTATGTATTAATCTAAAGAAGGGAGAACAGACATTGCATGTGATGTCAGATTTGTAATTCTCAAAGGGTAATGTATGATTTCATTATCTTAGATACATTCTCACTGGATGATGAAAGAGTTACCAACAGTACAATTTTCAACAGCTGAACTATGCCTAATGGCACAGATACAGTACAGTATATCTTTTTATAATTTATAATGTGGTGCTGAGAAAGCTCTGGCCCAGTTGGGAGATTCTCACTTATTCAAGTGGTTCCATTTAAGTCAATAAAACAACTCATGCCAGGGCTGCTTCTTTGCCTTTTCATGGGAAAGGATCTCTTGAATTCCGCCGATTGGCACATTTGAATTTCAGTGATAATGTTCTGATTATTTATTAGGATTTTTTTAGAAGGGGAATAGTCTAACGAACATAAATATTTCTTTATTTTTCATTCTATACTAGAAGTGGGGCACTATTTTATTTTAGAATTGAAAGACTGAAGAGACTAATTTATTATTTGCTTTATGTAGTTTGTATCAAGGCATAACAAAATCTCACTGGATTAAATTCTGTAAATTTCCCAATCCAAAGTTTATTTGAGACTGTTGCCAACACTAATTGCATTTCTGGGTTGCTGTATTTTTTTTCCCCAGATTCGTATATTTATTTAAAAGTTCATTTTATATTTGCTCAGGGCTTTTTTACCTACTGGGAATCACAGCACATGTGATAGAGGTGCCAAGATTTATATATTAAAAAAATCAAGAAAATTTGTAAATTTAACAACTGAGACAATTACTTTTGGAAAGCATGATAATAGCTTTTAAGGGACAACACAGTTGTACATTTACACTAATCAGCCAATTTGCGATTTCTTTCCTTAATGGTGAAAGGTGTTTTTAGTGGACAGAGTTCTGCTCCATGAATGATATATCAGACATTAGGTTATTAACTCCTGTCAGCTTTTCCTCTGAAATTTGGACTGTGTGCCTATACAAAAGTACATCCATATCATACAAAGCAAGTAACTGATTCTGCTGCTAGATTAATGCAGGACTCAATTTTAAAGGCAGTTTCAAGAAGCATTTGTCATTATTGCTTTTTCTCATTTCTGGTACTTTCTTTGGTGGAATTCCCATTGCTCTGTTTATGCCATAAAGAGGGCTCTGAAATTTAGTGATGAACCAGTTTGCGGATGTATGGTTGCATGGCATATAAGCAGGTGGCAGCACTTTGACAGAGAAGACCACAGCTGTCTCACAGCTGCGTGGTGCTCTGGTAAGGCTGATCTAAACAGAGAAGCGAGAACTTTGGAACCAGGTGACTGCAGAGATGAGTCACAGACGGTTTGAAACAGCCCCAGTTCAGTGCTAAGCTCCAATGAAATGAGAGTATTGTCAGCTTTTTAAAGGTCTACTCGTTTGTCTTTAGGAGACTTGGCTTTCTGCAACTTGTCCAACGCTCGACCGTGACTGCAGTTTCCGACTGAATAGGTGCAATAAGAAGGACAGACACAGCTAGGACCTGTGGGTTATCTCAGCTATTTTACTGGCTTTATGCTGGTGATGTTGTTGCTCCAAAAGAACAGGGAGAGGGTAAGGTGAATGTTTCTTACAACTTCCTGTCTCTGCTGGAGGCAATTACACATCATAACCGTTGCTGTTCTGGCATGGATCCTCCAAAGTTATCTGATACCTAGTAAAAGGCCTACCTTTCACAGATGTCTTATGTCCTGCTTCTGTCTGCTCCTTGCTGCTGCTTGCATGAAGATATAACTATGATAATGAGGGGCTACCAATTAAAGTGACCATGTCAAAGAAGTTAGTAATCAGATAGGGAGGAACAGGAGAAGAAGCAGACTTACTAAGCGAATGCAGCTCCTCCCTCCTAAGCAAAGTTTAAGACAAACTAAGATAACTTAGCTAATCTCACATTTAGAAATATCGTTACGCTTTGTGTTGGGTTTACATGACAATGTTTTGGTAGTGGAGGGGCTACAGCGGTGGATTCTATGAGAAGAGGCTTAGAAGCTTCCCCTGTGTCCAATACAGCCAATGCTGGCTGGCTCCAAGAAGGACCTGCCGCTGGCCAAGGCTGAGCCCATCAGTGAAGGTGGTAGAGCCTCTGGGATAACATAGTTAAGAAGGGGGAAAAAAAGCTGCACAATAGCAAATGCAGCCAGAAAGAGAAGAGTGAGAATATGTGAGAGAAACAACTGCAGACACCAAGGTCAGTGAAGAAGGAATGGGAGGAGGTGCTTCAGATGCCGGAGCAGAGCTTCTTCGCAGCCTGTGGACAAGACCATGGTGAGGCAGGTTGTCCGCCTGCAGCCCACAGAGGTCCATGGTGGAGCAGATATCCACCAAGGTCTGTGGAGGACCCCACGCCGGAGCAGGTGGATGCTCCTGAAGGAGGCTGTGACCCCATGGGGAGCCTCGTGCTGGAGCAGGCTCCTGCCAGGACCTGTGGACCCATGGATGGAGGAGCCTACACTGGAGCAGGTTTACTGGCAGGGCTTGTGACCCCATGGGGTACCCACCCTGGAGCAGCCTGTTCCTGAAGGACCGCACCCTGTGGGAAGGGATCCACACTGGGGCAGTTCATGAAGAACAGTAGCCCATGGGAAGGAGTCACGTTGGAGAAGTTTATGGAGGACTGTGTCCCATGGGAGGGACCCCACACTGGAGCAAGGGAAGAGTGTGAGGAGTCCTGCTCCTGAGGAGGCAGGAGCGACAGAGACAACATGTGATGAACTGACCGTAACCCCCATTCCCTGTTCCCCTGCGCCGCTCAGAGGGGGAGGTAGAGAAAATCACGAGTGAAGATAAGCCAGGGAGGAAGGCAGGGGTGGGGGGGAAGGTTTTTAAGATTTAGTTTTAGTTCTCATTATCCTGATCTGATTTGATTGGCAAGAAACTAATTTCCCCAGTCCTAATCTGTTTTGCCCATGACAGTAACTGATGAGTGATCTCTCCCTGTCCTTATCTTGACCCATGAGCCTTTCATCATATTTTTTCTTCCCTGTCCAGCTGTGGAGGGGGAGTGATGGAGCAGCTTTGGTGGGCACCTGGCATCCAGCCAGGGTCAACCCACCACATATTTCTAGAGAGAAATGTCTGTGTTTTTTACAAGAAGAAATCACCCTAGTAAATATACCTATGGCAAGATTATTTGCAGTAGAAAGTACTGAGAAAAGTTTTAGAATATGACTGCTATCTTCTACATTGGGAATATGTCTTCTGGGTTTCCTGCTTAGCCGTAAGCAGAGCAAACATGCTCATTATTGTAATATGACTTGCTTTCAGCCATGCCTAGCATGTGCCTTTCTGTGTGGGGAAAAGAAAACCAAAAACCAACTGCCCTTCCTCCATTTTCTGGAGTCCCTGCATTAATGTTCCAGATGCTCAGGGAGTAAAGACTTGCTCCTGAATCCAGATGTTTGTCATTTATCTCACCAAGAGCTGGGGCTTGTGAGAAGCTGAGTACTTTCAGCTTTCAGGAAAAGTAGTTATTATCTCACACCAGTCAATAGGCTGACAGCATCGTAAGTGCTATACTTTTAGAAGACATTTTACTAGCCCTACAGCATTATACAGTTTTGCACTTACTTTACTAATCTTTATTAGTTTAATAGACCATTTCATACAGTGCGCCTGTTGTGACAGTTGCAAACCTATGTTTTGCTCAGGTACCTATGCTAAAATTTTAATGCAGGCTGAAAAAATAATGGTTACAGTCTGGCCTTTCAGTGACATGTGGTAATTGTTGCTATTTAGTGTACAATGCAGTTTTACAGAAGTAAGAATATTGGACAGAAAAGCAAGCATTTCAGCCTTGTATTTTTTTTCCTCGCTGTATAGATTGCAAGCTTTTAGGAGAAGGCAGACATAATTGTGTAAGTGCTGCTTCCATTAAAGAACAGCTGATAAGGCTAATACTTTTGAAACTGTGTAACAGGAGTTTGTAATATCTAAAAATAGTGGTGCCTTCTAGAAACTTGATTTTTAACTCTTACAGTACTCGGGTGTTAGTGAGAAATCTATTCTGGACACATAGTTTTATGAGGTCCAGAGAAATGATAGACAACGGAACTTTGTTTTGGGGCAGATGACATTTTGCAAGATACTGTATGGGGTATTCTTGGAATCTGTCAGAGAAGGAATAACAAGGTCTAAAGACTAAAGACGCAAAGCAGTAGTCAGAATTTATATGACTATACAGTAAAAAAATACTTTCTCTTCTTGCAGTTACAGCTGTAATGATATAAAGGAAATGATATCATTATAGTGACGTTGAATGGATAGGTTAAACATTGAGCTATCTAGGGACAAACTACTTCCTCCCTTTCTGGAAGAATCTGATATTTCTTCCATATGACCAGCATGAATTTATTGTAGACTTCAATGCAATAATTTTTTCCGGAGCCCAGACAGTATTCCTAATGCATTAAAGTAGGTAGGACTCGTCTCAAAACCCGGTTTCAAATGGGTTCCTTGTTTTCAGGCAGGAAGTTTGGATTTTGATGGAAGTGTATGTATAATTCATTCTTCCACTCGGATGTTCATTCAACTGTCTCAAGAATGTATTTGTTCCAAATATAAATAAAATTTATATAATTCGCATAAATAGTGTGCAGATAACACTTGAGATCAATGTTAGTGCCTTACATTGATGCTATACGTTGGCATGGATAAAGATCTGGCTGAATGGCCAAGCGCAGAGAGTGGTAGTGAATGGAGTTAAATTCAACTGGCATCCAGTCACAAGTGGTGTCCTCCAGGGCTCAGTTCTGGGTCCAGTCTTGTTTAACATCTTTATCAATGATTTAGATGAGAGGACTGAGTGCTCCCTCAGTAAGTCTGCAGATGGCATCAAGCTGGGTGGGAGTATCAATCTGCTTGAGGGTAGGAAGGCTCTGCAGAGGGATATGGACAGACTGGAGTGATGGGCCAAGGCCAACTGTATGAGTTTCAACAAGGCCAAATGCTGGGTCCTGCACTTTGGTCACAACAACCCCATGCAACACTACAGGCTTGGGGAGGAGTGGCTGGAAAGCTGCCCAGCAGAAAAGGACCATGGGATATTGGTCGACAGCCGGCTGAACATGAGCCAGCAGTGTGCCCAGGTGGCCAAGCAGGCTAACGGCATCCTGACTTGTATCAGGAATAGTGTGGCTAGCAGGAGTAGGGAGGTGATCGTCCCCCTGTACTCGGCACTGGTGATGCCGCACCTGGAGTTCTGTGTTCAGTTTTGGGCCCATCACCACATGAAAGTCAATGAGTTGCTGGAGCGGGTCCAGAGAACAGCAATGAGGCTGGTGAGGGGTCTAGAGAGCAAGTCTTATGAGGAGTGACTGACGGAGCTGGGGCTGTTTAGTCTGGAGAAGAGGAGGCTGAGAGGGGACCTTATGGCTCTCTACAACTACCTGAAAGGAGGTTGTAGTGAGGTGGGTGTTGGTCTCTTCTCCCAGGTAACTAGTGATAGGACGAGAGGCAACGGCCTCAAGTTGCATCAGGGGAGGTTTAGATTAGATATTAGGAAATATTTCTTTGCCAAAAGAGTGGTCAGACATTGGAATAGGCTGCCCAGGGAGGTCGTTGAGTCCCCATCCCTGGAGGTGTTTAAAAAATGAGTAGATGTGGCACTTTGGGATATGGTTTAGTAGGCATGGTGGTGTTGGGTGGATGGTTGGACTCGATGATCTTAGAGATCTTTTCCAACCTGTGAGTCTATGATTCTATGATTCTGTCTAGGGCTGGAAAGAGACCTGCTGAATTCCCATTATGTAATATTGGCAATTGCTCTCATCACCAAATGTTTAAGTACTACCCAGCAATGCATTAAGCTGAGTGACTATTTTGTTCTATAGGCAAAATTTGTTTTCTTAGTCTCTTCCCAAGAACAGATTGCAAGCAATTGTAATTTTGGTTTGGTAAGGTTTTAATTAGAGAAGGTTTTTTTCTTATAGATATTCCCCTGCACCTCCTTCAATAGTACAGGTGTTGTTAATTGTTCATTTTTTCATGTAAGAACATGAAAAAAGGGTTGAAGAATGTACCTTGCACAAGGAGAGGCAGATCTACATAAAATCATCGTGAATGGTAGTCAGTTTGTATACCGCATCAAAACTACAGGCAAGTGAAGATGCAAGTTAGACACAAGTTGTGGAATAGCAATAGACTGCAATTACTGACACAGGCTTTTATGTTGTGCATTAGGCTCATCTGCTGCACCTATGTTTTCTCAAGTCCTATTTGTGTCTTGATTTGGGTAGAGGGTAAATACTCATATGCTGTTTATTTAGGAATTGCCATTCTTATTAGTATGTGTTAAGCAGCTATACACAACACTTCTGGTTTGAAAATATGCTGTTTACAAGAAATGTGTAAGCTATTTTCTGTAGCTAAATATGGACTGATATAATCCTTTGAAAAGAGGCATGTGGCACCAATGTGGCAGGGTTGGCACATAATAGGGCACTATCAAAACCACATTTTTTCCCTTTCTGGCAAGCTACTTACACAAACCCACTACATTTTATGTTAGGGGTAGGGATCTGAGCAGCCCCTGAGCAGGCACCTTGCCACTGTTGCAAATGAACAGGAAGGAGGGAATATGTGGATGTCTATCAACAATTTCTGTAAATATCATAGCGATTTTTCAGAGTCATTAAACTGACTGTCCATTGTGATTATGTCTAAGAGTCAAAGGTATTTAAGTAGAAGTGACAGTAAGTATTTATGGCGCTATGATTCACAGTCTTTCTTCATAAAGATTTGGAAGGTTTATGTAATTAATTGCATTGTACACTTTGTCCAGGTAGTTTGCTAATGTTAGTTTGGAAAACTCATAAGGTAAGAACAATGAGCTGGGTATGCTAGTAATGTCAGTTGTCAAATAACATTGTAATAGTATTACCGTGAAAGCCAAAAGGCTCATAAAAGAAAAATATATTCATCACTGTATGTCTGAGGGACTTAAAAAAAATCAAGACCTCAGCTGTTTGAAAAGGAATGTCATTTTACTTTATGAATTATGTGGTCCAAAGGAATTAATTAACTTGGCTAGCACACTTGCAACCCTAAAATGCTGTGAGGACTCCAAAAGCCCCAAACGTCTGTTAGCACAGGTGATCTTGAAGGGAAACTGTGTGAGTGGTTTTGCTTTCAGACAGTGTCATGCTGCTTTGACAAGATGCTGAGGAAAGGACTGGCTCGTAGCATGCTGCACGTCCAAGTGAATATTTCAGCACCTGGTAGGTGAGTTTTCCATAATACGCATTGCCTACCAATGTTTTCCACAGTATGCACCCAGACAAGATTATTTTTGTCTGGTGTTTCATACTTTTCTCTCTTTTGCTATAGAATTGCCAAATAAATGCTGTTTGATTTAAAACCATCTCGCAACGGATTGCAGGGCCATTAGAGCAATCCCTGAAGAATCTCTTGGAACACACAGTGTCTGTGGGAAAACAGAGCCAGGAATAGGTTCCATGGTGGGGATCAGTTCCAAAGCACAGAGGAGCCTGTGATGAAGCTGTCAACTTTCATGAAGACCTACTCAGCAGGGAGTAAAACCCTGTCTTTCCTCAACAGCACAAGCTTCCAGAATAATGAAACTTCATGTCTCAAGACCAGTTTGTCACAGAATGACAAGCCATGTTGCAGTTCCTGAACTTTGCCTCAAGCTGCTCTGTGGCCCAGCCCCGCCGTGATGAGAAGCTCTGCAGACATTTTGAGAAATGGAGATAGCTCTCTTCCTCAGGCACGTAGGAAACAGCTGTCTCACTGGCAATGAAAAGCAGTCAGCGGAAGAGAAAGAGGAGCTAAAGCATTGATCAGAAGACGGGCAGTGCCATTCTATGGTAACTAAACGCTATCACAGTCTCGCACTTTCCATGACATATAGCTGCAGTTCATAATAAAATTGGTCTTGGGAAGTGTCACAAGCTCTTAAAGGCCACAGGGATAGTTAGGACGTGCCTCAGAATCATGGGAAATGCAAGATATACTGACGTTGTTTACATGACCATCACTTGCTTTCCACAATAACTGTCATCTACTACTTTCGTATATCTAACAATATTCTTTATTTCAGCTAGTAAGAGACGGGTGTTGTGGTTTTGGTGGCAAAGGTTCAGTCATCACATGGGACCGGACGCTGTCAGTAAATGCAGCCACAGATAAGTTGCAACTATTAGTGGCCAGGATCCGTTGTACTACTTAAATATACAGGTTAAGCTGAACTAAATAGAGGAAGTGGTGTAATATGAGAATGTGTAAGAGAAGAAGAAAATTGCTGTCACGCTCAAAGTTAGTCTACAAGTTAGACATTAGTCACCCTAAGTTCTATTAGTATAATTGTTAAACAGGGAAATTTGTATAATACGTATTACAGAAATCAGCACTTTTTAATTAATGTTGAATTTTTTAAAAATCAGGTTAGAAACATATTTTGATCCCCCCTCGCCCCCCAAAATACCAATTCAAATTGTCCTGAGCAAGAGGGTACTGCAAGAAATTAATATATAATAAATAAGTTCCTTATATTTACTTCTTCTTCTATATATTTTTTACAGATGTACATTAAATTAGTTCAGATGGGTAAATAGAAAATGAGATTTAATCTGAATATATAATATTACTAATGGAGAAGCAAGTAATGTTGTACAAAATCTTTCTAAAAAGAAGCTTATTATAATTAAACCTGTAGATAAAAAGGACCTTGAATTTTGTAACGGGTTTTGAAAATAAAAGACATGAATTTCATCAGCAATTGAATAATAAAGGTTGTAATCTGAAATTAAATAGGTATCCTACTTCCAAATATAATAAAGTTGGACGTGCTATACGTGTTCATACCAGTCCATACTACAAAGTGGACACTATAAGGTGTTTTGAAGACAAGTCTAAAAATTTGCAAAGTTCAATAACCTTCTTACAAGGAAAATTTCTGTTTTGATCCTAACCACTCAGGTGATGACTTGTGCTTAGAAGCCTGAGGATTGATAACACCAAGGTAGTTACAATAGTCTTAATTAACTGGAAATGCGGCTGTTCTAATGCTCAGCCCTGTGCTGGATCGCTCTAAGGTTTTGACCTTAGTGCCACCCTTGTGGCAAAGACATCTACAGGTGAATTTTGCACACATAGAGGATTTCCTTTTAACAGTTTAAAAAATGCTCTCTCTCCAATTTCAGTGTAAGCTTCATTGCTGGTTTAGCAGACCATTTTATGAAAAAGGACAAATAGAAGTGTTCCTCTCTATACTATATCTTGTATTAGGATATTTATCATAATCTTTCTTTCATTTTCTTTCCAAGTAAGGCTTTTCAGTGAACTTCTGTGGACATTTTTCTGGTTTGCTAATATTCTTGCTTTCTGTATTCGGAAACTGCCTAGTTATAATTCCACTTACAGAAAGGGAGTAAACCCCATAAACTAGAGGAAGAAGAGACAATGGTATACATTTGATGTTAAAATAATTCATTCATTATATACAGGTGACTGTGAGTATATATATTTTACATACATATAAACGTATTAAATATTTTTTCCGTTTTGTGCATAACTTTACTATTTTGTTTTTCATTAGTTAGTAGTTCAACATTAATTTTGGATACATTCCTCTCACGCTTCTTATGATGAGACGAAAATATCATTGAGCTATCCCGGTCAATTCCTCTTTCCTTCCCTGACAGACGGCAATTAATTTGATGTGTATTAAATTTTATGAACTGAAGAGACAAATCAATTCAACCCAGATCCACCAGAATGTTTAGATATCATGTATAACAAGAAATTTGTTGCAGAGCATGGATTCACAGCCAGCTTGGTACCAGTTTTACCTCTTTGGTTTGAAAAGAATATACCTGTGAATTCTAATTGGAAGTTTATGACACAAATATACAAAGGACTTGAAACAGGCAAGGAAACTTAATCAATTTTTACTAAGCATAGAAATACTAGACTAGATTTTCCTCTAAAACCAACCAAACAAAAAACCACGCCCATCCCCAAACCCCCAACAAAGACATCAGTAAAGTCATCAGAAAAAAGTGAACTGTATTAAAGTTAAATAGAAGTTCAGCTGGCTTATTTGAGGAATTGTCAATACTTTCTTACAAGAAAAATAAAAATGCATGTGATTTACTGATTTTATTTATTATATTAACAGAAATTATCTACTATCCAATCCTGTAACCTAGAGTTTTGTTTTTCAGTGATGGTTCCTGAAGACACAAAGAGAAATAACTGGCAAAAATCTGTCTGAAAAGTGTTGGTAGCTGGTCATCTACCACACAGTTGCATTCTTAAGTCTTCTACTCCAGCAATACTATTAAAAGTATCTTCTTTAACCATTATTAGTTGACAGAAAAATCTCCATTGGTGTGTGATAGTATTGGAGAGTCTCAGCATCATGTGTAGAATGTCGAATTACTAAATACAAATGTGAAATTTAGGAAGGCAGGTATCAATTTATCTCTTGCTGAACATCTTAGAATAAAATCTAGTTCTGATAATGTTTTAGGAGGAGCAGATCAAACTGAGGACAATTTTCTTTTGTAGATGTTTTGCGTTAGATTGACTTAAAGACTATCTGAACTAATCTGAAACTGCTTTGTTCTGTTGTTGGATTGTCTTACCAACCCGTTCTGTTCCTCTTCACCTCCTGCTTGCATTTCTGTATCTTGGCTTTGGACTGCTTTGCAGTCATTTCTGTGCTAAGATTTCTGGAGCAGGAAGCAGGAATTTGCCTTGTCATGTCTATGTCTTGACTTCCTCCTGGTATTAATTTCCCAGTTATAAAAAGTTCTGCAACATCAAATGCTAAACAGGATGAAAAAGTTAAATGATTTATGGGATTAGGATATTTGTCCCAAACTGAAGCCACTCACCATCACCGTGGAAGTGTATCTACATTAGTGTAAGTGATGAACGATGATAAATTCCCTCACATCTCAGCTTTTTTGGTTTGTTTTTGTTTGCAAAGCTATTGATGTTTCCATTTTGTTGTCTTGACGAACTTCAGTGAGATAGAAAATACTCTTTTGCTAATCTCAGCTATAATCATAGTGCTGTTGTTTGATTACTGCATAATCTTTATACACGCCGCTGTTGTGCTTTTATTTTTTTTTTTTTTGTTTCAGGAAATAGTTTGCTCCGATACTTTGCCTTCTCTCCTCTTCTCCACTCATTGTCAGACTTTCTGTGAAAGAAGTAAGGTATTTGAAGGAAGGGTTTTCTCTTTCTTTGCCTTGTAAGACCCTGAATAGGATCGCTGCTCTGGTGATACAAATACTAACAAATGACAAACCCTAACTATTATGAGCATACAAACAAAAAAGAACAAGAATTTTTCCACTGTAAATAGATCATCATTGATACATTTCCATCAGCTTAGTCTTGCACCGGAACCTGTAAAACAACATATAACACCTAGAAAATTTTCAGGTGAAATTAGTGTATGGGGAAGGAAAAAGGAACTAATGCAGCTTGACCTTCCTGGTTATAATATAGCTTGAAAGCAAAGAAAAATATGATACACTGTTCTTCCAGGTTTTCACTGGCATCCTCAGCTAATTAATACCTTTCTGGTGTGGAGACTGTTATGAGCTGGTTACTGTATTATGTCAGTTAAGAAAAGCAGCAGCTGTAAACAAATTAGGAAAATTCAATGCTGCTTATCTGAATTCAAAACAAGAAATTAAATTGAGTGTGGGTAATTTAAAATTTGGGCATACTGTAGATAAACAAGGATAAGCAAATATGTACAATATTTGTAAATATATGCAATATTATAAAACATTTTATTTTTAAACCAAATATTTGCTCTATTTAATAGATATCTGTTTATTTTTGCACATGAAATAATTGCTCAATTCTCTGTCTTTATTAAACACTGCATTTAGAAAAGATGTTTATACAAACAAAACCTCAGCTTTGACTATGCCACATTGAATTGTTTAAAAAGTAATCATACCTTCTTTGTAATCTGGTGGCTTGTATTTTAGTTTTTAGTACATAGCCAGACAAATCTATATAGTTTAGAAATATTTAATGCTATTATAGTATAATCTATAAACTTATTGAAATACTTTGGCACAAGATTTTATTGTCATTTTTATTTGATATTTCACAAGAATCCCGTTTCTTTTTTTCCCACCTCCCTTTTTCTCTCCCCAAAGTAGGGCCATTGAGAATGTGTGGATTACCAAAAAGATCTTATACAATAGAGATGTCACATTTTGAAGCTATCTGGAGAAATAACTTGTGCTTTGAAAGGTCACATTCTACTAAAAATAAAAATTCATTCCATCTTATTGTTTTCGGATCTTTAAACAGTATGTCCTGAGCTTCCATATCAGGCAGAAGTAAGTATATCTTTCTTTTTCTTTACCTGCATCTCTAAGGTAAATACTGATTCATTTATGTGGGAAATGCATCTGCCTTCCTCAGGACAACCAGGCAGCTGAAGGTACTTCTTAGAGAGGTGTGTTCACTTGCATAATAAAGTGAAACACTGAAATAGAAACAGCATCTCTTGGGACAACTGCTTCTTATGAAAAACAAATTCATTAGCCTGTGCAGTCAGATTCATACACTTGCAGTTTCCTGGAACTGCCAAGACACGTCAAGCCGTTATTCTTTTTCTGAAGATCATCTGTTGACTCCAACACTTCATTTTAGTCGGAATTGTCATTGCTGAGGGCTGGGTTTTGCATTCCTTTCTTCAGCAATACTCCCAGCAGAGTTTTCTGCTAAGCAAAGTTAGCAGTGTTTTATACAATAGTACATATTCACATGGTTCATCTTGACCTCCCTCTTCAGTCTCAACACAAAAGAATTTTAGATGCAGTGGGAAAGGAGGCAGTACTGTAAAAGAGAGGGGCATGGCAGTGATGGTACAACATACTTTGTTAATGGGCAAGAGTTTACTTATCTTTTGTGAGCCTGGTGTTGTCACTTCAGGTATATCTTTTGTTTCCACTCTATGCAGGCTCATAAAGATGGAAAATACAGTAGACTGTACTTGTGATATAAGGGACACCATTCTTTGTTTTTCATGGTGGTTTTTTTTGGCTCAGTGAGAAACTGGTCTAGTCAGAAAGGCAAATTCCTTTCCCCAATATTTTGTAAATTCTAAAATAAATGCTATAAACACATTAAGTTTGCCAAGCCTCAGTATCCATTACAAAAAAAAAGCACTTTGACAAAGTGCTTTTGTTATTGATTGACTGTGTGGATGTTGCCTGGAAGACATCGGATACAGATCTATCTGTTTCCTGATCTGATTACCAATATAACATTTACAAAGACTCCTTGTTTAGCACAACATAGGTGTTCCACTTACAAGTGGAATTTTTTTCACTTCTTAAATCTGAGAAACTTCAAGGTGGGGGAAAAAAAAAAGAAAAAATGGAACATTGCACCTCTCGTGCCCTACACAAGACAATGATGACCTACCTGGGAAAAATCCCTCACATGTGATGAATTGAGGAACATGCACTCTGTCAGCCTTTGAGTGATCATGGCAATCTTGTATGTTCAACTCTAATTACAGCTGAAAGCAATCAGCAGTCACCTGATTTTCACTGCTGGTAGTAAATCTCCTTATCCAGCTATGAGGAATAGGAAGACTAGTAATTCAAAGCTGTTCAATAGAGGTGTTTCACCTTTGTCCTCAAATGATGGCCATGAGGTACCCCTCAAAAAGACAGGAAGGTTTCTATACCCTGTTTAAACTATCAAGGGAGCAGAGCGGTGAAACCAGAAACAGCATGCCTTTGTTTACCACCATCTAAAGTCCAGGTACCTTTGGAACAAAATGTATTTCTAAAATATTAAGATACAATTAGTAGACAGAATTTATACATATGCAAAAGGAAAGGCATGCCTGTTGTATGTTTTTTGTCTCTAGGGAGTACAAACCTATGGAATTATATACATGTCTATGATGGAATCATTTTCTTCTTTGATGTTCATAGTATGTTATAGAAAAACAAAGTATTACTTTGAGTGAGAAAATCACTTCATAGCATAGCTATGTGAATCTCTGTACACTCAATAAGGCTTGCTGTGAGAAAGAATCGCTTTGGCTCTCTGGGGGGAAAAATAAATAATTAAAAGAGACTGATTATATAGCTAATATTATATTATGCAAATATGCAACCCAAGGAGGTTTGACACACAATGCATTGTTTTATATGCTGTTTAAAGGCACCTTATCTTTCTGTTTTGTTATTTGTAGGTTAGACTGTGTGTTTGTTTATGCAGCTGCATATCCAGAGAGAACTGAGGGGCTGCTACTCGCCTTGGTGTCTCAGCCCGCACTTTGAACTGCTTGAAAAGGGGATCTGGTACGAAAGCAGGACTTAGCGTGCTCTTGTAGATAACATGAACTTCAGCCTAAGCTGAGAGCCCTGGTGCAACTTCCAGAAGAGGGAATGAATACTTCACTCTTGGAAGTTTGATTTGTTCTTTGGGTGATGGGTCAAGTGAAAGAATGTTTGTCAAGGACAATTTTACAATAGATTCCTGTTAAAGTATAGTGATGAGTCACCATATCTATTTACAACAAAATGATAAATAGAGATACTTTTCAATGCAGAACCTCTCTTTCTTAACAAAGAGGGTTGAATTTAAAAGACAAGGAAGTCCTCATTCAGAAAGACGTCAAAAAGATTCCAAGATGAACTAATATGAATTCCTAAACTACGAATTTTGTTTCAGTGTTATTTTCTATAAGACAACATTTAATCATATAAGCTGCATCGTCAGTGTGGGTTCCACACCTCAGTTTATGCCAGGTATCATCAGGGAGTCCCAAAGAAGCCTAATTCTGGAAACATACAGAATTAATGAGTACTTCTGGTGGCAGTCCTCAAGGCTAGCAATGTATTTTTGATCTTGCCTTTGATTTGCTAACTTTTTCAAATGTAGTTTTCATCCTAGTTCATGCTAGTGTCAGTGTATGTGAGAACTAAATCAGCGTTTGTTCATCCAGTGTTGCTTCCACCAGATGGAACTGTGGCGTTCAGCCTGTCCTGGGGATAGCTGTCACAGAAACAGTAAAGAGTCATCAGCTGGTGACGGCTTTTGGATAGCACTGACATGGATCAGATAAAATCTGTGAATTGAAGACTTCTATTTTGTGTCATTAATTTGTTACAAGTTACTGGTTTTTTTTTAAATATTAATCTAAGTTATTAATTTATGCAAAATTTTCTATAAATGCAAAATTTTCTATGCATGTATTACACTTCTGTATATGTGCAGGAAAAAAAAAAAAAGCTGGAATTAATCATAGATACAGCTCCATAGCTTTGGGAAAACCAGCAGCTCATCACATCTTCCCATTAGGACAGGAGAATAGTAGAGATTTATCATCTTGTCTTTCACAAGGGTAGATGTTAGAGCACAGTGGACTGAGATGCCAGCAAAAAGTAGTTGGAGACTGTACTGGTATCTTAGCATATGTTTCTGAAATGCTTTCTGTAATCAAACAACGAATGGCTCATGATCTGTTGTGAAGCCACTGATGGATTATCTCTCAACCCCCCTACCATGATGAGTAAAAGCTCTGGAAAAGACTGCTAAATTATAAAAGAGTTTCCTAAAAATTCAGCACCAGCAGATTATCTTTGAAGTGAACTTTCTTTAGTATTTTTCTGATTTCATGTGACTGGGAAGAATTCTCTCTTTATGAAAGGTCTTTTACCCCAGAGCCAAGATGCTGATGGCTGATGAAAGTGTTACAGAGCCTTGTTACATTCAGCAGCTTAGAAGCCAATGAAAATTAATTTTTGTCTTTTTGCACTGTTTTTTTTCTTTCCTCCAGAGGTCTTTGCTATTGGCAGGGTAAGCTGTTAAATGCTTCTTTAATCTGAATCAGAAGACTTTTCACACAAGGTTTAATATTTTTCTTTTTAAGTAGCCTGTTATCAATTGAAAGAAGGCTGAGAACTAGAGAGGCTTCATTTACCTTACCAATGACAAGAACCGAGCGGAAAAAAAGTAATTTCAATGTACTATTGACAAGTGTTGCAGCTTCCTGTGATTAAAAGCTGCATTACATGTGGACAGCAGTAGTGGACACTATTGTTTGAAAACTGTGGCCATATACAGTACTTTAATAGAGCTGTAAACACATGGGTGATCAATACAAAGTAAGATTTTTTAGAACTAAGATTTCAAGTGAAAGAACAGACGGGTGAGAAGCAAGAGAACCTTTATGCCTTGTTTGGGAAGAAGACAGCAATTCTTGGACTTCGGTCTTTTCGTCATTGCCCTGGCAGATCCAAGATCATCAGTTTTAAGCAGTGGCATTGGAAAGTTTTTTAGATGGTTTGCTGAGGAGCAATTTTGGAAACTACTTCATTGTACTTCTATCACTCTTTCATTAAGAAACAATTCATAGTGAGGCAGAACATTGCAAGTTGAGGATTGCTTCCTCTCTTTTTCAGGCCTTACATTGCAGTGAACCACTGCATGACAAGAGCCTTAGGCATTTTAGGAGCCCCTATGGTGTCTACACATCAATGTCAGCTTTTTTAACTTTCCAACTTGAACTAATTTCTTGCTCTTCCTTGTCTTCACTACTACCTTATAGAAGACAGACGCAACACTGTGACCTGCTTTGACAGACATTTAACTGTTGCTTTTTCATGTGTCTTGCTGTTCTTACCAAAGCTGAAATCTGAATATCCCGGCAGAGCAGTTGAAGACCTATAAGCTGGTACAACAAACTAATGCTGTTACAAAATTAAACTATAGTGCTGAGGTTTATGTGGAGCAATCTACTTCAATTACTTGAGAAGATGCAGATTTTTCCTATGCAGGCTGTATTTCTCCTTGAAGAATACCTGTTTTCTGTCTCCATTACTTGTATCCTGACTGATCTAACCACAAATCTCATTATTTTCCCAAAACAATCAGCTTTCAGGTGTGCTTCAGTTACAACCAGGAAGCTTTTATTATGCCAAGTGTCTTTAATAAAAAAATAAAAAAGAAGTGCTTTTTTGAAAACGTATATGGTGAAGATATCCTTAAATGAATTAACAGGTTCTTAATTTTCCCTAATATTTAGACGCTCTCTGTCACAGCACAACTTTCTTCTTCTTACTTTTCACTAACACCCTACCTCTCTCAAATAAGGTGTGAATTAGTCTTTCTTGCCTAATTTAGTCTTGTGTGTGTTCATGTCAATACACCTCTCTGTTTTGTATACTCTTGTAATAAAATGCGTAATTTATGATGTACTGATGTTCCACTCAAAATTAAACCACGCTTTTTTTAGCCTCACAGCTGTCCTTCTACACTTTACAGACCCACAGTTCTTATTATTTCCAAATCAAAGGAAGAAGCAACCTTTGCACATGATACCCATGGAGATTACACGATCTGGGACAAAGCATGAAGATGGTTGCAAACTGGATCTCTAATTTGAAGGTAATTGCACTCTTAGCTGTAAAGTGATCATAGTAATCGGTAATATGAGAGTCAGATTCACTAGCGATCTCTCACTATATTATTAACCAAGGCAAAAAACCCACATGAAACATATACATCAATTTGGAACCATATTTCAGTAATGGCAGAGATCTTACTCTGTTGTGCAATTGCAGGGGCCTTCTAAGTCATTCTGTGTCCAGTAATGTAGCTTTTGTGTGCTAAATTTAGGCATCCACCATGAGGTTAGTGGCCTTTTGCTTTTGGGTCTTATGGCAGTGCATACTTTTTTCCCAAGTACTTCCTACAGCAGTTATTATCAGTAGAGGTGAACCAGTTGGAAGAAGTGGAGAGCATTAATGTAGAATTTATGGTGGCCTGAGTGTTTGCTGTGTGCTGCTGAGAAACTGCTGGTATTTTGAGTGCCCGTTGTCTAGTTCTGTTAAAATCAGTTAGGCACAGGAGAGTGGTGAGAATGTCAGAGGTTATCAACGGTAAGTCTGGCCTGAGCGTTTTGTTTCCTTAATTGCAACAGAGGCCATTTTGGCAACAGCTCTGTAGCAGATAAGGCATGACAAGCCTGTGTTCACAGTGGCCTCCTGGTTGAAGATTTTCAAGCTCTCTGAAAGCTTGGGTTTTGAGGATAGCATTCTTTTCCTTTTGAGCAAATCTGCTGATAATGTTTGGGTTTGCAGGCTTGTTCTTATTGTGTTTTATTTCAGGGCATTATAAACTAGCTGTTATAACAATAAGTTATTATTTAAATGATATATGTCTGTTTATGTGCAAGTGTCTGTATCACTGAATAAACATGATCAAGTAAAATAATGCCTATTATTCCTACTTTTGGTGATATACAAAGTTTCTAGAACTGCAGCATTGGTATCATTTCATTTGAAGTGACATCGGATTGCACCAGGAAGGGAAGTTACATTTCTGAACATCACTTATTTGGGTGCCCTAGCTGTAAATGAGCTGTACTGTATTTCACTAGTGAAGAAACTTCACATACAAAAGCATATTAAATGTAGGTGCATAAACAAAAGAAAATGCACCTATGAGTTTTCGTGTCTCACTTCAACTACTTACAGATATAAATGTAAAGACCAGCAAACCAAGGTCCCACATGGGTTTGTACAAGTCCTAATGTCTATGCATTCCTGAAACAATGACTTAATTGAACTTCTTTTGGTTGGTTCTGTAAGATAATAATATTCTTTAGTCAATCAGTCACTGAAAGCTAATTCAATGAATTTGATTAATGTTTGGAATAGTCTTAATTTTATTTAACAGATTCCCAAATCCAGGTAATTAAGGTTTAAATACCCGTGGAAATTGCTTAGAAAAATATTGAAGGTTGCATGAACTTTTGTTGCATATTGGTAAAGTTAAAACCTTGTCATGAGACTGCCTTTCTGAAGAGGTAAACTATGGTTAAGAAGCCAGTTCATGGTAAGCTCTCCATCACACTTAAGAGCAAGCCAAAAAGGAAAAATAAAAACCAAACCCCAAACATTGCCCCCCCATCATGTCACACAGGTGTATGTCATTGCTGTGTTAGGTGGGATTTATGATTCCACCAGCTATGTTAGGGTATGGAGGCGAGGGTTAACATGACTGTCTGTGTGATGGCCTTAGATGTGACCCTGCCGCTCTTTTTGAGCTGTTGGAAGACATTGCATTGCTGTTCTATACAAGTAGCTCAGAAATATCAAGTGAAAAAGAGCTCTAAATACCTCTTCCTTCAGCCTAGTGTGGATGTTCTACTGGAAAATATCTTGAAGATATTGGTTTTGGACATAAAAAGCAATAAAAGTTTGCTACATTTGTTATATTACAGTGTCCTAAAAACTCAGATGTCCATCAGCCCAGGGGATGACGTGAGCACAGTAGTGACCCAATTTCAACCATTTTTCCAGGGAGATAATGGAAAGGATAAGAAATGGACTCTGAACAGGCTAGAAATAATGAAATGACACATACAGATTTGAAAAAATATAGTGAACTATATGCAGACAGATTTCAGCCAAATATATGGTCACAAGCTTCTCACTCGTGGTTAAATTTATACACTACCACTTGACAAAATGCGAAGATGAGTAATGCAGTGTGAGGTATAGCACATTCCTTTTAGGGCAGGTAAGGACACAGCTGTTCACTCTGTCTTCCAGCAATACTGATGTTTGGTAGTATAACAGACAATTCTTGACTTACATGTAGGAAGAAGGGAGGAAAAAAGTGTGAATGAAAATGTTAACTTTCTGTAAAACTCAAAAAAGGCTCAGCAGAAATTCAGGCCTGCTCTTATTTTAGCTGATCTGATTAACCTATTTATAATACTCCTACTACTATTACTAATGACTGATTATGTGACTCCTTTGAAGTTCTTTGAAGGATGTCTGATCCTAAAAACCATGCCAAGTTCTGCATAGTTAAGCTTGTCTGCCGTAGGCTTTTGTACCCATTATAACCAATTCCCTGGAACTATTCAATGTTCTGGAGCCCCTACACCTTCCCCCATGAGCTTCCTTCAATCTCCGGGGACTCCTTTATGGTATAGCTTCCTTCCTGAGGAACAGCGCTCTTGCAAAGAATAAATTTTGACTACCAAAACTGATGGGAGATTTAGAAGAAAAACAACATCGTCTTCAAGAAGACCCATGATGGCTTGATGCCTAGGCTTCATAACAGCGTTGACCCCAGAGGCATAAAACTGGAGCTGCTGAAGGATAATTCTGAGCCAGGCTTGATGAGTCTTGTATTTAATTTTTGCCTAAGTGAGAGAGAAGGAACTGTTTTTAGGTTGTTTTTCTTCCACCCCCCACCCCCTCAGATATTTTTAACCGATGCAAATAACCGCTTGTTTCTACCAGAGTGGTTGACGCCTCTGAAATGGTCATTTTTCCTTTTCATTTTTTCTGCCAGTGGTCAAATCTAGCATTAGGGTGCAATGTGAGTTCCCTGCAGGAAAGCCACTGAACAGAAGATTGTACAACCTGTGTAGAAGACCGCTGTGTTACAGTTTCTCTCTTACCTGTACATTGTGGGTGCAGGAGTCTTTCGGTGTACACCATGGGCACTTCCCAACCCCAGTGCACCACTACCTTCCCACTTCACCCACTCTTCATCCACCTTCTGGCTTCCCCAGAAATGCAAGGAAGCAAGAGGTCTGGAGGAAGCATCCTGAACAGGTACCTTATTGGGATGATATCTGTATCCTGAGGTAAGCAAACACAGCTTCCCTGAATTTGGTATGCAGATCTTATCACAGTAAAGATTATACAGGTATATCTATCAGGAAGAATTCTTCAAATACAATCACAATTTGGGCCACTTCTGAAATTTCTGCTGCACCTCTGGGTAACAAAGTAGGGTGCAGTTTGTAACCAAAAGATGGTGGGTTTTTTTCTAAGTAGGACAGATACAAGAAGTCACTATTATGGATGACCCCAGGTGTTTTAAAATATTTTGGCATTAAAAAACCTTCTGTATTTATTTATATCTATTAAAAGACTCAGACTATTTCAAGATTAAGTAAAGCCATTGAAGACCTTGTAGAAGGTCTTGCTAGTCAAAAAAATAATAATAAAGACTTAGCTCCAAAGTCTTGAAGAAATGTCCTCAAAAGATTGAGAAACTCTTTATTCCTCACTTGACTAGACTGAAACTTTCATATATCTATATAAATGTGCTTATAAATATTTTGAGAATACAACAATAAAAAGATTGTACATCTGAAATGAAAGTTATATCAGCAAAGACACATGCCTGCCACACTCTTTGTGTGAAGTCCCTGCAAGAATAAGATGCATTAGGAATTCAAGATAAGGCCCCAGAGTTCAACAGGACACCAATTACTGTGTATGAGTTATGAAGTACTCCTATTGTTTCCCTCTGAAATATTTTTTGCGTGAGTTTAGTACACATGAAAGATATGAGAATGACAGCTCTGGAGAATGAAGATTTCTGTTTATCTGTATAACAGGCAAAAAAGCAAGCAGGCAACAGAGAAATGAGCTTCCTCAGCACAGTTCTGGAAGAAAATCTCTACAAGTGGGAGCATATATTTTGACCTTTATTAAATAATCTGAAGAAACCATACAGGCACAGTGAGTCCAAATAATCACATTCTCTAAACGTATCCTGCATACAAACCTAGTTACGTCTATTCACAGTTGCTTTGGTTATTTAAAAAAAAAAGACAAAGGGAGCCCCCTCTAGAATATTCACAAACAACTAAAAAGGATATTATCCTCTTTTTTTTTTATGTACTCCAACACTTCAGTTGTCATGCTTACTCAGCCTTTGACCTTTCTGTTCACACTGCTACAGTGCCATTAGTGCCAAAATATTTTTTTTCTAGTTTGCAGAAGCAACCACCTCCACAGCAACTCCAAAAACCCTGCAGCTGAAATACAACCGCTGGACTGTAACAATGATACAACAAAGCAACAGGAACTGGGCAATAGTTGTATTGTCACTAGAAGTCCATGCCATGACTTTAGAGTTTTTCTAGCTGTTTTGGTAACACAATGGCAGGAAGCCAGTTCACTGAGCAAGGCTGTTTCTGTGGTTTGTTTATTACCCTTTTTTCTTTTCTTCTTTTTTTCTGATTCACATCAGCAGCAGGTACATAGTGCTGGTGACCAGGCCACTCTCTGATCTTGGTTCTGTGGCACTTTTGCACATGTCTAAGAGAGCAAATGAATAGTCATACATTAACATGTAGGTGCCATCCTAGTGCAACTTAGTCTTTCAGACACAATAATCACCCTTTTTTATACCTAATTCTAAGTTTTAATGGAGACTGCCAGCAGCTAGAAAGCAAGCTATTTTTCCCTAGAAACCCTCGGATAAATTATAAGACATGAACGCCACTCAGTGCGATTTTGCAAACAAGACTAAGCAAAAATTAATGGCCATCACTTGAATGGCTGTATGTTTTGAGGAAAATATGCTCCAGGGCATATTTGCATTTGCAAATTAACAATTAATCACCTTGAAACACCCCAGTGTGGACAGAGAAGGATGGCACCACTCCAACAGTACAGCTGTTGGAGAAACCTTTAATTATCTGTATCACTCCGAATCATCGACAATGTGGAAGGGAGGGCTTGTCCTGCTCCCGTTTCAAACGGGTGCTTTTAGATGGCTCACATTTTCCTCTGCAACTTTCTTGAAAGACACCACAGTCCCCCTTTGATCATCCTATTTTGTAATCAATAGCCTCGTGTTTCATTATATAGGATCCAGGCATCTCTGGACAGTATTGTTATAAATCTTGATGGATGACAGAACATTAAATGAATTGCTGTAAATTTTAAGTGGCTGTATTCTGGCACTGCTGAAGATACTCAGCAAGCATGTAAAATGAGATGGCAAATGCTAAGCAAAATCATAGTAATAACTGAAATCAGAGGTCTGATTAAATAATAGACATATTTTTTTGTTGCTGAATTTTAGTTTCCCATATCAAGGAAAGGAAATAAAATATAGATGGAAAGAAATTTTTATATTTTGACAGCGTGACAGTGTGGTTTTTTGCATCACACTGGATTAGTTGCAATAAAATGCTTTCCTTCCTTTCTGCGGTTTAGACTTCATGATTCGGGACGTCTTTTGCAGTCCTGTGTTTCTCTCTTTTTTTCATCCTTTCTTTGAAGAGAACAAAGACTTTTAATTTTAGGTGAACTAATCATAAATAAACCCCAAACATGTGTCTTTACTGTAGGCTGTTGTATAAAATTGGATTGATCTTCAAGCATTCTGACCACTGAGAGCTCAGACTAATTTCTGGATGCTAAATCTCTTCAAAATTAGGCTCTGAATGTGCTTTAGTGTGAATTTTGACAGGGATCTTTTGGTGTGCAGTGTGTGATTTAGATGTACAAGATTTGAGACTGAGATAATCAGTGTGTGGCAGTCTACATAAACATATCTTTAGCTTTAAGCACCTGAGCAGTCAATCTGGTTTCAGATCTTATGCCTAAGACTAAGGCTGCGCTTATGTGGAATAAACATGCACTTTGTTAGAATAGGGCATGAGGGTGCATTTCACAACAATGAAAGTAAAATGTATCAGTCACAAAGATGACACGTCATTTGCTTCAAAACAATGTATGCAGTGTTTCCTATGAAATGTTTATGGCACTTCTTGCCTTGGGGCCTTTGCTTCTGCTTTGTCACTCACCTGGTAAGTTCCTCTGCTTGGGGCCCACATTCTGTCAAATCCGTTATTTGGAAATGTCACCAGAGCAATGACGTAAGAGGGAGGTAAGAAGCTGACATATAAGGCTGCATACAGCAAAGCTCTGTTGCTCACGAATGATCTGTGATAGGTAGCTATGACAGGAACAGCAAAACCTCTCTCTTTTAAACACAGTGAGATCAGCTCATGTGAAAGTGATAAGCTCCTAATTCCGGACTTGTGACAATACATTTTATAGTGTCTATCTTTCCACACAAAGATTTGGGCTTGATTCAAAGTACGTTTATAGCTATCTTAAACCAGTATGACTGTGGATTTCAGTGGCTTGGTCTTATTTCAGATTTGAGTAGTGATCACTAACTAATCTGTTACACCAGTTTTATGCTAATGAATCGGACTCTAATTCTAAAATGATATCTGCCATCTTTTCATTCTACTGTACATCACCTGGCAGCTGCATATGTAGTTGCTATGTAATTTATGCTTTGCAGGTGTCAGTAACTCCATGTCAGAAAACAGAAAGATGCTTGGATGTATTTGGTAATTACTGTGTTACTAACAGGGTAATTGCACACTTATTTCTGCCTACAAATTACATGGTAGTCGCACTCAGAATTACTATTAAAGACATCTTCAGCAGTTGCTAGTGAATAATTGCTTTTTAATTACAATATAATTACATTCTTATTACTGTCTGGTAGAATAAAGCACTGCTTGATTTTGTATACTTTGTGGCATTGTCACAGCAGCCAAAAGTCCATGGGTGTCATTCGCATAAACACTGCTTGTGGCAACTCACCAAAATGTTTGAAAGTGCTTTTACCTAAGAATAGGAAAAGACTATCTCTAAGGACATGGTACCCTTCTTTGAGTTAACAGTTTGTCATGTTAGTAAAGCCCCTCTCAGTTAAGGTTCAGCCTGCCATGGTTTTCAAATATCGTTGTGACTTCTTTGTTTTAAGCTGACAGAAACGGTATCCACAGGTAGACCAAGGATAAGAGTTCGCACAGGAGCCTCCAGCAAGAAAATTCCAGCCCAAAGCTCCAAGTAACTGCATGACACTTTCCCATTGACTGTAATGAATTGTCATCCAACGGCTGACTCTATGCTGCCCTACTGTAGTCTGTTTGGCTATGAATTTAAGAGCTGAGCTAGCGTAAAGCAACACTTGCCATGAGTTCCAGGCCTACAAAAGAAGATGAAAGTCAAAGTTTGACTTGTTCCTCGCGATTGACAGCTTCTGACAAATGGCAACACATAAACCTCAGGTGTCTAAAGGTTTAGAAAGAGCAGTGTTTTATTCACCTAATTGTGGTGTATAAAAAAAGTAGTAAGTATCATTAACTTTCACTCTGTCTTTGTTTATAAGCAGTGGAGAGCAGCAGAATATTCAAAAGGTAGATCTGATTTCAGGGAGGTCCACCCAAAAGGAATCCCAGGGAATACAACTGACTCAGTCTACACATCACACCAGGAGAAAACCCTTCTCCAGATCCATGGAGAAAAAAGCCTTTTACTGGCTTGAGATCAGATTCTGCTAATATTTCCTGAACTTTCTCAGCAAGGGGTATTTTCTTCACCGAGCCTAGCCTAGGGGAGCTAGAGGCTTTTAGCTACAGCATCACCTTATCAAGAACCATGGCCTCACTGAGATATTGTAAATCATGATTAAATACTTTACTGTAAGATTTTAGAGTCTGTTTTACTGCAGATACAACAGGAAAATTAAATGAGTTTCAATTAATCATCAAGATCTTGATAGCCTGAGTTCTGCAGAGTGTTAATCACAATTTAAACAAATAGGTAGCATTTTCAACCATTTAGAGCATGGTGTGCTGTTCAACTTGCTTTACAAATGAATGAAATTCTTCCTGGAAAAACAAAACAAACTAAACATAACCAAGCACTTGAGAAACTCAATCTCTGTTTTGACTTCTGCATTGTAAAAAAAACTTTCTGTTTGCTAGTTTGTCATTCTCCCTAGTGGCACTTTCAGGCAGTGCTTATTCACATACCTTGCCACTTTCAATAACGCACTGATTTGCAGATAATGGGGAAAATATTTTCTATCTATCTCAAGTTTCAACCTGAATCTGATCTTTCATACAGGCAGACAGTGAAATGATTAAATGTAATAAAGATCTAAAGGTTTCTAGCTAATCATAGGTATTGAAAGAAGATAAATACTTTCAGTTAACATTCAGCTACATTTTCATAAAGTCCTTCTAGTTGTCCATTCTGCTTGCATTTTGTCCTCTCAAGGATAGTTTATGCCTTGCTCACAAATTCTCTTATTAATAGAAGAAGTTGCAATTCAAAGAGCCGTCAACAGTCACTGTGAACAGAGTCACCAAAACTATTTTCTTTTTCACTTAATCCTTTGATTTGAGTTCATTTAATCTAACTTGAAGGGCTGGCAAAATAACAATAAGCTAAAATACTGGATTTGTTTGTTCTTAACTGATAATACATTTTGTCTGAGATCAGAATTTTCAAAATGACTTAGCATGCATAACATATTGGCAGTTTTTATTTTCAGAGACCTCCTTTTTAATCTAAAATATTGCAGTTTATTTTTGAAACTGAATTGGTGGGGTGGACAAAAAAACTGCAGTCCACTCAGTGGTATTGCAAATACTTCAATGGGAAATGCAACTTTTGAAAGCAGTATCATTTGCTAAAGGACATTTGCTAGCAGAGAGAAGCATGAGACAGAACTATTGTCTCAGCTCAACTCTGCAGTCTCAGCTCAACTCTGCAGCACAGTAAAGTCTAGAGCGTGTGTGTGTTTGGGATTTAGAAATTAAAGATCTTCTACTGAAATGCTATGATGAGATTTGAGTGTTTAAGTAAACAAGGAACTGCTGGACTCCCAATATTCTCAGAAGCCAACATCAAATGTATAAAACAATGCTTTCTTCATGGTCTTTGGGATGCTTAGCATGATTTCGCTGAAGTGTATTTATGCTTTCTTTATACTGGAAGTTTTCACTAACTTTTTGTCTTTCTAGTGTTGGAAAACTGGTTTTGATCTTTGCTTGTGATCCACCCAGTACCTAGATCTAGATAAATCTGCATCGTGGTTTGTAAAAGCTAGGAAGGGTTAACTGGAATTTCTGACTCTACTGGCAGAGAAGTGCAGTCATGAGGGCTCCCCATTTTGGAGTTAGATCTCCAGCTAGAGGGTACGTGCTCAAACACAACAGCTTCTTGGAATAAACTTTTTCACCTTGAAAGCTTTTTGCTGAAGCAGCAATCTTCTGTCAAGAGCATCGAAGCAGAGTGATATATAGCGTGGAGAGAAGCAGCAGCTGATCTGGAAAAAGGCCCATTTCAACTTGACGCATTCATCCTAAAAAGATCAAGTAAAACTTTCAACCTATATACTCTTGATTCATGCATGCTCCATTACTGGAAGAACTGAACCTTGAGTAGTTCCACTAATCAAAAGAAACATAAAATCAAAACATAGGATGAAAATAAAGAAGACTATGGAAAAATCTGGTGGACTGAGGCAAAAGACTGCAAAGAAGGAGACATGAGTTTGCAGCTTGCTTCTGTCTTACATTTATGACATTTGAACAAGTCATTTAAGTTTTCTGTACTTCAGTACCCCACTTACGACACAGGAATAGCAACCCTTCCTCAGTTTCCCTTTTCTGCCCTGTCTATTCAGCCTGTCAGATGTTTGGCACATGGGCTCATCTCTCAGTGTCTAATTACAACGTTCCAGTTTGATGGGGATGTCTGGCTGACACACGTAATTGATGCCAATAATGCGAGTCAGAGGTGTTTTACACAGGCATTTCCTGTGTGGTCAGGATTTACAGCAAGTGATCATAAATGGCAAACACAGTGTTACCCCCTCATTCCCTCTCCACACAACCTTTGAGTCCGGTTTCTGTTTTTTTGCTGAACTGTCTTAGCGTGCAGTTAGGAGCCTCCTTTTTAAAGTCTACTTTTGATTCGATCTCTTTGTGTCTGACTATGTGTTCAGGGTTTCTTGAAATTTCTGTCTATGTAGACTTGACGTTTACAGATATGCCTCCTTTCCTAAGCATAGTATTGCAAGCTTTCCTGTAGCCCCATTAAAAGAAATAAAAAAGACACTAGAGTTTAATTAGGCTAGTGTCATGTATACAGTTGGTTTGGTCTTTACTATTAACATTAATAGAGAGCCTTATTTACTTAACAGTGTCTGTGTGCTGTATCTGTGCATGGTCTGGGCAGAAAGGCTCAGGGGGAAAGGATATTCTGAAGAAAGTTGGTGTGAATGGAGTTCTCTGCAAAATACAGACGTGGCACATCTTGTACCTGTTTTATGTGTCAGACACTTTATGGGAGGAAGTAGAAAATGCAGCTGGAGATGAGGAGCAGCACGGGAAAGAGAGGGGCATGGGTAAAGCCTCGAAGGTGGAAAAGCCTGAAGTGTATGAAGAGCAGCTAATTTGGTAGGCTGTATTGTCTGAGCAGGCAGTGATGGGAGGCAAGAGAATAGGGAGGGAAAACTGGAGGTGAAGATGAGTGCTTTTAGTTTTAATTGGATGGGGAATCCAGGAGGAAGGTGCCAGCAAGCAGCACCCAGGCAGCCATTCACTTTCAGTGTGTTCTTCTTGCCCTTTTCAAAAAGCTACCTGTCTTCACCAAATGTTCAGAATTTCTTTTACAAACATTGTCACAAAGACATATACGATCAGTTGTCTATAAATTGAAGCTTGCCTATGATACTTTCCTCTAACTGTGGATTTGGACACCATAGAGGAAAAAGATGTATTGCATGCGCACACTATACAGAAAAATCTGTTTACAAACAACCAGACGCTGCCTAACAAAGAGTGTTACATCATATCCAGAAAGAAAGAATAATTTCAGGCTGTCAGCATCATTTTAATTTTATTATAAAATGCCTCTAAAATGTGTTGTGACTAATCATATGAAAAGTTAACATTTATTTTTCAATGGGTGGACTTAGGTAGGCATAAGAAAGAATACACTCTCAACTAGTAAATCATTTTTATATTAGCCAAAGCAAAATCTTCACAGTGAATGTATGTAAATCACTAACTTTCAGTGCACCAAAGGGAATGTACTTCATGCTATAACTTAAATACTAATGAAATCAAGTGAAAATGATAGTCATTAGTCAGCTGTGCCTTGATAGGGTTCCCTGTGGACTGATATAAATTCACCATTACAGATGGATTCTCTCACAGTCCACAGTGAGCATTTAATCCTTCTGCAAAGCAGATTTAAATTTGATGTTTAATATGTGGTTTTTTCATTTCAGGTCTCTTATGTTTCCATATTTGCAGCTTGTGTTTAATCTTTTTTAAGTCACTCTAAGTTTTTTATCTGCATTCTCTCGGTTTTATGTGCATATTATTGGTCTATGCGAATCATACAGCCACAGGTATTAATGATAATCAGTGGAAGTGAACTAATTAGCACACAGCTCAGAATAATGATGTCTCTTACAAGCCAAATGACCCACTTTGGTTTCAGTTCATAAAAGGAATGTGTTACCCAATAGAAATTTAGGGGTAGCGTTTTGAATGTTATCCAAGCAAAGGACAGCTATAACCATTCCTCAGCTCTTTCCTTAGATTAAAATAACTTTAAATACTTTTCCAGCACCTTATTCTGACAGATTATTTGAAAATAAGGCAGCAGAGGCTCACAGGTGTGCACAAACACACACATTCACACATGAAACTTCTGAAATCTTAACTGAGGTCCTCTGAGAGGAGTGAGGAATGAGATTCTTGCCAGAATTCTTCTGAGTCAAATCCTACTGCTTGGTATCAGGAGTATATGCTACCCACTCAAGTTTTGTTCTAATGCTACCTCCTCATTCCCTTACAATTTTGTCAGATCTGCATAGGAAACACCAGTGGAGCAACACCAAACTTTGCTTTGAACAGAATCTTTACTCAGAGAAAACTCCTACAGAAATGAATAGGACCCCTTCCTCACATCGGAAAAAAACAGAAAAGAATGGAAAATTCATAGCATTTCTTAGGAATATTGTGCTATCTCCAGTTTTTCTTGGCATACTACTATGTCTAGATAATATTCAGTATTAGACAATTGCCAGACTATGGAAGGAACAAAGCACAGTAGCAGTGTCCCATGTGTGCTCTGCCCTTGTATAATTGGAAGGGAAATCTCTAGGAGTAATGATAATTATTGTGAGCTGTGTGTTATATAGTGTTATAAATTATAAATCATAAGGCTATGTAAAGCCAAACCGGAGAATGAACATAAACATGGACTACGGATTGTCTATATGCTTAATAGTCAATATGTTCCCTGTCTAAGTTTTGGCTCTTGCAAGCCAGCACTTTCCAGCAGAACAATCAGGCATGGTTCAGGGCATGGCTGTATCATTCTCAAAAGGCAGCATGGACAAGGTAGCACAAGATGTGGTTCCCTCCAAACACGCAGAGTAAAGTTCAGTCCCTGAAATGCCCCTCCATATCTTCATTTTATCCTTAGGCATGCAAAATATGTCCCCCTGCCCTCTAGCCTTCCATCCTACCAAGCTGGTACTTTTCTTCATTTATTTAACACAGATGTACATTAAATGTCTTCTGCCTAGTCGATCTTTATACAACCCCCCCATATTATTACAAACTTATAAGAACTCCTTTTAGTACTGGATTTGAAGCATACCATGATGGTGGTGGTGTTGACGACACCACTGTGGCAGACAGACATACAACAGTTGTTCTCTGCTTCTTTCATAAACACTCAGACCTGATCTGATATCGCTTGGCAGACGGAGTGCTGTTCTCCTGTTCTTTTGATGGTGTCCAGTCCCTGGTGATGATACAAGCAAGTTGATGTGACTGACTTTCCTCCTAGCAATCAAAATCACACCTCCTCTCTAGCTGGGCTACATTTTCAGTCCTATTACAAGCCATTACAAGTATTATCGGTCTAATCAAGCTCTAGTCAGGAGTTCCCCAACCCTGCTTTAAATTAAACAGTTTATACTGACTGTGTTGAAGAGGAATTAAGCTAATTCCTATTTCCATATTGCAGCAAGATAAATTAGTGGAAAGCATCTTCACATATAACTCACGAAATTGTTACGTCTGAACTTTACCAGCGTGGGAAAAACAGACAGCTTTTGTATAAATCTATTGATTTAGAGCTTTTGGACTGAATTTTCATAAAGTTTGTCTTTTGACCTAGACTACTCTGTGTGCAAAGGTATAAACCATAGACATGTTGCTATTGCTACTAAAAATTTTATCTCAGAGCAATATGCGATTTGCATGCAAAATCCAATCAGAAAGCATTAAAGAGCAAGAGCAAACATCTTAGATCAGCCAGAGTTTTCAGCACGGTCCTGATTTACACAAGACTGGATGAGCAGCTGTGGGCTCGACGCGTGACTCCACCATTGTCATGGTCTTGCTGTGCAGTCTGTCATCCCGCTTCCCCAGGGCTCCATCTCCACAGTGTTTGTTTCCCACTCTTATCTTTCACAGTGGTCTGGCCTCTGCCCTGAGGAGCACTGTTAGGTGGGAAAGCATGGGGTAAGGGAGAGCAGTGAGTGCTTTTGAAACATGATGAATATGCCACTTATGTTCAGTTTACAATTAAACGATGTTGAGGCTAAGTATGCCATTTTATGACACATTTTGTTTTCACAGTTGCTGAGCAGGGGGTGAAGTGAAATTAGTAACCTACCATCTAAATCCACAACAAATAAAAAAAAGCAAACTTAAACTTTTTTTTTTTTTTTTTTTTGGTATGTAGCTACCCTTCCTAACAAATCTAGAGCTGCTGTCTCATAGTTTATGCTGGCCTGATATGAGCTTGTTTTCTGGATGAGTGTGTTGGTTTAATTCTAGAGGCATCTGCCTGCAAAAATGCACAGAAGGAAAAGAGTGTATTAAGATTAGCCACTGCTTAGCAAATACTTGAGGGGGGAATTGTTAGGTCAGATTCTGGTTCAATGTTGTGGACCTACTGGGCTTAAAAGACTAGTTTGGCTGCTAAGGCTCGAAGCCTGAAAAGAAAGCACGAACTCAGGGAGTTCTGATGACAACTCTTTCCTCAGAAGAGACCTCAGTTTTTTAGAGAGCTCAGTCCTTGATGTGGGTATGTAAAGAAACTGGTTTAAGGCACCTGAACCTGGCAAAGGAGAAAGCTTTTTATAAAAAATGAGTATGCACACTATTGATATTTTAAAAAGAAATACGGTACTGACAGGGCAAGGGCTTTTTTGCTACTGATGACATATACACATTTTACTTTAAGAGGGTTTCCAGATGGAAGAAATATAGGCTTCTGAACTCACTTCAACCTATAGATAACTATACCTCAATGTACTTGATATTTTGCTCCAGGGCACTTAAAATGAGATCATTTTAATGATTATGGGGTAATAACTTTGATGTTATACATATATTTATCAATAACATCAATCATAATATATTCTTTCTAACAACCAGGACTTCATGTTTGATGCAATTACTTTTCTTGGGGTATTTCATAGTTTCTGAAGTGATCTCTGGTGGTCAATAATTTCAGTAAAATGGAGAAATAAAAGGAAATGGAGTAATAGAAAAAGTCAATTTTTCAAGGCCAGCTGTAAGACCTATAGTACCAGGTCCCTCTTTTTTATAGCTAGCTTATCTACAGAAGGTGTAGTGATGTCTAAGATGTCAGATGTCAGGCTCAGTTACTTTTCACAGCCTCTCTCATTTGCAGAGTCATAGTGCCAGCATGATCCACTCGCAGATAGTTGGTCTTTCCACCCTCACATACCTCAGACAAACCAAGGTAGCAGCAGCAGTGAGTAACATGAAGCTACAGGAACCAAATGTTCAGCTGGAAAGAAGTGCTGAAGCTAGGGCTTGCTGAGGAGAGGTTTATGGCCTCTAGAAGATATCTTCCAATAAATTTGAGTTGACAAGCTACAAGGGCTATGGCTTTGGCCTTTTTCACAGACAAAGCAAGTTCTCCTCATGCCTGGGCTCGTTAAAAGGGTGGAAAAAATCTGATGGCTAAAATTCTCAGGAATCATTTGCTCTCTCTCCCTGCTCTCTTTCCTCCCCTCAGGCCCTGCACACAGTCTGAAATCAGAATTTACTGCCATTTTGTTCATGATTCAGGAGGCAGTGACCTCCTTTCCCAGAAAAATAATGAATCATCAACACAAAGCACAGTAAAATGTGGTCTTTGAGTGGCCCTTTTTCTATGTCTGGCTATTTATCTAAGGACTGCAAAACACATCATGAGCATTAATGCCCATAAATTAACTGGCAGAAGGTGAGTTGATACTTCTAATCCAGAACAGATTCCTGATGCCTTCAATGGGATCAACTCTATTCTAACCCTACCACCTTCTGGTGGGTTGATTTAGCTGATGAAGAGACACTAGCTTAGCAATGTTTATGAACGTGCTCAAGGTCCTGCATGAGCACTGTGGCAAATCCAGTCATGAATGCAGACAGTTTAACTCCCACACCTGTGCCTCAAATACATTTTCTTGGTATGCTCCATGGATGTTACTCAGACAACTCACAGGAAGCAGATGTTTTTGTCAGAACTGCCATTTTTCTGGCAATAGCGTCATTTCAATGCGATGGCTATTTGAATAGCACAAATGAGTGGGAGCCGCACAACCTCCCTGTGCTTTTGTTGTATTTGTTTGAGAGTTTTCTTTCTGAATTTTAGCTTGAAATTGTATTTTAAAGGCAGTTTCTGGCTCCATTCACAGTAGCACAGCAGTTATTAATTCTGACTGCCCTGCTTCTCTTTTTCTCTTCTCTTTAACAAGTTTTTCACTAGCTTTCATCAGTGCAGATGAGGCTTGTGAACATGGCAAATATGAAATAGATCTGTGAGGCTCACTCATTAGACACATTTTACTTAAATGGGGGTGCAGCTTGCCATGGTGCCAAGCCAGTCAGTGCATACCAGTGAACAGCACAGCCAGACGTGATGAGAGAAGGGAACTGGGGTTTGCTCACTGCTGTGCCTTGTCATCACGCTGCCACATGCTTCGGTGGTTAACCTGTATTACTCACACAAGGCTAGACACATGGAGAGGGTTGTACGGTAGGCAGGATTCAAACATATAAATCCTAAAACTTTAACTTGATCTATGCATAGCTAACCTTAAAACATAAAACATTTACTTAGGCATACAGCTCAGGATCACAATGCTTACTACGCTTTGAGGGTCAAAAGTTTTCTCTTTCCTTGCACAGCGAAGTAATTTGATATGTAATGAAATGCTGCGTGCTGCTGGTCATGTGTGTCTGTACATATAGCTTTATACATACACCTGTATGCATACTCTGCAGCAGTGGTGTGTGTGTCTGCTTATGGCCAATATATGTCACGCACGAAGTGTGTGTATATGCGGTCTGTGCAGAGAGTATCAGGTTTCTCTGAAGCTCTGTGAAATACATGTGTTTTTTTCGTAACTAAGCTGAAGGAGAAAAAAGAGAAGACCAGTACGATACTTTTTTTTCTCCAGCATCTTTGCAATGAAATAACGCAATGTGAATGCTGCTACTGGTCGACAAAAAGTCCTTACACATCTGGTTTGTACCATCTGACATCCCATAGTGTATATCAAATCACTTTCCCTTTAGCCCTCTTTCTTTGCTTGCTTCACTGTTATTCCCATATGTGCAAATTATTTGGCATGCTAGAAAAAGGACCTGGGCAATGACTTTACTAGTGCTAATGAAATATTAATGTTTCCTAGAAAAAATAATAGTTCTTTAAGATATTTTATAGATATTGGAAGAAGAAAAGTGTCCCTTATTAGGTATTTTGTCCATTCTGCAGCCCTGTAAGATGTCTGTAATATTCTTCCCTATTTTGTTTTTGAAAGTTCGTAACTCTAGACCTTATTTGCATCACAAAGACTGCAATAGTGTTAGGGAAGGATATAGCGTACCTCTATTCCTAGATCAAGGAAACTTAAAATTTGATTAATTACATCTCTTTTTATATTAGATCTGCTTAAAAATTCTATTCAAACTATAATGTCATCATTAAGGCTGTTTCAGCATGGCAGAACTGACAATAGATAGTTCCAATATGTAATTAGGACATATAAAAATCTTCACTATAAACAGAATTTTAATACCTACGACATCATCAGAGGAGAGATTTTATTTTATGGATTGCTTTTATCCTATTTTGAGCATCTAGCATGAGCTGGTGTCTTTGTTAAAGTGCAATGAAACAATGACAAGATCAAGTCTACTGGCAACCAAATTGTCTCATGTCAGGAGCAGTTGTGGGCTTTTTTTCCCTATCAGCCTCACATCGTTCTTCAGTGCTAAGGCAATGCTGCAGCAGTTCTGATAAGATATGTAAGATTTAATAGTTTAGACAATATTCCACTCTTATTTAGCCAGTCTCTGTAATTTATTTTCCATTACTGATTTATTTCTTTTCACTAGATGTGAAGATAATAATAGAGCTAACTTATGTGTTGAACGGATAGGTATTAGAAGGGTATTCTTTATCTTTCTGTCCATATGGATTTAGCTAGCATTAATTTTCATTCGCAACCCTGAGTGCAAAAGGCACCCACAGAAATCTCATCCTGATGTTGCTCAGCGTTCTTACTGGAGTACAGAAGTGTCAAATACTATCAGGTACTAAATTAGCAAGGACATTTTCACTGAAATTTATTTCTTGGGTCTTTGGAATCCTTGAAATCACTCAAAGTCCTTGTTGCTTTTCAGGTACCCTATTAATCTTTATAGGGTTTTATTGGCATTGTTGGCTGCAACTTTCCTGCTCTTCTTTCTGGGCAGATGTGAACAGATCACAAAGGGGCAGGGATCCACATCTAATTCAGAAGAATCCACAAAAATCTTATTAAAAGCAGTCATAATCACAAAGTGTAAATGAGGCGCAGGGTGCTGAATTATGCCTGGATAAAGATAGCATCTTACTGCTGACTTACCTTTGCTTCTCTCTAAGTGTGATTTAAAATCTAATAAAGAAGTGGTTCAGAGCTGGGTGAGTGATTCATATCAAAACTCAACATCTATCAAAAAAATAATAGTAATAGTGAAAAATAATTTAAAAAAAGGAAGAAAAGGAAAGCAAAAAAGCTTGGAACCAGGAGTAAGGAGTATGGTAGGGGGAGGGAAGGAGGTGGACTGCAATTCTAAGACCCCATTTGCAGGGAAACAAAGAGCAATCAATGTAATAGCAGTATAAAGCAGTCAAAAAAGGACAAAGGCTGCAGTCTGACATCTTTTATTCCTGAGCCCAGGTGGAGCTATAATTGGCAGCCCCAGCTTGGAGACAAATACAGTGCAAAAGAGCTGTTCCCTTGGAAGAGCAGACAAAGAAGTGTCTTGGGTTTTCAGAAGAACAGTCAAAGAATATATCTAGTTCTTTAGGGAGGAAAAAAATTGCAAAAAAAAAAAGTCAAAGTGGCCATGAGGGTATAAAATCTTGGCATGTTATGAAACTTGGAGCTGGAACCTATGAATTCCACAACTGCTTCAGCTCCCTTTACCTTCCTGCTCACAGTCCTTATGGAGTAGCAAGAACAGTCAGCTAAAGAGTGCCTGACATCCTCGCAAAGTGTTGCTGGCCATATCTGCTAATTTGGGTGTCAAACGCTGACCCCTCTGTTCACAGTTAACAGGGATGACAGAAAGTCTGGGCAGGATCAGTCGTAATCACTGGCATTTAGATTTAACTCGGGCAGAATGGCTGCTCTCTTGCTACACAAGAAAGAAAAGGCATTTTGCCACTGAGTATCCTCAGACACTGCTCAGAATTGCAGCTGTAAAGCCTCTTCCACAAAGAAGCACACCCAGCCTTTGTGTCAAAATGTGAAAATACCAAACATAGGCAGACAGATAATATATCCTTTTCAGTCATTTACCATCAATACTTTGCTTCTCTATTTTATCCTGGCTTCAAATATGTAAATTTTTTTTTATTAAGTTCATGAAGTACCTCTGAGGTACACACCCTAAAGAACACAGATTTGGCGATAAAGAGTGCTTTATTCCTTTTCTGAAAAAACAGCAACAGACCTCAAGAAAAACATCTGAAAATGTATAAAAGACAGCATCTTGGGAAGAAGAGCAGCATTTACAGCCTCTCCTAATAAACTAGTTTCTTAGGGAATAACTGCATTAAAATTAATCAGACACCTACACTTCAAATTAACCAGCAAAAAATGCTCATTTTCTTTTCAGACACTATATGCAAGTGTGCTGAACTATCATTTACTCAGTGGGGGACACGGATAAAAAAGGAACATAATATAAATGCATTGGTTTACTCCTTTCTTCTGGCCAAGAATAGATCAGGTATAAAGACTTCGTTCTCTGAGATTTTTAGTTTGTAGTCATTGACCTTCTCTTTCAAGTTTTAACGTGAATTTTGGGTGGAAAATATTTTTAACCTCTAAAAAGTTCAGCAATTAGTTGTTGACCTTCCAACAAAAACATGCACATTTATGACCTTAGAAAACCTTTTTAAAGTGTTTTTTTATGTGTGTGTGGGTATGTGTGTGTCTGTATCTGTCTGTGTGTGCAGATTCACGGCACACCTTCAAACAGGATATAGTGACCATATTGGGCTCACTCCAGCATTCTGTTACCAGTAGTGGCCATCAGCAGATGCTTGGAGTAAGTGCAGTGTGTATGTGATGTTTACATGTACTATATTTCTAACATAAGTATTTTCAGCTGAGAGAATTTACTGAGCTGGATGTGGTTCCTGAGTGCTGAATAGTGCTCTCTGTGTTTAGCATTCAAACATTTGTTCAGTGTATTGCTGAACCCATGCAGACCTTTAAAACTTACAAATTTCTTTCCAAAAAAGATAGCTGTTTTTTGGAATTTAACCCATTGGCTAAATCCTGCTGGGATTTAAGTTGCAAGATCATGCAGAGTTGTTCTAGGAAGCTAGTAACTGGTTTCCATATAGATAGAAAACAAACCTTCCGTCGAGTCCTAGTGTCACATCCAGCTGACAGGGGAAAGACTGTGACCACACAGATAGATTAAACACACCTGGATCAATCTCTTTCACGCCAACAAGCACAGGAAACCCTGCATCCATATAGCAATGTATTTCATCCATCAACACAGGGTCACCCCATATGTATTGCCTGTTGGAAATGGTTCTTGTCCTGGCTAATTCTCAAAATATACCTGAAAAATTTTTAGAAAGTGTTAATGTAAGAATGCAAGTTGGCTGGGTCAAAAACATGCAAGAATTGTTTCTAGATGCTTAATATTATAGAGGAACGAGTTCCTGTGCTTAGGAAGATGTCCAGGCACCCTTTGATTTATTACCACGATTGCAGCCTTTGAGAAGCAATAACTGTTGGGAACAGAGTTCCTTGCCTTGTTTCCTAACCTGCCATCGCAATCCTAACTGCTGTTCCTGATGACTTCACTCCGCTCGTGCCTACCCTGCCATGAATCCCTTCTGCTTCTGCATCTTCAGCCTGAACTCTGTGTCTCCTCTTTGGCCTATTGTTTGTGGAGTTTATAGTTAAGTCTCCATGCAGCCTTATAGCCACAATATTTGGTGTTCCATACAAGAAAAATGAAATTCCATTTCATTATTTTCAGTCCAGATTGCGTGATGCAGTCAGTGATGTTCCTCATCTTCAAATGTATCTTGTGAAGTGTAGTCTTTCTTCAGTACAAGGAGAAGAGAAAAGTCTTTAGACGAAGTCACTATGAAGAGAGATGGATGCGTATTTCATGGGTGTTTCCTCATGGTGGGGAAATCACGCAGGTGTGTCCTGCACCTCAAAAATCTATGTCTAAGCTGTACTTTAAGTGCTTCAGAGACTATTATTTGCTTTTGAGGGGAAATGGTATGTCCAGTCTTGTGTCCATATAGCTTGTGTCTGCTCCGCTTGGAAGACAGTGTGTAAGCTTTCAAGCTGCCTAGTGGGAATAGCTCCTGAGAGGTGCTACGCCCTAAACCACAGCCACGCATTGTCTGGCGTGTGCCAAAACTGTGCTGAGGAGTGTGATAGTGATAAAAAAATGCAATGATCTTGGTGCAGTACTTAACTGTATTTCAGACTGTTCCCTGACCTTATTTGATATGGTAGAATAGGTCTAGGTTAAGGTATTCCTCTGTTAACCTCCATACATGTGACCTCTTCGCATGTTCTGTCTACAAAAGTAGCAACAACTGCAAACAGCTGTTTTTTCTGCCTGAGCCTCTCTCAAGTGCAGCAGCAGATTAGGTGTTAGCGTGCCCTCATTCTAATCCCTTTTCTGTTTCAGACAGATCCATATACATCTCACCATGTGTAAAAACCAGGATGTTAAATGTGAGTATCTAATAAAATACATAAAATAGGTCTCAATCTTCTAAATAACATGTCTCGTAAAAGCAAAAAGGGGGAGGGGATGGTAACAGTTGCTACACGTGGAGGTGTTGGTGAGCAGTCAAAGCATCGCATGCGCATAGACCACAGCCCTTGATATCACCTCGGATATGCGCAACCTGATTAGAAGGGTCAGCTCAATGAGTTCAATGAGAAAAATCTGTTTTAAATTCTGTTAAATTCTACTCAACAGGGTAGCTGAATTTTTCACTGACTGACTTTGCTACTGGACCTTCTATTGCTGCTAGGCCTGAATGTCAGCCTGCACTTGTTTGCTTAATGTCATACATCAATTATAAAATGACATGTCTCATTGGAATCAGTGTAACCAGGTCGATGAAATGTACACCATAAAAAACAATTATGATGAAAATTATGGAACGTTTTCTGATGAGTACATACATGGACAGTGATTTGAGACTGTCACTTTGCCACTCATTTTCAATTCTACCTGGTGCTCATTAGGATACTTTGCAACCATTTATCCAGATTTTTCTCCAGCCTCTTTTCCATCTTTACAAGTATAAGACAGGATAATGATGCTGAAGTATATTAATATGTATTAGCTGTATACATGCAACGAACTGAGATATACAGGAAAAACACCTACATGCGCTCATGATTAGACGCATTCCAATATACATGCAAAACCTTGTGATTGCTGATAGTCTTTCTCACTAAATTTTAACTTTTTGTGTAATGCATAAACATATGGTTTCTAAGCATATCTAAAATTATTCTCATATATTTCTTCATGGAATTTATCTTCATGCAAGCATAAAGCATTATGTTTTGTACCAAAAGAGCTTAAAAATTAGCTGCCAGAGTTGGATGCTGAAGACAGGACATGGAAGGAAGGAAGGAAGGAAGGAAGGAAGGAAGGAAGGAAGGAAGGAAGGAAGGAAGGAAGGAAGGAAGGAAGGAGGGAAGGAAGGAAGGAAGGAAGGAAGTTGGGACATTTTTCTGATAAATGCTATGCATTTTATTTTTCACTCATCCAGCCCTGTGCTATTTATCACTTGTGTTTACCTGCTGTACTTGCCACAAAGACTGCAACTTCCTGAGGCAGGGACTGTTTTCTTTGTTATATGTCTGTATACTACATAGTACAATCAATCCTCAATTAGGTGCCTCGGCAGTAGTGTGGGGTAAATAAATAATAACTTTCCACTGTGTGGCCTTTCACGACTGAATTAAAGACAGAATGGGACTGTGAGATAGCTATATTGTAAATTGAAGTCAGTAAGGACAACAGACAAACCTTGATGTGCCTGAATACATCATAAAAATAACATGCAAGAGGTTAATAGTGAAACTTTAATTTGATTCAGAAGAGCCAACAATTGGCAAAGACCTATATTCCCTTTATTTCTTTATATAGTTGGGACGAGCTTCCATACTTGTCAGCCTTGACCCAGCTGTACTTGCTGCCAATGCCTTTGAGAAACACAGGGCTGAGTGGTCTTCATAACCTATTAATCCTTGTGCTCACTACCAGTGTGAAAAAGGACTGTTAATTAATACAAGCAGTGAAAACAGTGTATGAAGTAGATAGTTGTCAACTTAGAGAATATTTGGAATAACATACTCGTGGGAAGATATATTCATCATAGAAAAATACAGTTGCAAGCTGTTTGTGTACTTGTCAGAACAGTACTCATTTAGAAAAAAATCGTATTACCTCGAGTTTATGTCAGAAGAGTATGGAACTACTTAGGAGTTGGCATCTTGAAAGGAAGGTCAGCGGGCAGCAGCCTAAGTGTGTGGCTGTGCTCTGCACTCTTCCTTGATGGCCAATTTACCCAGCATCAAGTAGCTGAAAGGAGGAAGAGTTAAGGCTGTGAAAATCTGAGTTCAGTCATCACAGAGGTTCTGCAACCATTGTTAGCAAGTGTGCAATAGCCGGACTTGGCTGCCATACGGAGGGATGTAGCTTCCAAGCACTTAAGAGTCAGCAGAAATGGGAGATTTAAAGGACCGTATTGGTCCTTGAACAACTCTTGAATGTGGATTTTAGGGCCTAATGAGGTCCCTGTGGTCTGTTTGACGAAGCTGACTGGCCACAATATTCCCTCTAGACAAAGCTGCTTCTTCAGGGCTCAGCTTATGGAGGTGCATTTTACTTATGTGTTCTTGTAGGTCACAGTGGCACAGGTAACTCAGATGATCTTCCCACCTAAAAGAAATTGTTGAAATAGTTCTGATGATCATAAAATTATGAAAGGAAAACACTGCAAGGCAGGAAAACCTCTTAGGAATAGAATGCAATCAAGAATATTTTTATATATTAAAATAAATGTTGCTGCAAACCTTGCTTCTCAGTTTCATAGGTGCCAAAATCTTTACAAAATGTCTCTAGTAAACTAGCTTTAATTCTGTTTCACCTTGACCTTGACTCATACAGTCTGTTCTTATCCAAGTCCCCATTCCAGGAAAGTATTAAGACAAAGAACTCCTGGAAAAGGAATTCAGAACTGTCCTCATGACGATGGTGATATCACCACCTTCATGATGACTTGGCTAAGCTTACCCATTGCTTTTGACTGTGTGTTGAAAATGCAGGGTATCACAGAGCCTTATGGCCATTGTGGGGCTGAGCAATTGCCTGATCTCATTTTTGAGAAATTCCTGGAAGCAAGAAGCTGGTCCAGCCTCAGAGCAATCCCATCCAAGCCTGATGTTGTCCGGCAGTGTAAATCTTGCCCAGTTTGGAGTTTCATGATGACCTGTAATCACTTTCACTGAGAGGCTTATTAACATTTTCTGCCTAATCAAACTATTACTTGGTAGACTTTTGATATGACAGAGACAGATTTGGGTCATTCTGACCAATCTACATTTTTTAACTCTGAGTAGTTTACATTACAAGTCAAAATTTAAAAAACTAAACAAAGCCTGAAAAATCTTTGAGATGTGGTGCACACCTTAATACTTTCCTATGGTACAGATGTTTACATGCTGCTAGCAAGGCTTGAGTAATTTAACCTGTTTTCACATTTTTAAACTTGAAGTAAATTATAGGGCAGAAATTTGTTAATTCTCTCATAGTTAACTGACACTGCCTTAAATAACATGTATGACTTGCCTGTTTTACCCTATGACAGCTTTGAATTTGCTCAGCAGAGACTTAGCAGTACGTGTAGTGTATCACAAGTGGCTGTCGTGGTGGAGAAAGTAGAAGTAAGACAGCAGGGGAAGTGGGAAGGCTTGCAAATAAGCATTCGAGGATAAACTGTTTTTCCTGGACGAGATTGTTGCTTCATCTGCATGCCTCACAAACTAGTTTATGAGTTCATAAGGTTCACAAAGACAGTTGATACTCAGAAGTACTGCTTTTTCCTGTGATGTAAGCCTACTTGCCAATTGGAAAGACGATTGAGCGAATGCAAAATATACCTAGGAAAAGATAATCCTATGCTGTTTAAATTAAGTTCAGTATATTCAGTTGGTACATGTGTATGTATATATATGTATGTGTGTAAGTATACATGTGTGTGTGTATGTATTATGCATTTAAATTGGATTTTCCTCTCTCCTTCTTTCAGCTTCTTTATTCAGAGTATCTCAGTCTTGGCTCAGTTAGTGATCCATTTTTACATCTTAGGTAACATTTTCAAAAGTGCCATTGTATGTAAGAAAATAAATGGCATTCAGGCACTGACAGCAATTTAGGTGCTTTTGAAAAAGGGGTCAAAGTTTCCTTGTCATTTGGATGCATGAAAATTTTTACTTTCTGTGCTTATAACAATTTATTATTAGTATCACAGTAACATAGAGGAGACCCAGTCATTGGAACAGAACTCTATTGTGCTAGGTTTTGAATAAACATATTCTAAATAGACAGCCTCTGACTCAGAGGATTTAGAATTTTCTCGCCCCCCGTCTGTCTCTCTGTTTTCTTTTTATTAAGAAGCAAACACTTGACTGAACAAGCAAAAATCTCTCTTGTTCACAGATAATAAATGTTAGCACTAAGAATACCACATTTAAAAAAAAATAAATCAAGAATTAATTAATGCTGTTAATAACAATTGGATATTTCAAAAGGTCATAGTATGTGATGTAGTTTTAACTAGTTTTTCTGTGCCTTGACAGTGATCAGAAGTGAGATGAAAGTGATTTGTGAATCTGTAAGAAAATGTGGCTGAGCCCCTTTGATTCCAAATGAGCGGAGCTATCTCCCTTGTTCTCTTGGTTTGCTTTCAGTGAGGATTATCCAGGGAAATTGCAAGGCTTTTTGCTGCGGCAACAGAAAGGGAGAGAGCATTATCACATGGACAACCTCGTATTTAATGATCAAATTCATACTGCCAAATCAAGTTCTATAGGTATTTCCAAATTACACAGTTCCTTTAATGTTCTAGATGCTGTTCAGTGATCACCGAGCTACTTACTTATTAAGAGATTAAAAAAAATCAAACAACCCTGAACATAGAAGGTATTTTAGGAATCTATTCTGTGTCACTCATAGTAGAACACCACAAATAGCACAGAGTGACCTTTTGTTCTTTGGTTGCTTGAATCATCTCTTATTTTGGATGGTATAGCCAAGAGCTGAGTTCTCCCGAAATTCTGAATTCATTACTTTGTACTGCTGAGAATGACCCATACAGACATTTATCAGTCATTAAAAATTCCTGTTTATTGGATAAAAGAATTCATTACATTTTCAGGTACTGTGCATTAACAGAGACACCTACTGATTTTCAGGAGCAGGACTATGTTAATTTAAATGTATCAGCCCCATTGGCTTCATTTAGCCTCTGGAAGCACTTAAAGGACTCTGGCTGTTTGAATAACTGTGTTTAATATGCTTTGCTTACATACATATGTGTATTTGTCAGCGGGGTATAAGAACTTTTCCCCCTTTTACTCTTTTCATGACCTACCTAAAAGCCAGGAAAATTCTAGCCCATTGTGGCAAAATTTTTATTGGAAACTGCAAGAAATTAAAGTTATTTCCTTCCCTACTCTGCTGTTTGATTAGTGCAAAAATATCACTGATATCAGAAGGTCTGAGCTAAATCCTGAGGAGGTGGATATGTATCTAAGCTCAGACACTTCTTCTGAACTGACCGGTAAGTGTGTGCTGTGGTGTGCCCAGGTTGTCATCCCCTCCCATCAGGAAAGCACTGGGACTTCTTCTTTCTCCATACTTCTGGACTTCTTCACCACAGAAACCATGGTGCGTGGAGGCTGATTTTTCCCATGATTGTCTGTGAAGTTAGAAAATGTCTGGGACATTATACCTGAACACAAAATCTCCTGTGTCCCCTCTGGAGATCAAAATACTAGATGCATTCCTCCATGTGCTTGAAACCAGAGGGTATTGAGAAGTACTGTGCAGAACCTAATTTCACTGTGTTACACATATGAGATCTCAATTCATTCTTTAGCTTTAATGTCTGTGGGCTTATAAGAAGTAAAATTTTTCTGTTGCATTTGCAAGTTTCCTAAATTGATTAAAACATTTGTACAGAACTTAAACCACTGTAACTGAATTAACTGTTTGGGAAAGGAGAAGATTAATGTATCCTGACTAGTTGTTTTTTTTTTTGGGGGGGGGGAAGAGGGGTTGTTATTGTTTTTTAACGTGGAGCTGCCTATGAACTGACTAGATTGAGCAGACACTTCAGGTCTGACCTAAAAAGAGTAGTGAAATATAGTTTTTCAAGAGCAATTTGGCAGATCCATAAACACAAACAAAAGAATGGAAATATATTTATAAATGCAGTCCACTTCCTCCTCCATTCCTTTTGTCCCCCCTTTCTTTCATCTCCCATCTTCTTTTCCCCTCCCCATATATTGATTATTGAAATAATCTATACGCTTGCATCATATTTAGATTTTAAGCTGCTAAGTGCTGAAACTTAATCATTTACTAAGTAGTCTTACAATGGCCCCCACCTTTTCAAGCTCGGGGGGTCTTCTGTTAGGTGGCTGAGACAGAAATGCTGCACAGAATGACCCATATACAGAGAAACCTGATAATCAATAGAAAACATTAGTATTAATGATTAATAAAAGTGTCCTGAAAATCAATGCACAATAGGGATTTGAAATGTTAGCAATTTCACCAGTGTTTCAGGATTGGCTATAGAGTCATCTACCAGTGCCAGCTCTACCTTATCATTAAAGTAATTTTATTTGACAGGAATCAGTTAAGTGTTCTAAGTTATTAAAATTATAAGAGCCTTTTTGCTGAAAAAGCATTGTATCTGCAATCAAACGGTCCACTGACCTGGCCAGGTTACACCCATACACAAAGGGCAAGATTATTACATTTGAGCTCTGCTCCTTGTAGAAGATATAGGTGGAGCATTAGGAAGCCATCTATAGATACTTAATCTATACCCCTGGTCTTGACAATACTTAGAGCAATTACTGTGCTCACTAAAATATGTCTACTTATATCAGTGCAATGATGGAGCTCTAATTCCTCATGCCCAGCTGCACTGCAGCAAGATCCCCTTCCTGCAGTAACAGGCCGGCTATAAAAAGCTGGAAAAAGCAGCTGATATGGGCCCTCGACTGAGTGAGTTACTGGTTCATCGGTTGTATTGCACTGGAATTGTCCAAAAGCCCACTTTTCTTTTTTTTTTTTTTTTTTTTCACCTCAGCAGGCTGGTGCTTTAAACCAGGAAGTTGAAAATAAAGACATTTCATATGTGAAAGTTTCACGTTTACTTTTATGTCCTATGCTGAAATTTTAAATGGAATTTGTGAAGTTGCCTCTTTTGCTTCTTCAATTTTCTGTTCATTCAGACTGAAAAGTTGTTAACTGCAGCAAAAACAAAACAAAGCCTTCTGGGGGAGATGGAGGGACTTTTGGTTTGCAAATGAAGGAAGAATAAGAAATTGAGATTTTTCATGAGTTCGTGAAAGTATTCCTTTGTCAGAAAATCCATTTCTCCTCGTGATCTACTTCTCTTTGTAGAATTCTTTGCCTGACCTTTGCAGCCAGTTTCTGACCTCTTTGCTTCATTTTAATATGTGTGTGTACATGTATATTCAGTGCTCAAATCTAGTATACCGGTGCTGTTTTTCTCATCTTTCTGAGAGATGAATAGATTGTATGCTAAGGATTTTCTTCTCCCTGTCATGACGACCATCATCCACACACAGAATTCCATTTAAGTGCCTTGTTTCTAAAAATGTTTATACAAAAAATAAAACCATAAAAATACCTATAGATTGGAAAGTTGACATAAGTAGATGGGAGATCCAGCTGGCTTATGTGTAACCTTTTGTGTCCTCCTATTAACTTATGTAGATTTTATTGGTCAGTCAAATTTAGTTAATCAAGAACATTTCCAGAGTACAAGTATGAAAGTTTGAGTTATCTGCCTTGTTTTTTCTACATTTTTTGTATTCTTGCCACAAACACCTGCTACTAGCACCAGTCGTAAGTATGAATGAATAACAAAAACTGACAAGCTTTGTAAGAACATTTCTTCGACTTTAGTAAGGAAAGTGAATGCTGCATTTTGATTTTTGCTTAGTTCATCCTATTACTTCCTAAAATAATTCCTTGTGACTGGTCAGAATTAAATCTAACAGCATCAGCGAATGCCACTTAGGACTCACTTAATGCAACTCTAATCTGACGGTAGTCGTGGTGGCTTGTTTCAGCGCGACCTTTATGTGTTTCTTTCTTCTTAAACAACTAACTGTGTTTACTTAATTAAACACCATTATACAAAATGTGAAACACAAAAGTTAATCTTCTTGTTTTAAAACTTTATTGTTACAGAAGTGGAGAATTTCTGCAGACAAGCAACAAAGAAGATCTGAAATATGGTAGTCATGTTTTTGCAAAACATGGTTTATTCAGCACAGAAAAGAGCTAGACGGATATCAATGGTAAAACCGGTGCTGACCCTGTTGAGAGCTGAGGCAGTTCAATGCTGAGTTTCTTTGAAGATACCTTTTCAGTTGCTAGGTGTTCTTCCAGAGAGCTTTTTTATGAAAGAGAAAGAGAAGAGAAGAGAGAGATTAAAACCAGATAGCACAGTGAAAGTCTTATGTAACTGGTGAAAGGCTATAAACTTTTTCACTTTCTTTCCTATGTTACATTAATGCAGTCTTTAAATCTGAATGAGTTAACTAGTAACGGTTTTAAAGGATTAGCCAAATATGACCCCACATATTAAGAAAACAAAAACAAGGCAAGAAACTGCAAGATATCAAAAAAATTAGTGGAAGAGTTGGAAAAAGAAGACAAACCTGTCCAGACTCTAGCGTTATGAGCATAATTTCCTAAATCGTAAATAATCATCTTTATTTTTTCAGAAAAATATTATTAGAATTTCAAATACTGGTACTCCAGTGATATTACCAGAAATTTTTTCAATCTGAAAATGTTATCTAATTTTTTTTTTTCTGAAAATAGTTTTCCACCCATAGATATGGTCATTTTAGCATTATTATTATTTCAATATTGATCTTTATTTTCTTGAAGTTATTTGAAATTGTAATTGTTGTTATCCTTTAATTTTTTTTTCAAAATTTGTTAATGGTTGAGAGGAATAGTAGGATAGCAAATTATGAAAAAAGGATCTTTAACTTTGGTTTGAACAATTTCCACTATCTGTCCTTGCAAATTCTTTCTTGAGAAATTTACAGCTAAAAGTAATAAAAACTATTAAAATGCACCTGAATATGTGAAGATTGGTTCATTGTAAGGGCTCTCCATAAATAAGGAAGGCAATAAGTATTTTTGAGTGGCTATATAGACATAAATATGGCTTGTATGAGCTATGGGTAATATGAACAAAATGAGACTACTACTTTTTTAGTAATATCAGGGTTTCCTCCCAGTAAAGATGATCTGAAGACTGAAGCCAAAAACATGCATATATAAAAAAAGTCTTGTTTTGTTATCCAAAATGCATTTAACTTTTTTCAGAATGCTTATTACTGATCGCTGATCACAGTAGATTTAATCAGTCATCACTTCCTTTTAAAATCTACATACACAATAGCTCATTTCCAGAAATGTGAAAGGCTCTTTAATCAAGGGAAAAAAAAAAAGAAATCTTGTTGTTGGCTGATGGGGGTATCTGAAGGAAAACTGTATCAAATTAAGTCCTCAATGAAACCAAAATTTGCTTTCCTTGCCTAGAGGATTTTAAAGACAAGAATAAGTAAACTAGCTGCTGCCATTTGATCCTTGGTGTGAAATCTGTCAACTAATTAGTTACCTTTCTCCTACAGAGCCACTTCATGCTCTGGCAGTGTCCCAGTTTTCTTTGTTCGTCCCCCCATTTCCAATAATTCAGTGTTAACAGGGTGAGACTTGGAAAATAAACAACTTGGAGAGAGAGGAGGAATGCACTTCAAAACAGGAGATTGTTACTCATTGTTGAAGGTACTAGACAATGTGTTGCACGGTATTCTCTGTGCCATATTTGCTAAGTTTCACAGGTGTTTTGAACATGTAAATTCCTTTTTGGGTCATTTGAATTAATAATGCTCATAGTGCAACTGGGCAGCTTCTATAGCGATGCAAATCTGCCTGGAAATGAAAGGCCATACCAGTTTTCAGATCAGTGGGAACTCTTATTTGTTTTCTAATGAATTTTCAAATCAACATTCATGGTGGCTTTAATTTTTAAGATAAAACATTTTCTTTTACATGTTAAAGCAATGGAATCTAGACTCCAAAGGAACCTGCCAACTGAGGCAGTAAAAAAGTGGTACAATCTCTTTAGTGTCACCATACAAATTTGGAAAATGCCCAGGATTTGTGTGTCTATACTTAGCTTTTGGTGTAGTATTGTGGCAATGTAGAAAGCCAATGCAATCAAATCTAAAGGGCACTAAATATGTGTAACTAATTGTGTTTTTACTACAGGATGCATTTGCATCCAGTCTTCATCTCAAAGACATTCAGCCTTAACATCAAGCAGATGAGTCAGGACTCACCATATCAGCAGGGGATTCAGACATGTGTTCCTCACCTTCCAACTCTTTCATAACTTGTACTTGTGTGCCAGAAGGTAAGGCAAGTTCTGAGGGACAAGACAGTCGCTATGTTTGTCTAAGATATGGAGGTGTTCTCTTCCACCACAGGACTCCATACAGCTCCCAGCTAGCAATGCTTCCTCCTTACCGAGGAGTTGTGTCAGGGCTGGATGCCCTGTTAGAGGGACAGCTGTGGGGCCAGAGGTGTAAAACTGCCAGCTTCACTCTCAACAGGCTGGGAAGCCACCAGGCAGCTCTTCTGGCCATCAAAAGTATGGGGAGGTGCTTGGAGGGCTGAAGGTATTGTTAGATTTTTTTTTCCCTAAGATGGATTTACTGGTAAATATGACACTAGGCTAACTAATAAACTATTGTCTATGCACTGGTTTTCCGATTCAGCCATACATTCACTAATCAAGAGTTCAATTACTCTGGAGCCTATAAGGAATTCTTTATAAGTAGAGTTCTTGCCCTTTATTGTCTGGATTCACATGACTAGTATAAAACACCAGAAGAGTAAATAGAGTTTCAAGTGAATTAAAGTGTAGGTTTGACACTGTTTAGGAAAAAAATCATGTTTTTCTGGAATTTGTTCCTTCCTCATTTTCCTCATTATGCAGATATTTCTCCCACTGAAAATTGTTAACAACATAATTGACCTAAATCACATTTTTCTAAACATTTTTGAAACACTGTTTCACTCACTTTTGTAAAATTAGTAAATTACCATAGAAACTGTTCATGCTGTAAAAAAGCCGTCATTACAGCAAGAAGAACATAAAAATAATGCCCACATTCCAACAGAGGAAAACACACAGTTGTAGTCCACCATTTACATAGTTAATTTTACCTCCTATTAAAAATAAAAGCTCTTACTAGTAGTTCATCTTGGTGCCTCATTTAGTTTACATAATAGGAAATAACAGAAGCTTCTGACTGTTAGCTGTGGATCTCAAATGACAGCACTGGAAGCAAACTCCAGAGGTCATCTGGTCCAACCCCTCAAGCTCAGGCAGGGACAGCTACAGCCAGTTGCCCAGGACCAGGTCCAGATGGCTTTTTAATATCTCTGAGGATGGAGACTCTGCAACATCCTTGGGCAACAGGTTCCAGTGCTTGGTAAACATTACAGCAAAAAAAAAACTATTCTCATAAGGTAAAGCGATATTTTGAAAGAGAGACTATTAAAGTGGAGACTAAATATACATCTGTGGGAATCTTAGGATGCTCTGCATCTTCATTTCCTGTTCAGTTCAACAGAGGCTGATGGAGCTGGTAGATACTCAGAGTCTCAGAAATGCTTTTCTTTACCTGTCAGAACCAAGTCCTTTGTGTTCAACATCCTTCTTTGTGTCCACTTCCAGGGCTCAAGCACACACATACTCCAACTGGTGCACTCAGGGCACGCAGGTATCTTACTCTGTGCACAATTGGAAGCCAGGATGCATATAAATTGAAAATACAGCTTTTAGAGTCAGGGTGAGTGTTTAACATATTAAAAGCTCATCGTCTCCATGATCTCTTCTGCACTGGTGGCACAACAATTATTTTTGGAGAAACAGCATGAGATGTCATAAACACAGGGTTATGACTTCCCTCAGCTAAAGGAAAAGCTGATTTGTGAGGGAGAAAACTATTCAAACACTAGCATCTTTAATAATAGCAAGGAGAATAAAGAATGTTTCTATCTAAGGAAATTGCTTTTTATATGAATGTGTTTAGGTTGTGGGATTTTTTTTAATGCACTCAGCATGAAAGGCTTATTTAAAGGAAATTGAAGGAATTTCTTCAAGGTTTTTTATTTTTCTTTTAATTTTTAAGGAATTCTTTTTTCTCCAATGAAATTTTAGACAAAAAGGGAAGGTAACTGATTATACTCAGCCCCCGTTACTCATCATATGTTTGGAATAACATAATATTGATATCATTCAGCAGTCCTGAGCACAATAATATACTTAGAGTCTAGAATATAAAGTCCAAATCCCAGGCTTTCTAGTGAGACACGGCTATGGCTGGGAGTTTTCTTTGAAGAAGGACTAAACCAAGGTGAACTATTCATGGTAAATACTTCATTTGATTCGTTTACTTCAGTGTTTTATACTTGAAAATTTTTCACAGGATGAGATTTATGCCTATTAATTGGTGTGTTTGAGTTTGTGTGGAAAAAATGAATACATTTTACAGTAAGACATCTTAGCTTGTTATTCCAAACCTGTTTCCTTCAGCTACTTCATATTTATTTTTGTTAGTAAGCACATGAAGGAACGGAAAAGCATTAGGCACAGTGCGCACGGCAGGCAGAGGAGTGCAAGGGAATTTTAGCTGCTCCGCTGAGCGATGAGGTGCATGCTCTCACTCCTGCCCGCACACCTCAAGGCTCGCATCAGGGCTGTGCTTACACCACTGCATGGAGGGGCATGATGGACATACTGCCAGTGCTAAATGAGGGGGTAGGAAAAGCACAGCTGAATAACTGCAGTCTTGAATAGGCGTAAGCTTTTCCACCTTATTATTTTCTTTATTTACAAGCGCTAATTTTTCCTGTCTTTCCACTCAGTTCTCAGAAAATTGGCTGATTTCTTGGACATCTTTTTGATAAGATAGGACTCAAGGAGAGATTTACTCAAATGTGTAAAGGGAGAAGAGTTTAGCTGGGAGACAACAAGCTAAGATGGCCGAAGTTACAGGAATGCTTACTTTTACGTTGACAAAGAAACGAACAGGGCTGGCATACAGACAGAGACAAGAAGGCAGTGAATTTACTTTAGAAGAGAACAGCGTTCACAAGCAAGAAAAACCTGGAGCTGTGGAGATCTTTGTAAGCTGAATGTGCTAGGAAAAATAGTTTGGTACAAATTGAAAGCATTGGAAAAATAGTCTCAGAGATATGGTTATCGTAGTTACAGACTGTAGAACAGCATAGCAAACAGTAGCTTTCTTCAGTCATTTAGAAGTAGAATGTAAAAAACTATCAGAAATATTTATGTATATTTGTAATATATACATAGCAAAGTATTATTATAAATAACAACATAAATTTATATTCTTTATTACAAAAGAATAATAGAAATCTAATATAAATCATTCTTTGATATATATTCTTAATATAAGCATATTTTTATATTTCTCATAAAATTCCAGACCAGCGCTTATTTGTATTCAGTGGTCAAAATGGAAATCTAGAAGTCTCCCCACCTCATTTAAAGCTATTCATCAATGTCCAAAAAGTGTCAGCATCCACGATTATGATTCTTAGAAGTGCTAGGAAGGCATCATGTATCAGCCCGTTTTGATCAGTGGTTATGTTGCCTTCAGTTACAAACTACAGCCTTTCTTTTTCCAGCTGCAGGAAGGAACTTACCACAAAGCAGCTGCTATTATAAGATTTTCATCTCAATTGTTGCTGCTCTCATTTTAGCACGCAGCCTTTGGATAACATTTGGATAATCAATCTCTTGGCTGCTTATCCAAACCAAAACCAATCTGTTGAGATTTGTCCTTCACCATTGATGTGAATTTGTTTTATTAGTCACATAGGTTAGAGTACTTTTAATTATCATCATTATTCAGTAATAACCTCATGTCTAACAAAAGAAAGGAGACCACTGCATATTGAACCACTTATCCGAAAGCAGGAAGGTTATTGAGTGAGATCTATTTTAGGAAGAGGAAAAGAGCAGTTGAAAGGCAATATTCAATCCCCTTCATAATAGGATTATAATTTAGTAATAGATTAATAGCTATTAAGATAAATACACATGTATGGGTCCCAAATTCTGATACTACTTTTCTGTTTGTCTTTGTGAATTCGACTTAAATGTGTATCTTTATCAAACTTTAACAAAGAAGACAGGCTTCTTTTAAGTCCCACTTCCAGTATTTCTGAAGTTTCACTTGAAGCACTTGATTAAAAAACATTTACTAAGGACAAGCTTTCTCCATGGGAGCACAATGAAAGAATCGACCAAACCAATTTCACTCTAATTTGAGAATGCAGTGGTAATACCTCTCTGCTGAACCTGATCTGTCTCACCTTGTACCCTACTGCGTTAGGGATGGAGAAAGAATGTGTTTGAGCACATGTCTAATGGGTTTGAATGGTGTAGGATTGAAACCTGTTCTGGTAATGGAGCTTTATAGAAGGCTCCAGGGTCTTCAAACCTGGCTCTTTTCCAAAGCAGAGGGGCATTGATGTAGCTTACTTGTCATTTCTGCACTCTAAATAAAAACAAAATCAGATTCCAAAGTAGCTCCCTCCCCGATCACCTTTGAAAATCACCAAAGCATACTATCAAGGGCAGGAATGGAGGAAATTAGAGGCCAAAGGGTTTATTCCAAATATACTGTAGAGCTCCCACGAGGAGCAGAAGGGAGCAGCTGAACTCACACGTGGTATAACAGAACTGTCAGAGGAAAGGAGAATATTCAAATAGCTAATGTCAGAGGTGAACAAATTGGAGTGCATAGGCTTGTATGTGATGCCTTTCCCTTCTGTCTGTGAATTGTTAGCAAATGTGTTGTCAGAGGATGGTATTTCTTACTGCACACAACACACACAAATTTTTGCAGCTGAAAAAGAATGGAACTCCAGTCTAAGTATGCACATTGAGAAGGGTATAAATTTTTTGCCACTTCATTTCTACTTCAGAGAGGTTTTGAGCTGCTAAAAAGGCAAAGCACCCAAGGCATGGCACACTGTAATGGTGCTCTTCACTCTGCTAAGCACTAAAGTTCCAGTCCTGCCAGCACTAAATCCCTTGGAATGAACCATATCCTGAGACTGATTTTGCAGGATACAGACCTTCACCATTTTACCATGCAAAACAAGAGAAGCTCAGCACCTTTTCTGAACCCATGGCTCCCTCTCCTGCTTTACAGAGGACTTCCTGGACTTCTGGAATTTTAATTTGCAGGTACTTTCTAATTGCAAAGCTGCACTAAAACAAGTGTTTTACAGTGTTTTTAGACAACAAAGAAAACCAAACTGATTAAGGTGAGGCCCAGGAAACAGAAAGCTGTCAATAGTCCTGTGCCTTTGGCTAATCAGAACAGAATGTTAAATCCTCAATTGCTTCAGATCACGTAGAGCATGGGTTATAAACAGTCATCTCCAGAGTATCGCAACCACTTCACAAAAGAAGCTTTTCATTGTGCTACTCTTTTTCTCTTGTTCATATAAACTGGCAAGTTTGTATGGACAACTACTTCATTTAGGCATCCTACTAATTGAAAATGACTTCAGAGAACAGAACTGGGTCACTTCATCCAAAACGGAAAAATACTGGTTTTGTTTTTGAAAAGCTAATTGTTTAAAACATTGTAAGTGATGATTTTTTGAAAAATATTGGTGTCATTTTCTTCATGTCAAAAAGCTGAATAGCTGTTACATATTTCATTTTTGATCAAAGCAAAAGAGAATTTATTTTGTTTTTTTCCTTTCCTAAACCAAGAAAAAAAGATATTCAGAAACCTCCAGTACAGCTAACACTAAAATCTGTCCAGAAATCACAGACTGAATGTCCCCTCATATGACAAAAGACAGAATTTTATACCTGTTAGCACTAAGATGGCCCTTTATTACAGATGGAGCTTAATGTTATACTACCATATCAACTTTATTCCTTTCATTCTGTCTGCATTAATTGCAGAGCCCTTTTGAAGAAATGAGTGTGGTGCCAATTACTACAAAAAATCTGTGAGACTGATTCATACCTGTGATTCAGGGAACCATGCTTATGTTCAATTACTCTGAGAGCAAAAATCAAGGGGAGATTGACATTTCATTTCCACCTTTCTTTTAGATGCATGTACATCAGTACATTATCCACTTCTCATCTGACTCATAAAAATCATGTTTCAAATCATAATGTTGTGCTCTTTGTGACATAGACAGAGTTATTTTCTACAGGGCTCTGTGAAAAAAAATTCTTGAGCAAACCCTTAACTCCACTAAGCCTGCCTGCTGTTGCATTTTTGTTACCATGTGGCAGTTCTGACCTTTCTAAACAGAGTCACTGATTTGCATGAAAATTAGTGGGGATCTAGGCATGATCCCTATTCCAGAAGTCATTCAAGAAATATTGTTGCACCACTGACTTATGAGCCCACAAGCCACTTTCTAAGGCACTGAAGAAAACCATATTACAGATGGAGACGGAGTAAGACAAAGGAGTAGTAAATAAGGTTAGGAGACCAGCAGAGGGAGAGTGCATTAATTTTCTAGTCCACACTTTTTGTCGTGAGTTATTTCATTAACCCTATTTTGTTTGTAAGCAACCATTAGCTGTTCCTGTTACTTTTTGATTTCAGCAACCAAGCAAGGATCGGGTGCCTGGGGTTTGAAGGTAAATTTGAATGCTGTGAAGGAACGCAGTAGAGACTGTCACCTTCATCCTTCTCCTCTCTATTTTTGTTACAAATGTAGCCATTAGAAACAGTCAAGTCATTGAAGAAACACACAAGCATAAAGGAAATACATGGCAGGAATTAAGGTCAATGATTATCTGATGCTTCTACAGTTATTTTCACCTTTTTGAAGTGGTGCCCAAAGTGGTGCTAAATCGCTATCAAGGCCAAGCAGTACCAATTCACATCCACGCTGCACTCACACAAGTCGCTGCACAAGGTGGAAGGCACCAGAGGATCAGGGCCCTAATCTCTTTCTCCTAGTCACTTCACGACGCTCCTTGCACAAATTGTCGATCCATGGCCCACTCCTGATGAGCCCTCAAAGGGCTAAGCCATGCTGTGAATGGAACATATGGCCCTTCTGGCAGCACTTAGGCTGTAATCAAGTCTCAGCATGACAGAAGGATATCTCTTAGATCCATTATATATAGACTTCGGCTCAACTGTTCCTGTTTATTGCTCTGTCTTTTACAAATTAGGAAGGATTTTCACTTCAATAAGCAGGATGTACGTCCCTGGCGCTTATGGTCTGAAACCTGCTACGTGTTTATATTCATGGCGAGGCTCTGCAAGTGTGGCAGAGCATGTTGTTAAGCCTCAGCTTTCTGCAAACACAGCAGTATTCATAAGGGGCAGACACTGACAGCCCTTCTTGATGCTGAAGAGTCCCCAGGTCACAAGGGAAAGACTGCATTTCTTGTGATCCTATGAAGGTCATGCAAGCTGCACACAAGACAAGGGCTCAAAGATGAAAAAGCCAAGCGAAAATCCTTAGGTCACAGTTATAGTCATACCTTTCCTGGCTGTTGGGAGAGTGGATGCTAAGAGTTCAGCTTCATACACTGCTCAACTGATCTGACGGCTGACTACTATTGAAGGCTCCAAAAAGCTTGTAGAGGACTCTCAAAGACCACTGCCCATGAAGAATGATGAAGGTATCTTCCACGCTGACTCACCTCCTAGCAGCTGGACATTAAAATGGCCTATCTTCTCCTTTCATGAAGGTTCATAGGGTTCTAGCCAAAGCTCATGTGCAGTTTTGGTGATGTTTCCTGTGGACAACAACCTGAAGCAGAGTGGAAAGGAGGTCCCAAATTTCTCCTCAGACCAGAGACAACTATAATGAATGTGCAAGGATATTTGGAGGGATGTGACAAACTGTACTTCTCAGGCATCTTGTTGTCCAGTCCAGATTGCCCCTGGTTTCCTCCGCAGGATGGTGCAGCTTTGTACTACCTTTTGCTGTGGGCCTTGGTTGAAACAACAATGTGGCCGATAAATAGTGTTTCTTTTCTGGTTCTTTTACGCAAGCCTGCTCTGGCAATGTAGTTCTCCAAAGTGGTCCTGAGAGTTTCAAAAGATGAAAGAAATTATGTCCTATCCAAACATAATAACAATGCTAATGATAACATGCAAACAGACAAGACTGTCAGTTTAGTACGATAAACTATCCGCTCTGAGATATTTTCATTTGGTGATCTGCCTTTACAAGGCAATCCAAACGGGAAAGGAAAATGTTTGTAATAAAATGGTGTGGAGGGCTTTAAACTGAAGGACTCTGGGGGTGGGGGGCAAAATCACAATGCTCAAGCCATCCCATCTGGCTGGGGATTAAGAGTGGCTAATCAGAGCAATGACAAATATTCCTCAGCTGTGTCCCAAGCTGAGAAGCAAAAGACGAACAAGCTTAAAGATAGGCATGGACATGGTAGATTCTCTTGCACCCCTCCAGGGAAACTGGCAGATCATCTTGCACCCCTCCAGGGAAACCAGCATGCTCGAGTTCCTCCCTGAAATGTCTGTACACCAATGCACGCAGGATGGGCAATAAGCAGGAAGAAATAGAGATCTGCGTGCGGTCGCAAGGTCACAATCTCATTGCAACTACAGAGACATGGTGGGACAGCTCACATGACTGGAATGCTGTCATGGATGGCTACATACTCTTTAGGAAAGACAGGCCAACAAGGCAAGGTGGTGGAGTCGCTCTGTATGTGAGGGAGCAAATCGAATGTATTGAACTCTGCCTGAGGGCAGATGAAGAAGGAGACAAGAGTTTATGGGTTAGAATTAAGGGACAAGTTCATATGGGTGACATTTTTGTACGTGTGTACTACAGGCCACCTGACCAGGATGAGGCCTTCTACAGACAGCTGAAAGTAAACTCACAGTCACAGGCTGTGGTTCTCATTGGGGACTTCAACCACCCTGACATCAGATGGGAAGATCACACAGCCAGCACATGCAGTCCAGGAGATTCCTGCAGAGCATCGGTGATAACTTTCTGATGCAAACAGTGGCAGAGCCAACGAGGAGAGGCATGCTGCTGGACCTTGTACTGACAAACAAAGAGAGACCAGCTGAGGATGTGAAGGTTGGGGGCAGACTCGGCTGCAGTGACCATGAAATGGTGAACTTCAGGATCCTGTGTAGAGGAAGCAGGATGATAAGTAGGATCAAAACCTTGGACTTCAGGAGAGCTAACTTTGGCCTCTTCAAGGACCTACTTGGAGGAATCCTGTGGGTTAGGGGTCTCGAAGGCAGGGGGGTCCAAGAGAGCTGGTTGCTGTTTAAGCATCATTTCCTCCATGCTCAGGAACAGTGCATCCCCCTGGGCAAGAAATCTAGCAAAGGAGGCAGGAAACCTGCATGGATGAGTAAGGAGTTTCTAGCAGAACTCAGATGGAAGAGAAAGGTCCATGCAATGTGGAATGAGGGACAGGCCACTTGGGACGAGTACAGGATTGTTGTCAAAGCATGCAGGGATGCAACAAAGAAGGCAAAGGTCCACCTGGAATTGAATCTGGCAAAGGATGTCAAGGACAACAAGAAGGGCTTCTTCAAGTACATCAGCAGCAAACGGAAGACTAGGGACAATGTGGGGACTCTGCTGAACGAGGTGGGTGTCCTGGTGATGGAGGATGCAGAGAAGGCAGAGTTACTGAATGCCTTCTTTACTTCAGTCTTCAGTGCCAAGGCCAGCCTCAGGAATCCCAGGTCCTGGAGGCAAGAGAGGAAGCCTGCAGAAAGGATGACTTTCCCTTGGTTGAGGGAAGATTGTGTGAGGGTTCATTTAAGTAATCTGGACGCCCACAAATCCACGGGCCCCGATGGAATGCACCCACGAGTGTTGAGGGAGCTGGTGGATGTCATTGCTGAGCCACTCTCCAACATCTTTGAAAGGTCCTGGAGGACAGGAGAGGTGCCAGAGGACTGGGGAAAAGCCATTGTCACTCCAGTCTCCAAAAAGGGCAAGAAGGAGGACTCGGGGAACTACAGGCCAGTCAGTCTCACCTCCATTCCTGGAAAGGTGATGGAGCAACTCATTCTGTATGTCATCTCTAAGCAAGTGGAGGAAAAGAAGGTTATCAGGAGTAGTCAACACGGATTCACAAGGGGGAAAAATCATGCTTTACCAATCTGATAGCTTTCTACGATGGCATGATTGGCTGGGTAGATGGTGCGAGAGCAGTGGATGCTGTCTACCTGGACTTCAGCAAGGCTTTTGACAGTATCTCCCATAACATCTTCATAGGCAAGCTCAGGAAGTGTGGGCTGGATGAGTGGGCAGTGAGGTGGATTGAAAACTGGCTGAATGGCAGAACTCAGAGGGTTGTGATCAGTGGCACAGGGTCTAGTTGGAGGCCCGTAGCTAGTGGTGTCCCCCAGGGGTCAGTACTTGGCTCAGTCTTGTTCAACTTCTTCATCAATGACGTGGATGAAGGGACAGAGGGTACCCTCAGCAAGTTTGCTGGTGACACAAAACTGGGAGGAGTGGCTGATACACCGGAAGATTGTGCTTCCATTCAGCGAGACCTGGACAGGCTGGAAAGTTGGGCAGAGAGGAACCTGATGAAGTTCAACAAGGGCAAATGCAGGGTCCTGCACCTGGGGAGGAACAACCCCATGCACCGGTACAGACTTGCAGCTGACCTGCTGGAGAGCAGCTCTGTGGAGAGAGACCTGGCAGTGCTGGTGGATGACAGGTTGACCATGAGCCAGCAGTGTGCCCTTGTTGCCAAGAAGGCCAATGGCATCCTGGGGTGCATGAAGAGGAGTGTGGCAAGGAGGTCGAGGGAGGTTCTCCTTCCCCTCTACTCTGCCCTAGTGAGGTCCCATCTGGAGTACTCTGTCCAGTTCTGGACTCCCCAATTCAAGAAAGATGAGGAGCTACTGGAGAGAGTCCGGCAGAGGGCCACAAGGATGATGAGGGGCCTGGAGCATCTGTCCTACGAGGAAAGGCTGAGGGAGCTGGGCTTGTTTAGCCCGAAGAAGTGAAAGCTGAGAGCGGATCTAATAAATGCCTAGAAATATCTCCAGGGTGGGTGTCAAGAGGATGGGGCCAGATTCTTTTCAGTGGTGCCCAGAGACAGGACAAGGGGCAACTGGCACAAACTGAAGTATAGGAAGTTCCATCTGAACATGAGGAAGAACTTCTTCCCTCTGAGGGTGAGGGAGCACTGGAACAGGCTGCCCAGGGAGGTTGTGTATTCTCCTTCTCTGGAGCTAAACCCACCTGGAGAGGTCCTGTGCAGCCTACTCTAGGTGACCCTCCTTTGGCAGGGGGGTTGGAGTAAATGATCCACAGAGGTCACTTCCAACCCCTGCCATTCTGTGATTCTGTAAAATAAAGGGATTATAAAGGAATAAAAAATATAGGGAAGAGATAAAATAACATCAGAACTTTAGGGGGTAAAGTAAAATAAAAAAAGATGCAGAGGGACAATGCACAATGATGCCAGATGTCAGACAAATCTAAACGCAGCCATACCTGCGTGGTACTCTCTGCCTACAGGTTGTAGTCAGACAGGACAAATTAGGCAGCGATAAGCACTTTTAGAAAAATGTGTAGGTGTGTGAGAAAATAGTTTGGAGTGAGGAGGTCAGAGGGACCTTTTTAGTAAAAGCCATTTAAATTGCTAACCCTTACTAGGGCCTCACAGTAGACTTGGTTTGATTAAGTAGACTTTCCTAAGCAAAACCAAGTGCCCTGTGACACAAAAGTTCGATGTGGTATGGTGTGTTTGCTGAAGGATGCCTCTTCAAACCTGGACTGGAACTAGCAATAGTAGGTGCTGCAGGACACCAAGGGAAGGTCCCAAGAGGCCTGGGAAGATCATAAGAAACTGTCCCACAGCTTGTGTGTCCACAATCCACAATGCAAAATGAGAGTGATTCTTGCTCATTGGCAACTGACGCAAGTGATGGACCTGCTGGAGTGGGTCCAGAGGAGGCCGCAAAAGTGATCAGAGGGATGGAATGCATCTCCTGTGAGGAAAGGCTGAGAGAGTTGGGGCTGTTCAGCCTGGAGAAGTGAAGGCTCCAGGATGACCTTGTTGCAGCTTTTCGGTACTTAGAAGTGCCTTCTGAGAAAGATGGGGACAAACCTTTTAGCAGGGCCTGTTGCAATATGACAGTGGGTAATGGTTTTAAACTAAAAGTGGGCAGATATTGGCTGGATATAAGGAAGAAATTTTTTGCAGTGAAGGTGGTGAAACACTGGCACAGGTTTCCCAGAGAGGTGGTAGATGCCTCATCCCAGGAAGCATTCAAGGTTAGTTTGGATGGGGCTCTGAGCAACCCAATCTAGTGGAAGATGTCCCCGCTCGTTGCAGAGGGGTTGGACTGGGTGACCTTTGATGGTCCCTTCCAACCCAAACTATTCCATGATTCTGTTATTTTATGTTTCTGTGTTGATTTTGACCACACCAAGTAAGAATGAGGAAATATATCACTAGCGCTTCTGGGCTCAGGCCATTTCTTCTCCTTTCCCTCTGAATATGACCTTATGGAAAAGATGAACGTGCAGGGCAGGGGAGGAGGCACATCTTCCATATAACCTATCTATCTATCCTAGCTTTCTGAGGGACTGTAATGAGAATTGCCATAGCACTCCAGGGTGAATAAAGGCACGCTACCCAGCAAAACGGGAACAGAGACACTAATCTGTTTTTTGTGTGGTGATCACAAAAGACAGAGTTGACCTTTCATGAACTGCAGTTATGGGCAGGTCTGCAGAGCCTAAAATTGGACTGGACAGCATGTCTACTCAAGCTAATAATGCTGCTGGTTCTTGTCAGTGGTGATGTTACTCCTGCTTTTGTAAACTGTGAACATAAACTTTGGTCTGGGGAAACTTAAGTGACCCTCAGAGAGAAAACATCATAAAGCTTCACTAAAGTAAGTTGAGTGCTGGTGAAATTTGAGCTGTTAAGATCTTTTGGGACAACCCTGTCTGGTTGAAAATGGTGTGACATGAAGTCGTCAATAGAGTTTTGTAGTTGAGGACTAACTTTATCGAAGAGACACCTGAGTCTTTGTAGAAAGATGAGAACCTGGAAGAAGTGCTTAAAAACAGAGGGTTGTTTCTATATTTGACAATTCAGTTTTTTCTTGATATAGTGATGTTAAGGAAGTGGGAACTGATGTGATGTTAAAAGGTTGAAGGAAAAACACATCCCATGTTTTTTGTGAACCAAAAGCTATTTCTACCAAACGGGGAAAAAACCCCCAAGACGCAAAGCGGGGGGGGGGGGGGAGGGGGGAGGGGCGAGAGGAGGAAGAAAAGAAGAAGAACAAGCTATTAAATGCCTGGAAGGAAATAATTTACAGAACTTTGAAACTAATTTCTGGTAGGCAGTAAGTTTCCACTTGTGAATTAGTCCCATTTTTCATTAGAAGGCAGTACCTTTCCCTACAATGCTCTAATACCAAGTGCAAAATGTATATCTCAACGTAGACTTTCTTTCCAGCGATGAAGTCTTTGAAACTACCTTCAGCTTTATGGGCGTTGTGTATGATGGGTTCCAAACCTCCAGACTGGATTTGAAGAAGCTCTTAGAGTTTCAGTAACTCACACCTAAAACATCAGAAGACACATCAGTGGAGTTTGTCTGCATTGATCTGCTGGCAGAACAGTATCAGGAGTCAGCAACCGCTTTCAAGAAACCCATTTAGGCTTTACAGAAAACAATGAGGGACAAGGAGTTCAGAGGCTGAATTTCTATCCCTACTTTTCAGAACTGCCTAGAATGGTAAGCCTACAAATCCTGATTTGATTAAGATGTCTTTTTGCTACAGTCTCCAACTATTCTATGACAGATGCAACTGTCATAAGGTTTTGCTGATTTTTGGATTAACTCTTTCATCCTTCAGGAGGATAATTGTCTCTATACAGTACATTTAGATGTAAAAAAAATTTCATTATATATCAGACCTGGAACACATCAGATATGGTTGTTTCAATACCATCGTCCTGTCTGCTTTTGATCATATGATGTATTAAACATTTTGTTAACATAATAAAACAAATAAAAAGCAAACTCAAAATATTTATATTCCACAGTTAAAATGGACTTGGTTTAATTGTCTCAACTTTTCCTGCTAGTATTGTGAAAAGTCTCGTCCCCAGGTTGGCATCACTACATTAGCAGAACCATTATGAGACATAATTATGCCAATGTAAATTTGTTTTTGCTGGCTTTGTTATAATATTTGGAAAGCCAGTTGGGAAAAAAACAAACAAGCAAGCAAAAACTAGCTGTTGGTGGATGACATATTTTTGCTAGAATTAGATGAGTGTAGATGAACTTTTGAAAGAAATCTTGCAAAAAATGCATATGAATGTGTTTTCACTCTGGAACAGAAAGCAGTACTCCCATCCATTCTAATGCTGCAGAAGTACAATGCTTCAGGATAAAAGGCCATGAGTTCCATAAAATTCTTATTCTTGTGTTGCTGAGCAAATTTAGGCCTAAAAATGTTTCCAATAATAAAGTATTTGGGAATTAAATAGAATATTTTTATATATTATGTGATTTCAAATATCTGTTTTCATGAAGCACTAAGTCCCAAGAAATGCTTCCCTGGGAAGACAAGTATCTTCATTCCCTTGCTATGCTTTGCAGAATGGGGAGGTGACAGGTGATGCCAGGTTGATGTGAGATCACTGTTCTGGGCTTCCTGATTGCTGCTTCTGCATTAATTTTGCTAGACCATGCTGATTTTCCCCACACCCACACATTTGGTAAGATTCTCATTTGTGATTCTCCCTCCTTACCTTTCCACCAAAAAGTAGATTTGTAATGAAAAGACATATGTACCATGTAGACCAAGAGAAACATGGCAAAGAGTTGAGCTGCTTGCAACAGGTAAAAATGTTCTGCTTTCTCTGGCTGTCCACCACATCTCCATTAAATGATTAAGGACCATGTTTTAGTCCTAAATTTGTTAATAATTTCTTGTTAATGTTCTCCCCTTGGAGATACAAGCTCTACTTATTTGTCATTGGAAATTTGTCACTCATTTTTTTTTTGTCATGGTTTCAGTAGGCTGAACTCAGCTAAATTAAACCACTTGTATTCACGTTTCCAATATATTTCTACAGGAAAAGAAATAGTATGTTGCATTAAGTAGGGGTTTTATTTTTGTAACCGTCTTTCTCTCATTATCAATTCAGTGGTTAATTTTACATTCAGAGGTGTTGATTCTCTGAAATGCAATTCATCTTCCTTGAGTTTAGCTGCCACAATTGAAATAAATGCCCTGGGAATTGTTACTTTTTTTTGGCTGCATAAAACATGGTCTTAGTGTACACTTTACGGACTGATGTGCTAACTTTCATTAGTTTGGATGAAAGAAGATAGTTTGGCATGTGGCTTCTGTAGTGTAAGAGCCAAATTATTTTAAGTTTAAGAGAAGGCAAAGGTTGTGCCTCATTTTTATATGTCTGGTCATCCAGTAACATTACAGTGTTAGATGGGGTGAATGCAGAATACAATCCTGAGATATTTAATAAGAAAAGTCTGCATTTTGGATGGTTGTTCTACTTCCTGCAAAAGCCTCATTTGAATTAGCACTGGGTGAGGAATACTTTACTTACTTCAGAATATTTTCTAGATGAGTAGAAATTGCTGACAATGGCATATGATGAAAAGTTATTCTTTAAGAAAAATCCACAAAATGAAAATTCTGGGTTGTGAAATAATGTGTGATAGTTTAGATCAATGATGTAATTTTGTTTTGACAATTTCAACCTGTTTCAATTTGATTTCTTAGAAATATGTCACTGTTCTACCCTAAATTATATTTTGAACTGAAAAAATATTTTGACCTGAAAATTTCAACAAGTTTTTGAAGAAGAAAACAACATGTTATATTTTATGATATATTTTTGATTAGAAAAGTTGCTTGATTGGAATTGATATTCTGTAGTTTTTCAGATGAAAAAAACATCATTAAAAATTTCTGATTCCTTCTAGTATCCTCTATTCCTTCTACTACGAAGGAGCCATAGACAGTCAAGAGGAACAAGGTCCTGCCTGCCTAACTTATAAACATTCTGACAGGTTCTTTTAAGTTAAAGACAGCCATGAGGAAGTCTTACTTTTCCTCCTGAGATGATCCTTGCTGTGCCATCTGTAACTGAAGTTAAAAAAATGCAGCAAGTAGAGACAGAGTTCCTTCACTGTTTGGGCACATTACCCTTTCTGCATCATCTAAAAATTGTCATTTTCCACTGTCTGACAGCACCATCTGGTTCAGAATATTATATCTCAGATATGGCCATTTCTAGAGCTAGATGTGCTATCGCCATGTATAACGTGAGTGGTTTTAGCCTTTGTGCTTCTCTTGCAAAATTGTAATGCTGATGCTTCGAATGGCCAAAACCCCGGACTGTTTAAACAGAAGCAATGAATAATTTACATCAGAAACAGAGAAAAGCAAACAAACTGAAGTCAATGAGCATCTCCTCATTTGCTGGGAAAGGGAGGGGATACACACTGTGCCCGGATGTAATTTTCAGAGAGTTTAGAATAACCTTTGCCAGCTCTGGAGAACTCTTAGGAGCCCTGCTAGCAGCAGCAGATCATTTGGAGGATCACTAGCTCCATACTATGCAACCTCCCCTCCTTTATGTGTCAACCAGGAATGAGCTATAGCACGCAAAGTTCTCTCTGCAGGTGCAGTCTTCTAGGAACCATAATCCCTGGATATAAGGCCAGTAGTTTTGGATACAAATGCACGGTGTATTTCATATTAGGCCAATCTTATCTAATTTCTCTAATTAGGAAAAAAATATTCAATGCTAATAACAGTGCTCTTTCCATTAGCAGGTGGAGAAACTTTACTCTGCGAGATGAATGGAGAAATTCAGAGGAACATTCAGACTGCCTTGTACCACTTTCTGACAAAAAGCATCCATAAATCTGATTTTATGTGCTGGTATCAACAAGCTTCTGACTGCTTTGTCTCATTAGGGTTGTGGAAAGAAATTGGAATATCTCCCTAGCCTGGGAATCTGTAAATTATTAAGCCTTATGTGTGTCAGGTGTACTCAGAAAAGAACGAGCCAGATAACAGAGAGAAATAGAGGTTGCATAGTTAGGTGGACCAGAAAAGACATCAGATGAAAACAATCATGCTCTGGTTTGCTTCAGCTTTATTTGCTTATTAAGAAGCACGGAACACCAAAACCATCTACAGAAGGTCATGGTGACACAGAGAAAAAAAAATGCGCTGAGCGCACACACAGCTGAGTGAAATGTAGCATGTGGACTGACTAATATAGGCACTGATTTTGAAGAAATACTTACAGGTAGGGAGTCATGCTCAGTCCTAAGACATAATTTTTTCATCGTACTGAAAACAGGAAAAGATGCTTGTCAGAACTATGCAGACCATTGTAGCATGATCCGGATTTATGTGAGTAAATACTGCTTCTACTGGCGCAGTGGATGCTCAGCAGCAATAAGTTTTCCACAGAATTGCTGTATCTTAATGGCTCCACCTAGAATAACTCTCTTGGCAAGTGTCATTTGCTACCATGAGTTGAAGGAGACCTAACCCATTCTTGATTTTTCGGGGTTATCAAATTGACCCTCGCACTTCCATGCATCACAGAGCACCTTGCACAACTCTCCGTGGGGTTTTATTTGAAACAATTTTAGGCAATCAAAACCTGACTTGTCTGGGCTCTGTTGCACCTTTGACTGCATTTTTTCAGATTGACAGAACACATGCTTTAGTACATGTGAGGAGAAAAGAATCAAAGAGTTAAACAAAAATAAAGTTAGTTAAATGTAAAATATTTGAATATCTGTATTTCTCAGAAAAATGAAACAAATGTAGATATCTGATATAAAAATTGGATTATGTGCATAGGACAATAAGGGCCTAGACTGTGATTGCTTCATAGCAAAAGTCTGAACAAGGATGTGCCCTTACACTATTATCTTAAAGGTACTCCAGAACAATGGCAGTCATCTACAAAGATACGAGTCTCTATAGCATAATATCACAGATTTAGCCATTAAGTGCCATTGGGAGTGATGCTGTTACTCCTAGGAAAAGTGCCATTACCGCCCATAGATAAAACAGTAAAAATCTCCATTTATCTTCTACATGATGTTATTTAGCAATCAGTTGCTTTTCTACTTCAAAATCTGGAATTAATGAGGCACAGCTGTGGGATAGAATATAGAGACTGGCTGTTCTGAAGCTTTTGGTGAGAGGCATGGATGAGGCAGGTTTAAACAGCTTGGGAATCACAGTGCTCCGGAGGGTGGTGTTAGATGGCCTAGTTTCTGGCAGAAAATGGAGAGTGTTTGTACTACATACACTTCACCACAATGTGTCAGCTCAAGTTTGAAGCTCTATGATCTGGCCGAGATTTTGTTTGCTACAGTTCCACATGCATTTTGTTTACTGAAACAATAAAACCAAGACAACTCCTGCCATTATTAGATTTCCGTTGACACCACAAACTCAGAAATATTCCTTTAATATACCAGCATGCAATGCTTTGTAACAATATGTGAGCACAGAAAAGAAGACTGACCATTGGCAGAGTGAACTCTAGCAGCGTGATTCATTTCAGACATTAAATCCTTATAGCTCTCCTGCATCCTCAAATCAAAACTCCATGCTTTCCACATTGCTCACTAGACACTGAGAATAAAATGATCATTCTGGAAGTTCAGTCTCGCCTGCAGGCAAGAACTTGTCCCGTCACAGCAGAAACAAAAGTAGCACAGCAGGACCTTCACTGCTAGGAACAGCAGCAGGAATTGTCTTCTTGAAAAAACAGCTCTCTTAAGTGTGAGCTTATACTCACAGATATTTCATTTCTATGAATGTCATTCACCACTGTCTTCATATCAACCTCGATAAATAATGAACATAATTGTTTCTGGCAAATAATGAAAAGTACAGTTCCAGAGAAAATATTCACTGTTTGGTAACATTTTATATAGTTACTATGAATAATAGGGGACAAATAAAAAAATGAAACTGCACTGGTTTTTTTCCATATTAACATTTTGATTACTTCAGTAACACCTCTAAAAAGTGTATCATCTGAAGGGGTACCTTGTGTGATAGGAGAGACATTGCTGCTCAGGCAATGATCTGGGACTTTTCAGCTGCACTCCCCCTCCTCTTCGCCCCTGCCTTCTTCTGGCCCCAGCTGTTGCTTGCAAAGATAAATATGCCGGTCCAAATAAAAGGACTATAATGGGACAGAATATGAATGAACATAAAATCTTACAGATATATCAACACAGTGATAACTTTTCTTAAAACACACATTTCCTTAATGACAGAAATGTGTCCATCAGGGCCATAGCAACAAAACCAATTTGTCAATAAATTACATTTGTGCTGGTGGCATCTGGCTACCCATGGCTGGATGCTTTACAAATATAGAGATAGATAAATTAGCTAGATTGAATAGATAGATGTAGGATATTTGGGCTGAATAGCCATGAAGCCTTACTCAAGGGATTTATTCTATAAATTCTTTTGTAGCAGATTACTTTGTAGTGATGGCTTATAGCTGTCCAGGATCCAAATCACAGAACTATTGGCTTGCATGAAAGATGAGGCGTGAATAATATTGTATTATAAAGAAACACATGATACCTGGTTATTCATTTCTTAATTTTATACATGAGGAATAAAACCTTCACTCTCTGACTCTGATTCTGTAATGAATTGCAAAATGACAGAAAAAGGTACAAAGATCTTTAGTCTTTGGCATTAAATAGGCTTTAAGGTGTTCCCAATGAACCATTAGTACCCGCAGGCTACATGTTGCCTCAGTGGGATTCTGGTGCATTCATTTGCTGTCCTACACTCAAGTATAGTAATCCTTGTGTAGCTTAAACACAGCAACCACTCAGCAGGCAGTGGGATGATCTGATCTGAGCCCAGTCATATAGGAAAGAGAGAATATTAGAGTAGTGAGGTCAGAAATCACAGTATTATGTATAGCGGTAGCCCATCTGCTCTTTGAAGCAATTACTTTCATGAATTTAAAAATGCTAGCATCCTAAACACAAAGATGAGTAGGGAAAAGAACAGTTGTGGAGCAGTAACAACAAAGTCCAGGCATGAGATCTGTGCATGGAATGCTATGAAATATTTGTCTAATGCTGTAGGATATTTGATATTCATTCCTTCTTCATTCTTTCTGTGGTAAACAGAGGGGTTTCAGGTTTTGGACCTTTGTACTGGGTGTTGGGAAGCTTTGATGTTTCACAGTCTGTTGCTGTGGACCTGTGTGAAGGTGAGGACAGGCTTGCCTGTGGAGACAGGGGACAGCCCACGTCCCCCTCACATTACACCTCCCAGCACTGTGCTCCTCTGCTCTGCATCTCAGCCTTGCCCAGTCTGCCAGCTTGTCCCATAAACACAGCCCTCATCCCTTTTGCTGTCATGCAGACAAATTTTGCCCTGAACTTGTGCTTATAGCCTAACCACCTCAGGTGTTTTCCTGCTGATAGCATTTTGTACTTACCCAGACAGAAACAATGCTCAAGCAAGTGTCTTATCTGTGGAACCAAATGATTCCCTCGATCCAGTGCTTTTGCATCTCTCAGATAAAGCTTTCCCCTCACAGTAAAATAATTCTCTGTGATATAAGCATAACTAGCTGGAACAGTTAGGACATAATGTGTGAATGAAATGTATTTTAGCTTATTATTTAGGGTCTGCAAGACTGCCAAATAAAATTATTATATTTTAAAATTAATATTTGCAAGTAAGTTGATCTCTTTCCTTGAAGTAAACTTTATTCATTCTTTCCTCTGTTATTCTCAGATGAAAAATCTTCTGATTATTTCATAAATGATTCATTGTTTACATAAAATTACTAAATGTTTTTGCTTCTGTCCTTACCATATGCCTATAGCTAAACTGCATGTATGGAGTCCTAATTTTCAAAATAAGCTTTTAGTTTGCGAATTTGTGTTATTTGCATTGACAGATTTTGCACATTTGATCCTTTATTCAGTAAAGCTGCTTAAAGAACTTTGCAAACATTTGCAAATTAAGCACCAGAACGGTCTTAAGCTCACAAAATTAGCAATATGTAATTAATAGTGAGCTGTCACTCACTATTGAAGCTTGACTTGAAGCATAGCAGACATATAAAATGATACGGTAGTATTACTGTCCAGCTCAGAAGAAAAAAATTCTGTCTTGTTCAAACAGTGTTGGTAACCTGGGTAATAGAACTAGGCACACAAACTGCATTTGGCAAGGATACTGGGGCTGATTTCACTATTCGCTGAAATATCACTGTGTAGTCTTACATCTTGTCCAAAAGACAATAAACTAACTTCTGTTCTCTTTTATCCCCATGCAAAATTGCAGTGATGTCATCTGAATGTGGTAATGATGTTGATACAGGTAGTTTACACATGCTTTAAGAGCACGCGGTTATTCTTTCAGTTATGACCTTAGGTGGCCATGATGAATGGACTGGAAGTCATCTTAAGATTCAGTGAGATTAAATAATGTAACTGAAAAAAACTGTTGAAATCGGACATGGGTGTCATGAATGCCAGATTTCCCAGGGTGTATAATTCAGACAATCCACTGATACTGATGGGATTTATTCTGCTTTTTTTCCTCACCTACCTCCCTTTTTAATATACACATAGTCAGTCTGTATGATCCAAACACTATTACTCTGGAAGATTAGAAATAGCATACAGTAGAGTAACACATTAGATATACATAGGTTAGAAATGTGTTCCTTCTCGAGGAAAACATTTTCATCAGTTCTTTTACATTTCTCTTATATTTCTCATCAACTTTAAAAGCATGAAGAATGTGTCACATAATACACTACATATTTTCTCTGTTCATTTATCAAGATCCTGATATGTTACTGGTATTTTTTTTTTCATTTATTTTAAAGATGGCATTAAAATTCACAGCTGTTTCAAAAGGAACATAAAATTCACTGAAAGGACAGATTTACAGAATTTTAAAGCGAATTTCAAATGCTCAGCTGTCATCATACCATCCGTTGCAATGAGTATAAATAACTTCCCTTTAATATATGAAGAACTGGGAGGGGAAAAGGAAAAGATATTTGCATGGCAAGAAAACTCCAGGTGCTCCTAGAGTTATATGGGACGTTTTCCAGTTGACGATATGGAAATACTGTCACTCAGGCCAGAAAGCTTGTTGCTATGGGGACACGCTAGCAACATCATTTGACAGCTTGGCAGTTGTTAGAGTTGGCAGAGAGAAACTCTGAGAGAGCGGTTGTTGGACAATTTGAGGTGGGTGTGCACTAGGGATGGATGGGTGGTTAGGAAGAAAAAACACTGAGAAGCTCTTTCAATCTTATCAATCTTACAATCTCTCCTTCACATATGTCTCTTTTTTTTTTTTTTTTGTACAGTATACCTGCCTAGAAGCTTAACATCTTTGAAAAAAAAAGGAGAGAAGCCCCATATTCAGACATCAACTAACTATGCATCCATGCTGGGATGGATATATATTGGACTGCAAAAAAATTATGCAAGATCTGGCAAAGAAATAAAGCTGCAGAAAAAACCAATGTGATTTTGGCCGTTCCCTCTGAGGAGTTATATCATAAACCAGGAAGATTATAGTTCCTCTGTGGTTCAGAAGTAATGGTAGTTAAAATATGACAATAACTGCAGCTCAGTACGTAGAAAGTCTGAGATTAACTAAGGAGAATTTGAAAACAGGTAGCAGTAATTACTGAAAACTGGAGACTGGTTTATAAAGATGAAAGAACTAACGCTGTTTAAGTCAACCCAATGTCAGATAAGATGCATGTCACTAGTTCACTAATATTTCAAGAGTTTGAACATCAAAGAAGTTAAGGAAATATTTAGTCAAATAATACTATTCTTGGAAGAAATTGGTGTGGAACTGAGGAAAATAAAATCCAAAATAGATATAAGGGAAGGAATTCTGCTGCTGAGTCTATTATGTTACAGAACGGTCACAGTTTCTGAGGAAGAGTATTCTTCACTTGGAATATCCCATGTGACATTGGACAATGCATGGAAAAATCTACAGTAGTCAGAAATTGAGCACTGTGTGGCAGCTGAGAAATATACAAATCTTTCTATTTCCAGTACTGAGAGGAGGTGATCAAAATTTGGTGACTGATTTGGGGTGCTTTTCTAGCTGAAATAAATAAAGGGAACAAGGACTGAAAAATTATTCTGTGGCAGTGCATGAAGAACTGTAAATGTGCTGTATTTGAGTAATGCACTTACATCCACAGAAACTTCTCAGTTGCAATGCTTCAGCAGGATATAGGGTGAGAAACAGTGTCACATCTTGTTCATAGATGAGGAACAGTGAAGTTTCCTAACCTGCAGCATGGTCTAAATATATTAATGGGTGTGGGATTATATTATTCAGGGTATTTGGAAAGGTTTTCTGTTCTTTAACAGTTCCAGGGGAATACTATCTTCCCTGTCTCCACCAGAAGCAGGAAACAAAGTTATGAACGTTTTCTATGCTGTTATGGTGCAAGATAAATATGAGATGTGATCATAGTTTTTAATCTTTGTTCCTACAAGCAGAATGCCTCTGTTTCCTTTCTGGTCCCTGATGATCATGTCACCCAGACTGTTTCCCTTCCCTGTGCAAGTCAAAATCAATTAAAAGTATTCCCACAGAACTTGATTTTCAGAGAACCTACATATCCACACCTCTAATTGAAGTCAATGATAGCTGCAGGCATGTGGCATCTCTGAAACTTGGGCTCTATAGAGCTAAGTAAAGAAAAACATATGGATTTTGTAGGTAACATACCATGGGAGAAATCTCTAAATAGGCCCTGAAATAATGAAGCTACATGTTTTATGCTATAGTCCAACTTGCAGTCACTAGGCCATCTCACCATAGGAGAAAAAATGGATATTGAGAGTTATTGAACATTGCCAATTTTTGCTGTGGATCAGCTTGAAGTTATTTAGCACAGATGTTTCTGTAATTGTGACACACTGGGAAAATCCACATGCTCAATAACCCTCAAACTTGCACTTCCATCTGTGCAGTGAGATGGTCTACAGTCTACTGCATATGGCTGCAATATAAAACATATGAGAATATTGTCTGGCTTAAGGTCTGCTGAAAGATTTTTCTTAGCACCATCTGCACTTTTTCTCTACCTGTGTCCCTATGGTTCTGTGTTTAGATTTAGTACAATTATGAGACAGTAAAATATATATCTACAGTGAAAATAAGAGTGTGTAAAGAGCTGCACAACATTTAACAGTGTAGTTAGAAAGCTCTCACGATATGAAATATCAGACAGGAATTTAACAGTACACTGTTAAATCCAGCAGTATTTCTATTTGTATTCCTAGGTCAGTTTTGAGTGATATTAGTAGCAACTGGAAGATAGGATTCTTATGATTATATTAGAAAAAGAGGATGATTTGACCTGTAGTGATGAAAACCTGGCTTCTGGAAAACATTTCCTCATCCTAATACCTTCTTAGCCTTTGATCACATTCCAAAAAGTACAGGGAAAAAAACCTACCTCTTCTGATTTAACAAACATTTTGGAATCAGAACAGTGTGTACCAATCCTGAAAATTAGAGAGAAAGACTTTCACTACCTTTGAAATTTAAATAGGCTTGAGTGTTAATTATTCATAACTTATTTGTTCATTTCAGGCTCAAACTACAAAGAAAAAAGAGGGTAATCTTTCAGAATTTAGGCGTATTCAGCTCAGTGCAGAAAGAAGTTGCTGTTGTGTACTAACCAGACAGGGTGAAAACTCTGCTGTCATTTACTTTTTCCCCATGTTGCTGCTGCTGTGGGTCCTATTATCTGTCCCTGTCTAGAGAAGTGGAAGCATTACTCCAGCCCTTGACTTTATAGCCCTGGCTGGAGCGTGGGCTTGTCATTTAACCTTTTTTTCTACAGTGAGCTGCTGCTTCTGTTCTGAAACCCTTCCTTATGATCTCCCGATGCAGTTTGCTTTTGTAGCGGGTTGTTGAACTGGGCAGTATAACAGTGCCTACAAGAGGACACTGTAAAATATTTCCCATTGTGCAGCCATGCTAAATAATGCAAGATAATTGCTTGGTTCTCACATTTAACAAGAACACTTTAGACTTTGAGAGATTAAGGAAAACGATCTCACTTCTAAAACGGACGGTAATCTCATACAATTGTCTGGAACAGTCATTGAACTCTGCCCTATAGAAACCAGGATTATAAAGCAGCAGAATATAATTTGCCTGGAATATTAACATCAGTGTTTTGACTTTTGCTAGGAATGCCATGGGTCCTGGAACTGTTAGAACCTCTATTTTACAGCTTCATTTCTTCCTTTCCAGACTTTTGCTCTGGGAGCTCCACTTCATCTCTGTCTGAAGGAAAGAGCTATCTGTTCATCAGTGTTTCTGGGTTGTGTTTTGTCCAGTTCTTGAATCAAAATATTTTTATTTATTTAGGTTTATAGACGGTAGAGCTGCAGGTAGATGCACAGTGTGTAGTCATCCAGCACTACTTCACACCTGCTACTGTATTTAAATAATATTTTCTTTCTCTCAAAAAGACAGAAAATGACTTATGTTGTAAAACATAATGTAAAGGCACTAACTTCACTGACTGCGAGTGTAACTTTCTACTTAAAGTGCATCAAGAGAATCTAATACACAGATATCCTGAGGAATCACCTGCCGCAGAAATGACTAAATTTCGTGTACTGAATCTAAAACTTCCACAAAATCTATGCGGAAGAAGAACAACATGTTCTCCATTTTCATATCCTTTCCCTGATGATGTTTTCAAGGTTAAATTCATGATGTCAGGCCTCCCTTTGCCTTTTCCTTAGTTAATATTTTTTTCATTCTTTCTTTCTTTTGCCTTTTCAGAATGACTTTGGGGAGCCCTTAACAATATATGTCAAAATGTAAGGGCTGCACTGCATTGTGAACTGTTTCTCTGCTGACTCATCTGCCACAGCTAATCAAGACTTTTTCGTCTATATACTGCAACATTTTAAACCTGTTAGCAGTAAAAAAATGCTCTTTGCTCAAAAGCTTTTAAATTATAGCACATGGTGGGTGGCTGATAAGAATTTTATTTTTCTAAAATGGAAACTTTTCTTGTTATTGCTATCTGGTCTCCTGTTCTTTTTATCAAGTCACAGGGTTTCTGGTGTCTTAACTTTTTTCTGGGTTGGGGAAATTGTTTCCTATTTAGACAGCCTCGCATATTTTCAAGATGGTTTCATCTGCATCTCTTAGTGACACACAAGCCTCAGTTGTTCTTTCCTTGTCCCATGACCACATAGGAAGAGCAAGATAGTTCCTAAGTCTGCATGCTTCAGGAATGGAATTGAGGACAGGAAAGATTACCTAGGTTTTGTTGGGTGCGACACATTTAGTTCAGTATAGCTCCTCAGCTGCTCTGGTGAGAAGACAAAAGACCACAGTTCCCAGAATTTTCTAGATTTTATGCTTTCCTTGTTGCCTGTATTGTTCTCTTCTGTCTGAAGGTGTTAGCAACTACTGTCTTCTCCAGAAGGTTCCACAGGGGACTCACGTGACTTGCACTCACTACCTTTCCTCATCATTTTGGCAGCTGGGGAAAAAGGCACAGTTTGCAAAGAAACAATCTGTGGCTTTCATGAAGAGTGCATCTCTGTATGTTGTTTCTAAAGCTGAGCTCAAATGCTGTATCACTGCTTTCTGTTCTGTGCAGTTTTCGTTTTCGTCCAGTCAGTATCACTAGGCAGCTCCTTCTTCCCAGATGAAGCAAGAAGAATATCTTTTCCTTTGAGTTTCACAAAAACTTTCATAGAAGCAGAAGTGTCTAGGAGCTATATTTAGTAAGCTCCCCATCATGCAGTGATAATTCCCCATGCATTTTTCAGTACAAAACTTTGACACTTCATCACCAATTAAATTTCTGTTTTGGGGTTCTCAAAAGTAAACCTTGTCATACAGAGCCAGTTTAAGGATATTATAGAGAAATCTGTGTTAAGAAATATAACACAGAATCACTCAAGATTTTTTTTAAAGGATCTAATCTTTATTTCTGAATTTGTACTTACAAAAAAAATTAAAGTGAGAATTTTACAGATATAGAGAACTTAAATTCCTATAAGGTCTTGTACATCCCTTTTACTGAAGCTATATTTGTATAGAAGCTACACCTTTAAAAGCTTTTTGTTTGCAAAATTATTATTGAAAGTCTCAAGACATTTTCACAATTATAGGGAAATCCAGATGATTTGCGAATAAATGGGACTATCACGTAATCCTGTTCTTTACAGGGGGTTTTCATGGTGGGACACTGATGAAAATAATGAAAGCGGCACACTATAATTTCAAAGTTGAACAAACTCACATTAAGGGTCAGTTTTTTGTTTTCTTGAAATATTTCTGGAGTGGAAGTAGGTTATAGATGGTACAGTACAAGTGGACTTTAAAAAGTTCTTACTCAGTGAATTACATAGTCTGTGTGCTGCTACTGAATGACAACGTATCTTTCTGGCTCAACTACACTCTTTTCTCTCCCTAAGTTCCTAGAATAAGAGCTCTGCAAAGGTAGAGATATCTTTACTTTTTTATCTTGGAGGTATATATTTCTGGCTGATGTCTCTGCTCCGCAGTACTATAGTCCAATTCACTTCAGTGTCCAGGAATCATGAAATCCTAGGATCAGAAAAGAACTTCAAGAAATCATCTCATCCCTTTTGTTTGTTTAACTGTTATTTAAAGCAAATGCCATCTTTCGGTCTCCTCTACTCTGAATTAAACAACTCATTTCCTTCAGTATTTTCCCATAGGCCATATTTTTAAACCTCTGATCTTTCTTTTTCTCCTTCCCCTCCCTACCTCCCCCTGACTCTCTGCATTGATCTATGAGTTTATTGAAGTGTAGTGCCCAGGACTAGACAAAATAGTCCATCTAAAGCCATAGTGTTGAAAAAAACAGTGAACAGAGCAGAGGGATTACTTCACATTTCCTTCCAGTCGTACTCTTTCTTATACATCCTGCTATACATACACTGAGCCATTTGCGTTTTTCACAACAGCATGACACTGTTGACTCATGTTCATTTTGTGACCCCTTATGACCCCTCATTTATTTTTTTATAGAACTATTTATAACCAGTTACTCCTCATCCTGTATTTATGCAGTTTATTAGTCCTGACTAAGGATGGCATCTTGCATTTACTACTACTGAATGTTGTCATATTTTCTGTCTATATCTCCGATTTATTAAGATGATCTTGAACTCTGTCAAGTCCTCTAACATTCCTTCAGTCCCTCTCAGCAAGTGGTACCTTTAAACTTAATAAGCCTGCTCTCTACTCCTTTCGGGTCATTAATGAAAATATTGAACAGCACTAAACCCAGAAGAGATGGACCGCTAAAATTTGTCCTGCTTTGTGTGTATCCCTGATGGAAAAGAAACTGGGGACACAATTCCATTGTTCTAGCATACACATATAAAGGTTGACTAAGGACTGACAATATGATTTTATTACAGCATGAATTCAGAACAAGGACAATGAGTATTTCCCCCCAAAGGAACATTGATTTGGGTAGTGAAAAGATTAATTTTCTAATTTCTTTCTGCCTATATATGCCTTTTTAGAGTTGCCACAGATTTCACCTGCGGACCCCCAAACCCCTACCATCAAAAATGATGTAAAAATCTATACAACTTTGTGAAATGTTGTGGCACCAATGAACTGTTATTTAAAAAAAAAGAGTCTATTTGAAAAGCTACCAAATAACTCTAACATCTGTAGCTGAACTAGTGATAAACAAAGCTTTAGACTAGCTACCAGAAAGTGCAAATTTGCTTGACTAAAAAAGATTAAGTTGGAAAGGGGAAAAAGTGGATTGATTTCAGTGAAATCTTTCTAACAATAAAATCAATGGGCCTGAGCTCTCAAGGGAAGATGTGGAAACTTCTTCATGTCCCTGCCCATGGCAGGAGGTTTGGACTAGATGATCTTGAATGGTCCCTTCCAGCCCAAACCAATCTATGATTTTGTGATTCTTCAAACTTCAGTGCTCAGGATTTTTTAGACTTAAGTAGACAAGTATCCCACAGAGACCAGCATTTCGCTGACAGGCAAATGAGCCCATCTTAGGTCAACCAGAGAATTAATGCAGGCACTTCACAAGTCTCTAGCTGCTAGTGCCGAGAAATGCATGATCTCCATTTGGCGCTGCAAAGGAGGAAAGGGTTTCAGTTCTCCTCAGGTCACTATAGTTCAGTGCCTGAAATTGTCTACAAGGCTTAGTACACCATGGATTATTTTAGGTTTTATACTGGTTTTCCAATGTGAGTAATTTAAAGAAATGGTATTTTAGCATGCTTGTTATAAACCCTCACAGAGAGGGGTAAACCCTTACTATTTAAGTTTAAAATAATATCATTCCTCTTTGTTAAAAAAAAAAAAAAAAAGAGTAATGAATACTCTACCAGTGACTGTAGGTTGAAGAATTTGCTTTGAACATGTGAAGGAATAGAAAGCAAATAAGATTTTTTTGTAATGTCTTATTAATGTCTGTTTTGAATTTTTCTCTTTATTTACTCCGTGCAGCCAACGGTCCTACTCTTCCTTCTCTTTATATGCTATTTTATATGGATAGTAATAAAGTACAAGAGAGAGAACAAACCACATATGACAGATGGTGAAGGCACACTTAATGTGCTACTGGGAAAAGTATTACAGAAATGAGGACTATTCAGGAGCATACAGTGAAAAGTAGTACATTACACATAGGAGGACAAAGTTTTTATGAATTGAGGAAGTGTGAATTTAGCCTAGCTCTAGATTAACCATGGTCCCAGAGTCACTAACATGTGTTAGCACTGTTCTGATTTCTAGAGGGAGGTCTTGCAATGTAAGGGATCTGCAGCTAGAGACTGGGAAGAAGGCGGTGAACAACAAGAAATACATGCCACTGGCTCATTTTTCAGGCCTCTCGCCCCCCATCTGCAGATAAGGTGGCAGTCAGATATATTCATCAGTTCTGGCACAGTTCCTCTTCAAACCTGTTCAATATATTTATCAATGACATGGACAGCAACATCGAGTGTACCCTCAGCAAGTTTGCAGATGTCACCAAACTGAGTGGTACGGGTTGATACAGCAGAAGGACGGGATGCCATCCAGAGGGACCTGGACAAGCTGGAGAGGTGGGCCTGTGTGAACCTCATGACGTTCAACAAGGCCAAGAGCAAGGTCCTACACCTGGGTCGGGGTAATCCCCGGTATCAATACAGGCTGGGGGATGACAGGATGGAGAGCAGCCCTGCTGAGAGGGACTTGGGGGTACTGATAGACGAAAGGCTGGACATGAGCCGGCAATGTGCGCTGGCAGCCCGGAGGGCCAACCGTGTCCTGGGCTGCATCAAGAACAGCGTGGCCAGCAGGTCGAGAGAGGTGATTCTGCCCCTCTACTCTGCTCTGGTGAGACCTCACCTGGAGTACTGCGTCCAGTTCTGGAGCCCTCAGCACAAGAAGGACACGGAACTGTTGGAGTGTGTCCAAAGGAGGGCTACAAAAATGATCCGAGGGCTGGAGCACCTCTCCTATGAGGACAGGCTGAGAGAGTTGGGGTTGTTCAGCCTGGAGAAGAGAAGGCTGCGGGGAGACCTGATTGCAGCCTTTCAGTACTTAAAGGGAGCCTATAGGAAAGATGGGGACAATCTTTTTAGTAGAGACAACAGTGACAGGACGAGGGGTAATGGTTTTAAACTAAAGCAGGGTAGGTTTCGGCTGGATATAAGGAAGAAATTCTTTACAATGAGGGTGGTGAAACACTGGAACGGGTTGCCCAGAGAGGTAGTGGAGGCCCCATTGCTGGAAACATTCAAGACCAGGTTGGACAGGTCTCTGAGCAACCTGATCTAGTTAGCGGTGTCCCTGCTCGCTGTGGGGGGGTTGGACTAGATGACCTCTAGGGGTCCCTTCCGACCCAAAACTTTCTATGATTCTATGATTCTATGAAACCTCAGGACTCACCTTTAAAGAGGGAAATTGAGATCCCTGCCAGGTGGAGGCAGTTATTTTGGGTCAGGCCAAGGTTGCCAGAAGCCCACACAGAGACAGTTTCCTCTGGTGGATGGATGTCTACTTCTGGACTCTACTTATGGACAGCAAGGAGAAATCCCTTGCATTTCCCATTGTGTTTGTGCTTGATCAGTCTGCGACTGAATGTCATCTGTCATTGTGACACTGTATTATTGTGTACGGAGAACTCGAATCTGATTGTGACTTTTGTAGTTAAACTTGGTTTGGGTGAAGGAGAAGATGAGAATACAGGTAGGGAAGCTAAGGAAAGTTTTCATCTTGAGGAATTAACATATGGCGTCTTTTGTGCATATTTGGTTTGCCAGATATATGCAGTAATTTTCACTGAAATTGTGCTTGTATTAATTCATGACAATTTTATTTAATGTTCATTTTTTGAAGTTATAAGATAAATTCATACACATTGAATGTGCTTTTGTTCTCCTTCTTGACCTTTGCCTGTTTACATAATAAGCTTGTCAGAAAAGAGACAGCATTTTACTAAGTGTTTGTACACAGCATGACAGAGTGGGTCTCTGATCTCAGCCTGGACGCTAGACACTACTGTAATGCAAATAATAAAGTTTTTGCCAACAGAGAGCCTATATATATTTATGTATCAGGATTTGTCTCCCATTTTTTATTCTTTCCTTTAGAAGTTTAGAGTGTTCTTTACTAGTCACTCAAGTACTAAATATTTAGCATCAGTTCATATGAAAGTTGCTTTGATCTTCGTGTAAATAAACAGGCTCTCTTTCTCCCATAGGACTCTTTCTTGAAAATGATTTCTTTCATCAAGTAGTTTGTCGCATCTCTCTGAACATCAATACTGTTTCCTTCAGAACTTCAAACAAATATTTCCTGCACGTTTACAGGAAATATATTAAACACTATAAATGGCAACCTGCCTTGCACCTGATTCAACAGTTAGAGAGAGGCTTGGGCAACAGAGTGACACAACCCCCTCCTGACATCCTGGCAGATAGTGTCATATATGCAATGTCTCTTTTATAATAATGTTAACAATCAATCACACACATACATACAATATATTTAAATATATACACACAGAAAAATGTATTCATATAAATATATGTATTTATATACAAATAAAGACATAAGAAATCTTGCCTTTATGCAGTCTGAATATTTAAATACTGCCAGTGTAAACCTTGTGATTATATTTTGCATTTACTTGGCAACTATTATCCTGGAAAATCCCAAAGCACAATGACAACATCTCTAAGACTGTCATTCAGTTGCAGCTCCCTTACAAACAGTAGTGTAAGCAAAGGGAAGTGTAATGAACTGAGAAGAAAGGGAGGATAGAAAGCCCATCAAGATGGAATTTTACCTCTAAGAAATTTTCAGTAGTGTTTTGTTGCCTCCCAGAACAGACTGTAAGCTTTGAGACCTCATCTGGAAAAAAAACAAACAAAAAACCTGTTCCCCTCTCCCCCCAGAAATATGGTACCTAAACCCTACGTGGAACTCAGTTTGCTTTCCACCTCATGGATGAATGTTTAGTACTCTTGGGAGGCAGATTTTAGTAGTGGAATCCACTCTTAAAGTTTTTCTGCTCTTTTTACACAAGATTTTTCACTGATATCATTCCACTCTAAAGTACTCCTTATTTACTTTATTATCTATGTAACCTTGTGACAAGAATCTGGTCTTTGGTGTCTAAAATGCCATGTATTGGGCAGGAAGCCATGGAGGAGTCTATCCCTATCTCATAGTTTAACCTGGCAGCCAGCATCTAAGCACTAGACAGCCGCTCACTCACTCTTCCCTTCCCCCGCAGCGGGATGGGGAGGAGAAATGGACAAAAGGTAAAACTTGTGGGTTGGGATAAAGACAGCTTAATAAGGCAACCAAATAAGTACTACTACTACTACTACTACTGATAATAAATGAATATGCAAAACAAACTATACACAATACAATTTTTCTCACGACCCAAAGACTGATTCGCAACCAGTCTCTGGGAAGCAATCATGGAATCTGGAAAACCACAAATTTCATGGATTTCGTGAATTACCTCCTTTCAGGTAGTTGCAGAGAGCAGTACGGTCCCCCCTCAGACTCCTCCAGACTAAACAGCCCCAGTTCCCTCAGTCGCTCCTCATAAGACTTGTTCTCCAGACCCCTCACCAGCCTCGTTGCCCTTCTCTGGACACGCTGCAACACCTCAGTGTCCTTCTTGTAGTGACGGGCCCAAAACTGAACACAGTATTTGAGCTGCGGCCTCTCCAGTGCCAAGTACAGTGGCACAATCACTTCTCTACTGCTGCTGGCCACACTATTCCTGATACAAGCCAGGATGCCATTGGCTTTCTTGGCCACCTGGGCACACTGCTGGCTCATGTTCAGTTGGCTGTCAATCAGTAGCCCTAGGTCCTTTTGCACTGGGCAGCTTTCCAGCCACTCTTCCCCAAGCCTGTAGCATTGCGTGGGGTTGTTGTGGCTGAAGTGCGGGACCTGGCACTTTGCCTTTTGAACTTCGTACAACTGACCTCGGCCTTGACTGGAAAAAAAGTCTTTGATATCATAGCAATGACTGAAAACATCAGTGTTATCAACATTCTTCTTGTGCTAAATTGAAAACCCAGCAGCTACTGAGAGGAAAATTAACTCTATCCCACATGAAACCAGGACACACTGGAAGACATAGTGACAACATGTGAGTATTTCCTGCAGAAATACTAATTTGTTAAAAATCTGATAAAGAGCTAATGGTTCAAATGAGTGATTCTTTTCCTTAGCCAGCTTTGTGGCACTAATTTATACGATTGTCCTCTTCACCTTGTCATCAACTCTGCAAATTTCAGATTACCAGGAGGTCATTTTGGAAGTATTCCGTAGACCTCCTCCTTTCCTTTAGAGCAAAGCAGCCATCTGTGAAGCCAATTTTCATAGTTTTACTGGCCTTGAGTGCCCTTTTTTACACTTAGAAAGCTCTGAAACAATTTTAACTGAATCAAACCCATAAATTATAATGTCTGGGAAACGCTGCAACATAATTGTCTCTCTTCGTGATATTTACATTCTAACTCAACTGTCCTCTCCAGTGTCCTGCTTTGGAGTTCCATTTTGACAGTGTTATTCATGCTGCAATTGTACACTTTGCAATCAGTCAAGGCCCTGCTATATAATTCTAGTTTTGTTAAGTGATATGAGTATTGAACAGCTAAGCTTTATTATCTTTGAATGAAGGCACTCTTTATTCTTACTGTCTTAAGACTCAGTTAATATTCCAAATAAATACGCGTCTTCCAAATAGGTACACAACTGGCCTTTAGTTAATTTTCAACCAAAGAGATTAGGGAAACTCAAGCCTGTTTGACCCTGCAGTGCATTTCAATCCACAAACAATTTCATTGCTTTCCAGTTATTCTTCTCAAAAAAGCAGCTTTTCATTTGTCGTTGTCCAAAAGGGAAAGTTCTCTCATTCCTAAACAAGCAGACACGCACAGAGAATATGCATGACTTTACAGTATTTACATACTTAACCAAGACTATTTACATAAACCTTCTCTCATTTTGTTCCTAGTCTGTATAGATAATGTTTGTATGTCATGGCCACCATTAACTCTCATTATAAGGACTCTGTCCAGTTTGACTTTGCTATTCAAGTGTCGTATATTACTTGGACAATGAATGAGTCATGCATCCCCAGAGCCTCAACTAATGGAGTCCACCCTCTATATACTGGACTTCTACGGAGACGGGACCAACATTGGCTCCTAGATGTCAGTCCAGGAGTAAGACTTACATGAAATTGAACACACTGGGGTAAGGGATGTGTCAGAGTGCTAAGTGTGCTATTCTCAGACAGAATACTGTCAGATAGTACAGAGTGTTACCATTTTTTGGATGATCCCTACCTTCAAAACAGACATTTGCATTAATTGTTATTTGGATCACTGCTAAGTTGGGATAGGAGTGAGGTGTAGGCGGGACTGATGAGGGAGCACAATGAAAGCATGACAGCTGAGCAATAGCGGAAATATCTCAGTATGCAAATACATTGTTGAAAATCTGAAAATGTGTCAGTGCGTGCTATAAAGACTTTTTACCTAGAGCAAATTTGAATTTATAACCATTGTTACACTGAAGCACTTGGAAATGTAGGCCGTGATTTCACTTACCACTCTTGTGAATCATCAACTCTTGAGTTTTACCAGGACCAGGACATAGCTCTGGAGGACATTTTGAATTGATCCAGGAAAATAATCCTAACCTTCCCATGACAGTGTGATTTAGGGGCTTAGTATCCTCTTGGAGTCTACCTCCTGTGTTTTGGTGAGACAAAAAATAAAAATGACCTCACTTTCCAGAGTTATGAAAGTGTATTAATGAAACTACATATCTATTAACTTGTCAGTTCACAACATCTCTTTTTAGAAACAATCCTGTTATGAGGCTGACATACTGACATATTTGACTTTAAGTTGAATGTTTGGAGTTGTCTCACTTTCCCTCTGAAGAATGCTTTTTAAAAGCTACTTTTGCGATTTGCTCATGTTGCAGCCTGTGACTAAAAATGCATGTCACCAATAGTATTAACATGTAACCAAAGATAATGTCATTGTTTGGGTCTTCATTGGTTAAATTTGAGGGAGGATTTTCCAAATATTATGATTGTACTGTACATTCTCATTCATCAAATGCATATTGTTTATTTTTATACATAAACATCAAATTGCTGTAATATTTCCTGTATTTCTGCCTTTTTTTTGGTATGTGCACTGTTTTCCTTTTTCTTGCACAGCATTCTGTGTTCTGCTTCTCCTGGTCTGTGAGTATGAAAACAGTTTCAGTCAGATCAGATTTTACTGTGAAGATTTACTTTTCAGAGGAGGGAGGGGCTGGGTTGGTTGGTTGGGAGTCTTTAACTGAAAGACTACTCTGTTTTGTTTTTTAAACTCTTCCTTGTGAAACAGCCTTTGTTAGGTATTAAATCTCCAGTTAACCTGTTTTCTAAGGCCACTTCACCCACAGCAATTACACTGATGGTCCAGTGCTATCCCTGGGCTAACTCTGTTAAGAGCAGTTGGATTACATCGCGGTTGGATTAAATTGTGGTGGGTTAATTTACAGTGGATTAAATAATTCCTTGGTATACTTCTGGAAAGATGCATCTCTCTCAACACACTGGATTCAGGGGGCCCAAAACAGTAACAGTTTCAAAAATACGTGGTGGGAGAGGGAAAGAATGCCTGCTTTGCAGCCTGCTATGCCCTTGCTGTGCCCTCCCTCCCCTAGTGCCTTCTCACTGCCCTCCTTCCTGCTGGTCTTGGTGCAGAGAAGTAACTGGGTCAAGCCAGTGGGTCACCAACAAGGCAGGATGCACCTCGCCATGTGATGCCATGAGCCATACAGGATTACACGCTTAAGTTTCTCAAAGCCTGTTTTATAAGCCCTAATAAAAATCTGCTCCTGATGAGACAGTGGAAGGAGGCAGCCAGTAAAAATGTGCATGTTTCAAAGGTGAAGATACTTTTCAGCTAACAGAAGTAAACTAAATATTAGCGGTATTTCTAAGCACAGCTCTTATGGAGGGACTTTCAAACAGGGCATTCCTTTCTTCCCTCTGTTCAAACAGCAACAAAAGACATTCCAAAGTCCAGTCGCTTGTAGCTCAGGATCCTTGTACTGAAAGCGAAAGAGATCAAATCTTTCACATGCCATTTGGTATCAGTCACATCTCGTTAGGTAACATGACTGCCTTGTCACAACACAATGCGCTGGGGAGGAATGACAAAATGCATTTTTCAGAGCCACATTTGAAGAAGCCACAACACTTCAAACAGGCAACTTAATATATTTTCTTGTTGAAGGACTTGCTCTAAGCACAGACTGAAAATGTACTCTTTTCCTGAGTCCATCTCTGGACACACACACGTTCTTCAAACATACCTGCATTGTGTCTATGAACATGATAAAACATAACCTCTTTACACAGAAAAAATGACTGTGTGTAGATACATGTATCTTAGATCTTACAGGCTTGCATAACAAGCAGGATGGTACATGTAACGTACACAGTTACTCATGGTTGATATCTATGGATTAAATTCTGTGATCACTTTGAGTTTGGTATTCCCTAGTGCAACAACTAGTTTAACAGTTTTAGCACCAGCATTCAATTTTTAGGAAGTTGTATGGTTTTTATTGCCATAATAATGAAGGGAGAACACTTATACCAGCAGGCATTTTCTCCATTCCAGAGTTCTTTTAATAATGGTGAAAATTAATTTTTCCTACCCATCAGAAGACCCCTTCTGCCTGGTTTCTGCCAAAACATTTTGCGCCTCCCCCTTTCACTCAACTGTACTCCCTAATTGTCCTTTGTGCTCTTCTCAGCTCTAACTCTGTCTACCTTCCAGCAGGTTTAAAGGCTGCAGTAACGACCTTTGTGTCAAGCTCAGGCAATGCATTTCACATAAAACAGATGACAGTGTTAGTGACATTGGTCGACTTGAGTCGCCATCAAGACTCCAACACTTAAACTCAGTTATGTCTAGTGCTGATGTACCGAGGAACGCCTGTTCTTTGGCAGCTGCATGGTCTTGTCACCTTTGACTTGTCTTCCCCGCAGTGTTGTGTCCTTTGCCATGCTGAACTGCCATTTCTGGAAATGTCACCTCCTCAAGCAGAGCAATTATGGATATAACATATCAGTGCCAAGAATGAATGATTCAGTAATTCACTGGTGCTTGAAAATGTCAGTTCTAGAAATATGCATGCTTTCTCAAAGTTTGATTGTGGATTGGCCTTGTTAGTCCAGAAAGAAGGGACTCATAAAGTGAGAGATACTGCTTAGCTTGTCATCTGCAGTCCTTCTGAGAAGTGCTTGTATCTCTGCTGAAACTTCTTTGCCTGGGATCAGGAAAGTTTGAGGGGATTAGGAAGCCCAGTCATGCTAATTAGCAATATCATCTAATGATTCTGCAGGATGTGGATTATATCTGACAGACTATGCTACTGTTAAATATGATCTTACAACTGCATAGGATGGCCTCAATACTTCAAGTTATACACTGGCATTTGACCTTGTGGTATGAAATCAACACCTACTGTTAGTTTGCAATACAGTGCGATTCAGCCTTCTCTGGAATCACTTCAGATTTATAAGAGTGAGTAAAAAACTGAGCTCATGTAATAGTAAATGCAAAATTTTGAGTTTCTCAGATGTGAAACCTCAGGAAAATGGGCTATTAACATTGCCATACAGAAGTACATTAATTTCACACACTTTTGTCAAGAACTTCATGAAAACTTCCAGTTTGATAGTCATGATAAAATATTTTATTGTTCTTTATATACATTTGAGGTTGCAGATTTAAAGAAAGAAAAGACATCAATTAAAATTGCCTTAGGGAAATATTAATTTCTATTTTCCTGCATGAAATTGGGGTTGGGACAACTACAGTTCAAATGGATTCAGGATTATTTATTGCTACTAAAAATGAAAGAGTATTAACTCCAATCTCTGACCTAAAAGAAATTTTTCATTTTGGAGTGGGGAGAAACCAGAGAAATATTGGAAGTTCTTTATCCTTGACTTCAGTTGGTATCGTGGTTTTAAAAAACCCAGAAAATCAAAAAATACTTGAAGAACAGTGTGTGCTTCTGGGCTTAAAGAATGAAAATGAGTGAAATTTGAACTGTTAGAGGTTTTTCATCCCAAAGGTCATTTGATTACAGAGAGGCTATTTACAAGACTGAAGCTCATTGCTATTGAGGTAAATGATTCCAATAACATTAGATAAAATCTGCTCCTTTATTTTATATTTCAACTAGTTTAAACTCAATGCTGGTTTTCTTTCCTTGAAACCTACTTGAGATACTTTTGCATTAAGAAAGTAAATTTTAAAGGGAAGATATTGTCTGTGGTCCATTTTTTAACTTTCATTGTGAGTGGTAAAAATAAAAATGTAGCAATAAGGAATGTCTCCATATTTTCTCTCCAACCAGAGGGAAGGGAAGGAAAAGAAAAAATCAATACTTGGCTGGAATCATGAGCAGCTTGTTGGCTGAGTAAATCAGTCAGGAGCCCTGCAGCTGGTCAGCTTCACCTCACTGATAAATGTCACAACTCACTGCTGTCAATATGAATTACCAGAAAAGATTTCCTCAAAACTAGGGATGAGGGAGCTGTTTTGCTATGAATGAATTATATGGGCCAAAATAATACTGAAACAAGATTAGAATAGGTTGCTCTGATTGACTAGGCAATTATTTAAATGTACCCTGGAGGTAAGACAAACCATGGAAAATAAAGCAGCCCAGGTCACAGAAAGCAGGAAATTTGTGACTTTAACAGAAGTTTAAAAGGTTATGTTTAAAAGCTGATGTATGAAGTCACAACGAAAGTTTGCTTTAGTTTTCAGTACTAGGAAGGGTATCTGAGGAAGTATGGAGCTTTCTATATAAAAAGAAGGAAGGCAAATAATGTTTGAAGTTACTCCAGAAACATTTCTCCCTGAATCACTCACAAGGAGCCTTGTGTGGCTCCAGTAGACTTGCTGGTGCAAGGGGGCAAAGGCAACTCCCATGCATGGCTGGGCTCCCACGACCCACACTCCGGGAGCAGGAGGTGGCTGCTGAGCGCAGGGCTTTTGTATTGCCTCTTCAGGATGAAAGGAGGACTCTAAAAACACACAGTGAACCCAAATTAGTTTCAGTCACAGAGAATAAGGAGCACCCACCAATCTGTGAGCCAGCTGGGCGGTAAGCACTTCTGACATTTGTTACCAGAAATAACAGTGAGTGGGTAGCTGCCTTAAAACAGAAAAGCGCAGATTTTAATCCCCACTTCTACACCTTGTCCTCATGTGTTGCATGTTAGGCTGCACCCAGTTGTTGCCATTGGACCTGACGGGGTGTTGACATGGCAACATGTAATTTGGGACAAAACAAAAAAATGGTCATTACTGAAAAAATGATGTTTTTATGTACCTGTAAAACACGTGTCTGTATTCTACCAGCAGTTACTATGCTGGTCAGAAAACGGAATTCTCTTTTCACAGAAAATCTGGACACTGAAACTAAAGAAGAGGTTATGATCACAGGAAAAAAACCCACAAAAAACCCCACAAAAACCTTCCTGCAAAAAGAAAGACTTTCTAAACACTGAAATGGCATGTTTATTTTAATTGAAATAGTTAATTTAGCAATGATGAATTATTTTCACTTCAATAAAGTCAGTTATTTTTATTCAGTGAGGCAGAAAATGGAACCTAATAGAGTAAAAATATCTTAAAAAATGGTGTAAATATGACCGTCACTTTTATTCTGAACAGAACCTGAAAGAAATCATAACTAACCAAAATGCTCACTTATTTTGGATATTTTATTTTTAATACAGTTTAAGAAATACCACTGCACTTTTAAGGATACAAAAAAATAATAATAGTCAGAAGCATGATTTCTAAAGGAAGAATGTCAAGTGCTTCAATGCAAAAATGTAAAAATGAAACAATCTAACATCAACATAATTTTTCCTGAAAAGAATTTTTAGTGGTGTCTGCATGACTTTTTGAAACAGTGTGATTCTGAGTGCCTTAAACAATAGAAAATGGTCCTGTCAACTATTTCAAGCAACTCTTTATTTCCTTATGTAAAAAATGGTAATGCACTTAAAATGTAATCCAGCATACCTACTTCATCCAGACATTTTCCTACAATATCCAACTTAAACCCCAAATCAGAAAAAATATTTCTACTTTATTAATATAATGTCTTTTGACTTTATTCAAATGAATCAAGGAAATAATAAAGTTTTAAACTTTCTTTCCGATTGAATCAAGCACCAAAATGGACAAATACATTATTTTGATTAGAGTAAAATTGCATTTCTCAGTGGAAATAAATGTTCCAGCATTGCACAGAAGACAATAACAAAACAAAGGATGCAAAAATAATGGGGAGTAAGGCAATTTGCTTGACAGTGTATCAGATTCTGGTACACTTAGACCATTTCCTTAATTATCTGTTAAAACTATCTGGATTCCACCTGCTTGCCTTTAATATCACATGGAAATAAGCAAGATAAATTATAAACTAGATATGGACATAGTTTCTGCTTAGAGTCTTGGGGTTTTGCTCTGCCTGCGTTATTGCTACGAGTTCAGTGCTTTTCTCTGTGATTTCTGGGAATCTGGCAGTCCAGTCAGAACTGTGGCACCAACTGGTCCACGCTGGCACCTCAAAGGCCCTGGCAGACGGCCACTGCATGTGTGTGTTTCCGTTGAGCAACACAGGCACTGGCATTCCCCAGCAGGCGTTAGATTCCTTGCGGTCCTGCAATAGAGTAGGCTGGTACATGTTGTCCATCTGCAATGCTGAAGAACAAAAGATGCAACACCTTCCTGATCGACAGAATCAGTGCGCGTGCTCTGTAGTGCACCAAAGCCTTTCTCTCCAACCAGTTTTGCAGGCAGAAGTGTAAGAACTCTGCCTGTACACTTCAGTGGCCCATGAGGTGGTAGCCGCTACTCAGCTCCTCCTTTTGAATTGAGTTTGCATCTACCATGATCTGATAATGCAAGGTATTTAGAAAGTTATTGGCAAAACTTCTGAGTAGGCAAGTATTGTGCTTCCTTTGTGCTGTAATTAAACCAGAGCGTACCTCTTAATCTTGTTCAGTATCCTGGCACGTGTATAAAACACATTACAGAGCTTTTAGGCTAGGCAAGGTGTACTTTGCAGAGTAGGTAAGATCAGATACCCATTACTGGAGATCTGCAGCTGAAATACAGTGCTTTACCCAGGTTTATTCAGTTTTTTTGAAAGTATACCATGAAACCAGGAACATATAATCTCAGTCAGAAACGAGGAATATATAATATTTTTTTCAGAATTGGCTGACACCTGGAGTGATACTACGTCAAGAAAAAGGAGGAGTAATCAGTAGAGAAAACATTTTTTTTTATGACATGCTTTATCTTCCTTTATTTTCATTCTGCTGTTTTTCCAGAAAAAATCTTACTTCTGTATGTGCATCAATATCATAACTGGCTTGAGAAATCCTTATTCCAGTAATTACTTTGTTGGGAAATCTATGTTTTATGGGAGCCAGGGACACTTTCCAGCATCTCAGATGACAAGGATACCTCTTTTTTGACAAATATGACTACAAGGTGCACCACCTGACATTGTAAACCAGTTCTGCAGACATCATACCAGAGACTACCTGTGGAAAAACTGTTTATAAACTCAGAATATACACTGATGAGGTTTAGTGGTCACATGAGGAATTGATTTGTGAGGACAGGCATTACTGATGTTCAGTTCTATACTCTTACTTGTTTTTAAATAAGGTACATTCACTTAGTTTAATGATAATGGAAGTCAGTTCAGGATCCTTATCCTGTCTGTGTTTTTTATGTTCCACTCTTCAGAAATGTGCTCACAAAAAAGCTTTTCCTAATATTCATCTTAAAAGCTTAGAATTGCTTTTAGCTCCTTCAAAAAAATCTCATTACTGAAGACAACTGTATTGAAAAGAAAATTAAAATTAGAAGAATCCACTTCCAAAAAATGAACATGCTTGAAATCATTTATCAAAACACATCTTGTCAGGACTGTTATTAGGAGTGTATGAATGATAATAACTGATTTGATGGATCTCATCTATACATCTGTTTGTAAATTGCTCGTGGCTGGTAAAACTCCTGAATCTATTAATTTTACAAAAATATTTCAGATGTCTTCAGGATTTAAGTCAACGTTTTCGAATAAATCACAATGAATATCTTGCAGATACTTCAAGTGAGCAAAAATGTCATTTTAACTCTCTTCATGTACCAATACAGACTAAAAAGTAAGGAGAGAAAAAAGTGGAAAAATATAAAACTTAATGAGTCTCATAACCTCGAAGATAAATGATGGAAAAATCACTTTTTGGCTCAGTGGAAATAACTATGTGAACATTGTGGGGCTTTGTCTCACTGTTGATTGGGGGATTATAGAATGGTTATTACCAAAGCAGAATTCAGATCCAATGTGGTAGCATTGAATTAGAAAAGCAAGTTCAGACAAGAGAGAGACTCTTCCCTTTGTCTGGACCTGGCTAGTGTTATTAGGAGCTGTGGAGAATGCAGAAATGCAGCAGAGACAGGCAGGAGCCAAGCAGTAAATTGACCCACTCGTCTCCCTGTTGGAACTCTCCCAGAGACCTTTTATTTTATACAATAAACACTTCTATTGCTCACTTGAAGGTCAAGTGACTGACAATGTCTCACCACTTTCCAGCCCCTCAGTACTTAAGAATTTCCAAGCTATATTATCTTTTCCTTTTCCTTTCCTATCAACAGCTTTTCTCTTTTAGCAGAAGCGGCCATCAGAAAGCCATGGTTACAAATAACAGTCTATAAAAGTCCATAGATAGTCCATTCTTACAAATTTCAATCTAACACTGCAGGCAATAAATCAATGCTTTGCCCTTATGTAGCATCATTTATCAGCAATGTCAAAGTTCCACAGCAGCATTAGCCTCCTGTAAAGAGGAATCTGAACCCCTAGGGACACTCTTGGGAGACTGCAAGGACAACATTCATGGAAATGACTTTACACGAAGTAAAAAGCAAACTCAGATTCTCACCTCCACTCATTCCTCTTTCAGGGTGACATGGTCCATTTGAAGAACAAAAAGGGAACAACCTTCCTGTATCTTCAGTTAGAAAAAAGTTTCCTTACGTATTTCTTTACAGAACAGCCAAAGAACAGACAGAACAATTATAGCTTTTGAGAGTCCTTGTGAAGTGGAAATGGATATCTAGATGTAGATCACCAAGATAATGCCTGGATCTGAAATAAAAATAAAAGTCACAAGCTTTAACCTTTGGACAGTAGTTATATCCCATTTCCCAGTTATCCTATCCTGTCAAGTGCTGTGTCAAATACAAAAGAGGGACAGGGAAAGATAAAAATGGAAGTATGGCTTTTGACTAGCTGCTCTAAAGACATGGATAACACCACTGAGGATATTCTCACGACAGAAGAAATTCAGAGCTGATGTGTGGTGACTTTCTTCCAGGGACCACTGCAAAAACAGAGACCACCAACTATAGTCTAGTGAAGAAGAGGGGCTGGTTTGCTGAGGCCATCCAAGAATCACAGCACTCATTCAAAGGTCCAACAATGGGACTGCACTGCCTTCCACATTACATTACCGCAATGTTCAGCAAAACTTACAAATGTTCTAAGTGCTAACGATACAAACTTATACTACAACTACATTAACACAGTAAGTGTTCCCTGAATTCATAAATACTAAATACCAAATGTCATTGCTTTGTGCATGTGCAAAATGAGAAGATGCTTGATAAGTGTCTCCTGTTAGTTAGCTCTGGCACTGTCAAATGAACAGCTATTTATTTAATGAACTAGGCCTGAAGGAAAGAAAATCTCAGTGTTACAAAAAAATCACATAATCATGCCTCATAAGTTTTACTTACTCATTATAACTTATTAAATTTTTATAGAATATTATCTTGGCACTATGAGAGCAAGGTTAGATTGAATCATGAGTCAAAATATAGCTACCTGTAGTGCACACAGTAAGTGGTCCATTAACATCAACACGAGTTGACAGTGCTTCTGATTTTGCTGTATGGAGATACACAATTTGGTGATTTCCAAAGTAATGCAACATAGGAAATCAGAGCGGAGAAATATGGTGAGTGCTTATTTGCATGTTCGTTCATTTTTTTCCATAGCAGTTCCTTCACAAACCATGTGTCCCTAAAAAAGGTCACTGATACAGAACATCTCTCTCTACTTTGTCATCTGAAATGTCTGTATACCTAACACAAAGCACTGGAAGTGTGTTTGACTGTTACAGTACAGTTTCCCCTCCCTCTCCACCGCCCACCAACACTACAATAGATTAGCCAAAGCTGTGGCCTATTAATCTTACTTACTCTCTCCTGCCTGACTGCTGTTCCGAGTTGCAGGGTTAAATACACAATCTGGGTATGTTTGCTGTATCCAGTTTTAAGAAGGTGGTTTGCATTCTTCTTAATTGTTTCTTCAGCAGTGCTACCAGTGCTAAGAAGCACACTTGGCCTTCCAGTCAAGTCAGAAGAAACTGCTGAATGACCAATTTATGCAAAGGTATTTTGTGTTGCTGCTAATATGAAAACACTCCTTAGCATTCAAATAATGTTCTTAGATATTCCAGAAAATAAAGCATGTCTGTGTCAGAGAAGAAACTTGATTTTTTTTTCCTAAGAATATAGTTGCAAGTTGTCAGATACACAAGGAGAGATTTTTGTGACGAGAAACACGATGCAGATTCTACCAGTCGAAGAAGACTCCATTTCAGCTGACACAGTGTAGCTTCTGCCAATGAATTATGAGGGTCCTGGGCTTAGAAACAATTGCAGCAAAATGCAATATACACACACTGTCCAGCAAATGAATAGATGGAGGGATCTATATCTGCTCTTGTATCAATCCTGCCTTTGATCCACATCTCAAAGTTGCCACTTCATGAATTTCACAATTAAGGATTTCACTTTTTCTTTGAATGTGCAGTTAAGTTTCTTGCTGATCTTGCTGTAGATGATGTTCCTCTAGTTTCCACTTGTGAACAAAGTCCCTAACCCTTGATTCAGGTAAAGAGTCTCAGGCATCAGGGAAAATCTTTCTGGGAGTAGGAACCAGTCTTATGGAAGCCAAAAGTGAAATACTTTCTGGTAGTACTGGGTTTGTATTTATACTACTATGGCATCAAGACTTTTTCTGTTTTCATGGCTCTTTTCCTCCTTTTTCAAAATTTCGTTTTACAGATGGCACATTAACACTATTGCTCTTAAGCAATGATCCTTTTCCTCTTTTGACTGATATTTTCAGGTCAATTTGTGCAAAGGCCTCACTGTGGTCTTGTTGTATGAGGGTATAAAATTGTCCCACTGATGATTTCTTTGTCTTTGTATTCCTGGAAAAAATAGCTGCTTCAGGAGAGAGACACACAGCCTGAAAATGATCCTGATGATTGAAATTTTTCAGACATTGTGGATGAACTTGGTGTTAGACTCCATTCCTTTTTCCACTTTGGCACACTTCCTTTTCTGCTACTTTATTTTTCCAGAAAAAGAGAATATCAAATTTCACCCCTGCTTCTCCTCCCACCTATCAGTCTTGAATTCTACCTTGTACCTTCACTGCTTGTATGACTGTTTATACATCCTCTCCTTGAGTCTGAATTACTTTCAGCGTTATTTTTTGTTTAACAACAACAGACGGGATTCCTCCTGTCCTGTAGAAACATCAGTCTCCAGAGACTGAGATCTTCCTGTTTCTGTTAATAGAACTAGGAACTGAAGGTATGCTTTGAGCTCAATATAATCCATCTGCAGTTGATTTTTCAAAGTAATCATATCTTCATACCTCAGGTAACATGCTAACACAGGCCAGAGGAAGAAATAAGAAAACACTTGTGTTCAAACATGCGCACACACACAAAAACCTACCACATTAACAGAAGAGGAAGAAGGAAAAAAAATATTTTGGTGATACTTTGGCTCCATCTTCTAAGTTACACAATTTTATGTATCATAAACTTCCCTTCAACACAGAAAAAAACCCACACTGCAATTTCCTGAACAATAAAGACACAAAACATTTTATAGGCTGAAACAAATGTTTCTCAAGATAATTGCTTAAGCAAATAAATGTAAATAATTGCTTTTTTAGCTTTTTTAGCAAATAAAAAATACTAAGGGGTTTCTTGTTGACTATCTCAAAAATATTTTTAAAAATGTTCATAAAGCTGGTAAAAATAAATTGCTTTGAGACAGATAAAGGTTTTATTTTAATTTTAGACAAAAAAGTTTTATTTGAATGGTTGCTACAAAACTATTTTTGTTCTGACATATCAAAAACCTGTCTTTTTGACACAAATTGTTTGAATTCTGAGGGATAACGATTTCAACAGTTCACTAGATTTAATCTTCTTTGATGTATTCAGTATGTAGTTTTGCCACTTGTTCTTTCTTCAGATAAACAAGCAACCAACCAGTTTTAGGTTAATATCAGCTACTATGGGGAGTAGAAGTAGGTATAGTAATATAATGTGCATGTATACATATAATAATTATTATATATAAAATACATCAATTGTTATTCCTTTATTAATATTTACTATATTATTTAATATATTAATCACAGAATCACAGAATGTTAGGGGTTGGAAGGGACCTCTGTGGGTCATCTGGTCCAACCCTCCTGCCGAAGCAGGGTCACCTACAGTAGGCTGCACAGGACCTTGTCCAGGCGGGTCTTGGATATCTCCAGAGAAGGAGAATCCACAGCATTTCTGGGCAACCTGTTCCAGTGCTCCGTCACCCTCAAAGTAAAGAAGTTCTTTCTCATGTTCAGAAAGAACTTCCTGTGCTTCAATTTGTGTCCGTTGCCCCTTGTTCTGTCACCAGGCACCACTGAAGAGTCTGGCCCCATCCTCCTGACACTCACCCTTGAGATATTTCTAGGCATTTATAAGGTCCCCTCTCAGCCTTCTCTTCTTCAGGCTGAACAAACCCAGCTCTCTCAGCCTTTCCTCATAGGAGAGATGCTCCAGTCCCCTCACCATCTTCATAGCCTTCCACTGGACTCTCTCCAGCAGCTCCTCGTCTTTCTTGAAATGGGGAGCCCAGAACAGGACACAGTACTCCAGATGGGGCCTCACTAAGGCAGAGTAGAGGGGGAGAAGAAATGTCCATTCATGGGTAAAGATGAGCTGAAAAGGAATGTAGAGCAGGAGACACGTGTTTTAACGGTGAGAAGAAATGCTCAGAAAAAAATAAGTCCACACACATTTTGTGTAGAAAATTTTCTGGAGGTGGTAATTCTGTCAAATCAGAGGAAGGGAGAAGAAACAATTAAATATTTGGGTTTTTTTCCATAAAATTTTTGTTTCTGCCTGACAGTTTGGGTAAAGAACTGCAATGCACACAGGTTCCTATCCATATCACTGGTATGTGCTGGCAGTGACCTAGGTAACAGCTCGCAAAAAATTTGTTTAAAGTTGATTAAAAAAGAAATATAATAGCAACCATGAAATCATTCTGCTTTGAAGAGAGCTCAAAAAGTCAGATATTCCGATCTTCTGCTCAAAGCAGGGTCAGCTGTGATGTCACACCGATTGCTTAGCATTTTCTCCAATGCAATTCTCAAATGTCTCCAAAGATGGAGATCCCGTAGCCTCACTGGACAACCTGTTCTGTTGCTCCACTTTATCAGTGTGGTTCTCGTACTGGGGTTCTCAAACCTGGATACAGTATTCCTGATATGGTCTAACCAAGTGCCAGGTAAATCAGCACTTTCGGTGATACCCTTGCTACCACTGCCCTTACCACAGCCCAGGATGCTGCCAGCCCACCCTTCTGTCAAGGACACACTGCTGGCTTCTGTTTAGCCCACTGTCCACCAGCACCTCCAGCTCCTGTTTGGCAGATCCACTCCCCAGCTGGTCAGTGCCCAGGCCATACTGTCACAGGCATTTAGGCTGTCCAAGATATAGGACCTTACACTTGACTTTCATGAGTTCCTATTGGCCCATTCCTCCAGTCTGCCTAGGTCCCTCTGAAAGGCAATTCTGCCCTTGAGCATATTGGCTGCCCCCTCTGTTTAGTGTCATCTGCAAACATGGTGAGGGTGTACTCCATCTCCTCTTGTACGTCATTGATAACAATACTGAACAGGAGAAGTCCTAGTATGGACCCCTCAGGCACCTCATTTGTAACCAGCTTGCAGATACATTGCCAATCATAAACCATTCATTGTTGAGCCTGACAATCCAGCTGTCTAGTAGTTCATCCATCCACACCATAATGTCTTGACTTAGGTACTGTGTTTAAAGTTGTGTTAAAGCTGAAGTATTCAACATCCACTGCTGTCCCTTCATTCACTAATCAAGTCATTTCATCATAGAAGACAGTCAGATTGGCCAGGAACGGCTTGCCCTGTTTAATCCATGTAAGCTATTCCCAGTCACCTTCCTCTGCTTCACGAGCCCAAAAGTGGCTTCCAAGAGGCCTTGATAGATGATTTCTCCAGGGATGGAGGTAACGTTGACTGGCCAGAAGTTTCTTGGATTATTTTTTCAGCCTTTTGTGAATTCGGGTATAACATCTGCCTTTCTCTGGTCATTGGGACATTCCCTGATCTTCACAGTCTTTCAAAAATGATTCAGAGCAGCCCCACAATGTCATTGACCAGATCTCTCAACACCCTCAGAGTGTCCCATAGGGGTTGCTCAAGGGACAGATGGAAACTCTTCTATTCCTTTCCCAGGAGCACAGGCCTGACAAACTTTGTTGGCAAAAATCAAGGCAGAGTGTGCATTGAGTACCTTAGCCTTACTATTCTGACACTCTGTTTGAAAGGGGTGGAATGACTGTTGGTATCTGTCAGAAGAACTTTAGTCATGGTACCAAACCAAACACTCACAGTCATGAGATCTTTCCGTTCTCATATAAAAATGGAAATAGCAACTGTTTTAATCACAAAGACTACAGTACACAGAGTCTTTTTCTGATTCCTGTGGCTGAGGCTTAATGGGGTACCAAGAGACTTCCTAGTTGTCATTTGAAGAATGCACAGCTTTTTGATCTCCAGAGTTAGGAAGAGAGTTCCTGAAGCCAAACAAGACAGTTTAAAGAGGGGAGATGGAAAAGGACGAATGAGCTGCTCACCTTTATTTAACCTAATGATTTTTAGGTCAATGATAAAACTTCTTTTAGACTGACACATGAATTTTGAAAGCTTGAAGTTAGCAATACTGACACTGACATAAGTGTTGATCTCTGGCTTTCCTGAGATGAATGGAAAAGGAGCTACCATTTTAAGCCTTCTGCAGTTTCAGTTGGGCATCACTGGTGGAGTAATTCCACCAGAGTTTTTTTGTAAAAACCTGTATCTTTTTTTCAAGTGTATTTTCAAGTCATCTAGTAATAGTGTTTTTATTCACACACAGTAGCTTTTGAGATCCTTACATGTAGTTAATTGAAGTCTGCTGTTTTTACACTTCTATGCATCCAGTGTTTTTGGATTACGCCTAAGGGTGTAACCTTTGAGACCTTTGTACTTCCGCCCAGCTCATGAACATCCTGCACCTTCCACATGTTCTGAGGTAATAATATGAGAAAGTTCTTAAAGATACTCTGCAGTAGATTTCAAACTCAGAGCTTGTATTTTGTATTTTAAACTCTTTCGAAGCTTTTAAAGTACGATGCAACATATACATGCAAAATAAAACTACAAAACATGTTTAGACTTTTTGTATCAAATTCCTAACGCTTTCCATCATCCAGAATAACCTGCCACCATTCCCATGAAGCTTTTCCTTTTCCTGCTATGAGGAAAGGGAAGCAGTTCTTCTGCTGGAAGAACTATTCCATGTTGAAAGATTACTGGATGTGAAATTTACAAAAGGATTCACTTAAAAAAATATACAAAGTCATGAGAAAGGTCTATTAATACAGAAGACTGGAACATAAAAAAGGTAATAATGCTGGTTAAAAGTCACAACCTACTGGATACATGGCACATTTTCTTAGCCTGGTCAGTGACAAATCCTCTGTCAAGGACATACAGAGACACTGAATAAACAGTAAACATCCTTCTGACATGTCTTACTAGATTCTAGCATTGAACAGCTTAAGGAGCTTTCAGAATTAAAAAAGCATGAAAATCATTCTCCTAAGAAAACATTCCTTCTTCTCCACTATTTCATATTCTTTGTGGCCTTTTTATAAATGCAGGAAGCACTCAGAAATCCCAGAGGTGAGCCAAACAATCCTACTGTCCACCCTAATTAAGTCTTTTCAATACTGGGTTCCGCTGCCTTCATTTTCTTCATTTACTGGTTATGAAGCTACGGTGCTTATTTTGTAAGGACTGCTTTGGGGACTGCATTTAAATATGTTGCTTTTACAAAATGTTCCTCATTCCTTGTTTTATTCTTGTTTCTGGTAGTGCTCTTGATTTGTCTGATCATGTACCGAATTTTAAGGGGAAACACTATTAGTCATGAGAGACAGGCACCGCAGTAAATTTGTTGGATGTTATTTGATTTGGAATCTACAATGTGATGATCTTGTTAAGCACATGGATAGTCATAGGCAACATTTTAAATAAGATTATAAGGCTCAACTCTTCTTGATGGTGAGAGAGAAATAGAAATAGTGCACTTGCTTGTTCTCACTGCCTTCGGCTTTGTGTTAGATTAATTCTTAACACAAGTTGGGCAAGTTCAGAAGTTTAACTTCCAAGTTAGCTCTTAAAAGATATCTGCTGTCCATAGGTCTCAAGGCCTCGGGCTAAGTTGTAATGCAGTCTGACAGAAGACCAGGACAACACTCTTTCTCCTAGTTCCTTCATGCTATGCTACAGACAGTGAATATCTGCATCAGTATGCACTTACCACAGGGTCAACTTTTCTAAAGCTCTGTCATGAAGTTGAAAGACACTTTTTTTTTTGCCTTTATGAATCCATATCTGGCATTTCTCCTCTACTCCTGGCAGGCTGGCTGACTGACACCTTGCCTCGCTAACTGATAGCCCTCTCTACTCCTATAGGCATGCTCACATCTCAAGAAGAGAAAAACAGTCATGTATCACGTATCTATCATTCATCCACTACTATAACGTAAAAGGCTGACCGAGCAAAGAGCAGACCTCAATTCTCCAAACCTTTTCCTGATGCCCTAAGCTACCAGAAGGATACAGATAGGACTCGATTATAGAGTTACTACTCTGCTTTCAGCACCTGCTGCAGTGTTGTACTGGGGGTCTTGAGCTGAAGCCAAGGGTAGGACATTGTTATAGCCAGAGGACTTTGAACTGTTGTGTTTCTTCTTTGCTTCCCTGCCTTGCAAAGTGTGTGACAACGATGTTCCACACCATAAGAAGGTACTGTAGGTGAAGCTGCTCTAGGACACCATTAGTTGACGCCAGTGGCTGAACAGGACCCTGGCTAGCCTGGAAAATATGAATTACAAACATTGCATTTGGTCATGTTTGTGCCCTCTTTTCTGTATTGTCCTCATGCTTAGAAACAAGTATGACTATGAGCGTGATATTAAAAAGAAAACATGATTCCAGAATGAAATTTTTAATAGGTTGACATATGTGCAAAAAATTATTTTACTGTGTATTGTACAAAATGTTTACATGCTTTATGGACATAATTTTGAACACCACTAAAATTTCCATTTAATTTTATTATTTTTATTGTAATGATGAATTTTATGGGAAGGACACAAAGCAAAGCCAAAGAAAACAAAAACTAGATGAGGTGCTGTTATACATGGAGTTTCATATCTGGCCAGATGAGATTAATGGACCTGCCTGTGGCTCATGTATTACTCTCCCTAGCTAACCAGAAAGGAAACGTCATGTGCCTCAACTCATACTTTATTGTTTTTAATTTGTCACCTATCTTTGGAAAGGACAGAGAATCAATGTCATTCTATCAGGCTCTACCTTGTGTTTTATGACTGTGAACCCTGGCTACTCGTCTTTGATGAAACACTTCATGTTAAACACTTAGTCAACAGATGAGAACATGTCTTCTGGGTCTAAGGAACAAATGTCATACAGAGAGTAATTAAAGACTATAGTTAGATCTTAAATCATTACTGAGACAGAAATGCTGCTATGCTAGAATTCTGAATAATGAGAAAAAAGTATAAATACTAATGTAATGAATCTTCTCTCTTGAATAAATCCACAGTTAGCAGTTGGCTAGTGAACTCCAGCAAACCAATGTCCTTAAATCTCATAGTTTTCTGCTGGCTTTGCATGTAGGTTCACAGTGAAGGCTGGAAAATACACAGTCATACAGAAAGATAGATACAGAAATATACATAGAGCAAATATCTATACACAGTGAAAATCATTCCTGCAAGCGTGAGAAACAACAGAGCTTCTAAACTGATAAGGCAACAGCTGCCACCAAATCTCTGCTTTATGGCTAGGGTGGGGTTGGAAGAGAAAGGTGGCTTCTGTGCATATTATGAGATGGAGAACAGTGGCAGAGAAAGACTAGCACAGCAGCAACGAAGCGAGGAAGAATATGAATAAGACCTTAAAGGAACTTGTGAAAGTGGATTTTTTTAAATTTCTTGTGAGTAACAGCAACGCCAAAGGGAAAAACAATTAAATGGAGGCATGTACTGAGTGCCAAAGAAGTAATTTCTAAGGGCTTTTCTTTTTTTATTTCATTGAGCATAAAAGAAAGATTTAAATGATACAATCCTTAGGCTCATGAACTTGGCAAACTTTATTAATTTTTTTAAAGACAGTCTTGCTGTGCCAAATAGATCTCACCAAGCTTTTGCAGCTCTTTCTAAACCACTCTAGGCAACAAGAAACCATAAATTAAACCAAAATAATAAAGACATAAATAATAAATTAAACCAAAATAATAGTGGTAGAAATCACAAGTAAAAATCAGACTGAAGGCTCTTTGACAGAAGAATTCTAATGCAGATAAGTAATGGAGTTTCTGTTTTCCTGTTTGCATCAATAATTTGCAATAAAACATGAATTAGGAACAGTTTTCTAAAAGTGCCTTCCCCTCTGTTTCACAACGTGAGACTTATTAGGGAATGTAATCTTTCAAATGCTTTCCTTTTAAAGAGCTGCTGCTTCTGGCTTGCGTTTGAAGTAAGGGTAATTTGTGAAGAACTGCTATGCAGTCTAGATGCATGCTGTTATTTTTGTGTACAATGATTTTTTCTCCCTGCTGTTCTATTCCATTTAACAAAGCAGTGTATTGTCTTCCAGATTTACAGAATAAAGGCGTGATGAGAATAGACAAGTTGAACATACCAGAAGAGACCACTAGTGGAAGAGCAAAGGTCAGTAATATCCGAAATGAGATGGCATTGTTCTGGAAACCAAAAGAAAAGTTGTTTGCTGTTGATATGCAGGCAGTAGACCAGAGAAGGAAACTCCATTTGCATAATCCAACAGGAAGGACGTAAACCCAATGGCTGAGATGTTCTGTCATCCTGCAGAGACTGGAATCCTAAACAGAGGAGGTCAGCAGGTCCCTATCAGGCCCTGTTTTCACATAGTCCAGTCAAAGCACATCATGAGTGTTTTGATAACCTCAGTAAAAGTGGCATTTACATTGTTCAAGGTGAAACTACTAATATCATAATTTTTTTCAGTTTTCTGCCTTCCTTGTTATGTTACTACATCACCAACCTTCCCCTAAGGCTTTTGAAAGCAAACTGGAGTAAGTCACATCAAGCATTGCATGGTGCATGGTGTGTGTGTGTGGAATTCACCGATCTCTGCTTCACTGTGACTAACTTTTTATCACAGGATTCCTATTGTAAGCATCCTTTCTGACCCTCCAAAAGTAATCAGAAAGATTTGTCCATTCCCATTACACCTGCATGGAGGGAAATAACAGCATCAGAGGTGAATTATGGGGGGAAAGAGGAATGGAATCAGAAGTGCCGGTTTCATTAGTGTCTTCTTGTAAAAAGAGAAAGGCTACTATATACAATTGTTAATACAGAAATAGACATGGAATGATGCCATACATCAAATGGCACTACTTACATCTACTTAGGAACAATGCTACTAATAAAATAAACCTGAATAAAACCCTTTTATGGGTTATTCAGATAAAAAGGCCTGATTCACTGAAGCTTAAAAAAGAAGACAGAGTAAAAGGCTTTTTTTACGAAAAGGAAATTGAGAATGATGCCTTACTTGTCTTCACAAGACAGCAGAGCAATGACTTGATATGGAAACTGTTTCATCTGGAACAGATCTTTTTCAGAAAAGCAAAGACTTTTAATTGTATTGTAGAATCTACCTAAGAAAGAGCAGGCAAGTTTAAGAGACTGTCCCCACACTAAAAAGCAACTTATAGAAAGAACAATTATGAAAGGGATTTAAAGAGAACAAAAAAAAATCTTTGTCTATTTGGGCTACACTTCTCAAAGTTCTTTTTCTTTTCCCCCTTTGTATTCATTACTGTTCAGATTAACTTAAATTGTGCTGTTCAGCTATTAGCACAAGTGTGATGTACCCTTACGTGCTGCATGGCCACCAATGGAGCTGCACCTGCTCCTGCCTCCACCTTTTCCCCTGTGCAATGCTATCAGTGCTTGGAAGGCAGATTGATTTGCACGCATCTACACAATATGAAATCCATCTTGGTCTCTGCTCTGCGTAGCTCATAAAGAGTTAAATTTTCTCAAGAAAAATACTGAGATTATTAAAATAGTTTCTTATAGAAATTATTCACAAAAAATGAGACCTATTGTAAAATGTAAGGATTAATTTATTAATCAGAGCTTTCTGAACTCTCACATTAAGCAGCTTTGTTATGCTAATTTCCTTATAAATGAATAATGGACTTATTCTCCCATTATTGCCTATCATTTTAAAAGGCCCATTTAGAAAATGAAGATGTCCCTTTTGCTTGAAAATTATGATGTGTTTTATAGCACAAGTTTTTTAAATCGAATATTTGCTCGCTATATCCTTCTGTTCCCCCCCAGCCCAGCTTGTACTTGTCAGTCAATGTTCAAATCAAACACAGCCATAATCATTTGTCATGGAGATGTATACTATGTGGAAAGAAAGCACAATGAAGACAATAGGCTTTGAGAAGAGAGACCCAAATCTACAAAGATATTTACTTCTCACATATCTGTGGATGTAGCCTTAGGTCCTACAGACATTTTAAATCAAATTCTGCCGTGAATAATGGCGTAAAAGAAGAAAGCCAAGACGGTGCAGCTGTAGAAGCCCGCAAGTTCAGTCACAACATAGGATTTACATTAAACAGAAAAAAAGATCTTTATTAGAAGAGCTTAGTTTTGCCACACGCTTTCCGTGTGATCTTGGACATGTCATCTGTGCTTGCTTGTGTACGTAAGTGCTGTCAGTCAAGCATTAGCCTCAGGTCCAAACCTACCCAGCAGTTAAATTTACATTGTCAAGTCTCTGACACTGAGTTCTGGTGCTTTCTGGGGGAAAGTCCAGGCTACACTGGTGCCTTAATGTGTGTTTTCTGTCATGCACTGTGCAGGGGTTGGAGAGGAGTGAGGGAGCAGTGTGAACATGGTTGAACATATTGCAAACAGCTGGAAAGCACACACACTGATGTTACTGTGTCACATGCACATGAGATGTATTCCTGTTCTAATCATGCGCACCCTTGGTTGGTGAACACAAGTTCCCTTGGTCACAGATCATGGCTAATACGACTTCTGGAGAGAAAAACCTTGGAACTTTCCATTTGCTACATCCCAGAACAGCCTAGCCCATTCACCTTTTCCTTGCTCTCTTCCAGACATATCACAGCATTAGGCCAAATGGCCTGAGGTCCTAAAGGTCTCTGGCATCACCTGTGGCAAGGGCAGAAGGGATTTGCAAGCAGCCTAAATTGAGGCTGAGTTCAGGCTGCCTGCAACTCAAGTACCAGTAACTGTATCTCCTCTAGAACTTGCAGCTCAGGTAAGTATTGCCAGTTACATGTGGCCAAATAAGCAGCACTTTCTGTTTTGGAAGACAAAGAAGTCTGGCAGAATGGACATTGTCTTGTGTCTCAATTCCCTATCTGCAGAACAGAAATAACATTTGCTTTGTTCCCCATTCTCAGCCAGGGCTGTAAACTCTTCTGAAGCACAGGTGCTTCTTATGATGTGCAGGCTTGCTTCCTACTACAAGATCTCTTAATACCAACACAAGAATGCCTTCTTTTATGAGCAGCTCTCTATTTAAAGGGTGAATTATGCCAGCTATAGGTTGAAGGAAGGATAGTGTATTCTACTCCTAATGTATCAGGAGATTAATAGGGAGATATGTTTAGATCTTTCTTCAGATCCATACCCTGTAGGCCCCATGATCTGGTGTGGTGTTGACATACATTTTTTTTTGCATAGAATGGAACATGAACTCATGACTTTCAATACTCTTAACTAGTAATAAAAACATAAATGCTTCAATGGACAATTCTGTAGTAGCCCAATTTTAAATAACAGATCTGTTTTTGCTTAGGAAATTGGTTTCTTAAGAGCAATCGAACTCTACTTGCTTTTCCAGTTCAGCAGTTCTGTTGTTTTTGTACCCGTGAACTCTTAGTCCCTTAGGGCTGAAAGAATAGCAAAGGCAGTGCAACTTTGGCTTGACACCGGCAGAAATGTGAACAGTTCATCCCCAGCTGGGTGTTGCTAAAGCAAGTGAAAACACAAAGAAAATAGGGATAGCTCAGAGCAGAGTACGTGTTGTACCTTGTTTTGGCTAACAGGCTGCCATCCATAATGACAAGCAGTTAAGTGGTTAAGTCTTAGAGAGAACTAGAGTCGGAAGAACACAGCCCTTTTCCAAACTCCAGTGCTGCTTAGACACAATTCTCTGTGCTTCACCTACCATTTGGGTAATGAAAAAGAATGACAGAGTTAGTAGGAGCTGGAATTGAGACTCTTATTGTAACATAAATTCCCTGTTTTTATGTGAGCTCCCAGTGTGACTTCCAATAACTGGGTCTGAGAATTTTCCTCAAGTTCCTAAATGAGTGTACAATGGCTTTGCTACTTTATGTATTTATGTTTTGAGGAAAAGTACAATGAAATCAGGTGGTTTTAAACCACTATCATGATGGTTGCATAGGAAAGAATACTTGTGTATCAGGTATTTTGCATTTCCTCTACCCCAGTTTTTGCAAACATATCAGTATATGAGTAATTAGGATGGCAAAAGGAAAAACAAAGAAGCATTCACAAATGGGGCTCAGTTTTTATTTTTATCTTAGTCTTCTGAGTGAACAAAAAAAAAAATAATCCTTTTTTCTCTCTTAAACCCTGATGGAAATTCTCATACCAATTCTAATTCAAAGTGACAGGATCTGCCTGTTTCTGTTAGGAAACATATTTGGAAAGTAAATACAGATCCTTACTTGAGTGTGGGAGAGTCTAACAGACTCTAGGGGAGAAGTTTGCTTTGTTTTCTTTGGGTGTCAAACCAAGGTGTGATTCAGGGGACTAAACACATGTACAGTAGCTTCCTCATACAGCAGACGTAGTAAGCAATAGATACCTCCAGAAAGTTGTGAGAGAGGGAGAGGGAAAGAGTTCAGATCACCAAACTACAAGCCGAAGTAGATGGCATGGCCATTTTGCTTCATTTTTGTCGACGTTAGTTGTCACTTAGAGCCCCTCTGTGAGAAAAAACAAAACATGCAGCTTTGAATGCTCTTCATGTGGAGGAAAAAGGGAAAAATGCCCTCCAAAATAATCCTGCAGCTGCCTTTTGGGCTGTTGCATTTTACAGATAATACTTCAGCTGTCTGTTGTCCTCCCCGTAGCCCAGAAATACTAACACACACACACACTTGTTCTCTTGTCCCTGTGGGCACCTCTTTTTGCCAGATTTGCCCACACTGCTCTTACAGTGTTCCAAGGCTGGGAGATTTGCTTCCAATCAGCCCTGCTCTCTGCTGAGAAGGCTGTGGGAGAGGCACCACTAGCAATTTAACGGCTGGTGAAATGTTTAGTCAGTGAAAGAGTGGAACAAACTGGGCTGCACTAAAAGTGGAAGCAAATTCTATCACAACGATGTGAAATTAGGCAAGTTGACCCTGTATTTCAAAAGTCTCTACTCCTGGGGCTTTCTGAGAGCTGGATCTCATCTGCTTGGGAACCTGTAACAGGAAAAGAACCAAGCATTTGATCATTATCCATAATTTATGAAAAGCACATATTTTCCAGGCAAATATCTGAAAATACTCCTAGACTGCTGATAGTCTTGTGACCTTTCCTATTCGCCTTTTCATTTTAACACTGCTGATGTGTGCTTTCCTCAACGGAACTTAAAAATATTAAAGTATTTTCCTAATTGCTGTGCATCAGAATTTAAAATAAATAAATCAATCACCAATATTTCTGATAACACAGGTGTCCTTGCTTATAAGAATAAAACATAAGTACCTATCAATATTTTCGTAAAGCAAAGAGAAAAAATAATGAAGAAACACAAAAACATGAAAATGGAGGGTATGTTTTGGGTGGGTATTTAAACAGTGGATTTGAAGTTGTGGATTTGGCAAGTTCTGAAGGACAATACAGAGTAACATTTTTTCCAAAACCCCTACGCAGTCACTGTGTCTGTTTTCCACCATCACCATGTGTCCCTAAAGACACAGATAATACATAATGATTGCCCGCAGAGCTAGTGTTCTGCCTTAAATTACTGAGGACTTTAGAGGGAAACCACAGAGGTGCTACAGCAGAGGGGCCAGCATGCACAGACTGTACCAGAGAATTTGAGGGAAGAGCCAGAGCTCAAGGGAAGCTGGAGAGCTTGTAGGTTTTGGGTATGCAATATAGTGGGTAAGCCTCACATTCAGGAAACTACAAGAATGCTGTATTTTGAAGCTAAGCTTTCCTTTTCTTGTCTTGGTAAGCTTTAGGTTGCAACTACAATTTTCAGGAAATATTTAGCCTAAAGCCTTTCAGTTATATTTTATAGTATTCTTTTTTCCTTCCTCTCCCAGCTTTCAGAACAGATTTCTAATACTGCTAGCTTTTAACTTTTTTGGGGGAGTATTTAGTAATTCTTTTCCGTTCCTTTCCCTCCATGCATTTAACATGAATATATTTAAGTATTCTTCAGTCAGACAGCAAGACAGTCCATTGCTACAAGCCCTGTTTGATTTCAGACTATTATATTTTACAGCTAAAAATATGGACATTTCTCATCTCTATTTTTCCATTTCACTGTGTGGTATTTCCACCTGCAGGACACAGGGCACCTCCAGCATTTCAGAGTTTGACCTCTTTTTGGCTGGTACAGCAAGAAGGTTGTTTAGGCTGGCAAAGGAAGAAGAAAAAGCAAAACCAAACTACATTTCTGAATCTATTTAGGAGGGCAGGAATTTAATACATATTTAGTAACCAGTTAAAAAGACAGTTTATAACAGAAAGATCTGTAACTTCTGACTGATAAAAAGACTCTTCCGCATGAAGCCGAAAAATGTATATTTTTGAAACTGCTAGTGTTATTATGAATAGTAGAGGTGTCTGACCTGTATTTTTCTGTATGCTTTTCTTCATAGTTCATCTCTGTTTGATTTCTCTTCTTGTGATGTGATCATAGTCTTTTACCAGTGACAAGCCAGTGTAATTATCATGTTATGAAAACAGACTGTAGAAGAAAGTAAAATGGACAAAGAGGGAAAAATGCTCTGAGTGCTTGACTGTTGTTGACAATTAACTGCTAGTCCTCATTTTTATCAGGAAAAAATTAAAATGATGTTGTCAAAGTCTTTGCCAGTATGTGAAAGGTGTTCTTTAAAGAAATGCTCTCAATTTAACTTCTCCTGTGGTTGTAAATCAGAAATACTATTATGTTTTTATTTACTGCCTGCTGAGAAACATGAAATAAAGATGAATTCTTACTCCATTCCATCTTTTTGTCGCACTGCATATTTTGTTTATAAGCGAATAATACCACACAATATTTTGTAAGAAGGCTTCATTCCAAGCAGGATACTAAAGCACACAGAGGCTGAATGTGCAGCAGCTTTGTAGAAATTTGCAGATACTGAAAGAAGTCCGCTTGAATATCTTGAAAAGGGAGACCAAATAGAAGTGATCTTGCTTATTTGTTATTTATAGTATTTTGCAGAATATAATCATATTTCAGAAGAAGGGAGAGGAGGTATCTCTTGTTGTTCTTAAGCCTTCTCAGTGTCGGATGAAGAGTTTGGGGAAAAAAAAAGAGGTTTTGAATTGTTACCAAATCCATTTATACTTATTTTAGCTGTTTATTTGTGCATTATATTGAATTTGTCATCTCTCTCTCATCTGTTCCTCTACCTACCGAAGTAACATTTCAGATATTCAGCACCAAGAGTAGACTTAGTGATCTAGACTTATATACCATCAAAATACTCAATCATCTCCATTCATACTTGCTCCCTAGGTGAAGATACACGGCAAGGAAGAGAGACCTTTAGGTGGATCTCGACACGGCTGAGAAGACTAGGATGGAAATGAGATGGCCAGCAAATACTCTCTGATTTTGTCCATTTTCCAGCTAAATTAATAGTACCTTGGGACCACTAGTATCAAAGGTAATCACTGGATATGGCAGCTCAATATGGGCATCTGGATTAAATATTAGTGCATGTGGAAGACCAGGGTAAAATTTCCCTTACTTGTAAAGGAGTCAAGATTTCACTTCCTGTTCATCCTTTGCAGAGGAAAACTGTTGTGGCAATGTGGTCTATGTTATACGGATAGCTAATGTGATGCAGATCAAGGAATTTCTGTATTTTGAAATTAGTCTATGTGAAGGCAAGAGTTTTCTGATTAAAAATCAGTGCATGCAGGATCAGACTTTACAAACACAAAGGACAGACACAATTTTAAATCTGTGCCCTTTTCTTAATCTATTTTCAACCTCAAGCTGCTCTATTTCTTTTTTTTAAGTTGTTTAGATATTTTCTTATGGGGATAGCCATAAATTAGATATCCCGGTGTTAATTTTAGCCAAATCACATGAGAAAAAATGTAAATTGTCATAAAATAGGTAATTATGCCTCACGCATTCCCGGGTTATTCCTTTTTAATTGAATAGGCTAGTTGAACAAATGGCCATAACAGATGATGAAATAAAACATAATAATACTCTGCACATAAACTGTACTTTGCATCTTCAAAGTGTTATAAAAATTCATTGATTAATGCAACGATCTTTCTAATCCTGTTTTTTTGCTGAAGCACGTACTGATGAAAGGCAGTATCAACACACAAGTTATTGTCACCAGGCATATGGTTTGTATCGGCATTACATGAGTAATATGTAGTAGAAAATGATACAAAGATGTAGTGTAAAGTCAGCACAGACTAAAAATTTTGTGGGTTACTTTGGTTTTATTTCAATTTAAAAATATCCAAGGAAACAAATAGTTATGAAGCAAGGGCATTCATGCAGTTTATGGAACAGAGCATGCAGACTTAATGCTAGTATTCAGAACAGAAATCAGTGGCTTATTAATAAGTTTTTAAAACTTAACTCTTTTTGTCTGCATTTTTTCTACAAACCTTGTCAATTCTAACTAGGACCTGAATTCTGATGAGAATCAGAATGTTGCTTTTGTTTTCATTTGGGAACACTCAGAGTTTGAGCTTCCCTGTGTGCTTCCTTATGCTGCTCCCTTATAGTTACTGAAAGAAAAAAAATCACTGTGGTGATAAGAACCTCTGTATCATTAATAAAATGGACAACATAGAGTTGTTCTCACATAAAACTTCTGTTGATGTCAATGCAAGTTAACTGACTGATGTACCTGAAACTGCACAGTTATCAACCTTATGCAAGTACAAGAACAGCAGCAAATTTAGGGTCAAATTCATCAATATGTTCTGACTGTTTTGCATTGCTACAGTGATACAAAATAAGGATTAAGCTGGCTTTGTAACCAGCTGGTTAAAACAATTTTATTCATAGAGTCTAGGACCAGATGGGTTTGCAGTGATCATCAATTTTGACCTTTTGCACCACACAGACCTCAGAATTTTATCACGTGACTCCTGCATTAAACCTGTTAGGGTTGATGCACGTTTGCTAGAGCAGAGCATACAGGTCAAACTGACCCAGATAATCCTGTGAGGTAATATGAATAGTCATTTAACCCCTTCCATTCAGATTGTATTTGCCCTGTATGCAGCTGTGCCCTGCTAGCAACTGCAGAGTCTAAAATCTGATGTCCAGGTTTGGTGCTAGTTTAAAACAGTGATGTGAAAACTAGAACACATTTTGTATGTTTGTGTCAAGCAAATATCTCTTTTTAATCTTCTATCGTATAATACTGTGCAAAAGGTATTCATATCACTGGCACTATTTTATTGAAGAAGAAACGTGGTCCTGTGCAGGCTGCTCTGTGTGAACCTGCTTTAGCAGTGGCGTTGGACGAGATGATCCCCAGAGGACCCTTCTAACCCCTAGCATTCTGTGATTCTGTGTGATTCTATGCAATGGTGACAGAGGATTCAGGCTTTGCTGAAAGACCTGATTTCATACAAATGGTCACATTCTGTCTGTGCCACACTCCAAGGTGGCTACATGCATGAAAATACTTCTCCTGAAGCTATGCATAGAATTGACCCATATAGAATTGACCCATAGATTTCCAGTCCATTTCAGAGTGCAGCCTTGTTACCGTGATCATGGACCATGCTAACAAACAGGTCTCAGGAGCTCTGGGACAGAAGCTGTTTTCCACCCTGCAGTGATTTACATAGACACAGTTGAACTTGTCAGTGGAATAGAATGCAAATTTTACCAATCTATGTCTCATTTCGGTTATAATCGCTCTAGAGCATATTTGTTGAAATCAAAACTTCCAGGCACAGTCTGGGTGTGAATCAGTCAAAACCGTCTCTCCCTCCACCTGGAGCTTGGTATGTAAGTGGGATACATTATTTCATCTTTTAACTGTTTTTATATGTTTTTACTAATATTGTTGTTAGAAATGCCAGTGTCTAATTAATGAAGATGTGATGAAGAAACAAACAATAAAGTAAAAATTACCAGATGATGTTTTATTATACCGTTGAATGTACTGGAATTGCAAGTAGTAATGTAAAATGAAAAGCCATTGAAAACTGAACTCTCAGAATTCACGAGAAACACTTTCTTTAAAGGTTTTCCTGTCCACTGAATTCTGTACAAGTCTTGTGAGTGTTCACTTATCTTCACTGCTTGTAATTTATGTTGTATTTATCTTCTGTTTACACTTTGGGCTACCAAATTTACCATAAAAACCTTCAGTGAAAGTATAACATCTGTTTTGAATTTGGCACATTTTAACCAGTTCTCCAGTTGGTGTGCAGACAACACAGACCTTGAAGTGATTACTGTAGGCTGGCTTACAAAATAAATACGTGTTTCTGAGTGGGAAACTTCAGCTTACATGTTTATGTTGGTTGTACAGGCATATAGTTAAGCAAGGTCTGTCATATCATTTCCATTTCTCTAATCCATCTAGTTAATCCATCTAGTTAGCCCTACAGGATTTATATGTTTTGGAAATGTCCACCATTGAAATGTATACTTGCTAGTGACAGTCCTATTGTTCTTTGAGTCTAGCCACTTAGATTATCATCGAGGAGCTGAGTAGGGAGTCTTTTTTATCTTTCTGAGATTTTATTTTATTTCTTCCCAATAGGAGGTTCATGAAAATCGTGAAAAAAAATTCCCATTGACACCAATGTGACTAAAGTCAGGGGTGCAGATCTGGCAATAAGGACAGTTACTTACTGAATTGTTTTATTAACGCCTCTAAAATGCACCACACCACAGTCCACCCTTCCATGAACACCTGCCACCTTTGAAAGTGGTAGGACAGATTCACTAGTCTTGAAAATCCATTTGTAAAATGTTGCGATGGTGAAACTGGGCACCTCCAAAAAGCAAATTTGTGTCTGAACTCTTATGTAAATCAGTTGGTTCAGAGAGAATTAATAGATATATTTGATTTATGTATAAATTATTCATATATAAGGGGATAAAACAGGTATCCAAAAGTAATTCTGCGATAAAAATCACAGAATCATAGAATCATAAAATCATAGAATCACGGGTTGGAAAACACCTCTAAGATTATCAGGTCCAACCATCCACCCAATAACACGATGCCTGCTAAACCATATCCCAAAGTGCCATATCTATACGGTTTTTGAACACCTCCCAGGATGGTGACTCAACCACCTCCCTGGCCAGCCTGTTCCAATTCCTGACCACTCTTCCAGTAAAGAAATTTATCCTAATATCTAATTTAAACTACCCCTGACACAACTTGAGGCCATTGCCTCTCGTCCTATCACTAGTTACCTGGGAGAAGAGACCAACACCTGTCTCACTACAACCTCCTTTCAGGTAGTTGTAGAGAGCAATAAGGTCCCCCCTCAGCCTCCTCTCCTCCAGCTCCCTCAGCCTCTCCTCGTAAGACTTGTACTCTAGACCCCTCAGCAGCCTTGTTGCCCTTCTTTGGACATGCTCCAGCCCCTCAGTGTCCTTCTTATAGTGAGGGGCCCAAAACAGAACACAGTACTTGGGGTGTGGCCTCACCAAAGCTGAGTACAGGGGCAAAATCACCTTCCCTGCTCCTGCTGGCCACACTATTCCTGATACAAGCTAGGATGCCATTGGACTTCTTGGCCACATGGGCACACTACTGGCTCATATTCAGACGGCTATAGACCAACACCCCATGGTCCTTTTCTGCTGGGCAGCTTTCCAGCCACTCCTCCCCAAGTCTGTAGCATTGCTTGGGGTTGTTGTGACCAAAGTTCAGGACACAGCATTTGGCCTTGTTGAAATTTATACAATTGGCCTTGGCCCGTCGATCCTGTCTGTCCATATCCCTCTGCAGAGCCTTCCTACCCTGAAGCAGATTGACACTCCCACCCAGCTTGGTGTCATCTGCAAACTAACTGAGGGAGCACTCAATCCCCTCATCCAGATCATTGATAAAGATGTTAAACAAGTAAGACCCCAAAACTGAGCCCTGGGGAACACCACTTGTGACCAACTGCCAAGTGGATTTAACTCCATTCACCACCACTCTCTGCGCTCAGCCATTCAGCGAGTTTTTTACCCAGCAAAGACTACACCCACCCAAACCATGGGCAGCTAGTTGCTCCAGGAGGATACTGTGGGGAAAAGTGTCAAAGGCCTTACTAAAGTCCAGGTAGATGACATCCACAGCCTTTCCCACGTCCACTGGGTGGGTCACCTGGTCATAGATGGAGATCAGGTTGGTCAAGCAGGACCTGCCTTTCATGAACCCATGCTGGCTGGGCCTGATCCCCGGGTTGTCCTTCACATGCCCCGTGAGCGTGCTCAGGATGAATCTCTCCATAATCTTTCCCGGCACCGAGGTCAGGCTGACCGGCCTGTAGTTCCCGCTGCGTCAGGAAGTTACCTTTCACACACTCCAGGAACCTCTTACTCTGCTGTGTTGTATTTCCAGCAGATGTCCGGTAAGTTAAAGTCCTCCACGAGAGAAAGGGCTAGCAATTGTGAGACTTCTGCCAGCCTCTTATAGGAAACTTAATCTACATCTTCATCCTGGTTGAGTGGTCTATAACAGACCCCCAGCAGGATGTCTGCCTCGTTGGCTTTCCCCCTCATCTTTACCCATACACATTCAACCTTGTCATCACAATAGTCGAGCTCTATACAATCAAAGCAGTCCCTAACATACAGTGTCACCCCACTGCCTCCCTTTCCTCGCCTATCCCTTCTGAAGAGCTTATAGACATCCACTGCAGCACTCCAGTCATGAGAGTCATCCCACCATGTTTCTGTGATGGCGACCAAGTCATAGCTCTCCTGCTGTACAATGGCTTCCAGCTCCTCCTCTTTACTGCACATGCTACGTGCATTGGTGTAGATGCACCAGAGCTGGGCCGTCGATCCCAACCCCAGCATGCCATGCCTGGGCTCATCTCTGGTGAGCCGGGTTATATCCCCTTCCCCCTTCAAACCTAGTTTAAAGCCCTCTTGATGAGCCCCACCAGCTCATGGGCAAGAATCCTTCTTCCCCCTTGAGATACCTGGACTTCACCTGTCGCCAGCAGGCCTGGTGCCATGTAAACCTCCCCATGATCAAAGAAACTAAAATTCCACCAACAGCACCAGTCTATGAGCCGTGAATTTATATATATATAAAAATATATGTTTATATGTATACATTTATATATATATAAAATATATAAATACAAGCAGAAAGGAAGAAAGATGCATGCATAGCAAGCTCTCTTTCCTGATCAACCATGTTCCTTTGCAAAAACATGCAGGTGTTCACCACATGAAAACAGAAAAAAACAAATTTTTGAGAGCATGCTCTATGTCTGCAATGAATTTAATGCCATGTCCATGCGCACCTGTTATACTTTGAAGTATTCTTTCTAGGAACTTTAAGGAATGTATGAAGATAAAAGAACTACAGCTAAGAAGGGATTAATAGACTTGCATGCAAAAAGACATAGAATCATAGAATCATAGAAAGTTTTGGGTTGCAAGTGACCCCTAGAGGTCATCTAGTCCAACCCCCCCGCAGCGAGCAGGGACACCACTAACTAGATCAGGTTGCTCAGAGCCCTGTCCAACCTGGTCTTGAATGTTTCCAGCAATGGGGCCTCCACTACCTCTCTGGGCAACCCGTTCCAGTGTTTCACCACCCTCATTGTAAAGAATTTCTTCCTTATATCCAGCCGAAACCTACCCTGTTTTAGTTTAAAACCATTACCCCTCGTCCTGTCACTGTTGTCTCTACTAAAAAGATTGTCCCCATCTTTCCTATAGGCTCCCTTTAAGTACTGAAATGCTTCTGCCTTCAGTGAATGTGGTAAACACTTCTACAGCTAGTGAGAAAGTAGGTTCATTTCAGGAAGGTGAATGCAGCGGGTAGCTTCTGTTGACTGTACGAACTTCACACGTCTGTGTTACAATCCAGTTGTAGTGACTCAGTTCTCAATTTGGAGACCTCATCTTGTAGACAGCTTTGGTATCAACACGTAGGAAGGATCTGATAACTCCTTCTGGAACTCCATTAAAGGTTGTATAATTTTTTCCGGAAGTCCTCCCACTTTCCCCTAATGATCATTGGTTTTAGTTTTTGAAGCTTAACATTCTTCTCACCATTACTTGAAAAGAAACACTGTAGACAAAAGAGTATCAAAGAAAGGACATGGATTCTTCCTTCTGATGAAGACAGTGTGCTCCCACACATGCATGGACAATACCAGAAATGATACCTTGACTATAAAGTTAAACTCTGATTGATTAATATAAAATTCCAACGACTATTAATCACAAGTTAGAGCTTCAGTGAAAGCCCATTACAGCTGATAGGAATTTTTCCTTAAATTCAACTGATGTTGAATCAGATTGAGGGAGTTACAAGGGAATTTCTCTAGTTTTTCATATACTGTTCTCTCTGGACCTCCTACAACCTGTCTCAACAGAGAAAAGGGTAATTTTTGTTTCATGTCAAGAATTACTCCTGCTCAGGGAGTAGTATTTGTTGGTCATTTTCGTTAATCCACAAAAATGTATTACTTCTAAATAGACAACCCCAAACCACCCAGTAGAAACATACAGAGAAAAACACTTAAGGACTTAAAACTGTTTTCCAGGTGGTTTAAAAAAATGAGGGTAGAACAACAAACATTTCTTTGGCCTATACTGTGAACATACACAGCTGAAGTCTGCAAAGTATGCTAATAGAATATTTCTTGTAGCTTTCAAGCCAAAAGAGCTCTTTCCTGACCCGAGGTGTGTTACATTTTCCCATTACGTACATTGACTGTTTTGATAGGCTAAGGTGACTGATGATAGCTGAGTCTCAAGGTGGGAACGAATCTGATCCTCTGTGAATTGGTAGAGAAATGAATACTCAAAGCAATTGTCAGTTACATTATTGGCATTGCTTAGATGAAAATCAAATAAAACTTTGAAGTAGCTAATAATTTTAAAAGTGGTCGTTGAATGACAGTATTGACAAAACTGAAATGATAAAGGGACCACAATACAATGAGAGGAAATAAAAGCACTGGTTATTGTCTTTCTTATCAGTATCATTTTGATTGTTTAGTTCTGAGAAGAGATGAAATTAAATGATAGCTCTGGCAGTGGAAAAAATGCCACAGGCATCATCTACAGACTGAGGTCATGTGAAATAAAATGGGCCTGCTGTCCTAAGGAGCTCCATTCCTTTAGGAAAGCTGTTGTATCTATAGTGTATTTCATAAGGTGTTAAGTGACAAATTCTAGTTTGTTATAAAACTGGCAACATGCATGAAGAAATCCTGATTTAGATACCTAAGCCTCAAAGATAAGAAATGAGATATGCCCTGGGTTTCAGTGAGTATCATGTTGTATAAGCCAGCAAAGAGTCCTCTGGGCTAGTATTGATTCAGAATGACACATCCATACAGTATGCTGCAGATTCATGTAGAATTACTGATTTAGCTTTAATGCATTGGTCTGAAAACTGCAATGATTCAGGAGTAATTAAACCTCAGCTGCAGGAGCAGTAAGGCTATCTGCATGAGGTAATCGCACACCCTCCCAGTTTAATTTACCACTGAATTTGAATCAACACCAGCCCTTTAGATAATGATCTGATCTCAATCTTTTTGATAGATTAGTCCACAGAGAGGCAAATAATCTGTGATTCATAACGCTTTCAAGTTCTTTAATGTTTTTGAAGGCCAACTGTAAAATTATAATGGAATACTCAATATTGAAAGGCTAGTTAAAAATTTTTATGCTGTTGGAAAAAGCATTGAATGCAATAACAAATGTCTAAAATAAAGCTGTTTTAGTTGGTTTACCAAGATGTTCTGAAAATGCAAGCAAGGCACTGCAGCCTTAAAGTGATTCTACCCTGCAACAGACCCTCACACTCTACTTTGTAAGTTAATGAATTTCATGCTAAATAACTTATAATATCCCAGAAACTGAGCTTGGGTTTAAGAAGAGAAAGATCTATTGTAGCTAATGCTGAAAGCCTGTATTGTTTTAAGGGTAATCCATTTGTTGGAGCAGAATTTTTGCTTATGAAAATTGCTAGAACTGTTGACACATCTGCTAAATAGGGGACAATGTTTATCAGCAGAATGTGGAATTTAATGGTAATAACTGCAGTGAATTACTGTGCACTAGAATATCTTCCAAGTCTTGTATCTTTCATCACACACCTTTTTGTGCTCAGTAATCCCTAAACTTACATAATACAGAGAAAATGGCATTCAAAGTGATCTTTATGAACGTTTTTTGTGTTTCATAGCTTGAAGATAAGAGCTTCTGTCTGCTGTGGAAAGTCTCTGTCAACAGAATCTGCTTGATCAAAGCATCCTTTGTCAGTTATTAGTAGAAGGAGTGAAAATCCACTAAATTGTGATTCTCTGTTTCCTGTAGCATTTTCAGCTTGCAGCTCTTGCAATTTTCATGCCTCCCAAATTGTAACAATAGTTTAACATTTCAAATATGTTTTTGGCATGCAGCTAGGAGAATATCAGGGGAAGTATTTGTTTCTTTTCTTTGGAAAGCAGTTGAAGTGTTTCTTTTTTTTGCCTCCTGCAACATATTTCTGCTGCTGTGTGTTCTGTTCTCCATCATTTCTGGACTTCTAATGCACACCAATATGAGCCATTAGCCATCATAGCTGAATGGGTCCCTGCTTAGCCTCTCTGGTAAACTAAGCTACCGTCACAAACAGGGCACTACCCATAGAAAGATAAGAAAAACTGAAACTAAATCACTCTTTCATTGTAAAAACAAATGATTCCTGTAGTCAAAATTGAAAGACACAAAGACAGTAAGATATGAGGTAATGTTGGACTCTCATTCGTCCACCTGCTCCTGTGAAAGGTGACTTTCCAATATCCTCTCTTATCTGCTGTTATTCCTGCTTCACTTTAAAAAATCCTAATATATCGTATTTCCCCCTTCCTATTACCAATAATGTTAAGCAATTGAATCACTCGAGTGACTGACTTCCTGCACTATGCCTCATTAAGTAATGGAGTTAAATTGATTCAAAATAAAGTGACACATTTTATTTCACTATGGTTGGTTTGAATCAACATTTGTCTTTTTTTCTACTGCCTCTTCATCACAAGCTTTTTCTCTCTAATATTCCCAGAGTTATTGTATTGTCTTTAGTAAGGCAAGCAGTGAGCATAAGCATTGTTCAGATATATCTGCAAAGAATACTGTGTCAGAACTCTTGTGCACCTATATGATGATTAGAGCTGTTTTTAAAAACCTAATTACTTTCACAATACTAAAGAAAAAATCTCCAATCAATTATTTTTTCAAATTGTCTAGGAAGACTTTCAGGGGGAAGAAAAAGAGGGAGAATTAAAAAGGCTTCAAAAAATATGCAGAAGCTCAAAAATATTCATCATAGAATAAAATCAGATTTTGTAAGACTTCTCAAAATACGTCTACCAGTTTGTAAAAAAAAAAACCCACTTCATTTTTAAGGGATAATTGAAAACATATAGGGGAAAATGAGAAAAATTATTCCTTTTTTCCAGTGAAAAACTGGAAAAAATAGTGACCAAAGTAAAAGAAAAAAATTCTTGAAGGCAAGTCATAAAAAGTGTTTCGACACAAAGCATTTAATCAAGTCTTTCTGTAATGTCTTTCTTTGTGTTTGTGATTCACTGATTAACACTTTAAACCATTATGAGCTTTAAACTGGAGCAATAAGACCAAATGTCTAGAAATGTAAGGATAGGTCACTGTAAAGAGATTCCAGATGAATCTCTGAACTTCATTGCCTTATTAACATATCATTCATATTATTCCTGACATGAAATTGCATTAGATGGTACTCTTCAGGAAATAAACAACAAGCCTGAAACCTATGTAACGGTGACACTTCCTCTTCTGATAGCTGTTGGCAACAGCAGGTTACTTTACTAATAGGAAAAGTGTATTTCTAAAATGTCAGTGATTGCAATCAGATTTTCTTTGAATGTATTTGCTTAATATAGCAATAAAAAAAAAGGAAGAAAATCTGTTTTTCTTTTCGCTTTGGTCTGAAATCATCCCAGTATCATTAGAAAAACATCAATGCTTCATTGGTTAGGTTGCTCAACCAGATTAATGTTCCAGTACTTTTTCCTGGAGAATAGATCTAGACTTGTACATTGTAATATAGCTAATGATCCATTCCTAGTCTTGCTATTGTTGGAAGATTGCTATTTATCATTTCTTATAAGTACAACATGCATTTTAAAGAATATTACCAAGGGGGAGATTGCTACTGATGCTAATCCTTTAATATTCAAATAACAAAACTATTCCGGTCACCAAAGCTGCAGTAATGTTACTTTTTACAAATAAAAACAATTTGGAACTTTAAAAAATATATAATCACTGTCTGTCTTGTGATATAGCTTTCCCATATTTTCATTTTTCTCATAGTTTTGGGAGATGAAATATATTTCATACTACAGGTCTTTAAATCCAAGAAGCTACTTTTATGCATGTAAGAGTATTCATAGATATACAATTTAGGTTGAAATGAAGGGGCATCTGGGTTTTTTATCTCCTGAATTACATGAGTATCCATCAGTACTAACTTTACCAAAGTCATTTTTTTCCATGAGCTGGCATAAATAAGTACAAAATTTATTGTAGAATACATATGTCAGATTAAAAGGTTTGGACTGTATAGCTCAAATTAAAGGTTTTGGAGGACATTTATAATAGTTTCTCTGTGAGTCATGATTACAATCCTAAATAAATTCAATTTGGTTTTGCTCCACAGATAAAGCTTCTTTGAACTCATACAGACATTCATAAGAATGAAGGAGGGCATGGATAAAGATTTCTTTTTATAGTCATATGACACAGCTTTTATTCTCATGTATGTAACACTGATAGTCTGGAAGATGCACTGTAATTGGAACTGTTAACCTATCAGTGCAGATCAACAAATCAGAATGTCTATTCTCCATGGAACAGGAAGACTGTAGATTAGGAATATCTGGAAGGCAGTCAAAAATAACGCCAAGAAGAGGCAGTCAAAAAGGGGTTTAATGCAGCAGTTGCCAGGCATATCAGGTATCAAATGCCACTTTCATGTTCATTTGTGTAAAGTGAATATCTTTCTGATGCTGGCCAGGAAAGTGTTGTCTCTTGCTTAGGGCTGTTTCTGGGTAGCTCTTCCTAGATCCCTTTTCCTGGAGCAAGTGAGGATACTGAAATGATCATCCTATAATCCCATCAGATTGTGGTGTTTCTGCTGAGGATTTTGGAATGAAACAAAGCAGAAACTTTCTCAAAGAGGACAGAAACTTGGATCGTGTAAACATTGCTGATGTGTGAACAAGTACCAGCCAAACCAAACCAAACCAAAGATTTACCTGTGCTGAAAGAAATCCAGCAAAGAAGATGGCTGTAGCCCTTTTAGGTTTCTAACTCTTTCGAAGGCCTGTCTTTACCTTTTACAACTATCTTATGACCACTGCTACTACTAATGTTACTTTCTGTCTGTTATTGTCTGCTTCATTTGAAGAGAACAAACCTCAAAGGACTGTTGCCTTGAGGACATGATAAAGTAATGTGGTTCAAACAGGAGAAATGTGGAATATGAAAGCAATGGCAGCATGGCAAACTCCTGTCGGACCAAAGTTAGAAAGGCAGATTATCCTTAGGACAAGGACACACGCTTGCAAAATGGCGTACTTTATAAACAGGATGGAAAATAAATAAGTAAATAAAACCAGTGTTCAGAAAATAAATGCAAAATGCAGAGAGATGAGGTTGATGGTGTGACTGATGGAAGAAAAAGATCTGATCAGGCCTCTGCATTACTAGGCTGAAATAGACAATATGAGTTCTGTTAATGAATATTTCATAGAACCTGTTTTGGAGCTTCACATGTTCGCAGGGTTTTAGAAATGTTAACCGAGTTATAGAACTATGTAGCAGAGGCTGAGGTCTGTAACTGTAGAAATGTAGGGCTAGAGAGACTTCTGGAGGTCATCTATACCGTTTTTCTGTAGGAGGCAGAGTCAGTCATACCTAAATCACCCCAGCAACGTTTGTATAATTTTCATAATTTTGCATTTCATGTCTGGTGAAGGAGATTCCACAGCCACCCTGCATAGCTGTTCACAGCTTTCATTGTTGTCGTAAATAGAATGCTTTTTCTAATACCAGCTTCATTCTGATTTGTGTTAATGAAGACGTTTTATTTTCCTTAATCATCCTAAATGGACAATATTCCTCTTATGACTGCAAAAGTGGCTGAATAGAAGTAATGAGCATGGATACTGGATTTAATTCAAGGACAGAGTCATAAACATGGAAATAGTCTTTGCTTAGGTGCTAAATATCATAAAAATGCATACCACATTGTTCTTCATGTGTATACATTCTTATTACTCTCCTAAGGACTTTTATTTACTTTTGAGCATGATCTGACACAATAAAATAAACTCTTTAATAATGATTCAGGAAACATAATAGAAGGATTATGTATGAAGTAGTCTTAAACTGACATGTGCAATATATGATGAATTCACTGCTCTCCTGCACAAAACAGAATCTTCTGTCTTTGGATGGAGTAAAAGACAGTTTTCTTCCTAGGTTTGGCCTTTACTAATCAATAAGTGAACAAGACAAGAAATTCTGTCTCAGTCAGTTCCAGGATGCTTAGATGAGGAATTCTTGTCTCCTACCATAAGGTCACTCTGCTTCAGGCATGCAAGGCATGCAGCTTTGCAATGTCCTGCTGTACATATTGTACCAAACACGGTGGTCTCGTAACAATTAGGAAAAAGCTTGTACTTCGGTCTTTGGTTCAGTTCATTAATCTCTTCACTGTCTACACCTACATGGATATACCAAAGGATGAGAATTATTTTGTCATTCCTTAATTTGTGGAGAGAATATCCAATGTGGGTTTTTCTTCTTTATACTCCTGTCTTGAAAAATGCAGTCCCTCTGTAATGACTTATCAACATTCATCCCGCTCAGGCTATGCAATGAGAACGGGAAGAGCTTTTCTCTGACAATAAATCCATGGACAAAATCAAAAGCAGACGGATAAAATGAAGCTTGTTCAGCTCATATCCTTAAATGTTGAAAAGTGTCTTTCATTCCATACAGCACCTAGCTACCAAAAAACATTCAATCAAAAAGAATAAAAATAGTGTTCACTTCAATGTTTTCTGTCTGTTGAAATTGTTGGTAGGATAAATGGTTGTATTATATAAAAAATAAAATTTACTTAGAAAGTCTTATGTCAAGAAAAGGAATAAAAATGCTGACAATATTCTCTTGGAACAAAATATATGTTTTCAACTTGTATGATACATGCTTCTTTTCCCTTGAGTCCGACCACTGAAGAACCTTATCTGGTATGCTAGATTGATTAATTTCTCCATAAACACCCCAGTGTTTATATTTATATGAAAATATATCCATACACTGAAACCATTATACATGTATTCTTTGTTAAAAATTTACATAATTTTGTCAATCTTACAAGCAAAGTCACTATATTGTACTCACTGGTGGGTACATTTCTGCAATCTGCATGTTCTCAATTAGTCCCCTAAAGAACTTGTATGTGTTGAAAGATAGTAGGATTACTTGCACAAGGATTGCTTATGGTGAATTAAAATTAGAGTTTTGTGCCCTTTGTTTTATTAATATTTGGCATCAAATATTTCAAAATGTGTGGACCGTCATTTTCAGTCATGTAAGTACAGGGTACATATAAGGTAAAGTACTTTAAAGTGCAAAATTTCCATAAAACGTCCTTGTTGGCCATAGAAACAAAACATTTCTGATATAAACTGTTGCTGAATTGAAATTGAAAGAAAGAGGTAGAAATATTTTTTTCAAGATCTCTCTGCTCATAGTCAGACCCCACAGCAAGAGCTCAGTCATCAGCACCATCAATTTGTAATGTTCTCTGCCTGATGCTAGCTACAAAAGCAATCAAAGAAACTGACTGGACAAGGATGGATTTCTTCCACCTGCCTGTGTTCACCTGTCCATCCACATATGTATTTATATCCCAGGAATCAAGCTCTTCAACCACTCCTTATCTCATGACAATGCACACATTTATTGGATATTTTCTGTTCAACAAACCAAAAACTATTATAATTAGTTGCTGTTCCAGTCTCCAGATACCTTACCAGAGAATTAAAAATTGAAGTTTTGCAAAAGCAAGCTAATAGTTCTTCTCAGTGCCAAAGAAATAGGAAATATCCTCACTTCAGCTCTAGTTGTCCCAAAATCAATATCACCTCCTGACCCTTTGACTGAAGTCACCATAAAATAAGACTGCCCATCAATCAGAAGCTGTTGCAGAATAACGAGACAACATATGCCTGCAGAAGTTTACAGTTCTTTGAGGTTAGAGGAGCTGGGCAGTGGTAGAGCACCATCCACATCATTCCTTCCAGAGGCTCAAACCTGTTTTTGTCCAGAACGGTGATCTTCCCTGATGTTTGCTACTCTGCATTCACACTTTAGAATGTGTGTGTGTAGTACGTGCACTTTCTTGAGCAGTATTTCTCTAAAACTTTAAAGGCAAGACTTTTGGAACCGTGTGTTATACTCAGGTGTAAACCCTGCCTGGCACCACAAGATGCTAGCCTCAGCTGGAGTTTCTTGACATTATCGCAACAGCATCCCTGATGTTAATGAGTTTCTGTGGTACTTCTGGGGCCAGGGAGCACCTCCTCTTGTTCTCTTCTCCCATCTGTTCTAAGCATGAGATTGTCCCCATTGTCAGGTGGTAACGTGTTGCCAAGTAAGCGCTAAGCGAACACACATTGCGGCCAGAATAACACTCTGACTCCAGCACATAAAATGGCTTATCTAATAAGTCAGTGTTGGGCAGCTAATTGAATGGGGAAAGTGTTACTAGGCACGATTTAAGACACAACATACAGAACATTTTGGGGCTGCAGAGCATTGCTAGCAACATCATACAACTGAATCCAGCTTCATTTCTCAGCCCCTACTCTTTGACCCAATGCCTTATAGATAGGCAGAAGAGCAATTAATTTATGCTCCAATTACCACCCCTTGGAGATGCTCAGGAGGTACAAACATAATTAGTGCCTGTTACTATGCAATAAAATCCCATTTGATGTTGCTACCTTTAAACTGGTAGCCCTAGGACATTACTAGTTGTTCTTAAAATCCTTCCAGGCTGACATATGTAAGTAGAAGAGCTTAATTCTCCAAATCATTGTACAATGGGAAAAAAAGTCAGCTGGTGTTTGACAACAAGATAATACAAGTTGTATGACTTCTTTCACCTTGCTCAATTATTACGAAGGCCAGGGATTATTTAACACACTTAAGAGTTGTTAATTTTCATAGCAGTAACTTGCAGACAGCCTAAATTAAAATAGACTGATGCTGTGCTGTTACTTTAGATAATCTCTCAGTTAGGTACTCTGAATTTCCAGACAAATTCATTAAACACAAACAGACAGAGCTGCAGAATTTACACACGAGAAATACTGCCAAACAGATGTCAGAGTTTGCTGTGCTGGACCATGCCAATACTGCATTCTTCTATTTGCATATCACCTCATCTTATCTGGTATTATGCTAATTGATGCTATACATAGTATGTGGCCACATGCTATCTGAGTTTAAAATAATGTTATGACACTTTGTCTTGAAATGTGGAATAATTTATAAAGGAGCAGTCAGTTTCATGTATTTTAATTGAATGCAAAAATGATTGACTTACGATGAAGCAGCCATGCAGGACTGTTAATGCTGCACACATCAGGGACTGACCCAGAACCCGATTCAGTTCTAAACATCATTAGTCACCATCTTGTTTGTAAATTGTTATCTATTCTCTTCCTGATCAGCTCACAATCGTGAAGAAAAGTTAGCTGAAAAATCAAGTGAGGTTGCATACCAATAACATGTTAATAATTTTAAGAAGTGTTTATACTGCTTTTGATTAGAATGTAGGAAGTCTGGCTTGCTGTAAAATATGCTTAATGCAGTGTTAACTGAGCAGTAAGATAAAATTATAGTATATAGAAAAGGGTGGTTAGATTTCCACGTGGAATGTTGATGGCATTTGCAAAGAATATCTGGTGCATGGTAAGAGTTTTATGGTAAGGAGAAGAAAAGAAGGAAGATGACTAAGAGAGAAGGGTTATTTTTGACATAATTACAAAGTTCCCAAATTTTGCTAGTGGTGACAGAGGGGTAGGAGGATTCTTTGAAAATTATTAAAATGACTGAATATTGGCAGAGAGTATTCACTCCAACATGTTTTTTCTGAGTTTTGGCTGGAATGTTTATTGTTTTTATTAGCCATAAATAATCGATCACACACCTAAGTGCACCTTTTTATGCACACAGGAAAAGTTCCAGAGAAAGATTGATTAGCCTGATGCTACCAACTTGAAAAGCAGATGAAGAAATATAACATTGAAAAAATCACAGGAAATATTTGCTCAGGACAAGAATTGATCAAAGACATGAGCAAAGGTTTTCAAAATGTCTGTAATAAATATAGATCCAAAACTTTTCAAAACTGAAGTGCAGCAGAAGAGGACAGGATGGGAAAAATAATAGTCTGAATTAATTGTCCACCAGCTTTAGAAACGAACCTTTAAGTGTAAGTTTTTAGAGTGAAACAGTTACATCAAACTTCATATTTATAGATTACATTCACATTGTTCCACAATTTTGAAACAAAAATGGTTTGTATGTACACATTTACATATAGAATACAGACACAGATATATAAATATGCATATATAGAGACATACATATGTGTATATACACACCTATTTGTCATTTTGGAAGAACAATCTTTGGTTTTCTGCAGAGATCTGAGGAAGTTGTTATCAAACTTGAATTCTGGAACCTTGATCTAGACCCACACAAAATTTCTTCAGATGTGCTTTAAACTCAGAATTGTTTAAAATATAACCAATTGCTTAAATTTAAGAGGCAGATCAAAAGCCCATCAATGTAGAACATTAAGATCTTATTTCCCAAGAAAGGTGATCCAAATAAATGATTTTTCATGTGGGAAGGCAAAGTGAAAATCTGAAAAGAAACTGCTTTGAACAAACTGAAATGAAGATGTTCCAGGGTTTTATTTGTATTTATTTTTATTTCTCTTCAATCCAGCCACTGAAATTATTGGAATTATAACATTATTCTATTGTAATTTGGGCAGCCACTCTCATTACATGCAAAACTGTTGGATAACTCATAGGATGCTCCTATGAGTAATTTGTGATTAATTATTTCAATGTGGAATCAATTTCCTTACCCTCAGATATACAGCCTACTTTTTTTATGACTCCACCATTATTACCTTTTTATCCATGACACCCATTTTGAATGAATATTATAATGTGTTGGTCACTCAAAGCAACTACAATTTTAAAAATGACTGCTTTTGAAATTGAGATTTGGACATTCCTTTGAGTACATTTATAGACTTTGATGAGGAAACAGCATCAGCGGTAATAAAGGAGAATGACACACAGGGTAAACAGTGTCACTTCTAAAGAAAGGTAAAAAGTCAGATGCTGAGGGACAAAATCAGCATTTTATCAGCACAGTTAGTTTAAGTCAAATGGTAACACTGCCTGACCAGACAGAAGCATAAGGCCCTTATAACACAGTGAAATTGGAATAAACACACTGGCAAGCAGGATTATGTTTTGTAAATCTTGCCATGATTTTAGTTGCCCGTGTAACATGTGTACCTATATTATTGGTTCTAGCTTTTGCAAACAATTTCTTCTCTGTTTCTTTCTTTTCTAAGCCTTCTTTCCTCTGATACCTCACTTTTGACCATTGGCTGGTAGGCTTTAAAAAGTCTCCTTGACATAATTAGCAATGCAATATGACTGTTTTCTCTAAAGTATTGTCACAGTAGTGCTTTATGTCTTCTTTTTCTAACACAGCAAAGACAGGAATCTGGAGTCGTTAGGATATTTTTTAAATCTGTTCAAGACTTAGCAGACATTTGGCCCTGTCAAAGGATCCATAAAATCTCAATCAGAACAATTCTTGGATGCCGTATTGTTTGGTTAATCTTGAATGGATCTATTTACTGACTGATCGGAGTATTTCTTGATTATGGGGAAAATTGTCAGCTATACTGTAGATAAATTGATTGGATTCAGATTGAACAGTCTGCCTCTCCACAAGCAGAATAAGGTCCTTTGGGACAAATAGCACATTTGTTTCTATTTATTTTTCAAACATTGCATTCTCTCTGAGGTCTGAGAAGAACTTTACATCAGAACTGTAATCTGAATCAATGCCGGACCCGGCTGAGGGAAAGCCAGTGGTGAAATACTGAGCTCAGTGCTAACAGAAACTCTTAAACACCATAATGTCATGTGAAGCCATCAAGGCAATGACAGTCATAACACTTTTAGTGCACTTTTCTGTAATCTTTGTAGCAACGCACAATGCATTGCTGACCTCCTTGTCAATCTGCGTAAGAGCTTGAAAGGGATAGAATTTAAGAACTAGATTTGGTATGTAATTCTCCATGAGGTTTTTTTTTTTCATTTTTGATGAAAGAATATGTATTTACTGGAAAAAGAACTATATCAAACAGGTTTTAATAAATCTCCGTCAAAACAGATGGAGGTCCTCATCTATAAGGAGGTATCTTTTGACTCCTGCCTGGAAACCAAGACTTGTACATCATACTGAGAACAGATTTTGTGTTTGTAGCTTAGGGGCTTCTAAATTGCTACTCCACCCAGATGTCTCTTTTAGTTTCCAGGCCTGTGAAGAAACTCTCAAAGACTTTTATTCTTGATACATAGTGAATATTGCCTTGAGTTCTGGCAGCATCCCAGGGAAAGCCCTCTTGAGGAATGGTTAAGATTACTCTCAGGGAGTTTGACATATAGGTATGTCATCACATTTCTTGACTGTAGATCTTTTAATTACCCTCATATCAAAACTTTGTTGCAAGTTCCTTTTCCATAGTCAATTTAGGAGTCTTTAAAATTTTTCCAACTTGGAATTAAAATTTCATGTCACAATTTGGAAAAGTCAGGACAGCTGTTACATTTTACCACTTCACATTTCAAATTGTGCATTTACCAAGTTAACTGAATGTATCTGTCTTTTTTTTCTTTTTAATAATATAATTTTACTTAAAACCCACAATATGTTATGTGGATTCCTCCAGAAAAACATTTTGGGAGATTTTAATTAAAAGAGGTTAAGAGACCTCATTTTTGGAACTCTGACAGCGGATGTTAAAATTTGGGTTGTCTGGCAATCAATGATGAGAAGTACTTTCATAAACAATTTCCTTCTTTTTGGTTGAAGACGTTTTTCCTGGTACCTCTAGAATGTTTTGCCTGGAGGAAATCAACAGGACTGATCTGACATGGTTTCACTGACTTAGCACATGAAGACCCTAAATTATAGTGCTGTGCACTTGTTCTTTTTTAAACATAGTTCTTGAAGAGTGCTAATGATCTTCATCATGTTCTTCATTTTCTTCACAAGTGAAGGAAACCAGAATTGCACTCAGGAGAAAGATGAAGTTACAGTGTGTTTTGTCCCTGTGCAGATAAACTTTCCTACCTCATGTCTCTAATTCTTCTGCAACAATGCTTGAGGTTTTTTTCCCCCGGGTTTAGGCAGAAGTTACAGCAAAGCAGCTGGCTCAGAATCACTTTGGATAAAACAAGTGATATGATCCAGGCTAGAGGAGATCTGGCATATCTGCCTCTGTCAGATATTTGATACTTGTGTGGATATCCAGGGCTTCAGTTCTTGTTATTGTTGGATGATCAGATTTCATCAGAAGCTGGGATTACCTTCACTTATTTGCATGTGACAGGGAGATTATAGATTTACTCCTGAAGGCCATTTTGTCAGTTTAAGACTTCGCCAGCTGCAAGGTGTCCTGCTTCAGACTACTCCCTATGTTTATTTGGAAACAACAGGCCATGCAAATGACAGACCTATCATGGGTGCTGAAGAGAGGTAATGAAGATGTTCCAAATGTGAAATGAAGCAGTTGCTCACTGTTTCCAAGTTCCAACTACAGTATGTGAAGTTTAAATACATTGAGTCCTCTTTCCTGGAGAAATAAACAGTTTATTGCTTAATACAGTGATTCTCAGCCTCTACTAATACAAAAATTTTGCAACACTTTTTTTTTGTTTTTAACTGAAAATGAAACAATATTTTATTGGAAACATTTACTCTCAACTTTTTTGTACTTTTATTACTTTCCTTCCTGTTTTTTCTTGCTTACTTGAAAAATATGCAGAAGTGGAAGGCTCTTTCTCCTTGCAATTTCAGTATTTTCTAGTGTCTTAGACTATGAAGGATCCAGCTTGAGTAACACCAACCTGGTAGTGGGCACTCTCTTACAGCAGTAATGAAAGTTGTACAAACCTCTACTGAAATTGCATAGACATCTGAATGGGAGATTTTTTTGGTACAAGAGAGGGAAATGAAATAGTTCTTTTCCCTTGCTGAATTGTTTGTTTTGAAACTCATCCTCCCTTCTTCCTCTGTAACAGTGTGGATGTATTTGCCTTCAGGGCATGCTTCAAGGATCAACATTTAAAGCTGAGTACTGGGAAAGAGGAATTTGCTTGAAGGGCAAATTTAGTGGCGGCATTATAATTTCTCCCATCTCCCTTTTGGAAAAATAGGATTTCATTGGTACTTGCTTTATGCAGTAGAGGTTGATAACTTTCAATTATGCTCAATTGGCAAAGTTATCCATAACTTGAATTTTTTTTTAATCAGCCTGTTATATAGGTACAACTGTAACAAATGAATGACAATAAATGATTTCTCTATTTTTCACTGAAGTAAGAGGACAATGTGGCTGCAGAACTAACCTTAAAACAAAGGACACAGAGACCCCACATTCCTTCATTATGAAATGTCATCAGAAAATCTTCTAGAAATGCTTCTTAGTTGTTCCCCAGCAGAACAGATTTATGTAATTTTAATTGCAGATGGCATCTGCTGCTTTTAGAGTACATGGCCAAAGCATGTTTCTTCAACTTGCATATAAATAGGTGGTGATTTTTCATCACATCTCTATATGTAACATAACTGAGATAAAACAAGTCTAAGTGGAGTGAGAAGATATTTTTGACTGCCCTCTTAAAGACATCTGGGAAAGGAAAACATGAAGTTAAGTTTAGTGTGGTTTTGAGGACCATTTTCATAAATTTGATTGTTGCTGCAGGTTATACACATCATTTTCAGGGTCTGTGTAGATAGATGTTCCCTATTCTTCTAGTCTAATCCACACCAATACATAGAGATGAAATATTGCATGATGAGGCTATTAGCCAAGTTGCTGCTGTGTGACATGCCTATCATGGAACTCATTTAGGATTGTCTCTTCATCATCCTGAGGATCCTTGACCATTGTGCAATGTCTCCTTTGTGCAAGTCACTACTAATTGCCCTAGTTCTTGGTGGCACTTGATATTATTTGAGAAAAATAATAATGTAGAAAACCTCAACATCTCATTTAAAATAAAAAGAAAACCCTATGTCAGCATTTCCCAAGAACTTCAGGGACCACACACCCACGAGTTACGTACATGTTCCTTCTGGAAAACATTCAAATGGTGGGAAGAATATCTCCTTTTCAAAATGAACTCTTCATGATAAATCATTTATTAGATAAATGTAGGATATTTTTGTCTTCGTTCATGGAATTCCTGAAAAGACCCTGTGATCTCCTCCACTGTGGTTATTATCTGAATTTCTTCAATGGATTTCTTTTGCAATATCCTTTTACTCCAAGAGTTTATGGTGCACATACTGGTGAGAATTCTGTTGCATGGTGGCAGTTGTTCACCTAAGCTACGTGATTTTGCTTCCATTTGTTTTTTCACTGTGGTGCATGTAAACAAAGCTGAATGGCTTCTTTCATGTGCAGGTATGAAATAGTTTGCCTGAACACTAGTACAGAAGACTAAATTTTTACTTCTTTGGCTAGTAGAGTAAAACAAGCCACAAGGCGCAAACATGGCTAAACCTAATTCATCTAAAAGTTTCTATCAAAGTAAATGGAAAAAGTCCTCTTCTGTTCAGAAAGAATTATGATCTTTGAAAAATGTGAGTGTTGCTACAGTTGGATGCAGGATTAAAAGTAAAACCAGTGCATCCTCACTCACCAGATTCACATTTATTTCTGTGTCTACTTCTAGTCTGGGTCTATGACAAATTTTTATTTAAAATAAGGGCCTGAACTCTCCAACTTTTTCTAAATAGAAGAATTGCTGTATCCCTGAAAGGCTTCACTGAACTATTCTGGTTTCAAAAGGCTGCCTTAGTAGAAGAAACTTCTGGATTGGGCCTGCTATTGCAGCCATAGCCTCAGGTCCCACACTTCACTCTGCATTGTCGGAAGGGGTCACATCAACGTGTAGAGACAGTAGTGAAACACGTCTTCTTTCTTCACCGGGACATATACATGTTTTTTCTCAGACTTGCCAGAACAGGTGGTATATACAAAGATTTAGTACAAAGTCAGAATAGTGAACAAGATTAATCCTATGCCATAACCACAACTGATCGAAATTCCATCAAAACTCCAGTTGGATATTCTTTGTCAGAGTAGCAGGGAAGGGATCTTTTTATAATCAATGTGAAAGGTAAGTAACAGAAAAAAAGAAAACAATCTTAAAAATGAAAACATTCAACACTTTTTTATGAAATACTTTGTGCCTTTTTGTGAAGCACTTTCTGTATTTATTAGATCATGAAGAAAAACTTCTACAACAAAAATACAACAGCAAATGTCCATCTGAGTATCTTGCACTTCAAAATATCAGATTTCAGGATTATTTTCATACATTTTTATTTGCTAGTCTAAGTGTTGTGCCACTCTTGAGTCTTGATGCCGAAGCAAATAACATCTTTGCAGTTCTAATTGAAAACAAGACCACGGAAGCAAGACCAACTGAAAATGCAGCGACCTGTGCTTTTGATGTGTTTGGCATTTTGATGTGAACATTTCACATGGGCCCAGAAAGAACAATGCTTACTTTTCTGATCCCAGATTGAATTTTGAGTTCTGGCAGCCACAAAATCATCTTTGGACTTGCAAACCATATGCATTTGATCCGGAAGTCACTGAGAGAGAACAAATACAGAACCCCACAGTGTTATTCATTCAGAGTTTCTTTTTTGCACGTAATGGCTGGCTTGAAAGAAGAGATACAAAGAAACAGAAGTTCACTGAAGCATAAAAAGTTGGGTTTTCCAAGTGAAAACCAACATCATCTCTATACCAGTCCTTAGGCCATTTCCAACTTTATTATACTTGAAGGGCATTTTGCCCTCACTTGTAAATCAATGTGCTTTGCACTGAACAGTTATTGATACATATAAGTTTACGCAGAAACTTGAATTAAAAATAGACCCTTTTACAAAGAATCAATATTTCATTGTTTTTATTAAGTAATCTCATTCAACTTTATTTATAATATTTTAGGCCTAACAATATAATCTCTGACAGCAGAAGAGGAAGTAAAGGGAAAAGACTGGGGGAGAGAAATGAAAAAGAAAGCACGCAAGAGAACAGCTTGCTTTGCTCTCATTATTGCTATGCTGTCAAAAAATATGCGCAGCCCTCTGTCAGTGCATAGACCCTTTCTTCTTTGTTCTTTTTAATGATATTCTTGGAGAAGTTACATCTAAGTTCCTTATGCACATCCTTCACTGACTGTGAATCAGAAGGTATATGAGGATCCATTCATTTACATCATAATTCTGATGTCAACCTTTCCTGTTACCACAGAAACACAGTCCATGACCATGCTTTGTATTAAAAAGGAAATATATGATACCATCAATGCTGACAGCTCCAATGATTTAATCCTTGATTTTTGCCATAAAATCTGACCTTTACTTGATCTTACTGCTTTACTTGCACATTTGATTTTTAAGACTGCTGATAGCTTGGCTTCATTTACTTCCTCAGTCTGCTCTAATACGAATTTACAAGGATCAGAATTTCCCAAATGCATCAGTTCTTTGTGGCTTTTGTCTGCTAAATAGACTGTTGTATTTCTGCCTAACCAGAAAAACAGTGTCCCTAATGCCTCTAACGCTTATCATAAATTATCTTGTCTTTCATATCTGAAATATAATCTCTCTGGAACATTTTTTTATATGCCATTGTTCTTTTTTCTGCCCGGCTAGCAGTTTCTACATGTCAGACAAAGCACACACGGATCAAGTCCATTCTTAGCTTTCAGGAGTGGTTATAGGTCACAGCCATTTGATATCCTTTTCTGATGTTTTTTATTTGAGTTCTCCTCATGCTGAGAAATCTGATAAGAGAGTTATGTGTGCTGTTATACCTGCATTCCAACTTCTACAATTCAGGGAGCCTGGAATTTGTCTGTAAAGATCTGAACCCATATATCACCCAGTGTTTGAAGGTTAGCAACATAAATCTTTCAATAAAAGAACGAAGGTCTACAAGCACGTTCACATTCCCTTAGCTTTCAGTGATAAGCAAGCCATTTTCAAAACAGCAATTAGGTCAAACAATAAAAATGCATACTATGATTTTGTTCTTCATAAAATAGAGCCAGCATAGCCTTGCATTTATACTCAGCATGTACTGATTAATGTCTAAAACCTCTGATTTGCCTCTGAATTTGTTCTCTGTTTTGAGTTTTTTGTGGGTTTTTTTCCCTCCAGACATTTTCTCTATATGCTAAATATTCTCTGTTTTGGTTTTTTTTTTTCTTTCAGACCTTTTTCTCCCATTTTACTTCAGGCATTTTTCATCATCTAATGAAAAGCACAGTGCATTTGAGGATACCATTTTTGGATAAAGACAAATATCTTCTACAGAAAATTTTATTGTTCTAGTTTAGGTATCAGAAGACCGATGGTGATAACACAGAACTTTTCTATTAACCCTTTTAACTCTGCAATGCTTTGCAAACACATCTTTTCAGAGACGGGAAAGTGAAGGAGGGATAGTAAATCAAATGGCCAAGGCTAAAGAGAGGGATTATTTTTGAGCATGATGGAGCTTGTGTCCCTGGGCCCGTTTCCTGTTCCTTTGCTCTAATGACCCTTTTCTTTATGGCAGCATCTTAGATGACATGGGGCCAGATTACTTAGCCTTGATGCATTGCCTCCCACCAATGTGTTTCTATTTCGACTGCTACAAACACAGTACTTCAGTTTGGTCCAGGAGCTGAAATCTTCAAGCTGATCTGTGAAAAGAAAAAAAGAGACACCCCTCAGTCTTAGAAATAATCAAACATAGCTTACATTTCTGGAAACTGAAGAAGTTTAAAAGGAACATACTTTGCCAGAAACTGCTTCTTTTTAAGAACACGCTTCTTGTATCTCAGTCAGCAGGAGTGAATTGTACTATGGCAATTTTATCCCTGACCTCAGACTTGTCATTGACTCTCTAGGAATTGGGTCAAGACATGTCACTCAGATTTTCATCCTGCATAAAATGACTGGGTAATGATCATGAACCAACCTTTTAAAGTACTATTATATAATAACCATTATTTTACTGTGTATTTTAGCCAAAAGTAGAATTAAATTCCTGTGTGGGCTTCTCCAGGTGTGTTGACACTATCCCGATATCGAAGCTCTTTCTTACCCATAGTCTAAATTACAGTTTATTAATGGAATTTTGGAGTGGGGTAAAAAAAAAATGAAACCAAGAATCCATCTCACTTCCACAGGCTAAGAGAGACTAGCCCTCTCTTCTTGAACAGGCAGAACATTAGAAGACCTTATATTTTTTTTTCTTCTTCAAAAATGGAAGAAAACAGAAGATGAGAAAGCTGATTTATTTGAATGCTGCAGTTTCAGCTTTGGCCGCAGTAACGGGCAAGCTGAGCTACAGCACAAGATCATAAATAACAGGAGATAAAAATATGAATATTTGAAAAAAAAAAGCTAGCTGAGTGATAGGAGTAAATGTAGAATACATGATTATGACAAGTGCCAGCATCATTCTGACTGCAAATAAATGAGCTAATTTGCATGGGATTTTCATTTATGAATTCAAGACTGTGTCTGAGCTATACTAGGAGTGCAGCCAGGAATGCTCATGTTCTTCCCACTTCCTGTCGGATTTGGAACACACCAATATTTAATTGTGTCTACATGCAAAACAAGGGACAGTGAGGTATACAGATTTTTGTGGAGATTTCTGATGGCATAATATCTTAAAAAGGCCTCAGCAGGAGTTCACAACCCAGTTTCTAGTGATGCTCAGTAAGGGATTCAGTTAAGGTAAGCATTCAGCACAATGGAAATGACATAAGCAAACTCAAGACATCTGTAGAGGGTTGGCAGATACAGCACTGGACTACAAGAGACTCATGCCCTTCTGGAGGGGCTGCTGGAAGTCAGAGGCATTATCTGAGATATCTCAAGCAGAACTGGATACCTGTGTACCTGGCCAATTGGATAACCATCATAGTCAGATGCATGCTTTTGTCAAAGCTGGTTAACAGCTGGTACCTTGACATGGAAACACCACAGCATCTATAAACATTATCTGAAGAAGTGTGTTTAAAATATATGTAACTTTTCAGACAGGCAAAATATACCTCATTTTTTCAGAGCTTTGTGCTGGCATAAAACTGGAATAAATACTAGAGAATTGGTTCTTGTTAGTAACTTTACAAATAAGTAAAAGAACAAGGAAGAATTACAAGAGTTAAAACAAAAAAAAAGCAGCAGTCTTGTAGGAACACTTTTGAATACCCCTAATCGTAAAGTCAGAAGCCCTAGCTGAGAACCATAAGGGAGGCTGTAAAACCTTCCAAACAGAACAGTAGAAAAGAAAAGCCATATCTTCTTAATCTGATACCTGAAAGTGGTTAGGACTGGAAGCACAAGCTATGTGCCTTCAGAAGCTAAAGCCTCCCACTTTTCCGGTAGTATCTACTCCATTCGTTAGTCCTACGAGGTTACAAGACATTAAAGCTTAAACTGTGGCAGCCTGCTACCCATACATGGGGCTAAAATTACACCAACCTGGGAACAGAGCCAGAGCTGCCAGGTGTACAGTGCCTCAGGAGAGGCTGAGGGTCTTGAATAAGATGCTTTTACTCTCCTAAATTTGATTTCCTGGGATTTAGGCAGAGATCCCTGGAGGAAGAACTGAATTCCTTTGGGATATCTTTTCTAGGAGGAGGAGAAACACTCTACACGAAACACTGTGGGGAAGTTTCTGCCAAGGTAATCTACCAAAGATTTCCTCCTTCTAAACTGTCAACCTGAGCATACCTTTTAAGTATGCCAGCACGGTTTGAAAGGCATGTAAAGAATATAAGCAAGTATATAAGCAGCTAATTTGAAGTGCACAGATGCACTTTCCCTTGGGAATTATCTCAGCTCCTGAAATTTCATTCCAATAATTACCAAGGCAAATCACAAAGATTTCCATTTACTAATCTGGGGCTTCCCGAAATCCTCAAATTACACCATAGCAAGATGGTTTCAACAGAGCAAGGATTTGTTTTTTGTCATGCTCTTTTATGCACTTCCTTCCCCTCTACCATAGTCATGGGATGAGATGAACAGCTCTGGTGATAAGGCACAAAGCTAAGGCCAGGAGGAAATGGTCCAACTTGCAATGGTAAGGTGCTACCAGTTTTCTCTTTCAGTGTTCTGTATCACAAGGATATTATTTAATACAGTCATAAATTGTCTTTAAACTGCAGAAAAAAAAATGATGGAGCTAAAATTGTACGAGAATGTTCATACAGGATCTGTCAACACTGAAAATTTAATCAAATTTTTAAGATATTTTTTGCTGATTATATTCAATTCAATTTTATTCAAATACAAGCGGTCAAAGCTTTTAAATTTTACTTTCTGTGTTCGTCAACCAGAACCTTTCCCAGAGCGTGACTGTCCATTGCAGAAAGACAGCCCTCTACATTCCTTTCACAGTGACAAAATCCAGGAAACTCTTTCGTCCTTGAGGGGGTTTCTTGCCATACACCCACAGCACTTCTGACCATTGCTAAACACTTCTACAGAAATTATATATCTGGAAATGTAGCCACACTGGGCAAGTGCTAAACACTTTTACTGAAATTAGACACCTGGAAATGTAACCACACTGGGCAACAGCTAAGAATCATAGGTGAGAAGTAATACAGAATGAGTTTTAAACTAGACCCTCCTGTGCACTACTTAATTGTGCTCTTCTCAAACTACATCCTAACAAAAATTAGTGAAATAGTGTCAAACAGACATTTTTGGTTCTACTGACAGCTATTGCTACCTGGAGGTTCATATACCACCTTCAAGTTTCCTTTGTTAAAAGAGAGGTCTTTTATGAGTGCACATCAGATTTATGCTTTGACATAATTAGTCCGCTCATCTTCTCACCTGGAAAAATGAAAGCATAACACAGTAGGGATATATGAAGCCTAAGGATGAAGGAGGGATGACTGCACAGCTAAATGTGCATTATCCCATGCTGTATGACTGAACCAAGTGAGATGGAAGGGACGTAGACTCTAAAGCACCCTAACTCCTTACGGTTGCTCTGTGCTTACGGAACTCTTCAGCAAAGGGCAAAAGAATAGTGAAGCAAATGAACCACATGAAAGCTTTTAGGTAAGAAGAGAGTAAAAACAGAGTAGCTGGGAGAACAGCTAATTAGAGCAGATCAGCAACATAAACTTCAACACTGAATGAGCATGGCTTCCAGAAATCGAGTTAATATGCAGAGTGCTGAACACTGACCAGAGGTCAATGTAGAAACAATACATTTTAGCTTGTAGTCCTCAATCCTGAGGTCCCCAGGTTGCTTCTAAATATCTGCAGAACATCTTTATTAGAAACACAGCGAAAATCCAGTTAACCAGGGGCTCTATATCCACTAGAAAGCCTTTAGGGCTCTGTAAAACAAAAAATGAAAGCCAGTAACATCCAATGATCAAGATATATTGAATCCTTGCTGTAATAGGTAAAGGAGATACAGTAATGGTGCACATCGAGGGAAAGTGATATGAAGGGATTTTAACACAAGATAAACTTACTTGCCTTTTGTCATGAGACAAGAATAAAGAGGCAGTAGATGAAACTGAAAGGAAATAAATCCAAATTGATAAAAGGCAGTATCTTTTTATACAATGCATAATTAATCAGTCAAGCCCACTGCCATAATATTTCACTGAGTTCAGAAAGAAAAAACAGGCATTTATGTGGATAATGAGATGTCTTTAGATAAGATGAAAAAAAGAGAAAGCTATAAAGAGTAATGCTTCATGGCATAAATGAAGCACTAGCTTAATTTGGAAGGCATTAAGAGGACATGGCATAATGGTAATGTTAACCCACACAGAGATTTTAGTATCCGTTATGAGACTGAACCATTGTCCTGAGCATGAAGACAGATCCTCTCATGGTTTTGATGTGTTGTATTTGTCACACCTTCTTGGTTCATAACCTCCGGATCTACAAAGTAGGGATGGTAAGAGACACAACAGATGTTAGCAAGTATAAAATATTTGGGCACAGAGTAAGGAAGAATGTGACAACAGAAGGAGCAGGGAAAGCCCAGACTTGATTGGCCTCATTCTTTCTGCAGTAGCAAGAGATAGCAAAAGGCTGTGAATTTTAGCACAGCTGAAGTGTAGATACTCCAGCTTGCTGTTTCTGCCTCAGTGGATTCTGCTTCCATCAGCATCAATGGGATTGCAATAAGGCCTCAGGGCAAGCATTTAGCATAGACTTACAAACTACAGTTTTATTTAAGCAACTTCTCTGGGGGTATTGACTGGTAAACCTTTGAAAAAACATCCTTCCCTGTATATTTTTAAAATGTCAGCTTTTTTTATAGCATATGGTGGTACTTCCCTGCTTAGTAAATGATTATTCTAGTTCTGACTTGCAGGATGATGAATCACTTGGTGACACACCACTTTGCTTTTAAGACTCTTGTGTTTGCATTAGGGAATGTTTGAGCTGACCTATAGAAGAGAAATCCAGGCCAGAACTTTCACTCAGAAATGTAACTGAGGTTCAACAACAGTCGGTAGGTTTTCATTATTTCACATTTTTCTATTTTGGGATTCCAGCTGTGGCCTAAATTAGGGGATATTATACTTGTGGATTAAGGCTATATTTAAGCACTTAACTTCTGAGAGGACCAGGCATGCAGTATAGTGAGCCTGTGGACAGAATTTAAGAAGATCTCAAACCTGTGCGTGCAACAGCAGGAGGCAAGCCAACAAGCAGCTAAATGGGTTCAGCCAGGAAAGGCTAACTTATGTTTGCAGTCTGCTGGGGGTGGGAGGGCTGGTATTAGAGCTGCAACTGAGTTGTTGACTGTGTGAAGAAGGAACAATAATGTGCTGCTTGGTGGAAAGGAAGGGAAGCAATGTCTGGAGGGAGACATAGTACTGGTAGAACATCTGGACTACTGGCTAAGAGCAGAAAGAGAGTGCACATGCATGTGCATACTGGAAGAAATGGAACAAGGATGTTCCCAGTGTTTGCTGATTCTTTGCTATCTTTAGACACAAAAGAAGCCAGAGAAAACAGCAATATTTTGAGCTGCTCTGCCCCATTTTGCAAATCACAGACATGGAAAGTGAGCCATCCAAAACTTCAATGTGCTATGATTCATTCCTCTCTAGTTTTCATATGTGACGACGTATCACAATGTGCTTCATGATATGCAGTGTGAGAAGGAGATGCCTAGTGTAGGACACTTGAGTGGATGGGTAGGCTGGAAAAATCCTTTTTGAAATAAGTTGCATTCAGAATAGGCTTAAGAAAATACGGCATTTCAATTCATTCTTAAAAACTCCTTTTCTCAAGGAAGGAAAGCATATAAATGTAGGTATACACACACATAATGTACTCAACCTGTGTCAAAGTTTTAAGCTCCAATTTGGCAAACTCTTAAGCAGTTACTTTGGATTTCAAAAGTTTTAGTTGCACAAAAGCCAAAGAGTATTTGAAGTACTTGTGTACTTTAAATTAGACGTAAAGCTGCTGAGTCAGGAACAGATTGTTTCCTTTTTCTCAGCTGGCACTAGTACCCATGTTTTATCACTGGCCTTCCCACCCAGCACAAATGTTAGTACCTTTTTCACAAGCAAAGCAAGGAGCTTTTAGCGCATCTGGAACTGTCTCAAATCTCAGAATAGGAAGCTGGAAGGGACATGTGGTTTCTGACCCCTCACCTCACATGTAGCCCTCTTTCTAATACCAGCCTAACTGGGTTGCACATATGTTGGTGAGTTCACAACAAAAGTGGAATAGTATGCTTTGTACAGGTGTTATATCCTTTTGTTACCTCATTACTCCTTTCAGAGCTGTGCCTGCTGCTTCTACAGCCCGTAGTGTGACCAGTTAAAAGAGCTGAAGTCTGCAAATAGCATTTTCCCACTTGGGGAAATTTGCTCAGTCTTACACTTATTTAACTGTGCATGATATTACTATAGAATACTATACACTGTAATTAGACTACTTTGGGGAATGGGGAGGCTGGACTTCTTTTTTCTTCTGTTGTTGTTTCAAAGGTAAACAGATTATTCAGTATTTTCTGTGTTGTGTTGTATCGGAAATCATTCTCTCATGGAGAATAGATTTAGTATAACTGCCTGTGTATGTATAACTTAAATATACCATGAATATATACCATAAATACATATATATACCAATATGCATGTATACCATGTATGCATACCATAAACGCTTATGTGCATAGAAGTTTGCATATATGCATAAGTAGAATTGCTGCTGTGATCAACCATGTTTTCCTTCTTTTTCTCTTTATCTCTCTTAGCCATCAGTGACACATAAGGATATGACTAACAAGCTCCACATACAGAAGCAGTATTTTTTTTCTAGACTTATTTATCAAAGAAGTCCGTTTCTCGGAAGCTGGTCACTGCAACCACAAAATGGCATTAGGCAGCATATATGATTAAACTGATTTTTGCTGGTAGAATATATTTATATGACTTTTTTTCTTCTAAGGGATTTGATACCAGCCCTTTTGCTTAACTTTAGTCAAAATGTAATCACACTCTATTTCTACCCAAATGTGCATGTATTGTTCTTTTAGAATATTTTTCAGTGATAGAGCTTCTCAGTTTTTTTCTGTGCTTATCTTGCAATATGAAGAACCTGTTATTGTTCACTAGTGAATAAACAGAGATAATACTCAATTTCCAAAATTTCAAGTGGAGCTTGGTCTTGTACCCAGTGAGCAGAATAAGATATACACCACAAGTGGCTTTTCACATACCTTTAGCTACAATTTTTCCACACAGTCACATAGTTGTACATAACACCAATGGAGAGCTGTGAGGAAGGAAGCAAGAATACTGAAGTTATAAGCAAAAAAACCCCATGCCTACAAAAATCAAGACTTCTCTTACTGCCTTTCCTCCAGCTTTCCAATAATTATGAATGAGTAACATATACTGAAATCAGAGACTTCCATTTCAGAGAAAGTAGCATATCCAACATTTTCTGTGTTCTTTCTAAGGGGTCAGTGACCTTAAAAATAAATAAAAATCCATTACCTGACAGTTGAAATACTGAAGGTTGGAATTTAGCAGGGTCAGATGCAGTCCTGCTGGGAAGGAGGGAGAAACAAAATTCTTTCTGTGTTCTTGCATAGCTTCATGTATTCATGAGAGGTGTGACAGGCTAGCGCAGGAGTTTCTACACCCTTGGTATACAGACCTTGACACCTCTGGCTGTTTTCCTAAGCTAAGTTCTGCTGGTTGGTGGCTGAATTTAGTGATCTGTTTAATGTCCTTATGTGAAACTTTGGCATTTAGTCTCTGTCCAGCTTTTATATGAGTAAAAAATCATTACTGTATGAGTCCTTGTTGGCAATCACAGCAGGGAGGCCAAAAACTGTATCACAGAGTTAGAGTGGCTGAGGCTGGAAGGGACCTCTGGATGTCATTTGATCCAACCCTCCTGCTCAAGCAAGGTCATCTGGAGCCACTTGCCCAGGACCATGTCTAGACAGCATTTGCATATATATCCAAGGATGGAGATTCCACAGCCTCTGTGGATGGCCTGTTCCAGTGTTTGGTCACTCTTCCAGTAAAAAAGTGTTGATGTTCAGACGGAGCCTCTTTCATTCCAGTTTATGCCAACTGTCTCTGGGCTCCATCCTCTTTGCACTCTACCTTCAGGTATTTATAGACATTGGCGAGATCCCCCTGAGCCTTGTCTTCTCCATGCTGAGCAGTCCCAGCTCTCTCAACCTTTCCTCATAGGTGAGATACTCCAGTCCCCTAATCCTCTTTGTGGCCCATCATTGGACTCTCCCCAGTATGTCCATGCCTCTCTTGTACTGAGGAGCCCAGAACTGAGCACACTACTCCAGGTGTGGCCTCAGTAGCGCTGAGTAGAGGGGAAGGATCACCTCCTTTGACCTGCTGTCAACACTCCTCCTAACACAGCCCAGGATACCAGGATATATGACTGTGAATATTTGTTTTGGCCTCTCACTCCCAGCCCCAACCTTTTCTGAACAGGGATGCGGGCAAACCTGCATGCTGAAGCCTGGGCTGCCATTGTCTGTTTGTTACACAGCCATTCTGCCGGTAAACATAGAACTTCAATCTTTACGCTTGTCAGCCCAGTGTCTGTTCAGATCTATGCTCTCTTTTTCTTCCTTTTCAGTAGAAAGGCAGAACCTTGCAAGTGACCATTCAAACAAACTCAGCCTTGATATCCTCACCCCCACTGGGTTTGCACACAGGAAAAAAAGGAATAGTGCCAAAAAATATCCGACACAACAAATAAAACCAACTGCTGTAGTCCAAATGTACTTAGAGTAATTTTCATTCCTATTATAATACTCCGTAGTCTAAGGCACTTCTATATTTAAACCCTGAAGTTTTTACCATAGAAAACAACAGTCCAGTGTAGAAAAAATACAAAGGAATTTTCTGTGTTTCTTTTGTTCTGTTTTATTCTGGTGGGTATTTAAATAGGTTGAATGACTTGTTTGTACACACATAAACTTGAAAGATGCTAAAATCAGAATCCTTTTTATACAGAAAAAATATCTATTCTGCTGACACTGGCACATATTGCCATTTGGTTTCCTTCTGTAATCTCTTGGTTTAAGTTTTATCTGTTCTTCTTGGTAAAAGCATCTGTCATATCTACACACAAAGCATGCTGACCCATCTAACACATCACCCAAAAATCATGGAGTTATGCAAAGTGATGAAAGCGTGAAATTATTTCATTCTGATCTGTAGCTCACACCTCAAGACAGAAGCCATGTTTGATGAGTTTTTCTCTCCCAGTGTATCCCCTGATAAACTAAACACCAGCAAAAACCTTACTGATTGATTGCCACAAATTGGCTATATTTTCTTGCAAACTCTGAGCTTTCATCCAGTCTCGAATCAAGTGGATATGGACCAGACTTTATAAAGGCTACTTGACCTGATGTTTAAAAGAAGCAAAAAGGCTTTGCTTTTCCTTACTGGCTATTCAACACAGGATATAGCATAAACCTATCTATCTGAGAAACTCCTCTTTGCCCCAGTGTGTGTAATCCCCAGGGTGTAAGAAGACAGAATTTACACCTTTTCTTCAAATCTTTTTCTTCCTTTAGAAAGGAAGGTATGGTAGCTTGCTCATATAGTGAAAGAAAACAAAGCAAACCAAGCTTAGATTTAGATTTAGTAAAGCCTTAACATAACTTTATTAAACATCACAACCAAGGATAAATACGGCTTAATGGGGAACATCCATTTACCCACTTCTGCCATGGTGTCCTTGAACATCAAGAGGTTGCTTTATTAACTTTTCAGAATCACTCACTTCAACATTTTCTGCTATACCAGTGCCTGTAATGTATCATTCAAAACATTGTAATCAAGATCTACAGATTATGTACCTAATAGAAATGCACTAAAACTCAACACATGCATTTTAAATAATCAATTGGTATTTAATTAACACTTAATTACTGCCCTAATACTGAACCAAATCCTCTTAAAGTGTGACCATAATTCCCACTAGAGTGGTAATGTCCTGAAAGTGAAAGAAATACCCTGTGATCATTAGAAGAGTATTATGATTTGTAGAGTTTTTGTCAAGAGATTAAGCAATTCCAAAATCTATTACACATGAAAAAATTCACTTTAGAACAGAAAAGAATTAAGGTCCTTGTTTCCTATCCTTTAAAATATTTTTTAGTACTATATGTTTGTTTTAATAAATAGATTATCTCAACATTCTTTTCAACTAATGTACATAAAACTTCTGTATAGTACCTTTTATCAAATATGACACAGAAAACTGCTTAGGGAAAATGATGCAAACTCAATTTTTGCCAAGTCTTACTATGAAAAAGTAGCTCAAATATTGGCTGTAAAGACCAAAAAAACCATTTTCAGGAGACATTTCGTTTAATTTTGCAAAAAGAAATGACTTGAAGAGTCCTAATAAGAATAATTTCAAGGAAAATCCTCTGTTTTCCATTTGACAGAAATTAAACGCTATCTTATAATTGGTTATTTAATGAATAAAATAATGAACTGTAATACAAATGGTCTAATATTTAACCAATTTCTCATGCCTCAGTCAGAATGTACAAAAAAGAACAGATTTAAGACCAGAACAATGGTTGCTCTATGCTGAAGCAAGGATCAATCAAACCTGGAACCGTGAATCCAGCAGGTCTGTTGACTAAGGGAAGTGTATGCATTCAGCTCAATACACGATGGCACTTCTCGGAATGGCAGCCAGCTTCTTCCAAGGTGGGGTTTTTCCCCACTAAGAATGCATCTCCTTCTTCGTATTTAATAGGCTTTTCACCAACTTCCCCTCCTCCTACAAGGAACTTCAGATTTTTAATGTCTTTATAAACTTGGCACCTAAAACGTCCTGAGACAAAGATTTCTGTGATCTACTTACACTGTGAAAAAGTATGTCCATTTGTTTAGTCTCTCCACCTAGTCATTGCATGGAATTAACCTCTGATCTTTCTGCTGTGTTACATCAGTCATGGTTTTGTATAGTTCTGTCATCTGCAATTTTAATTGCATTATTTCAGTGAGGGGCTGAACCCTAGTTCTAAAAACTGATCCACTCAAATGCAAAAAATTTTTTGCAGGCAATGGGTGTTGCATTTCAAAAAGGTAGAATATACATAGGTTAAAGGATTGCAGCACTCCACGAAACCAGTGAAATTCCATGTTGCTCTTGCTGTTCCACAGCTCTCATACAGAAAAAAAATCTCTTCTGTTTCAGATTCATATGGTTTTGTGCTTCCACATCTACTAGGAAAAACATAGATAGAGTCTAGGTAGGTATCGAACTCAAAGGCAGAATCCTGCTATACTTATATCAATTGTTTCTACTAGTAGAGTCAGAATTTCATTTAATGCGTTTCTTTTTTGTGCAGAATGTTATATAAAAAAGTCTGTGCTGACGTTTGCACAATAGCTCTGTGCCCTCCCAGCTGCTAGACAAACATTTTGTCTATTGAGCTACTGTGCTTCTCATATATTGCTTCTCATGCATATGACTGTATGCTTATATATCTGTATTCATATACATATATATTTGTATAAACAGACATTTAACACCTTCCCCTATACTGATAAGAGGTATTTTGAGCTCCACAGACAAAACCCTGTGTGTAAGTGAGAAGCACCGACATGGATTGTTTGCTGGAGGCTTTTGTCTGCAGTGCTCCCTCTGTATACCCATCATGTCCTTACAATATCTCTTATATTTCAGTCTCATGTCCGACAGAGAGAACACTGTGTAATGGTCACACCTAAATCTTTAGAGTCAGTCGCTTAGTTTCAACTAAATTTTGCAGTGGAAAGTGTCCAAAGCTACTTAGGTTTTCTAGAGTTCTGTGAAAACAGACTTGGCCAAGTAAAGGAGGAAATTCTTAACAATTTTCTGACAGAAGAAAAGGTGCAGCAGCAAGCTGGGCATTATCAGACATTGAACAACCAATCTGAAGAGGGGATAAATGCTTTAACTGTAGGAAAGCTTCATGTGGAACTTACTCTTTCTTAAACTCCAAAGTAGCTCAAATGCATGTGAGTCTATTGAATAGCCATGCTCCTTTTTCTGGTGGGATAGACGTGATTATTGTCATGAAGGACTATTTAAAAACATAAATACATATGCTTTAGATGTACTTGTGCACACATATATGCACAGACCCACAAACACACATTCATGTATATGTGTAGAGGGAGTCTTTGAGGCTTTATTCCCCATTCATTTCATGTTGCCAATAAACTTATGCCTATTTGAAGATCTTCGGTGAATCATTCAGTACTACAGCACAATAGAAATACTTTTGTCTTGGAAACTGATAATATGAATCTGGCCTCTTGGCACATTAGAGAAAAAAACATGTTAGTAACATTAATAACAGTAATATTTATTTTTGAAGAGGACAGCTGGCTACACAGAATCCCAGACTTAATTAATGTCTTTAAGTTGTTAGTCTCTCCAACTTCATAATTTTTTTCTTCTTGAATACATTTATACCAGTTAACTGCACCATCTATATTGAAAGTTCATTCCATCTCTCGGCACTTTCTCTATCTAATAATGGCTTTTGGAGTTCTCTTTGTATGTATGTATATTTTCTTTGTCATTTAAACTCCTTTTTTCTTGGCCCGAAAGCTCAGAGAGATAATCAAGCTTAACTTTGAGGGGCATCATAGATAATACAAATTTTCCTTTAAAGAGCTTCATGCTAAATATGAAGGCTGAACAATTTACAAAACAGATTTTTGTGATGTTTTAAGATGAGATCTCCATGTATCCTTTAACCATTGTGTTAATATAGGTACCTCTATAATACTTCTATTCAAGTTTTTCTACTGTGGTACCTGAATATGACTTCTAGCTGAAACGTGATTATTTCCTTTTTCCTCTCTTGGGTGTGGATATTATATTTCTTTCCTATGTATGATGTGTTATACATTTTGACTCTTAAAACCTAGGACACAAAAGGGAACGTGAATACAGAAAAGTACATGAGGTTGGTGGTGACTCCTAGATGTTCTAAGAATTCTTCCTACAGTCTTAGACAAGCCCAGAAAAAAAGCTGTCCTTCTTTCCTGGAAGTGATAGATCACTGTAGTAGAACTTTTCATTATGCTTCTGAGACAGGTTTGGTTTTAATTCCCCCCCCCCCCCCCCCCCTCCATGCTACCATTTTAGAACTTGAAGGAATCTTAGAGATTCATCTTTATGGAGATCTTCAACTGATATTTTAAAGAATAAGTGACTGGATGTATTTGGTGATATTCCATGTTGCTTTAGAAGCATAAAGGTTCATTTAATTTTCTGTGGGATAATGTCACCTCGTTAAAAAGCAGCAGTTGTGTGTGTATTTAAAATGTCATTTTTGTTGTCTCTTAGTCACAAACTAGGCCACCTATTTTATAATGACAATGAACTTGGCAACTGCACACTCTGCGGATAAGCGTTGTGCTATTTTTGTTCAATTTGTAAGACGGAAGACAAGTAAAATGAGACATTCGAAGTTCAGATAAGACTGAAACCATATGAAGACTTTACTTCTTTTCCTTTCTTGTTGAATACCATTAAACTGTATAAAACCTCTAGCCTCAAGAATGTAAAACAACTATTTAAGCTAAAAACAAAATTCTATGTTAATGCAATAGATTGAAAAAAACACCAAAACTTCTACCATGGCAGAATGACAATACTTACATATTTGTTACAGTTTGTAAGTAATAGTGATTTTCTGTGGACATGGTTTAAATGATCCAGTCTTTTCCTTCAATTAAAAATTGTTATCTTTTGTTCAGTTCTCAAGGAGTAACTGAATTTTTACATCTAAAAATTAAATTTTGCTCTGATTTTTGCTAGGTTTATAACACTGAATCACATAATTTCAGTCAAATGTCAACATCTTACATTTTGACTTAGATTTTGGCTCTTTTCCAGTGCACATGGTTTAGTTTAGGTGTCATGTTAGAAAAAGTCATTTTCTGCACAGAGTATCCAGCCAAGTACACTATCTTCTTCCCAACTACTAAATGTTGAAGCTTTCTTATCTATGTATCAGATTACTGTTCAAAACAATGTCCTTGGGAATTGTCAGCAAACTTTACTTTCTGTTATACAGCAATACTATCCAGGGGAGCTAATGATGGAAAGTGTTATCAACAGATGGTGTACTAAAGAAACAAGAAGTAATATTCAGTAATATAACATGCTACATAACAATGTTACAAATTGTGGAGAGGGACCTGGGTGTCCTGGTGGACGACAGGTTAACCATGAGCCAGCAGTGTTCTCTGGCTGCCAAGAAGGCCAATGGCATCCTGGGGTGCATTAGGAAGAGTGTGGCCAGCAGGTCGAGGGAGGTTTTCCTTCCCCTCTACACTGCCCTGGTGAGACCTCATCTGGAGTACTCTGTCCAGTTCTGGGCTCCCCAGTTCAAGAAAGATGAGGAGCTACTGGAGAGAGTCCAGCGGAGGGCTACGAGGATGGTGAGGGGACTGGAGCATCTGTCCTACGAGGAAAGGCTGAGGGAACTGGACTTGTTTAGCCTGAAGAAGAGAAGGCTGCGAGGGGACCTTATAAATGTTAACAAATATCTGAAGGGTGGGTGTCAGGAGGATGGGGCCAAACTCTTTTCAGTAGTGCCCAGCGACAGGACAAGGGGCAATGGGCACAAACTGAAGCACAGGAAGTTCCGTCTGAACATGAGGAAGAACTTCTTCCCTCTGAGGGTGACGGAGCACTGGAACAGGATGCCCAGGGAGGTGGTGGAGTCTCTTTGTCTGGAGATATTCAAGACGCGCCTGGACAAAGTCTTCTGCGGCCTGCTATAGGTGACCCTGCTTCGGCAGGAGGGTTGGACTAGATGACCCACAGAGGTCCCTTCCAACCCCTAACATTCTGTGATTCTGTGAAATCTTCCACCTAGTTGACATCTGAGGAATAAAATTTACTTATTATTAGAGTAGCAAACCTATGTTTGGATGAGCAAACACTGTTTTTCATTAAAATGCCTTCTTTTTTTGGAATCTTGCTGTAACAGGTTATTATTTTCTTGGCTTTGCAGGACAGTTATAGATGTCCACATGTATATGCAGGCATGCATGGAGAAGAGGGTTCATAATGAGTATTTTCCATTTTCTTATCTTCTTTTGCAGTCCTTTAAGCCAAGAGTTTATGATAAAACATCTATAAGGCTTCTACCACAAAATTAGTTTCAGTCCTAGGTTTTTTTCATTTTAAGTTACACATAAAAGTGGCTGAGCTTGTACTCACAGCTCTATCTATCTAGACAAATATTCCCATTGATTTTAAATCCCTCTGAATGAAACCACTTAAAAAAAAGTCATAGCTACCTGGTGGGGAATATACCTACTCTTTAACTCTGATGAATTTACACATCTAATTTAAATGCATTTTAGTAAACACCATCCACTAGTTTAACATCTCTGAATGGTCCATAAATATTACCTGGGACCCATCTATCGTTCACACCACCCGTATGAGATACTTAGTATGGAATCCATCTCTTTCACTACATTTTCATTTAAGGTCTGTGTGACCTCCCACACTGTAGTATTAGGAAACTATAGATCCTGTAATATTGAATTTTTATTTCATAAATCAAAAAAAAAAGCATAAGGCCTTTAAAAGAGCAGCCTTTATAATGTCTTTGAGTCCATGTTTAGGTATCTTTCGTGTTTTCCAAAGGGCTGACTTTGAACGAACAGCTTCGAAAGAGCTTAAAGGGAAAGAATGGACTTCCCAGAAGGACTGAAAGAACATTTCTCACGTATCTGTCTCATACATTAACAAGTAACTTTAAAGAACTGTTTGGATAGGAATAACTATTATCAGTTTTGCTCAAAATCTACAAAAGAAAATAATAAAAATATGATGGAAAGTTGCAGGAACGTCAGTTTTTCGAATCGACTGACATTTTAGACTAAATTTTAAGTTGGGACTGGTATGAATGACCAATTCATTTTATCCAAATCTATTCAGCCTTCCTGAATTGCTAAAAATGACATCAGACATCTCCTTTCACCCAGTGACACAAAATTTCCGCGCTGCAGGAACTGTGACAGTTTGGACTCAAGTTAAACCTTAAATACAGATAGCCTTTCTTAAACTCATGAACCCTTTAAATATATTGTGCTGTTGTCTATTATATAGACAGTCTATTATATATGCAGTATCAGTCCCCGCAGGATACATTTGACTTAAGATTCTTTCAGCATCTGCATAACCATGAAATGCTAATCCCTACAACAGAGCTTAGTTTTTAATCTCTCATTGGGTAACACAACACTTTGAGAAACCACTGATATTCTTCAATACAAGAGCCACGTACTGGTTATTTATTATGGCTAAACCTCAGAATTTTCAATTTTTAAGAAGAATCCTACAGCATTAGATGTTTAACTGAGCATCTCACTAAATGATTTAAACTAAATCTTTGAGTATTTAATGAATTTTTAACACCTGCAACCTCTGGCTGGGCTGGACTCCCTGCACTTTTCTGCTTTTTCCCACTACTGAACTACAATCAGATAAAAAAGCAGCTCTAAATTCACCATCTCACATCTTCCAGCCAATGTGTTGGCAGCTTGCAGGCTGCCTGCAGATGGTCTCACTTGGGTCTACCAAGAAAAATGCTTAGCTTCTAGGAACTGTAATGGAGGAGAGCATACTTTCCAAAGGACCTACTCAGCTCGAGTGGACGCAGCTCTTCACAGCACAGCAAAGCTAATCTCTGATGTGGCTCATGAAGACCTTGAGTTGATTTAGTCCGTTGACTTCAGCCCCCCTACACACTCAGGACCTCCAACTGGTTTCAAGTGTTTATCTAAGGCAAGCTGAGAGTTATAATTAAGATCAACTGGGGAAACAAAACATCATTTTTTCCTTAAAAATCTGTGTGGTTGGTTGTGAGATTTTTGTTTGGTTTAGGTTTTTTTCTTTTTGACTGACAGCTTTTTCTAAGCATTAAAAGAAAAAATGCACTAGTAGCACTAGTACTAGCTCAGAATATACAGTCTAATCAGTCATGTGGCTTTGAAAGGAAGAATTAACAATTTTTTTATGAAATAATAATTTTTGGTGAAGCAATACTACATCTTGCAGCCCTGTTAACTTTGCAGGAGGCAATTCGCATTTATCGTTCTGTAAGTTTTTTATTAATTTTATGAGATTAGCTGTCACAAGAATATTACTGAAATTTTTTTTATCTACAGCTTCCCACAAACAAAATGAATGAAGTAAACTTCCAATGAGGCTTACTGCCTTATCCCTTACTATTCCTCCATATGTATTATATATGTAAAGCGAACTTAAATTACCAATCCTTGTCATTTTTCTGTGGTGTGATACAATGCAAAAATTTCACGTCTTTCAAAAACTTGTTCATTTTTATCACAGAGAAACATTTTTTTCCCTATAGCAGGAGATGTGTATTTTAGCTGAAGCATTCCTTTGTCCTATATTCTGAATTTCATATTGATGTGAATCTGTGACTCTTCCTCTGGATCAGATCCAGAAAGAAAAAAACATAGCTTTGGCATGACAATAGTTGAAGCTGTTTAAGTAAGTAACATTCTGATTCTGCTGCTGAAGAATGAGAAAAGGAAAGCCAGATTGTTTCTCATGATGATCCTTTCCTTCATGGAACCTTAATGCCCCTTGGAATTGAATGCAATGAACAGATAAAATTTCCACCACAGAAGACCCAGCTGGGAAGCATATGCTTCATGCCACTCATCCAAATCAAAATTAAGATCAGAGAGAAATAACAGTGGAGTCTACTGGGAGATGAATTCAGACCTGAAAAGATGGGCAGTCTAACAGAGGAGTGCAGGGAATGTGCTGAGAGTCTAAGGAGATTTCTCAGCTATACAACCACCCTTGGAACTGTTCTGTTTTAATGTATAATAAACTCTGAGTTTCGGCATACCAGCTTTGCAAAACTGTTTATACAGAGATCAAAATTATAAATGACAGAATGTTACTTTTTTTCATAGAGAACAAATTGCATACTTTGTGCTAGTTTCAAAAATGCACACCTACAGCCCATCTTAAGGTGCAACTACCAGGAAAATTCTCGGACAATCCCCATAAGCTGTACAAAATCATAAGCAGGACTTCTAACAACAGTTTGTCTCCCAGAACTTTTTCACTGTGAAGACGCCATTTTAGTGAGACCATTTAGCTCTGCATTTAAAGGGTCCAACATTATCTTAGTAGTTAAATATGTTTCCATTTTTTTAAGCAGTAACAATGAAAATTCCATTAGTAAGAAAAATAACTAGATTAATTTCTATCTGTAAGAGTGAAAGAATGAAAAGTATTGGAAATGGAAAAGAAACTACATTTTTCATTTAGATTTGAAAATTGTAATTATTAATTCTTTTGTACTTCACCTACAGACCCACACTCCTCAGCTGATATGAAATATCTTGTGTATTGCTATAATTTTAATTTTATGGTAGGAGAAAACTGCACTCATAAGATAACAACTATTACATGCATAGTTTTTTGTATAAAGATACATTACATTTTATAGTTTGCAAGTCCTCTAGTCCTCAGTAGCACTCCTATACATATAGCAGTAAAATCCCTGGGGTATATCACTATTTGTCATTGAGATATTTGAGAAAACTAGGTGAATTGTATAAATTTCATGCAAAGACTGGGGTTAATGTTGAGAGTAATTTTCCTTGAAAGCTCCATGTAGGATATTTGAGATTACATCAAATGTGTGATATACAGAAAGCAAAGTAACTATGCATGAATGTATTTGCAATTCAAGTAATGAAATATCCCATCATACCCTTCTAATGCATTATTATTTTATTTATAACCATTTTTCAGGAAAAGATATATTCAGGGTAAGAAAATACAAAAATAATTATTTTTCCCTGTGGAATAACCAGATCTTTGTGGCTTACAAGGATCCAGTGCTTAGTCTTGCCTTGTTTTGCTGGACACAACCTGCCCAGTATCACAATCAAAGTAAATGTCACATGTCAACATTTTTTAAGGCTGTTCTGAATGTTACTGTAGCTGGCTCCTTCCTTGTGCAAAAGAAGTAATAGAAAAATTGTAGTGAAATCAGGAGAAACAGTCTGGATCTAAAAAACAGAAAATCACTAAGGTATAGAATAATATTTAATGTGAAACCACAGTATTTTTAATTCTGGTCACATTTGGAATTATACTTTCTCCAGACACAAATTTGCTTTCCAGGAGGTGTTAGTAGTGATGCAGAAAAGAGATATAAAGTGGCATGGGAGGCATTGTCTTCTCTCCCCTTATTTATGATTTTATGTATTTATGAGGCACTAAATGATGCACTATATTATTCATTTGTTCTGTTTGCTACTTTTTTTCCCACTCAGCAGAGTACAGATTGTGTGTAGGCATACATTCTTGAATTGTGACTGCACAGCTTGTTTGTGGAGGATTGTAGCTATCCCAGGACAGGCTTGTGGAGTCGTAAGTACACAAGAACTGGCATTGTGCAAATGAGCCAGTTACAGCCCCAGCTCTAGGAAGGTGTGGGATAGTGTGCTGCCAGTGTGTCTGCCTCGTTCTGCAGTTAGTTTATTTGAGAGAAGTGAGGGAAATACAGGCCATCCTGCTGGATGGTATGGCTTAACTTTTCAGACTCTTTCTGGGAAACAGTTTGTGTTCTGAAGCACAGCAATTTTGTATCTGGAAGCCTTTATGTGCATTGTGTACCTCTTACTGAATCAAGTCCTTCATAGATTTGTCTTGTGGGAAAATCAAGATCTTACCCAAAAAGTGAATTCTGAATGAGTTTTGCTGAGGAAGCCTCTTAAGGTAGCTAGTGCAGAGTATATGGGCAATATTTTATGCTCATGATATGACACTCTGTTTTTTGTAGTTTTGTGCATATTTATAAAGGGAGAGACTAAACTAACATGTTACCTAAGTGAAGAGATGAGATTTCTGCACCTTGTTTTCTTCATTATATTGAATGGCCCGTCAGGGTTAAAATCGCATTACCTGAGGGAAATGCCTTGGTTAAGATAATGGAAACCTTCAACCACCAGCCACTAACTCCTAACAATGAACCCCAATGAAGCAAACTCCAAGAAACTAGATGATTAAAACGTGTTGAAGAGGTAAGACACCAATGGAGATGCACACTAAACCATTTCAGGGATTTTAGAAAGCAATCTGGGGAGTTGTTCTGCTCCCTGACAGATAAAGGTTTTGCTAAGACAGCACTCTGATTTGAGAACTTGCCTTATATCTCACAGTAGAGTGACAGGCTTGGTAGACTAGGGGGTAGAAACCTAATCCCTCCTAATGAATGATAGAGTTCAAATCTTCTGACCTCCCAGGATAAAAATGAGCACAAATCTAGGATATTTTTGAACAATTCTGATCCCTTCATATATGAAAAGAGATATTATGAGAAGTTGTGCTAAGGGCAACAAGGATGATCAAAGGTATGACATGGCTTCTGTATGAAGGATGAGTAAACAGTATGGTGTGGAAGAGAAATGGTGTAAGGTGGATATGGCAGAATGTCATGAGTGTCAGGGAGAAGGTAAATAGGGAAAGATTGTTTACTGTCTCTTTTAATACAAGATGTAGGGGACACCAGATGAAGTGTCTCAAGTTCTAAACAAATAAAAGGAGATACTTCTTCAGGTATAGCTGTCTATGGAATTCTCTGCCACAGGAAATTAGAGATACTCTGAGTGTAAAAAACTGAATGTCACATGCACGAAGGGAAAAATTGACTGACAGCTAGACAAGAGTAGTATCTTTCTACATAGACTCCCTGACTGCTGTACGTTGGTGTGTACATTTTAAGGAGTGCCTTTGCAGTGTTCACTAGAGATCTGCTACTGGCTATGTCAGGTATACAAAATTGGGATAACCGCTTTTTTGAACTGATATGGTATGACTTAGGTTATTCCTGTAAATGTTTCTTGTTACAGAAAATTATATTGCCTAACTGTAATTCCTACCAATGCCCACAATTCCCATTCAGGGTTACCTCTCACTTTAAAACTGATTTCTCTGGTCACACAATTAAATTTCTGTGACTTCAGAGTAGTGAAGTAGCTAGAGAAGCTTGCTTTCACATAGACACTATACCAGGATCAACAGGGACTACAAGAAATGTTAGTGGCTCAAGGGGAAAAAAAAACACCATACCAAACCCTTCAACATAGTCTATGATATCAAGCAGAGTAAATAACACTATATAGGTGCATAGATTTAATAATGATGGGACTATTTCAAGTAGAAAACATGTAACTTTGTGTGAAACCTGTTCACACCTTACATGCGTGTGTATATATGATTAGTTAAATTAAATCTGCAGGGGTGTAAAGGGACAGCTCTTCCTAGTCACTTTTCAGTGAAATTGCCCTCAATAATTTATACATACAATATGCATCACAAAATGGAGACATGCCTTCAGATAGGTCTATGCAGCCATGGTAGATTTTCAAAAACTTATCTGAAAAGAAATGGGACTATTTCTTCTGAAAATGTTGCTCGTAATGTTCACCACCATATCTCTTTTTAAGAAACAACTAGAAATAACACTTTTGCTTTGATACACACGAGAGTGATATAAAATAGGAGTCTTTCCATTTCCTGAAAGATCAGGAGCAGTTTTGTGTAAGGACACGGTACCTTTATTCTTTAATATTAGGAAAACACTCAGTCGCTGTTATAGACTACACATTTCTGAACGATGTCTCTAGCTCTCCATTGATGAAAAGCCATTTTTTAGAAGAATTGGTGATAGAACAGGATGGACTGTCCTTATTTATTCTTTTAGTTTGTTGAAGTGTGGAGTTGCACAAGAACATATTTTGGCTGGTTAATTTTCAATGTTTTTTTGGTTACTAGGAGAAAAGATCAATTCATGTATAAGCCCTTTAGGAGGTCTCTGACATTGCCTATGATTTCACTCTGTCAGTAATCCATCAGAGCATTAACTAAGGAAGAGTGGATGGGTAGGGGGAACTGTCATTATTTACATTTAAGACCTTTACATAAAGAATACCTGTACAGCTACTTTATCAATCCTGAATCAGTAAATAATGTTTATTACTTTCTTCTAATGAATAAATATTAGAAGGAAGGAAAATTTTGGTGATGGTCACATTCAATTCACCAGACCAACACAAAATAATTAAGTTATATTGATTTCATAAACTGGCATCAGATTAGACCCATTTATAAACACCTTTGTCCTTTATACTTTGAAGGTGGCATTACTCCTAAAACATTTCAAGCTATTATTATAGAAAAATATGTGACAGTGAGTAATAGTATGCATTTTGGTTGCAATTATGTCCAAACTCAAGCAGAATAACACAAAACTAGGGGAAATGAGTATTACATCCATATGTGCTCTTAATTTCATAAGCATGAAAAATGAACAAGAAGTTGGAGCTTTAGAAGAGGGTTTAAAATTGCATTTTTTAACATTGGTAGATCATAACCATGGCAGTCCTAAATGCTCATTTTTACTGGTAAATATCCCTAATTACTGGTTTCCAAGCAATGTTCTAATAAATCAGATGCATTACTTTGTTGTTCACCGCTTTATTTCTACTTCATTTTCTGCATCCTGTGATGGTTATAGATAGAGTTAATAAGCAGTTAATCAGCTGTCAGTAGTGTATTTGTTATAATTTTCATATAATTGTATTTGGAGTGGTCCTGTCTAGAATGTGAAGCAGGTATTAATAATGCTATCCTTTACTTCAAGTAGCTAAGGTTTCTCAGTGCAGATGAATGTGTCTGCTGTTCTCTTGACATACATACAAAGCTTTCAGCTTCTAGAGTGTTCTGACAACTCTCACTCTTCTCACTTTAAATCAAGTCATTTTATCCTACATCATTTGCCAACAGTAATTAATTTTATGGTATATTTGGCAACAGTTGCATGTTGATTCATTAATGAGTCTGATATTTGTTTTATTATGCTGCTTTAAACTTCATCACAATTAACAAGTCTCATGCTTCTGAAAGAGTGGTTCTCTGTGAATTTTTTTCACACATCTACTTCTCTGTCCTTGACAGTACTGTGAAGATTTCAAGTGTCCTGGGTTTGGCCAGGACAGGGTTAATTTTCACCAGACTCCAGGAACGGGCACAGCCGGGTGGGCTGACCCCACCTGGCCAAACAGAGCAGGGTATTCCATACCATGTGCCGTCATGCTGGGTTCCGGTGGAGGGGAGCGGGGCAGCGGGAACTCACTCGCGGCTCGGGAGCGCACAGCTGCGGCGGTTGGGTAGAGCAGCTCTGTGGGTCGTGCGGTTTGTGTTGTGTTTTCTCCTTACCTGTATCGTTGTTGTTCCTGTTCACTTTGTTTGCTGTTCTGTTAAACTGCTCTTATCCCGACCCACCGGTTTCTGCCTGTTTCTTTCCATTCTCCTCTGCACCCCGGTGGGTGGAGGGGCAGCCGCGTGGCGCTTTTGTTGCCGGCCACACCTAAACCATAACATCAAGATTGATAAATAATCCTACCAAGTGAAAATATATTGATTTAAGTCCATCAGGATCTGGTACACAGAGCACACTGCTGAATAGAATCAAACAATTCCAATTATACTGAGCTAATACAGAAAAATGCCCATTATCTGTTTTACTTTTTTATCAAAATGAGACATATATACTGTTGATATTGCTGATTCTCCCATTATTTATGTCTATGAATCAGGGTGTCATGAAATAAAATCAGGAATTAAAAAACAATGTGAAACAAGTTCTTCGAGGAGAGGAGGGATAACTGGACTCTATGCACACAGAAAAGCCATATATATCTATTCTGATGCATAGTTCATTCATTTTAAAAGGGAGTTTTGGGCTGAACAAAATTTTACTAAGTAATTTAGTGAAAATTTCTAACTGCAAGGAAATTGATCTGACCCAAATTCTGAAGTGTGTAAACAGTTAATTTCATAGGTTTTTACATGTAACATATCCAGCCTTTCTAGATATAGCTACACTGTATATTGAACGGCAATAGCAATATCACGGTTAGCTCTTACAGTGGAAGCTGTATCCACACAGCTCAATTAGCTTTGCAGGGTATATAAATCCTGAAGAAGGAACGCTGCACTAATATGGTTGGACCGTCTCTGAAAACTCTTTCAGAGGCATCCCTAGTATAGATTAGTCCTTTGTTCAAAAACCACCTTTATTTTAGAACGTTCACTTTATTATTAAAAAGCATAAAATCAACATACAATTAGCAATTCTTCTCTTTTGAACTTTCTTCTCATATGTTCAATTCAGAGAAAAATAAAAGGATAAAATAAATCTATGTTAACCGAAAATGATCTGATTTTCCTGGTTGTTTTTTTTTTTTTGTTTCTCTTTGTTTTGTTTTGTCACTAAAATGGTTGGGGAAAAAGACAACAAACCAGCAATGCAAGTACTAGACACTCAGCGCTAACACCACTATTTTTCTAGGTAATCCAACCTTGTACTTCAAGTAGCTTTCAGTCTAAAACTAAAGTGTGGAGATTTGACATTCAGAGTGGTATTAGAAAGGTGTTAAGTTCACAGAACGTAGTCTGAGAACTGGCTATTGAAAATGGCCTAATTCACTCACAAGGTAGGTGTTCATGATGGCAGAAACAGACATGAAATGTAGCCTGAAACCTAAATTTCATCACAGGACCTTGAAGCAAAACAAGAAATCTTGAGACGATTTGCTGAAGAGCCAGTGGAGAATTTTAAGGAGGGAGTGACCATAGTCTGTCTAATGGCCAGCTGAGCTAATTTTTAGCAGGCTACACAGAACAGCAGTGCTAATCACAAGTACTTCATAGACCTAAGCAGCATTCATATTTGCTGGATAAACCAAATATTTCATAACCATTTCCTGAAGCTTCGTTTATTATTCCCTGAATCTTCTCCTAGCTATTCTCTTTGCACAAAGGAGCTATTCCTTTCATGGTTAAAGTCTGACAGCAATGCACTGGAACACATCAGCATGAAATACGGGGTTTGATTTTTATACATTCTTGATCATATTTTTAAAGTATAGATACTGAAACTACTTTAGGGCATAACTGAAGAGCCCTTTTAAAATGTCCCTGCTGGCTGTATTGTGCTGATGAGCATGATAGTGAAACTGGTCTTGCTGATATGATAGTATCTTTGCTAGGCTGTAAACAATGGCTTTAATCAAGATCCTAAATGCTTTACAGACAAAATGTTCTTTCAGGGTTTCCTGATTTTATGGAGTCAGAGTGAGTATTGCTTTTGCTCCCATCGTGCAATTCTCCCCACCCTCAATGTCTTCTTCTCCTTGTAAATATTAACGTCTAAGGGCAATTGCTTAAACTATTTTTAATGCACTGATAGCTGTTAATATTATAGATTATGGTATGTTGTAAGTAATGTCTTTGCTACGTCTTGCTGAAAAGGAAAGACAAGATGTGGTAAGAAATTCCTCTGGGGAACACATTTCATTCTGCTTCTGAAGCATGCACATGAGAAAGTCAGAATTGCACCCCTTTGTACTCAAACCCCTCTTACCTTCTAAAAGGACGAGCATTAGCATGTCTACACTGGGGAGTTCATCATTACTAAACAGTGAACTCATGTCTCCACAATGAAAGTAAGCAAGTTGGAACCATAAATGCACACTTGGCAAGCAGAAAAGGCTTGTCATGCATGTGCTGAGCTGCCCTCAGCTCACAGCCAAGCACCCGCACAGCCACTCGCTCATCCCTGCCCTCTCCAGCAGCATAAGGAGGGAGAAAAAACAGGAAAAAAGAGAGAGAAGTAGAGAGAGAAGACTAGTGGGTGTTGAAGGGGAAATTCTAATTATGACTACTCAGCAGTGGTGACCAAGGAATAATCTGACATACAGGGCAAGGAGGCCCAACTGCAAAAAGTGGTTGAACTGTCTGGAAGCAGGAATTCGAGAGACAGAACAAACCCTTTGCAAGGGAGTGACGTTTGCCTTGAGTGTTGTCTGCAGACCATCCTGGAATGGGAGCACTCAGCGACCCAGGCTCAGGGGCCACCTCAGGACAGCCATGCTGGGTTAGGGGATGGACCCAGGGCTGGGCTGAGGTGCCCTATGCAACTGCTCCTGGGATCAGTGTTTGTGCAAGTGTATATGAGGCATCTGCTTCTGACAAGTCTTTGCAGACTTCATGTAGAACTGTGTATTGTGGAAGGACTCTGACCAATTCATTGCTCATTAAATTTTCTTTTAGATTTAAGAACAAAATTGTGTTTAATTTGCCTCAAGGAGCACCATAAAAGTTCCCCAACATGGTCAAAAAAAAGAGAGGCAGATACCTTCCTAATTACTCTGTGGGCAAAACAGATTTGGCTTTGAGGAATTTAATTTCATTTATCATCAATTAACATAAATGTTTGGGTATCTATTAGGATATTGGGATACAAAAGCAAACGAGAAGAAACAAGCACTTACACATATAGGGAAAACACCGTTCTTCCCCTTTCAGTTGGTGTGAGTTTCCTCAGCTTCACTCCCAGGCTCAACTTCACTCCTCCAGATGCCTCTCCTCCTTGCTTCGTTATCCCCACAGGTTATGCTGAGTCTCTTCAGTGAGGCAATGAGTGGCATAGGCAGTAAGGGTGTTGTGACCAGGGCAGAGTGGTTGGTAACTGCTGCCCTTTCATTACCACCCTTTTCCTGCCCTTTAACATGGGTCCTCCATGGGTCACTGTCCCTTTGCGGGTGTGCCATGGAGCACCAGCTCCTCTAACCTTGGTGTCCTTTCTGCTCTTTCTCGTTCTTTCTCCCCTGCCCCTCTCTCAGCCCTTTCTTAAACAGACAGTTCTTCATATTTGAAGTATTTTGATAGATTGTGACTCCATAGAGTTTTTTTAAGGAACTCCTCTTACACATTCGCCGTTAAAATGCAGTCTTATTCCCAGTGACACGTAGAAATCAGATCTGTAGCTTCATCAGCTCATTTTTGTGCTTTTAAGGGGAAGCTCTGAAACGCAAAATTGCTACCTGCACAGAATGCCTGCAGCCTGGATTTGGGTAAATTTTACGTAAGAAACCTTCCTCTCCCACTCAGATGAGTCAAAAGGGAGTCCTTAGGAGGACAGGAAAGAGGATGAGCGTCCCAATATATCTATAACATGCTAAACCTATCAAAGAAACCCCAAATTTACTGTGGCTCTCAGGCAGTTCTGATTATTGGGTTAATGTATTACAGAAGAAGAAACTATAGCCCGTAATATCTTGTCCATTGATACTTTCCATGACAAAAATACTTTTACTGCAGTGCATGCAGGGTTAGCAAAAGTCCTTAAATAATTTAAAGAATCATAGAATCATAGTATCATTTAGGTTGGAAAAGACCTTACAGATCATTGAGTCCAACTGTAAACCTAACACATCATCCTCCAGTTGACTTAGAGATTTGTCTGTGTTGTCCCTTAGGGTGACCAGCTTCTTAGGGAAACAGTGTGAAACACCAGTACAGAGCAAGCAGTCATTTTGTGATTCTGAGGCCTGGTGTACAAGTCTGCCCAGGTGAGGTCATTTCTGAACTCTTGAATGTTGTTTCTCATTTAGTAACTGCTTTTGACAGAGCAGCAGTATCACCCAGCCACCCAGCCACACATGTGCAGTATTTCAGTACCTCACCTCCCAAGCACATGTGTTAAGCAGCACTTCTAAGGTGGATAAAATATGATGACTACTTGTTCCCTCACTGAAATACCCTCTGTCCTAGAGGAAGGTGTGTGAAGTCCAGCAAAATAATTATACCCATATGCCTATCTCCACGTATAGCCCTAACGAACAACAGTAAGCATGAACATTTCTGTGGCCTTCGCACTCCCAATTACCAAGGGAAAAAGTGTCTCATAGCACTGGTTATAAAACTCAGATGTCTGAAAAGACAAAAGGGGACCTCAGTCACATGCAAGTCATCCCTCATCCCTCACAGAGTCTGCCAGCTATGGTCTGCCTGCCTGTACTCCTTCTGGCTGTAAAATGGGGTAACCCTAGTCTGGTCTCCTGTTTATGTGAGCTGCCTGTTCTGGGGAGGGTGTCCTGAGAGCTGTGAATTCCTGGAAGAAAGTAGCTCATAAATCTGCCTGCTGTGCCGTCTGCACACGGGAGCACAGAGCGGCTGTAAGCCTCTTCTAACGCCCATCCTACCGAACGTAGGGTGGGATAATTTCTAGATGCCCTGTCAGTGTGTTTGCAACTGTGGATTGTTCAGTTCAATGCTATGGACAAGTCATAGGTGGAATTGTCTCTTTTTTAATTGAAGGAAGTCAAACTGAGTTAGCTGAGAACTTTCGTCAGACTTAACAGTTGCTTATCAGTCATAAAATTTTGGATATGTATTTTTAGAAGACACTAAAGCAAACAAAATACCAATCAAAAAAAACCCAAACTCCAACTTACCATATATTGCTTTCTATGGTGGGGAGCATGAATACCACACTGGGATGTGAATTCAAAACCAAAGCTTTTATGTATGTAACATGCAAACTTAGAATGTTTTTACTGGCAAATGTATTTGTATTCAAAATGAAAAATGTAGGCATATTTAAAGTTCAGTAATACGGAATCATATTTTTAGCAAAACCAAAGAGGTTAGTTTACTTACTGATTTCCATATAGAATATACGCAGGCTATTTTCAAACTGAGATTAGACACAGTTTACCTTTTGCTGACAGTCACTGTTTCGTCATGAGCTAGAATAGACAGAAATGCCATTCCTATGCTAATTGGACAAGAAGACTCATTGTCATAACAGTATATCATGGAATATTTGTATTTTGTATTTTACTATACTTTTTTCTCCAGTTACTAAAAGGTGCATCCAATTATGCTTATAAAGGCATCCATTAGTCTTGGTACCATATACATCTGCCATAGACTAGGGAAAAGATATAATAATAGGGAAAAAGAATTAAAACTGTTAATCTAATTCTGTCAATGTCTCAAAAATGTTGATGTAGCATTTCTGTAGTTTGCAAATGCTTTATGTATTTACCAGTAGGAATCAGTAAAGTGACCAGAAAATTACTCTTACTCAACAGCTTTTTTTTCCTTTTTGTCTGTTTTTTCAGTAGCGAAAGTAGACTCACAGGTTGGTAGTATAAAATAATCAGACTAGACCAAATATTAGGAAAGTGATGAAGGCACTAGAATAATCGTACCAAATCAGAGAGAATCTAATGAGATGTTGGCACCTGGTAACAACCATCATCCATAGCAAACAACCCTAATCTAAAGGAATTAAGAGAGGAAGCTACATTACTGTGTGCCAAAAATATTTTGCTGATTTGTTCTATAGGCTATCTGGTCACACGCATAATAAATGTCTTCACAAGAGCAAACTGGGACAGGGACATTGGAGCCATGCCCTTATACCTCAGTTAAAGATACAGATACAGCCTCTAACTTCATGATGCTGACACTTTTTCTCCACACGTAAATGTCACAGCTCTGTTTTCAGAAGTTCGATATAAAAGGTAACCAATGAAAGGATGCATGGGATAAAAAAAAGCAATCCCATCTTATTAGATGGCTCTTATCTTTGATCACTCTTTTTTCTACCATATAAACTTTAGAATACCCAAACAATATAAAATAAATTAAAAAATTAAATAAAAATAATTTTGATAACTTGAGTTAGAGAGCTTGGAACTGAGAAGACACGTCCACAAACTAAAGAAAGCCAAGCCCTTCATGTGTTTTAAACACTCAAAAGGACAATCCCAGTGTCATAAACTTATTTTTATGGTCAGGGTATGTACACTGAACATATACATATGTAACAGATTAATGGATATCTGTAGCTCCTCACTCATCATAAGCTGTTGTTGTTGATTTGCTCTTTTTTTCAATGAAGCCCTTTCAGACTTGTGGCTTTGGGCAGTTAGTATAACTGAGTGGCCCAAAGAAGAACTGAAGTTTTGTGTGGCCAGCGTGTCTCTGACAGGTGATATTATAATGTCAATTAACTGAAAAAGAAAAAAAAAAGTTCCATATTTTGCTGCCAACTTCTTGTCTCACTGACTCCAGTTTGGTTTCATAGGACAGTGGTTCATGAAGGCACCAAGCTTGCTGAGTGCTATAAAAGCAGGGCAGAACTAGATGTCATCTTTTTCTTACTGATGTTTGATTGCGCACTGTCCCTGCTAACAACTTTACAAACATGTTAAGATGAGAGATAAATGACGTTTAGCAGAACTCTGCAAGAGTAAGCTCCAAATTCAGATAGTAAAGAGAAGTGTTCAAGAAAGTGTTTTCTAGTAGGTTTCTGACACCCTGTTATTGTTTCAGAACAGGAGTAAAACAAGGTGGTATTACCATGCTTGGTGGTGGTGGTTTTTTTCTGGAGCGGAATTGTTTGTTTTGGATTTTTTGTTTTTTGTTTTATTTACACTTGCTCTGGTTAAAAAAAAAAAAAATAAATAACATAATGGGACTGCCAAAAATTGAAGCCAAATGTTTTACTGGAATGTCAGAATGTGTAATTTAGAATTTTGAATGTCACACACAAAAAAGGAAAGACCAGAGTGCTTCATCATTTCTCTTCCCATTTCAATCTACTTTACAGAACATCTGATACAGAACATAGACAAGTAGTCTCAAAAATAAGTTAGACCACACTTAATTTCCAAATATGCCAGTTAGACCTCTGAAAAAGATATATTTGATGAACAAAAAGATGCCTTCTAATATCAAGTTCTCATCTTGTTTCACTGAATTTGTTTTTTGTTTTGATCCTACAGTTTTCAAAAGGGAAGCCTCTTGCTAAATGCACACACCCTTGTATATGTGTGTTCAAATAGAAACAAATTGCTAAATCATGGGGTTGTAAAATTAATTGCATGACAGTTAGCCAGATATAAAACTTAGTGAGTAGGAAACTTAAGATGTTTGCTGGTGGGTACAGGAAGAAGTAGCTTGTTCCTTTTTAGCTTTCTGATCGCCTAAGGTGAGGGGAAGGTAGAAGAAAGCAGAATTTCTAGAAGCACATGTAATGCAGAGTATTTTTAAAACAGAAAATTTTCAATCCAAAGTGTGGGTGGTAGTTATAGTCACAATCAATCCTAGCTAATTGTATCACCGGACACAAAGGACAGGTGACAGTCTGGGCTTCTTGGAGTATTTCAAGGACTTATTTGCCTGAGAAGTCATTACCTCTGGAGTCAGCAACTGAGAGAGGAAGTTAGGAATAACTGAGAAAGTGTCTGAGACTGTAAAACAAGACACATCCATCCCAGACCATATTTCAGACAGGAACTTTGCCAATAACTTGGTTTTCCTCTTACCACTAGTGATGGTACCTGGTACCTGGTGGTACGTGGTCCTCTGCTGGCCTGTGATCAAATAGAATTTTACTCCTGTTTCACACAAGTGTAAATGACCACATAAGCTTGTGGTGAACCACAGGCATGGTATCTCATGGAAGCATTACACTGATGCTTCACAGCTTCCTGTCCCTTGAGAATTCAAAACTGTCCGTGGAAGTACACAGGTAACATAAGAGCTCCTTTATCTATAGGAAAAGAAGGAAATATTTGCCTGTTCTATCACTATAACTAATAAGAGTGATTTTCAGAGTTGGAGTGATGTGTCTTATTATTCATCTTTTTGATTGCTTTCTTCCTATATTTTCATATAAACTGCAAACTCTTATATTCGCTCCTACCTTTTTTTTTCTAAAGACTGTAGTAATTTCTCAGACAAGTGGCCATATTATATTCATATGCCTTTCCAAACAGTACCATATCCTGCAGTCAGATACATTATGGGTCACTCAAGGTGAGTCAGCAAATAGAATTTGCCATGAAGCTGTATACATATGTATGTATACAAATGATGAATACAAAACACAATGTCAAAAAGAAAGAAAATGTAATCAAGAATTTATATAGTGGCATTATCATTCAAGTGGAAAAAAGCCTCTGTAAAACAATGAAATCACCCTGGATATGTCAGTTAAAAGCAAATGCCAGTGTAAGTGATTACCACTAATATTACATATGGAAAAGCAGCATCTATACAAACAACAATTTTTTTGAGAGTACATATTTGTTGGTATTGAAAAGAACAATATTTCCTTCTTGCTTTGCCTTTCTTCTTGAAGGTTCTTTCTTTTTTATGAGGAAGTGCAATGTGAATTGGAATAGATATAAGCACTGGGTTTGAATTCAATTATTTCCTGATTTTCCTTTTAGGGCATGACCTGTAATCCCATAATGTTGTGCATGCCTACAAGTTTAAGTTTTTAACCAGAGCAACTGTGAGATCTGCTTTAGGTCCCCAGTGCTCTTCAAGCATTCTTATTTATGCATTTTATGTTACAGAGTACCCCGTTGTGGCACCAACTGCATCCCAGTGTTTTGCTGCCATGAAAACACAGAATAAACAAACAAAAATCCTGTGGTTCACCAAACTGCAAATATATTGTTTAAAATTCTAGGGTTAAATGATAGGAAGAAGATCAACGTAGAAGAGACAGACGAAAATGAGATAAAGGTTTCAGCAGCTAACTCACTTGTGCTCCTGCTTGCCCTGTGTCCTTTTTGCTGTGCACATACACAACACATGGAGGACAGTGACATGATTCAAGACAGCCAGCATGGCTTCATCAAGGGCAAGTTCTGCCTGACCAACCTAGTGGCTTTCTATGATGGAGTGACTACATCAGGGGACAAGGGAAGAGCTACAGAAGTCTTCTGTCTGGACTCCTATAAGGCCTTTGACATGGTCCCCCACAACATCCTTCTCTCTAAATTGGAGAGACATGAATTTGATGGGTGGACTGTTCAGTGAGTGAGGAAATGGTTGGATGGTCCCATCCAGAGGGCAGTGGTCAACAGTTCAACATCCAGATGAAGATCGGTGACAAGTGGTGTCCCTCAGGGGTCTGTATTGGGACCAGTAGTTTTTAAGGTCCTCATCAATGACCTAGGCAGAGGGATCGAGTGAACCCTCAGCAAGTTTGAAGGCGACACCAAGCTGAGTGGTGCAGTCTATGCACTAGAAGGATGACTTTCCATCCAGAGGGACCTGGACAAGCTGGAGAAGTGGGCCTGCGTGAACCTCAGGAGGTTCAACAAGGCCAAGTGCAGGGTCTTACACCTGGGTCGGGGCAACCCCCACTATCAATACAGGCTGAGTGATGGAGGGATTGAGAGAAGCCCTGCTGAGAAGGACTTGGGGATACTGGTGGGTGAAAAGCTTGGCACGAGCTGGCAATGTGTGCTCACAGCCCAGAAGGCCAACCGTATCAGTATAAGAGTATAACAACAGTATAACAGTATGGTAGGGATTGGAAGGGACCTCTGTGGGTCATCTAGTCCAACCCTCATGCCAAAGCAGGGTCACCTATAGTAGGCTGCACAGGACCTTGTCCAGGGACGTCTTGAATATCTCCAGAGAAGGAGACTCCACGACCTCCCTGGGCAGCCTGTTCCAGCGCTCCATCACCCTCAGAGGGAAGAAGTTCTTCCTCATGTTCAGACGGAACTTCCTGTGCTTCAGTTTGTGCCCATTGCCCCTTTGTCCTGTCACTGGGCACCACTGAAAAGAGTTTGGCCCCATCCTCCTGACACCCACCCTTCAGATATTTGTATGTATTAGGTCCCCTCGCAGCCTTCTCTTCTTCAGGCTGAACAAGCCCAGTTCCCTCAGCCTCTCCTCGTAGGAGAGATGCTCCTGTCCCCTCACCATCCTCGTAGCCCTCCGCTGGACTCTCTCCAGTAACTCTTCATCTTTCTTGAACTGGGGAGCCCAGAACTGGACAGAGTACTCCAGATGAGGCCTCACCAGGGCAGTGTAGAGGGGAAGGAAAACCTCCCTCGACCTGCTGGCCACAGTCTTTTTGATGCATCCCAGGATCCCATTGGCTTTCTTGGCAGCCAGGACACACTGCTGGCTCATGGTTAACCTGTCGTCCACCAGGACGCCCAGGTCCCTCTCCACAGAGCTGCTCTCCATCCTGGGCTGCATGAAGAGAATAGTGGCCAGCATGTTGAGGGAGGTGATTCTGCTGCTGTACTCTGCTCTGGTGAGACCCCACCTGGAGTTCTGTGCCCATTTCTGGAGCCCTCAGCACAGGAAAGACAAGGACTTCTTGGAGGAGGTCCAGAGGAAGGCCACCAAAATTATTAGAGGGCTGGAACAGCTCTCCGATGAGGAAAAGCTGAGAGAGTTGGGGCTGTTCAGCCTGGAGAAAAGGCTCTGGAGAGACCTTGTTGCAGCCTTTCAGTACTTAAAGGGGGCTTATAAGAAGGATGAGGACAAATTTTTTAGCAGGGTCTGTTGCGATAGGACAAGGGGTAATGGTTTTAAACTAAAAGAGGGTAGATTCAGACTAGGTACAAGGAAGAAATTTTTTATGATGAGGGTGGCGAAACATTGGAAAAGGTTGCCCAGAGAGGTGGCAGATGCCCCATTCCTGCAAACATTCAAGGTCAGATTGGGTGGGGCTCTGAGCAAGCTGATCTAATGCTGGATGTCCCTGCTCATTGCAGGAGGGGTTGGACTAAATGACCTTTGAAGGTCCTTTCCAAATCAAACCATTCTATGGTTCTGTTCTATGCTTCTACATATGCACACAGCCAAGTATAGTGCCATTGTGTTGGAAGTTTAGCAATGCTCGCTCCAAAAGCATGTAAAGTGGACAGAGCAGCACTTGCTAGAAGGACAGAGCTGCAGAGGGAGGGATAGGATTGTGATCAAGATGCACGGTTAATCAAAGAGGTACTGTCTGACTGGGACTGTTGCTATGACTATGTTTCTACTACACAAGATAGTGTAGCATTGAAACAAGAAAGTTGAAGGTCAGCTTCATACTTCTAAAGCAACTACAGCAGTGTGGAGCTTAAAATGGTCAAACGTATCTTGCTTTTATTAACAAGGGAAAACTTTCCAGCTCAGAACCAGAAAAGAGTTTGATGAATAATCCAGTTCTTGTCATCTAACGGTTTAGGGAATATTCCAAGGTCAGCTCCTGTGGTCACAATTGTTTGTCATACACTAGTGTGACTGAGAGCAAAACCAGTAGCTGTGATAGCTTAACTGCACTTGGAATGCAGAGCCTTCCATGACAAAGGCGAAATGAAAAAACCCCACCTCAGCAAAAAAAAAGACAAGAAAGTACCAATGTTACACTGGTCACTCAGTACTAGAGGAGACATTTGAAAGAATTCATGACACGATATGAGCATTTTTACGGACTTTAGAAAGGAACTAACTCTTATTTTGGATTAAGCTAAGGCTGATTTTTTTCTAAATTCACATTCCACTATTTTTCTTAGGAAGATGGTAGTGTTTATTTGAGGACTGGTATCTAGTGAATTATAGGTCTTGGGTAAGTTAAACAGTGAAGCCTACCATAGAGTAAAAAGGTCTTTTGAATGCTTAGATCTTTTTTTGTCTAAATAAATATTCCCAGTAGTAAATAACACTGATCTACAACACATCTGCAAAATCCAGTCATGCTTCCTCTCCCACAGGCTGTCTGCTTGTGCTTAGGTGTGTGCTGCCACTGCAGTGTGCACAAACAGTTGATAAGAACAAAATTTATATCAATCTGACCTCTTGATCTAAACTGACTAGACCATGGTGTTTTGAGGTTAAAGGTGTATTTTGATTTAGCCTGGATAAATGCCAGGTGCCCACCAAAACTACTCTATCACTCTCCCTCCTCAACTGGACAGGGGAGAGGAAAATATGATGAAAGGCTCATGGGTCGAGATAAGGACAGGGAGAGATCACTCACCAATTACTGCCATGGACAAAACAGACTAAACTTGGGGAGAAAAGGTAGTTTAATTTATCACCAATCAAATCAGACGAGGATAGTGAGAAATAAATCTAGATCTTAAAACACCTTCCCCCCACCCCTCCCTTCTTCCTGGGCTCAACTTCAGTCCCATTCTCTACCTCCTCCCACCCAAGCGGTGCAGGGGGACGGGGAATGGGGGTTATGGTCAGTTCATCACATGTTGTCTCTGTTGTTCCATTGTTCTCAGGGGGAGGACTCCTCACACTCTTCCCCGGCTCCAGAGTAAGGTCCCTCCTCCAACCTGAGTCCTTCCCACAGGCTGCAGTTCTTCACAAACTACCCCAGTGTGGGTCCCCTCCACAGGGTGCAGTCCTTTAGGAACAGGCTGCTTCAGCATGGGTCCCCCACGGGGTCACAAGTCCAGCCAGCAAACCTGCTCCAGCACGGGCTTCCTGCCCTCTATGGGTCCACAGGTCCTGGCAGGAGCCTGCTCCAGCATGAGCTTCCCACAGGGTCACAGACTCCTTCAGGCATACATCTGCTCTGGTGTGTGGTATTCCACGGACTACAGGTGGATATCTGCTCCGTGTGGACCTCCATGGGCTCTAAGGGGACAGCCTGCCTCACCATAGTCTTCATTACAGGCTGCAGGGGAAAAGTCTCTGCTCTGGTGCCTGGAGCACCTCCTCCCCCATCCATCTTCACTGACCTTGATGTCTGCAGAGTTGTTTCTCTCACATCGTCTCACTCCTCTCTCTCCACTGCCATTTAACAGCAGGTTTTTTTCCCCTTCTTAAATAAGTTATCACAGAGGTGTTACCACTGTTGCTGATTGGTTTGATCTTGGCCAGCAGTGGGTCTATCTTAGAGCTGCCTGGCGTTGGCTGTACCAGATATGGGGGAAGCTTCTCACAACTTCTCAAAGCAGCTACCCCTATAGCCCCCCCACTACAAGACCTTGGCACCCAAACCCACAGCATTATGTATGAATTAATAGCATGTGCAACAGAGTTCAGGAATGCCAACAATTTAAATCTTCAGAAACACTCCACCAACATTTTACAATCATAAGTCATAGTTCAAGAGCTTAATACCATTGACAGAATTCTGAAGTGTAGCTGAAGTGAATTAAGCTTCCATATCCCTTTGGCACTCAACTGGTCCTGTTTCCTGAAATACTGGCTATATTATTCTGCCCATGACTCCAACTCATATCACTTAAAATTCGTGAATTTGCAGGAACTTTGTGGATTTCAAGTGCAGAAGGATACAACTGCATCTACTGAGAACTTCTGCATGACCCATGCTGTAAAACTTAATGCGTTTATTCCTGTCTATGCAGATCACTCACATTTAGATAATGTATGGGTACCTACTATGTGTTAGAAGATATCGAATGATGGAAACTCTGCACTTTCCTAGGCAGCATATTTAGGTAGTGTGTTTTCATTATGTTATCACTGTTTGTTTAAAAACAGAAAGAGTTTCATTTAAATTTAAAGTAGACTAGGTCTAATTTCCAGAGGCTTCCAGCAATGAATTTCTCTATGAGATGAAAGACTTCCATTTTAGGTTTTTTATCCCTATGAAGAACATACACAATATATATACGCAATGTGAGTAGCATGTTCTGCTTTTTGACAAAAAAAAAAATTGTCCTCTAACTCAGAGACATTTTTTTCTCCAGTTTATGTATCACTTTACTACTCTTCTAATCTTTTTTCATACCTTTTTTTAAACTGTGGGCATCAAAGCCTAAGGAACCATTCTAGTAACAATCTTGACAATGTCACATATAGACAAACACCTCTGCTCTGAGAGGTGCTTTACTATTAAAATCCAGTAATTGACTATCACAGAATAGTAGGGGTTGGAAGGGACCTCTGTGGGTCATCTAGTCCAACCCCCCGACTATGAAGCCTTTTGCCCCCTTACTATGCAAATGAAAAGGAATTCAGCCTGTAAGAAATAGGGAGTTTGTAAGCTGGTGTAAATGCAATGAATTTTAAGAGGTAATAATTCTTATCATTCACTTGTAACCTGAAAGAAAGCATTTAGCTTATGCCTTCTGGACTATTAAACATTGTTCTGCTGGACCATGATGTTTGTAGATAACATACTAATGTTGCTGTGACACTAGGTGTCTTGATACTTGTGCGATTAACTTACAGAAACATGACAACCATGGTAATGCTGTCAATGCTGCTGTAATGTGTATTTGCTAGTGCTTAGGCTACCCCCAAAATAAAACAAGGTACATGACCATGTATGGCTTTTGTATGAATATATGAATAAATTATTTAAAAGACAAAATTTTTGAGGGCTGTTTCTTTGGAGCATTTTCCCTAACACAAGATCTATGATATCTGTCACTTAGTATGTTGCTGCCAAACCATGAACATGTGAAAAGAGATTACTAGTAGGTTTTGTTCTAACGAAAGAACTTCTCCAGATTTCAGCAGTATGTGACAGTTAATTCACATCTTGTCTAGTTTCTGCTGTGCAAATGTTCAACACCCCAGTAATAACTTCAAATACCAAGTGACTACTCATAGGGACGAGCTTAGAAAAGGAACAGGTGTATAACTGGCCATGCCTCTACCTGGCAGTCAACATAAAGAATTTCATTAGCTCAATATATCTCAGCCTCCCACAGGCAGCTCATGTTGAATAGCTGTAGTTCTGCTATGAACTGTAGACTTTTTTCTACAGTCATAGTTTTCTAGGTTACCATTGCAAATGCTACAGCTATAGCCTCTAGTTCAGAGTCTCTGTGACCTTGTTTCTTTGACTACATTAGGACTCATTTAATGACAGGGTCTGATCCAGTCAACAGTTTAAACTGCTTGGAATGAATACCTAGCCACCATTATTTTATACTCTGCAAATCCATATGCTGTTTGAAAAGCAGTGATTTGATATTTATTTCCAAACCACTGAGAGGAATGTTGAACAAGGTCAGGTCTAATACCAATGACTGCAAAACAATGTTAGCAATATCCCTGTTCAGAGAAGGTTCCTCTTTGAAAGCTACTTAGAGAATAGTTAGCTAGCTTAATATGCATAACATGCACTTTGTTGATATTATGGAGAGTTCATTTCTATGTTGGAAAATCCATCACAAGTAATCAAATTCCTTACAGAAGCCTTAAGTATCTTACATCGATACATCAAGCAAGAAAACGTCAGCAAACTGGTAAAACTCAAACGCTTTGGAAAACTGAATACCCCAAAATCATCACTTGTCAACAAAAGACAGAGTCCCTACTTAGTGCCAAAACTGTGGAAATAAGCATTCATGGACAGTATAGGTTTAGTTTAACCCAGTTTTCCTTTTTATTTGTGACAGAATTCTGTAAGGTATCACTGTCATTCAATTCTTGCTTCCTTTCTTCAGTTTCATAAAGATTTTCAGTGTGAAAAATAGGATCTGCCAGTGAAAAATCATCATAACCTTTTCCTGGCTTCATGTGCTAGTTATATGTGAAATTAAAAGTATGAAAAAATGGAATCAAGACATTAGACATGAACCTGAGAGACCTAAATTTTGCAAATTGCTAGCGACTTTACTAGGAAAATGTGACCCTCCCACTGAAGTCAGCTTTTTAAATCTACCTCATTAGGGTTTTCTGGGTTGGCTTCACCTGCCCAGTGGCGAAAGTCAACCACCATCAAAGACAGTTATCCAGGATTGCTGTTCACTTTTTCTAGACTTTACAGTGTGGCAATTAGGTATATGGCTAATTTTTAGGTACCAGCTAAAGAGAAATCCTAAAATGTATGATCTTCTGAATACCTTTACCTTACAAGAGGCTTGTAAGCAATTCAATGTTTAAGTCTGGGGAGGTGACTCCTATCCCCTAGTACTCATTGTTACAGGGTCTCCTTAAAGGAATTCATAGAGCTTCTTAAAAGCAGATTTGTGTATCATTATTTCATATTATATTATAATGCATAGTGCCAGGAATAACTGTCAGGCGTAAGCCAGGAGACAAGGTGGAGCAAATAGTGACCCTGAGATATTGTCACATATATCCTAAGAAAGAACTTATCTGCTTTAGTTAAAAGATCATTCATGTCCACTCAAACCTCCTAATGCAGAAGAAGAGTTACAATTCAGTATGTAAGCCAAAGAATGCATAGATTTAAATACAAAATATGAAAAAAAGAGAAGGGTTTTCAGGTGAACATTTTGCATTTACAATGAATAGCAGCCGTGCCATTGAAAGTTACCAGAGATTTATCCAGGTAAAACGCGTGCATTTGCTGCTAGGTAGCATGATAATGATTTTTATTTCTAGAAAGACTAAAGATCAAAGGGAGTCAGGGTGGGCTAGTAAACTTGGATGGTGGAACTGTCAGCTGAAAGACATTTTCTGTTCACATCTATTACCACAAAGAGTTTAAGACTATCCTGGAAGTACAGCTTCTGGAAAAGAAAAGTGGAAAGTTGATGCATTCCTGCACCACTGCTTTTCCACCCAGAGTCAGTTGTGCCATCCTTAGGATTCTCAGTGATCTGGTTCTATCCATCCCACTTTAATCAAACAAAAATGGAGAAACACGTTTTACTGTGTTTTAGATTCCAGCGTAGGGGCAGAAGATGAACATTTGAACTGGGAGAAAGTGAGTGACTGACTACAAGCATAAGTAATTCTTGTGTCAAGGCTTTGACAAGACGTTTGTTGGAAAACGTATTTTACTGATTGCAGTCTACACTTAAAAGATGTGCCATCCAGGGATGTGTCAGCTCCCTTGCAGCATACCAATTAATGGCAGTCACTAGTGGTGAAAGCAGTTCTTTTAATCTTATTAAAAGAGTGGCATACAATGTAATTTCCTTTGTGGGAATGTCTGAATGCATTTTATCCACTGAAAAGAGAACAACACCATATTTGAACACCTATACAAAAGCCTGCCAGCCTCCTTGTAGCTTTTGACTAGCTATCTTTTGCTTTCTAATAGAGTTCACACTTTTAAAATCTGATCAATAGCAAAGCAGTTTGGGTACTAGAGTTCCTCTTATTCACATTTTTATACTACTGGTGGTTTTAAGTCAATTGAATTTTTTCCTTGATAACCCTTGAAGTATTTCACATGGAAATCAGAGATCCTTAAATATGATGCTTCGGTCTGTTAGAGCCTTTTTCTTACTCTTCTTGATTTTTAATTACATTCATGAAAACCAGATATTATGGGTTAGCTTTGTTTTAGAATTTAGACACCCACTTGCACTTGCACAATTTCTACAAAAACCCATGCTTTAATCCTGTCTAACCCTCTCAGTATGACCCTCTCAGTATGTCGAGTCACTTAGATCTTGATTCTTCTCAATTCCTTGGAGACCACATCTACAATAAGGGCCTCAGAACAGAAATTCTCCAACTCATCTCTGTTACAACCTTTTACAGAAGAGATAGTGTATTCTGCCAGTAATTACAGCCAAAACTTCTATGAGTAAGTCACACCTTTGGTCTGGCTTGAAAGTATTTATCTTTCTTGTTCAGGCTGATGTTCAAGAGACTTGACATCTCTGTCCTCTGAGCTGTTCAGGATGTGACTGGACAAGACTCTGAGCAACCTAATCTGATTCAAAATACCCTGAGCAGAGGATTGGACTAGGTAGCCTGCAATCTAAATGAGTCTATAATTACTAAATGAGTTAGAGGATACTTTGACAACTAAAATATAGCAGTCAAAAAAGTGTGGTCATTGGCATAATTTTTCTTTGAGGTTCTCAGTTCTTTTTCTTTGGTGAAATTATCCTTTTACTGAGGTCAATTCACTTTTAACCTGATTTCACCAGGAGCAGACAATCACAAAAGCTTTTTTGAAACTCTACTGCCTGTAGAGTTTAAATGTTTCTTCCACTAACGTGACTCCCAGCAAGAAAGGTATGTAATAAATTACTTCCTTTCCTTGGTCTTTAAAGACTATTAACATTTGTAGACTGGCATTATGCATTTTCCCCTCAAATTCTGGAAACTTAACAAAAAATTAACAAGTGCTAAGATCTGTAACCTTTCCTTATCAATCTATCCCTAAAACCGAGCAGTAAGTTTCATTTGGCCTTGGCCATACACTCTGCCATTTCTCCCAAATTCTCTTCCACAAAGAAAAATGCAAGAGCATGTATAGTGTTATTGGTGCAGTTATCCACCACATAGTGCATAATGGTGATACCCAAACATTATTCCATTTTAACTCCCTCATTTCCCTTACAAACTAGTAATGTCCTGCAAGTCCATATACCAGTATTGATTAAGCCTACATACTAGCGTTATGTTCTTTATTAGTGGGGTGAATAGTTGGCTTGCACCTGTCATGACCTTATTGGTATTAAAAGATGGAATTGCAGAATGCTTGATCGTGCACTGATGAAGTCAGTATTTTTTTTGACACTGATTTAAATGACAACAGGAGGAAGTTTTACTTCCCCACTTGCAATACTTCTTTGACTGTGTGACTGAAAAGATATTGATGATTGCTCCAATTTATTGCAAGCTAAACTAAGATGCCCACCCTCTTTTGACGTTTCTGTCAACATCCCTGTTTCTGTTTCCTTTTGAGAAGTGTGCTGTGGATTATTCTTTTTTAATATAACATTTGAAACAGCTATGCAGGAGGAGACATGTGGTCCATGTAATCCTTCAGAATCATCATTTCCATAGGCCACTAACAGGTGCTTCAGGAAAGGGAGAAGAAACTGATACTAAACAGGCATAATAATTTGTACAGTGAGAATATTTCTTCCTAATCCTTGCTTATATTTTTTTTTTGAAGTGAGTCAGAAATAGTTAAATCATGAGTTTTTCCTGATCTCTACACATCCATTAATATTTAGCTTTTGTCCACTTTCATGTTCTCAGTGAGAGCTGTGTGAATCCTTCTGATCCTGTTTTGAACAGCTTTCAGAATCTCCTGATGGTGCACTTGACAAAGAATTCAAGCCAAACTTCATAAGCAGTTGGTTTGTTCTTAAGTGAAAAAAGGCACCCATTTAAAGACTGTATTTATACCTCCTTGGAAAGTGTCAAATTGTATGTAAAGGAATTTATAGGCTGTATCTATACATATCTATAAAATAAAACAGGTCACATCCTATTCTCTGGATCCGAGAACAAACAGCTTGCATGCATGTAGATATATTTCCTTCCCCCTAAACCAGAGTGGTCTAATGGAAATAATCTCAGATCAGTTCTACCCCCCAAGCTGTCCTATGGCATTGCTTGTTAATGCGGTATTTGGAATTGGTCATGACTAAGGCAAGTACTAGAAGTAGCAGGAACTCAGTAGTATGGACTATCACAATCCATCACACAGTCTGTCGTTATTTAGTTTATTATTAAATAAATAAAGCAGTAAAATAAACAAAGCCATAGCATCTCTTTAGGGATTTGTACCTACTAGGTCAAAATACCATGCTCACTGGTATTTTGGTCCAGTAGCCATATTTGAGATATAACGTGCACTGTTACAGATATAGTGTGCATTGTTATAGACCTGCAAGTATTGTTACAAACCACAAAGTAGCTGCAGAAGTGACTTTCAAACACACGGAATTATCTGCTCAGCTTCAGTCACTTCTGACACGTTGGATCTGACATCTGACCTAAAGCTTCCCAAGAGTTTCAAACTAACATTGGAAAAATGTAAACGTATACTCATGCTCAGAGACATACTAAACTCAGATTATTTCCAACAATTTTTTTCAAGGTTATAAAAAGTAAAAATCAGTGATTTGCATTTCGGTGTAATGACTGTTCATAATAATGGATTAACTGGAATCCACATTTAAAAAGACAGAATCCAGTGTTTGGAAAATGTCTATTCAGTTTCACCAGGGGTTTATAACTTCTGTTTTACAAAGCAGGCATACTGTTTATAGTGTTTGTTCCATAACGAAGGGCCTGAATGTTGATACTGCTAATGAAAGACTTTGTTTTAATTTTTGTGTTTAAGCAGTTGTTTTGTTCAGTGCTGAATCACCATGCAACTTAGGATAATTTAAGTCATGCATTGTGTGTTCTGTGTCTCTGCCGAGTGACAACAACAATGCTACTTCACGGGAGAGCAAATTTCGTGTTTGCAGTTCAGTGAGAAAAGGTAGCAAGGTTCCAGTTGAGCGGTAAATATTTGTATTCTATTAAAGAGTCATAGCTTCAGTGAAAGAAGATTAAGATTTTCTTAAATAAGTGCAAGAACAGGGAGTGAGCTTTTTCATAGAACCACCTTCTTTCACAAGCAACTTAGAAGCCTCATTCATTAACCACGGTGAGAAGTGACTGGAGCACTTTCTCAGTGCTATTCTGTAAAGGAGCTTAAGAGAAAGAGAGAGCATGGGCTGCTGGCTTGGCTTTCTCTGTGACAGTTCTGCATTGCAGAAGTACAGTTGAAAATATCTAGGTATTGCTATGATCACTGATCATCTGCCTGAGGAATGGTTCTTACCGAGGAAACAGTAACTACAGTGGAAATGAGCCTCCCAAACTACCTAGAGAATGCACGGGCCTTTGACATGATCCAGAAGGATAAATCATCTTCTCCAAGGAGATCCAGAACATCCTTCTGTGTTTTCTAATGTACAAAACTCATTACCTTTTCTTTTGAATTATATTCTACTGAGGTTTTGTAGAGAAATATTATCTATTTTTCTGATTTTATTGTAGACTAGTTTTTTATGTCAGTTACCAATTCATTTATAGATACAGACATTTTTGATCAAGGTTCGTAAGTTAAGACATGTTTTACTAAAAGGAAGAGGGAGGGGAAAAAACAATTGGATCAGCTTAAGTTTTTTGGTCATACAAATTATTCTTATGGATTTGCAAGAACACATTTGCATCTTCCAAAGCATTTTTCACTAGGTCAGTGTATAATGGAACTGATAGCATTTTATAGAGTTTGATTTTCAGATTTGTGATTCCTTTAATAGGTGTGAAAACCAAAATACTTTATGTTTCCCTTATGCTTACTATAAATGTAATAAAGTCTTGAACAATTAAAGAAAAAAGTAGACATGTATGGATAACATTGAAAAGTTACATGAGCTGCTGGGTGCCTGTTCCCAGAGGATGGCATTCTCTTGAAGATAAAGATAGGTGGAGAGGGATGATAATGTTCTTTGCTTCATAATACAATATGTATAATGTACATAATAGACATATACATATTTATAAACATATGCAACATATGCATATAGGCTGATTTATGTTTGCATACACATATATTAATATCTACCAATATACATGCATCTACATATATTGTAATATATAATAAAGTATTATAACTAATATATATAACAATTTATATTATAAGCTAATATATAATAAAATATATTACATATAATAGTAGTATATAACAATACATAAAATATTTTATACATATGTAACACACACACACACACACACATATATATATATATATATATATATAAAAATCTTGGAAGTCTGCAATTCATTTTTATGGTCTCTCAAAACAGTGGAGATTGTAGATGGAAATTGCAGGTAATCAAAATCTCCAGGACCTTAAGATCTGTAAGCCGTAACCTCCTTGCGAAAACCTGTTATTCCAGAGGGCGTACTTCCATGTTGTGTAAAGCCATTTCATGCTGAAGAGTGTACCGCATGTGGAAATGAACTGGGGAGCACAGGACTACAACTGTCCTCTGAAGATCAGTGGTATTTTGAGAATGTTTGTTAAGTAACATGAAAAATAAAGCTGATGACAGTGAGATATTGGAAATGCTATTTGGGGTTTTTTTAGGGATACCAAAGTTTTTAGAGGAAATTGGAAGTGCAGAGAACAAGATTGTTTCTACCTATTCGTAATTTGTTCTTTTTTTAAACTGCACTTGTAGTGACCTTGAATATACTTTCTCTGAACACACAAACCAAATTTATTCACAGAACTGAAACAAACAGTGAATTTTGAAGGTGATCTTTCTAGATGTCTAGGTAAGGTGGGATGTCGTGAAAATATGCTCCATGCTGGATGCATCCTCTAATGGCTGCAGAAGGCATCTGTCCACTTCCATGGAGAGTCACTACACTCAGCTCTAAACACTCCAACCACTACGTATACCTCCAAACTCACGGACAGTCACAGATTTGCTTAAATATACATGCTGTGAACATCTTGATTGACTTTGGCGGAACTATTCCCAATGCTTAAAGTGAGGGATGTGCACGAAATCTTGACAGGATTTGGACTGAAGACAGTAAGTTTGCATTGTGCTCTGTAGAAGACTCATGGAGGAACTAATTTGACTGATGCCAGCATCCTTTTTGCTAAAAGTATGCACCCTAATGACTGCAAAACGTGGCATGGCTATTCCAGAGATCCTGAAAATACATCAGAGGAGTGAGAACAGCAGACTTCCCATTTGCATACTGTATATATTCTGCAGTAGGTAGTTACTGATGGCTTTTTGTTGTTCTACTAGCTTTCTCAATATGTAAAATGTGGAGTATTGGTGAGCTAGAATTTCCTACTTTAATTGCACATGGATAGACTGTTTCTTTCTAGCAGTTCCAGAAGACTGTTATGGCCTGAGCTGAGTAAAATGGGTGCAGATATTTCAGTAAATGCAGAAATTTCTAGCACCATCTATTGGTAAAAATATATAAAGAATTAGAACTATTTTAAAAAAATATGCATGTACTCAAATGAGAGTCTGATTGAATAAATGAGTGCTCTTGTTTTAATTATTCTAAATACCATTAAAATATATGTAAATATATCTTTTTATAGCAGACATTTCGTCTAGGGTTTGCATCTTATTGAAGGCACCTCTGACTTTAAAAACATTCACTGTTTTTTACGAAGTCCTGGTGAGTCTCTGAAAACAGCATTCTTTCCCTTTTCTGGGAAAGGCTAACCAAGCTGAGAAATTGGGTGAAATCTTGGCTGTAACACAGATTTTAAAAAGTAATTAAATCATAGTGTTACTCTAAAGAGAGCCTGTTGGATCTGACTAATATTTATATTTTATTATTCAAATGTTTTCATTTTCTGCAACAAAGACTACAACAGAGACCAAAAATGAAAGGAGTTCACTACCTGTAGGAACTAAAGAAAGAATTTTGAGGAACAGTTGGCTTTAAGTTAAAGAGAGCTCTGTCACAATACAATTATCTAGCCCATGCATGAACAAGCTCGTGCTCTTACTATTTTCACACATTGACTCAACTGCTGCAGTAATAAATCTAAGTGAAGGACTTGACAGGCTTGACAGGTAAGACACATGTTGATCTGCTCTTGACTGGATAGTATACTGACTTCTGTGTGATCTTTGAGAAAGGTAGATACACAAAGTACAGCATATTTCAGATGAGATTTCCAGTGGGTAAGGTAGAGTTTTGGAAAAATATCTATAGACCTCTTACACTATTGTATTTCAGAACATTTCTTCAGGTACTGTTTCCTCTGGTTCATGACCTCAGAACCTTTTATTTTTAAATCGAATTTGACTGCTATACGAATTTAGTATTGTGAAAACTGAATAAAAATGACTGAGAATATGGTGGAACATCCACAGCTAGATTTTTTTCATACGCTCATATTTGACACAACAGCATATGGAGGTTATACACAAGTTAGTGTGTAGTGGTAACATTGTGCGGATTTGATGGCAGTGACTTTTTTGCTTTCTGATGTATGATCTGTCTTTACATGAACTATTTTGTGTTTCACTATTTTGGCTAGTCTAAAATTCACCCTGGTAAAGTCACTTTCAGAAAGTGCTGTTTGCCTTGTGGGATTGACAAAATAATTGGTAGGGCCTCAAGTTGAGACTAAAGATAATATTTGAGTTGTTTTTATGAAGCATTTAACTACATCTGAAATTCCGATTGAAGGTTAGGAGAGAAGTACTGCGGTTAAGTTTTTAATATATTGCCAGTTATAGTAATCACCAGGGAAGCCAAGGAAAGAAGCTATTCTGAGTCCAAGTAAAACAATGAGTAGGATGCATTCATTTCTTCACCTTGAACCTAATGTACCTCAGCAGTTTTTTTTCCTTTCCTTTTCTCAAGAAAATTATTCCAAATGCTCTAATTTAGGAAGTGTTAGGTGGAAAGTGTCAGAAGATATATACAAGGACTGCATTCCTTCATGGGAGGTTCCAAACGTACTTAAACGACATATTCAGTAAAAGAGGAAGGGAGGCTCTGGGCACTGCCTCAGTTCCTGTGCCCTTCCATGGAGGTGAAGGTGCTGCAGCAGCTTCCTCTACTGCTGCACAGAGTACAGCCTTTGGGGAACAGGTCATCTTCAGCAGTCTCTGCCTTTGCATCCTCATTCACTGCCTCCCATGTGCTAACTGCTTCTTTGGCAATGCTGTGGTGGGGATCATTGAAATGCAGGAGCTTAAAAACAATCCTAGAAAGAAAGGGATTAATTTCATCCCATCACCATTTGTAGGATGGACAGGTTTACAGAGTGACCCTGGGTCACAGGCAAAGGAAAGGTACCCTTATGACTTTTCCATTCAAATCTGTGTCTTGTGGAGTCACATGATAGTTTATTTTAAAGGCAGAAGTCTGGGAGTGTTGTAACAGGACTAAAATATTTCCAACATCTAAGAAAGATAATGGCTGAAATGTGCTCTGGTCTTTTGCATCTATCATACGTTCCATGTTTCCTCAGTGAAATAAAACATCTTCAAATGGGTTTGTTTGTGGATGAAATCCCATCTATCCTCTTCACTTCAGAAAAAAGTATGCTCCAGATTCAAGCATGTATTTTATCTGCTGAATGGCAGTTGGTCTTTGCTGGGGTGAGAACAATCACAATGGACAGAGCAAAACATGCAACAATTCCCAAGCTAGCTCTGAAAGAATTAGTACTAGAATAAGGCGAGCCTCATTAGCAAGATCTAGTCCTCTGCACAGCCAAATAGGTTGTGTGAGTAGTGGGCTAATCTGGCTAGAACATTTATTGACGCATGACTTTACATTGTATGTATCCCATCAGACAACCAGACTCTGCCACATGCCACAGCCTTGAAAGGGAAAACTAACATCAAGTCCATCTGGTGGAATTTCAGCCAGTGCAAGTGGAATGAGCAAGGAAATTCACAGTTCTTATGTGATTTCTAACTCATAAGCACTTATACTGTACATGTAATGTCCCATTTCCCGCAGGGAGCTTTGTGTCAGCTGTCATTTATTTTCCCATAAGGTCGGGAAAGGAAACCTGAATATAATAAAGCCTAGCGTATGATAGTTTATATTCATTATGGAAATATTTGTATCATGTTCCCTTGCAGAAAACATTATTTTTCATTTTTTATCACTTAGCTGGCTACAGACTTGAAGAAAGCTGTAGCTAGAGGGGGTTCTCTTTAGAAGACATTTCAAAAATCCTGAAACAAAAATAAACTGTGGAAATCAATGAGTTTTTGATCCTAAATCTCAGTAAACCTAGAAGGGGAAACTTTTTTGCAACACTGCGATCAAATGAGAATGTTTTTTTCCCTCCTGAGAAACAATATCTGCTTGTTTATCACTGGATAAGACTCAGCAGTTGGCTGTTCTCCTCAATGACTTTTTTTGCTACATCATCTTCCTCCCTCAAAAATCTGTGTGGCTGCATCATTTGCTAAAAGCCTTGCCAACTAAATAAGTGAATTTGAAAAGGTCTTTGTTGCCTCTCAATTCTTCTTGCTGTGCATAAGCCCTGCCATTGCCCTGCTCTACTTTCCATGTTGAAGGCAAAATAGTCTTTGTAACAAATCTTTTCAACCCAAACTAGCTGCTTCTTACTGCTACTGGAAGATCAAATTTTGTTTTCTTGAAATCAAAGATTCAGAGACTAGACATTTTGATTTTTGGATAGTCAACAATATAAGTAACATTTCATAAAATAAAAGAAGCTGGGACTTCCTAATCAGGTATATGCCTTCCAAAATCCAACCGTAGGCAAAATTCAGTAAGTTCCATGTAAGAAGTCACACAGAAATCCTTCACCCCAGCTTGGGTCAAGCTAAATGGTTAGGCTTAAAGTAGGAATTAATCTTTACTGGAGACACAAAGACAAAATTACATATATTGCAATCAATTTATTGTTATTATATTTTCTAATGGGAAGTCAGAATTTCTCAAAGGACATTCATGAATAATAAAGAGAACAACCTTCCAAACGACATGTGGCTGCTTAACTCATGCCCTGCTGCCCTCTGGTCTGTCATGAAAACATTGTTTGGTTTATTCTAATACGGAACAGGAAAAAAATCTCTAGTTTTTATAAGAAAAAAATTAGCATTGCACGCAATTCCACTTTTTTCCCCCTAGCTGAAAATCAGTGTAATAACTAGACATTGCCTTCCTAGCACAACAGACAAATGAAACTGGACCATTTCATGGTTGCAAAATAATTTCACAATATCTTTGCTAAATCGCTAGAAAAGATAGAATCACATCAGTTTTGTGCAGTAAGAGAAAAAAATATTAATGCAATGTATATACTAGATTAATGAGATGAGCCGTGACAGTAAGGCTTTTCAGTGCAGACTCTAAAATGGTTGAGCAAACTCTTCCATCCAAACTCCTATTTTCAAGCTTTTATCCATATGCCAAATATTGTCAAATGGAGTGAATTTCATTAGGCTGACACTGCATGCAAAAGGCAGACTATTTTGCATAAGGAAAGCTTGGAAATATTGTCTTTTATTATTTGTAAGAAGACAAATATTCCTTCACAGCGTTCACATATTTCAGTCCGTCCCTCCTCATGTGCATGCTCGTGCTCTCTCACTCTCTCTTTCTCCTTTTTTTCCTTGTTGATAGCTCAGAAATTATGTTATTTTTAACAGAACAGAAAACACGCTGTTTTCCCAGAGCAGAGGTTGTGGGTGGCTGTGTTACATACAAATAAAAAGGAAATTTAGGAATAAAGGAAGTAAAGTACCTTATTTTTCAGACTAAGAGATTGATTCTGTAGTGACTCTGCATGTGGAATATTCATTAAGAGTAAAGCAATACAGAATGCCTATACAAATGTCCACCCTGTTGGAATAAATATAGCTGGCATATAAACCTGAATGGACTGTTGATCTGGCTGTCATTTCTAGATGACCTTGGTCTTAAATCTGCTCCCTCCTGTGGCCACTGATGTGCCTGACATTTTCCATAATGACATTAGGTAAAGATCTATTGTTTCTCCAGAGCAAGTAGGCTTCATGGACAACGAGGAATAGCTCCACTGGAGGTGACTTTCAATCACAGGGTACACACCAGTTTAACAGGCTGTGATATAATTCAGCTTGTTTTGCACACCAAGTCCCTGCCAAACTGGCAGGGAGGGAAGAAGGGAATTTCCCTGACAGTCTCTCACCTTCCTTCTTCCAGTTTCTCAGGTGTTTGGTATGATGGCCCAACTGCTCTGCTGTGGGAGTCTGTCCTGGCCTAGAGCTACCATGTTTCTGCAGCACTGCTTAGAAGGATCACTGGAAAAACAAGAATGTCCAGAGGAGAAGCATAAAGAAAGGTGTCATGAAAGCTCTGGGAAATACCTTGCAAGAGAGAGTGTTTTGGACCACATCTTGATGAAAGGTCTTTTAATAACGATGCAGTTCTACTGGAATAATCCTGAGGGTAGTAAAAGGCTCTTAAATCTGTTGGGAAAGGGCATAATAAGGCACAAGTGCTTGGACAGCACTTGTTTACGGGTAGACTCTCCATGTCTCAATGTCTTCAAATCAAAATAAAACACAATTTGAAGAAGTGTGCTTTAACCAAGAGTAAGGTAATGATTCACTAGGGAGAACCTGGCTGACATCCCAGCTTGTGCACATATTCTCAGACAATAAAGTCTCTGTCTTACAGCCAGGTGTGTGCAATCCCCAAACACCAGACTGCAGCCCCTTGGGACATAAGTGCATCCAGTTCTTGCTCACCACACTGTTCACTGAGGGTGGTAGGTGCTGCCTCAGTAGGCCAGATCAGCTGATACAATGGACTGTCCTAAAGGGTTTCACTGGTTGTTTAGTCTTCTTATCATGTAAGCTGACAGAAAAAAGTGTGAGTAGTTAAAAGTAAAAATTGAATATTTAGCCAAAAGTTTATGAAAAGATTAAAAAAAAAAAAGATAAAATAACAAAGCATATTTAAAAATCAGGTTCCTCATTAGCTGCCACAATGTCTCAGTTCGCTTGGCCTTTCTCAGCTTTGGTCTGTGTAGCCCCAGGGAGCTTCTTTTGTTCCTTTCTTTAGTATAGTTGCTCTCTCTTCCTGTACTCACTCTCCACTGTGGCTGTGAGAAGCCCTTTTTGATTTGTCCAGGTTAGAATGTTAATTTTTTTTTAATCTGCCCTTCAGGAGAACTTTTTCCTTATTTTTTTACTTAGAAATCTTGTCCATGACTGACACCAATTATCATAGCTTTTCTCTCTCCTATTAACCTCTGCCAAGGGATTTGAGGTATCATACAAGAATAGAAATATAACACTGCAGTTTTTGGAAACTGAATTTCCCTTCCCTCCCCTCCAGTTTTCCTTGATTTTCATTCCCACTACAATTTTTAATTAAGGTGTTCTTTCTACCTCAGGTTAACTCCTCCTGTTTATACAATTTTTCAAAAATATGATAAGAATATATGATTCATGCATGCTAAGAATCAGTTATTGTACAAACATATTACTCATGCCGCAATGATCAACTATCTTGCAGCAATGTATATAAACTACATGGAAAAAAGAAAGCACCTCTGAGAGTGAGTTGTGGGTTGTCCGAAGTATCTTCCCACTTGCCACACAGGCTAGCAATTTCAGATTGGACTTTGTAATGTATTTATTTTATGGAAAGACAAATTAAATCATCAGATAGCCTAAAACTGTTCAAGCAACTGTCAGGATTGGCTTGTGTTGCAGAAAGCTACAGTTACTTGGTGGGACAGCACAGCTAATCTTCACGTTTGGCCCACACTATGAGGGCATGGTCAAACCTTACACTCTGTGTGCATGTGCTATCAGCCAGCTACTGTACTTCAATTCATTGATAAATGATTCAGTTCTTCTACCTCTCCCTTCTTCCTGTTTTGTATGGTTTTCTTTTTTTCATTTTTCATTTTTTATGATGTTATAACATTGTATCACAGAGCCTCCTCTCAATCCAGAATTTAGCATTGGCTTTAGAAGTTCCCCAAATTTGTCTGATGAAGTAAATCCTAGCACATCTTGCAGATCTATGCAGGTTTTTTATTGATATGACTATTTTTTTTTTATAATTGGAAGGGTTTTGTGGTCTGTAATACATTGATTTTGGATGGCCTGCATTCTTATCTCTCTGCAAATATTCCTCCTTGATTGACAGCACTGTGTCTCAGGAGACACTGGGAGCTGTACTTAAGAGTTTTCCTCCCCTGTCATCTCAAGTGTCATTTCTGAAGCATTTATCACAACACACTGTCATTGGACAAATAAAGGGGCTGCATGATAGTAGCTCAGATATACACAGCCTCTCTGCCTCAGTGACAGGTCCTGCTGTTGGCTGCTTGAGATAATGAAGAGTTCAGATCTCTCAGTAGATGCAGAGAGAAGGACACAGGACAGTACCCGAAATGGCACTGCACACGCTCAGAGGGGACAGGAGAGCTGTCAGTGTGGAGTAAATGTAGACTGCAGCAGAGACAGTCTCCGTGGGAAATGATAACATTTATTGAAAGGGCAAGAGATCTGCTTGCAGAACTTGCACACAGTTAGATGTGCACTAGTACAGTCCATGCATTATAACAATTGTGTACTTGTTCTCAAGAGAAACTGTCTGCTTCCTTTACAGGCTTTCTAAAGATTTTTATAGTATTTCTTACAGTTGCAGCTCTTTTATTTTTTTTTTAATAGTGAAATTTCCTTGTCAAAGTAACTTTGAACTTTAAAGGGAAAAATGATTTTCCGCTTCAGTATTGCTCTTGGTTTTATACGGTAGACCTTTCCTAAAAGAACGCCTAGCGAAGAGTAAAAGGGAGAGGGAGTGGTCTTTCTCTCCAAAAAACCTAAGAGAGTAAGTCAGTTTGGGAAGGTTTTCAAAGACATTGTGAGGCACAAATAATTCTCCCAAGCCTCATTCCCACAATAAAGAAAGTAAGTTAAGTCCCTGCATCTGAAGGATTTGTCTTGATTTTCACTGAAACCTAAGCTCCAAAGTCACACAGCCAGTGTTAATTTTTACAACATGTAGAAAGATTCTAAACATATCACAATGAAAATATGTGAAGACACTGTCCTATCCTAAAACAGTATATGGGCTTAATTTTCCTATGATGTGACAAACAGTGAAAACTGACAAACCAGCAATGATGGCATGAGGAAATACCTCAATCCAAGAAGACAGCACATTTAACTTAATTTGAGCATATGGTCCTCATCATGAAGTCCTGAGGTGTTACTTTTGTTTTCTACAAGCTGCATAGTCAGTTATCTCCAAGAATGGTTACTTTTCCTTCCTTTCACACAAACACATGTGTACATACACATGCAGTTTGTTCCCAGAAGAAAAGAAGAGGGTATGAAGCACTGAGAAATCTGAACTGAACAGAGCTGGTAATTAGGCGTCATTAGTTCAGTCTTTTTGCCTAATGCTGTTTTTGGCATGGTTTTGGACTAAATTCTGAAGCCAAAATAATGATGCATGGAAGTACCGCTAAACCAAAGCCTATAAAATCAGAGTGCTCTTTCCTTCCCCTTAATGTTTACAGGACACTTCTCTGCAGCTACATTAGAAATGACGGTACTGTCTGTGGTATCACCCTGTAAAAGTCTGCCATTTAGGTTAAAAATTTCAGGCTCAGTAGCACCATTTAAGGGCTCAAGTTTCAACGACAGCTAGTGGAATGTTTCTCACAGATCGCATAACTTATGTTAAACACTTTCACCTTTAATTAATAGTTTATAATTTGCTTTGAGCTTGGATGAAAAAATGCTGTAGCATGCTTTTGTATTAATCATTTCTGCAATAAGCCAAGCTAGAACAGAAACAGTTTCTGTAAGGTACTTTTTACCATTCTAGCCAGTTAATGTGTCTTTATTTCTTAGCTCTTTTGGAATCTTTTTTCGTCCTCTCCTATGTACTTTCTATTAAATGAAGAGTTTAAACTGTAGGAATAATAGAGCCCTTGTAAGCTCTGTCTGCACTCACTATTCATTATTTATCCAGTGACCAGGTACAGTGGAAAAAGGCACAAAGCTAAATGCTATTGGACTAACTTTGATGCAGACAGTTCATTGTCTGAGAAAAAGCATTTAAGCCTCAATGCTCTCAGTTCTATGATTTTCAACACTACCTCTTCCCCCTCCCCCTCCTTTCTCTTTTATTAACTGTTTTTCTCCAATATCCTTTCGACTGTGGTAACTGGCAGTCTCCAAAATCCAGTACAATGATACTATTCATCCTAGCTGTGCCATTTATAGATTCCATAGCATGCTCCATCCCTATGCTAAAGATTATTCCGCCTTGTCACTTTCCTTCTTTTGAGGCAGTGATTGCTGAAGCAAAGGCCAATATTTGGAATCTGATTAGTACATCCAAGGACTAAAAATCTGAAATCAAGAGAGCAGGAGTGGAAACTTGTGCATGTGCATGCACAGAGTGTATAATGAGGCACGCAGTGTCTCACAACACTGAAGTGGTCACGCTTCAGCAGAGAGAGTGCCAGATGCATTGTTCATTAGTACGCCCTGCCTGACCGTCCACAGAGCAGCATCAGTATCCTCTGCAGGGGTGCTGCTCTCCTGCCTTCCAGCTAGCAAAGTACCACAAGGCAGACAGGAGCAGTAGTGAGAGGACTCTGAGGAAAATATTGATACTGACAAAGTGAACTCTCTTACTGTAACTAGAACGTATATTATGAACTACTTACATCTCATTTAGATGACTGGCAAATATGAAGTATAAGAATTTTGGCATCTGTGTGATGATGATCAGGTTATACATTTGAAAGAACGAGAAAATAGCCTGATTAATCCAGAGCTAAATTTGTTGCTGTTGAGATGGAGTTAAACCGTGTTTGCATCATAAGCTTTTTTATCATGACAGCTTTATTTCCAGCACTTAACTCATTATGTCAAACCATGTCTTCTAATTCTATTTTGAGACCTGAAGAAGTAATAGTACTCTCAATGCTCTACAAAGGAATAATTTTCACCCAAAGTTTGTCGTTAGTCATGATGTTTGGCTCTACAGCTATCCTATTATAATCCAGTTGTATCACAAAGAGAACTTCTGAAATTACTCCTTTTGAAATGCAGATTTTCAGATTTAAACTCTGATGTGCTCCTTATTACTAACTCTTACAAAATAATGTGTTGAATGATTCAGGTTATAAGTTGTTCAACACTTAGACTAGTCCTTTAAATAACTCCTGCTTGACTGGAGGAACAGAAGACATCCAGAACGTACTACGAATAAAAACACTCTGAAAGGCCAACAGTTCCTGGTATTTAAAAGGAAAACATCAGCATGTGTCTCATTTGTGCTCAGCAAGCTTTCTACTTCCTTTTCCATTTTCTTTAGGTATAAATGCTATCTTGCAGCAGTGCTGTTCAGCAGACCCAGGGGAGGAAAATGTCAGTTTTCCAGACGGCAAACTGCCAGCCTGGTGAAGCCACGCTGAAAGGCACCGAGGGAATTCACTTTGCTGCAGAAGCAAAAGAACGTCACTTCCTAACACACCTCATGTGCATGCTTTCTTCACAACAGCTGATGAAGTAGCCAGAAAAGTTTCAGCAGCCCTCCTGAAATACCTGTTTGGACAGCAGCAGGTTTCTACATGGCCCCAGCAGCTGTTTAAAGATTTTGCTAATTAACAAAAAGGAAACATCCCTCTTATGAGAAACAGGCATTAAAACCTAAAACATACCTCTATCAAACTGGTTTATTTTCAGCTTAAGCTGAGGCACTTTTTGTTTCATAAAATACCACCTAGAGTTGTTAGGTCAGATGTCTATCTAATATTGCTACACACTTTTTGCCTCTAGAGAGCAAAAGCTACTGTACAAACATAAAATCTTGATTGCAAAATTACTATCGTTACTACTATATTCTAGTATGCTATCTTTATTAAGATGGCAAGTTATTAGAGTACCTGCCATTGGGGAGAGCTTGGTCTCGAAAAAAACCCACAACAATTCATCAGGTATTCTGATAAATGTTTAAAATCCTGTGATTCACCTGATCTGAGATGTTATTTCAAGTGTAGACTACAGATGTCTTGCAATTTAATGGGCTATGACATGTTGGATGACTTTCTGGTGTAAGAATAAAGTTGTTTTAGAAACATGTAAATAGTGTATTTTACTTTTAAAAAATTTAATTTGTTTTTAACAAATTGTACAAGTTGAACTCAGTACTTTCTGTGGGAAGCCCTCATGTTTCCAGGGGTCTATGTGCTGTGCCGAAGTCTGTTACCGAAGAGGTAAAAAAGTGGCCTTGTTCTGTCTGAGGAGGGTCTGTCAGAGGCTAACACACTTTCACAGGTAAAAAGTTAACAGAGATGATACAGCTGCTTCCTGCACTAGTTACCTGCCCTTCGAATTTTAAGTCGATGAAGGAGTCATGTAAACCAGCTTAAAGTTCGTTTACATCTGTTTTGCACTGTGAGAGAGTCTTGTCCAAACAAGACAGGAATCACTGAGACCTGCCTGTTGGTCTTTCCTTTCCCACAAACAGTAGATGTTAAGCATGGAGCAGATTCCAGCACTGCTGCCTTCAAGGTTATTTTGAATATATTCAGAGAAGTACAATACATTTTGACTTTTAACCAAGAGAAAGGATGGAAACAACACTTGGAGAGGCAGCATGACATGCTGAGGGGTGCAAGTGCCTGGGGCAATACAAATGACCTCCTGAGTAACTCTCTTGCCAGTTCCTATCAAATCTCTTTTCAGGTGTGCAAAGAGCCCTATAAAAGAGTTATTTTCATAGCAATAAGCAATGTTCTACATATAAACATATCACATACTATTTTATTTTAATCCATGTAATATCAGAAAGATGTGAATTTGAGCAATGCCTCTTGTGAATAGATTTTAATGGAAGTAAAATATAAAAATATGTTTATAGTAAGTAAAGAATTTTGAAAAAAATACATTTGTACACAAACTTATTAATTACTTTGAAACTAAGTTATCTGAAAAGATACAATATTCCAGCTGTAATTACACATTTGAGCTTTCGTCATGTAGTCCCTATTCAGAACAAAGTTTCATTACCCTATCACCCAGTAATGGTCATTTGGAACTTCGAAGTTCTTTTGGCATCCAGCCAACATGTCCAAAAAATACCACACTCTGATTATCTAAAGTCAACTTCAATAATGTCTCTGGTCTAATCAAGACAAAAATATCTTGTGAAGAATCCGTATCAGCCACATAGAACAGAGTTTTTAATGGTTTTGAAAAGTGGTAACATTTTGACTAAGCATACTTAAAAAGATCTATTTTTTTTCTCTTACCTCTTGAGCAAATCCTATACAGGTACAATTTCACTTCTGTTCATTTGTTCTATAGGTAATCAACTCCATTATGAAATGATGAAATGTGATATTCGTTCAGTTTTGCCATCAAGTGTTTAGTTACTGATTTGTAACATATACGTGAGCAGCTGGTCAGCCAACTCCCCACTTGAATTTGAGAAGAAAAGCTTACAGTATTTAATCAAGGAAAGAATAAAATGTGTGCTGAACTGTTGTCTGATTTGCTACTTGTTATTTTACTGCAAGGAGGCTCCGCTGTTCCAAGCTGTTTCCTGACATGCAAAGGTGATGTTTTTTTCATGAACTAAAGGAGCATTTATCTATCCTCTGCAGGCTGTTAGAGCATGCTCATCATCGTAATATCAGAAAGCTTTCAGTACTGCTTTGATCAAGGTGAGCAGCATCTACTACACATTTGTTCCCTACATCCACTGGAGAAGAAGTGTGGGCAGTTGAGTGTTTTGGTATGGATTTACAAGTATACATGAAAAACACATTGCTTGAATACCACATTTGAAAACTATTTTGCAGCTTTCTTATGGCACAATTTTAATGTCATTTGGAGACAGAATATCACAGATATGACCTTCCTCTTAGATGGAAGTAAGATAACACAGTAACAGTCAGTAGCCTGGGAAAGGTGACTAAAATGATTTATGAGAGCAGGAACACATGACCTGTTAATGAAACATGGGCAATAGCCCTGTGTCGGTGCTTGAACATCTTTGCACTATGTAAAAATCCCCATTTTATTAGAACTTAAATATAGATGGAAATAGTCTTCAGAAATTGTAAAATTTTCTTTTTCTCAAGATTTTTCAGCTAACTATAGGTAGAATTAAATCATCGCATATGAGTATTTGATATTTACTTTGCTTTTTCTTAGCTGTTTTACATTAAAAGGGCAAAAGGTCAACAAACTCTTAAAACACCAAGAATTCAGTTTATAGCTTCTTTTTCTATATTCTTCTTTGTTTTACTTATTATTATGTCTTTCATATAAGATCTTCTTTTCTCATCTAAGTTGTTATTCCCCAGAGTTGGAAAGGGCCCAGTTCGCAGGTGAATGCTCTCCCAGCTGCTCAGAGTATTCTATTCTCTGCAGTAATCACTGAAAGGATAATAAAATCTGAGACAGAGTTCAATGGCTCTCAAGAGTGTTTTGTTCCTCAGTGTTTGTAAAACCCTAGAAAACTGAACTTTCTCATTGGAATGTAGGTTAAAATGTCAAACACAACTTTCCAAATTATTGCCAGAATTACAGGAATGTGCTGCACTCTAGGATCGTAACCCCGGATTCAAAATGCAGGCAAAGTTAGTCCTCAACACTTTTCAGAGTTTCTAGAAAGGTCTGCCAAATCCAGCACGACTAATGTTTCACGTAAGATTTGGCTGCAAATCCCCCTGCTAACAGTTTTCCTGGGACTTCTAACAGATATTCCCTGCCAAATGCAGTTATGTAATATTTGAAGCCTTGCCTAAGCCTTTGCGTACTGTGTGAGCAAGGAGTAGTTGGGGCTGTGCTGTGTCCTTGGGCTTTGCCTGCCATCTTCAAGTCCTGCCAAGGGAAGGATCCGGGGGAAGGAGGGAACTCCTTTACACACATTTCTCTGCTTCCTTCTTTCCAGTGAGCATCACACCCTTTCACACAACCAAAAGGGATGACTTGGGTAACCAGTCCCATCTTCTCGCAAGTTGTCGTCCCAATTAGGTAAGTAAAAACTAAGTCTCAGGAATAAACAGAGCCTGGATTTTGTCCCCTCATTCTGTCAAACACCAGCTACTTAAATGAGCCAGCACTGAGGGAGAAGAAGTCTCCTCTGGCTGGTGATGGATATTTCCTTTTTTTGGTTTTGGCTCTGACTCTGCCTCACGTTGCAGAATGAGACACCTCTGGGAGATGAAAATTCTCTTTCTGCTAATTCTCATTCCTCTTGGTCCCAAAGGTGGGAACTTGGAAGGCTTCTCTCGGCCTCCTTGCAGTTAGGAGCACCTTTTACACACACAGCATGGGGGTACAAGGCTGCAGCGTTCCTCTCCTGAACATCAGTTGTACTCACAGGCATACACATGCGTGTATGCACACAAACACCCCACACCTCCACACTATATAAAATCACATTCACAAGAACACAGTATATAAAAAATTACAACTTTTTCATTTTACTTCTGTCTTCTTTAGACAGGCTAAATTCTGACTTTAGTGGGATCTGCTGACATTATTTTTATATCCAGCCTGTTCTTCTATGACTGGGAATTTTGAGCTTTCATTTCTTAAATTTGTGTGCTGCTTTTTCTCAGTAGGGTGATTGATAGCTATTTCTTTTCTAGCTGCCTTTTAGTGCATAAATGCAGGACAGAGAATCTTTCACTTTATCCTGTGGTATGACTGTAGATGTTGTGCATGTATAATAACCCAACCCTCCCTTTCTACCAGCAGCCCCTCCTGCCCCGTCCCCACCTTACACACTGAATTTCTTCACAGCAGCTGTTCTTGATAACACTTAAAAAATGATTGTATCTGTTGTCAATTTGGGCAAATTATTAACATCAAAGCTAGCAGAAGGCTCTGTGGTATTAAATTTCAGGATTTCCACTAGCAAAGAAGGAGAAGCTGGTGGAGAGAAGAGAGGGGGAAGGAAATAGGTGGAGTAGGATTGGTTGGGGGGAGTTATAAGTGTATAAAAAGAAAATTAATTGTTCAGAAAATTACTTCAAATTTTAGCTTGTGTTAGAGATGCTTTTCTGTTTTCTGTCATGTTTCCAATATGCAGGTTATCATTACAGCGAGGAGCACGGAGAGTGGAAAGACCCACAGCCTAGCCTGTGCAGAGGTACAGAGGGGTTAGGACAATTAACACCTTTTCAATCTCTTTTCTTAACTTGTGTTGTAGTAATGACAGTGAGTTAATACAGTCGCCTCTTGGTTAACAACAGCTTGCTGTTATTATGGGTTATTCAGCAAGGAGTTTCTGACTGGTTTCATAAAACAAGAATTTATTGAATTCTAAGAGATTAATGATAAAGAAAAATTGGGATATGTCTAAATTAAATTAAAAATTATTACTTGTACAAAATTTAGATTGTGGCTGGCTGTACCACCAAATTTGCAGTTAACACTGTCAGAAATTAAAGGTATGTGACTGATAAAGATGGATGTCTCACTTTCTTGGTTCCAACCTGTGCCGTTTAAAATAAATATTATAATAATTGATCTCTGTGAATGATGTGCATGTGCTAAATGACACTTGATGTATGACACCAACTTCCTGCTTCTGGCACTGATGGATGAGCTTAGTCTTCCTATAATGAAAAGATGGTCAAACTTTCAATTACACATATCGCACCTACACAGACAAAGCATGATGAAAATAAATTCGATACTATTCAGCTACTGCCAACCTAACATTAACACAGACCAAAAAAAAGATTTAATCGAAACTCTGTGAGAGTGAAATGGGTACTGTTTTATATTAACTCCTGAATGTATGACTCTGTGGCATTAAATGTGAAATGAACACTTTTTATTTCAGAGCATTTGCTACTGTGGTGATTCAACCCCAGAGAGAAACTAAGCACCAGACAACTGCTTGCTCACTCACCCCTGTTGGGATGAGTGAGAGAATCAGAAGGGCAAAAGCTAGAAAACTTGTAGATTGAGATAATGGTAGTTTAATAGGTAAAGCAAACACCGCTCACACAAGCAAAGCAAAGCAAGGAATTCATTCATCACTTCCCATCGGCAGGCAGGTGTTCAGCCATCTCTACGAAAGCACAGCTCCATTGTGTGTAACTGTTACTTGGGAAGACAAACGCCATCACTCCAAACGTCTCCGCCTTCCTTCTTTTCCCCCCTGCTTTCTATGCTGAGCAAGACGTCATATGGTATGGGGTACCCCTCTGGTCAGTTGGGGTCAGCTGTCCTGGCTGTGTCCCCTCCCAACTCCGTGTGCATCCTCAGCCCACTCGCTGGTAGGGTGGTGTGAGAGGCAGAAAAGACCTTGGCTCTGTGTAAGCACTGCTCAGCAATAACAAAAACATCTCTGTACTATCAACACTGTTTTCAGCACATATCCAGAGCATAGCCTCATACGAGCTACTATGAAGAAAAGGAACTCTATTCCAGCCAAATCCAGCACAGTTACATTACTGCCTCTGGGATCAATTGCACCATAAGTGGGATTCAAGCAGAGTCATAAAATACCCTGGGGAAACCCATAGAAAAAAGAAATCCTGCAGCAAGAAAGAAGAATTCCTTGCTTCCTCACACACACTTTGAGAAATAGCAAAATAATATCTACAGTACATTACTATGTGGTAGAGGGACACACTACTAGTCAGGGATTCAACTTTTTTAATCACCACAGGTTACATGTTATTCATACATTTTCAAGGTAATCTTAGAAGACTATGCCGTGTTTGTAACAGTGGAAATTTTTACTGGAAAAATGGAATTTATTGATGATCTTTCTATAGGTCTATCTCTCTCTTTCCCTTCAGTAAGTGCTGCAAAACAGGAAATTCAAGGAGCACAACTGAGAAGTACAATTGAGTAAGAGTTTTTCCCAAAGTAATAACTTCTGAAATCAGCTTCTGCAGGATATTTCATGAGTATTCCAGGTATTATCTGTTTGTATCTGATGTAATTGTGGCTACTTCATAATCTTTATAAATGTCTAATTCTTTTGAAGATTTTTACAGTTGTTGGACTGGGTTTGCATGGCAGGATTTGGTAGCAGGGGGTGTTACAGAGGTGGCTTCTGTGAGAAGATGCTAGAAGCTTCCTCTACGTCCAGTAAATCCAGTGCCAACCAGCTCCAAGACAGACCTGCCACTGGCCAAGGCCAAGCCCATCAGTGATGGTGGTAGCTCTTCTGTGATACCATACTTAAGAAGGAAAAAAAGGGTGCGTAAGGGCATTTTCCAGCAGGAGAGAGGAGTGCATACTCTGCAGACACGAAGGGCAGTGGAGAATGAGGGGGAGGAAGTGATCCAGGCGCCAGAGTAGAGGTTCCCCTGCAGCTGGTGGTGAAGGCTATGGTGAGGTAGGCTGTCTCCCTGCAGCCCATGGAGGACCCCACACCGGAGCAGGTTTGGATGCCCAAAGAAGGCTGTGACTCCGTGGGGAGCTTGCACTGGAACAGGATTCTGGTAGGACCTGTGGACCAGTGGACCCATGGAGAGAGGAGCCCATTCTAGAGCAAGTTTGCTGGCAGGACTTGTGACCCCATGGCAGATCCACTCTGGAGCAGTCTGCTCCTGAAAGGCTGCACCTGGTAGAAAGGACAAATGCTGAAGCAGTTTGTGAAGAACTGCAGCCCCTAGGAAGGACTCACATTGGAGAAGTTCATGGAGCACTGTCTTCCATGAGTGGGACTTCATGCTGGAGCAGGGGAGGAGTGTGAGGAGTCCTACCCTTGAGGAGGAAGGAGTGGCAGAGACAACATGTGATGAACTGACCGCAACCACTGTTCTCTGTCCCCTAGCACCACTTGTGTGGAGCAGGTAGAGAAAACTGGGAGTGAAATTGAGCCCGGGAAGAAGGGAGGGGTGGGAGAAAGTTGTTTAAAGATTTAGTTGGGGTTTTTTTCTCATTACCTTACTCTGATTTGATTAGCAATAAATTAAATGAATTTCCCCAAGTCGAGTCTGTTTTGCTTGTGACGGTAATTGGTGAGTGAGCTCTCGCTGTCCTTATCTTGACCCATGAGCCTTTCATCATATTTTTTCTCCCCTGTCCCACTGAGGGGAGTGACGGAACAGCTTTGGTGGGCACCTGGCGTCCAGCCAGGCTAAACCATGACAGTTGTTCAATTTAATTTGTGATATGGAAAATTTATTTTATTTTGCCAATCTCATATAGACATGAAGATAGACTTTCATATCAATCATAAAGTGCTATAACCACGTATCTAAATTTTCATTGCAGTCTGTTGAAATGAGGTTGACTGAGTCTTGAGAGCTATTCTACTGAAAAATAAAGGCAAACATAAAATGCAGGTATTTTAGAGTCCATTGCCTGTACTACAAAAGGAGAAATTTCATTTGCCCACACATGGCTGGTTAGTGCCATCTTAGATGACAGCAGAGGTTGCTATGGTACTCAATACCCCAGATGATCTCCTATTACACAAATGGATAAGTTCAGTCTCACTATCTTAAACTGAGTTGAATCCTCCCCTGCCCTCAGCTCACAGACATGTCCATCCCAATTGAATAACCACTTCTTCATTTTAATTTGAAATTTTCATTGCTTTAAAATGTACATCACAGAGAATGACAAGCAGATGAGGAAAACAACATCCCTCTTTATAATTAATTCTAAATTGATGGGCTTTCACTACATCTCATCTTTTCCACAACCTCTTTAAATTTCACGTAGCAATATTTTCAAATCCTCCTGATGGACAAGTGTTGCTTTGCTGCTATTTATCTGCAATGCTGCTTTCAGATCTTCCTTCTGTGCCCTTGTTGAGATAGGGCTCCAGTAATTAATAGTTTAGAGAGAGAGCTTACAATTGATTTTGAAATAAGATTACATTAATACCATTTATTTCCTGTCCTTTTCCTGACACAGCTGTAGACCATTACCTGTAGTCCTTTTCCAGATCCAACTGTGTATGCTACCTGTAGGTGTTGATACTTCCAGCTGCTTACCACAGCTTATCAGCTGATGAAGGTAACTTGTGCTAACTCCTATCTCCTGATGTATTTTAAAGAGGACTCTCTCCAAGCCTGTCACAGAGCTGGGCAAGAATTAGTATCTACCAGAAGGGTGGTAGGAAGAAACTGAGGGTCAGTAACCATATTGCATGCCACTGTTATTCAGAAATAAATCTGTTTGTGGTGTGTCACTTTTATCATTAGTTCTTGTTGAGCAGATGTTTTAGTCAAGATGCCCACAAGAATTTCCCCTGATCAGCAAAGATTAGTAATAAACTCAGTAATTTAATGGATATGAGGAATAAGAAGGGTGAAGAAGTTGTTTTCTAAGATTGGTTTCCTTTCCACCCTCTTTAGTACATGAAATGGAAAGTGGATACATTCTGTTTGAAGATTTAAAACACTGCCCTGGTCTGTATAACGTAGCAATATCTCTTCTCAGACTTTCCTTTCTCTATACTGAGTTCCTAACAGGGCTCAAAGAAATTAATAAGACCCCTACGGACTTTTACTGAAGTTTCTGTTTACATATGTCAAGCCAAGGCCTCTTTTCCAATCTATTAATAGTAATAATTTGTTATATTTCATTTAACAACATGAATCAAAGAGTCAGTTCGTTTGTAATTGATGCAAAATACCTCTACTATTTTTTACGACTATTAAATCATGCAAGGCTAATTTCTGCATTCAGTTACAGTCATAGTAGTAAAAAAACTGGATAGTGCTCAGAAATCACATTTGCTTCCTAGCATGTCATAAGAATTCTTCATGCATGGAGAAGTTATGGAGTTTATTTTCTGATGTTAATCACCAGACCCTAGACCTGACTGCCCTTTAGAACAAGTGCATCATTTCAGTCAGACTGGTCTTCAAAATGACTAATAATTTAGTTCTAGAAAGCATGAGGATGAGTTTGACTTAGAATTGAGTAGGTCTTTTTCTCAAGAACTGTTCCTTTCTGCTTAATTTCATATATTTTACATTTTCAATGTCCTGCCAATATTGTATTTTAAAGAATTTGTTGGTGCCTGCATTTCTGAAAAGATAAAATTTCATGTGAGTAAAAATGTAACATTTATTTAGAATATCTACACCTTGGGAACATTGTGTGATACATCAAATATTTTGTTCAGCCACATAAAGGCTATACAATACATACATTTGTGTTATATTTAGTAAAACTGTACTTAGAATAACTGGTAAACAATCTCAATCTGATTATTATTTTCAGAATATTTACCGAAACAAAATATTTGGTTACAAATATATTTAACACAATTTCAATTAATGTTTTTGAAACAGACAAATTTTTATCTTGGTAGTAAGGAATGAAAATGTAACACTGCAGCAGATGTTAATATCCACAATAGAAGATCAGATTAGAAAAGGTTAGAGCTAATGTCCATGGAAGTGAAATTCAGATCAGATCCTGCATTTAAAAATACAAGTAAATACCTATAACAATCTATTTTTACAAAGAATGTGAAATCTATCTTATGGAATCAATAATTTCATGGTATCAGACAAATTTATGGTATATGATATTTCCATAAAAATTTGAACCTCTGTGATGCAAAGGAAATGTAATGTATTCCGGAAAAGAACCTACTGAAATTATTTGAGACTTTCACAAAGGGTAATATCTAAAAGCAATCTGCTCGACAGTGATACAACTCTCAGAATGAACTGAAGGGGACATAGAATTACTCACGCTAAGCAATTATTTATCATTCCAAGAATATTTTAGCCAAGATAAAATCCAATACACATGTACATTTGACCTTCTAATACGCGAAAACATTCCTCGATAGTGTTGCATTTCAATCTGTTCTTATAACCACAGTACAGCAGTAAAGAGTAGCTCTCTGTTTGGCACTCACACTGAGGATGAAGATGCTGAATATTAGAAAACATTTGATGACAAAGTGTTTATACACATTGTACAAGAAGATGAAAAAAACTTGGAGGTTTGGTGGTGTATTTCTGTAACTACAGGCCCTGATAATAGCAAGATGCTTTACTCTTAATCCACACAGGATTTTGGTGGGCATTAATTGAAGTGGCAATATACAGGAAACCAAGAACATAGTCCTTCTGCGATAAAGAATGAATAAAACCCAAAAGAGAAACCAACAACAAAGAGGCCCAGCATAAGCCTCGTTTCTAAATCTAATAATAATGGGATCTGTCAAAAAATCACAGTCTCTGAAGCCATAAAAGTTTCCTACATGTGGATTGACACGTAGAACAACAGAGTTATTCAGAGAAAAAAGAGAATGCAGGTGAATGAATTAGTGCCTACCATGTGGTGAGCCTTTCTATAGAGGGGCTGACTGTCTTTCCCTGTGCAGGTGTGCAGGGGACATATGTAGCCAGCCTCTTTAAGCGTTAGAGAGTGCTAGACATTGTGCCATGAAAGAAGCTGTCAGAAGTCGAAAAGTAACTTCTAAGAGTAGATATCTTCTACTTACTCAGTTTTGTCAAATGATATTCTGTTATTAGATACTTGTTTGAGATGGGGAAGTGCTGTTTTCACAATTTTAGGGTCAAAGACCTGAAATATCAGAGTTCTGTCTGAAAAATACAAGCTTAAATGGCTTCAATGCAAAGTCTTGCCAAGGAATTTGAAATCAAGCCATTTTATAATCAGCCCTAAAAGTAGCTTCTGCTGCAGGAAGGTACTAGATACAGCCACTGATTTTAGGACAATCATAGCATATCATAACATGCCATACCATACCATATTATTTCTCAATTTCTAAGCTTTCTTCCTTGCAATCACTTGGTTTACCCTCAGTCTGAAATATAAAGTGAAAGAATTATGAAGTTTTGGTTCTTTTTTTTTCACTGCAAGTCAGCGGAGTGAGAACATTTTTGTTTCTAGGGAGATGGTAGTAAACAATATCATAAGCTCAGGAAATGGGTGTTCTTACCATATTAGAAATATAAATATATATGTAATCTACTTTAAATAAACAAAGCTCAAATGATTTGAAATATTTGTTGTCTATCTTTTCTAAGAATTTAGCTGAAATTTCAACTTTTGTTTACTAACATTCTCAAATATTTTCCCCTGAAATTGTCAGAGGACCTAACAGCAACTCAAAAACTCCAACAGCAACAGCAACAACAAAAATTTTCCAACATTATTCTTGCCAGTCATTTTCTTCAGGAAATGAAATTAATATTAATAATCTGGACTTTGTTGTCTTTTAAAATGATATTAAATAACAAATAATACTTTGATTTAAAAATAATAAATCATAGCTACAAAAACAAAATTTTATACCCAGGCAAATAAAACAAACAGAACAAAGGGTTTCTCAAAAATTATAAATGAGTTAGTTAATAATTTGCCTATCTAAATGAATACCAAAAGGGAAGAGTTAAAGAGACTAACGTGGAAAGTTCCTCTGGTAAGAAACAAATACTGGAATTCAACTCTAGAAATTATTCAGTGTAGTATGGAAACATTCCATCTTGTTTACTTCTTGTATTTTATGTAAAGTCTTATTTTTGGACATGAAAAAAAATAGGACTTAATTTATGCAAGACAACCAGGGACCAGTTCTGATCTTCTGTTACTCAGATGTATTGAACAAAAGGATTTCTTTCCTTGCTTTCTTCCTTCCTCCCTCTCCACCCTCACCCCTCGAAAAAAAGAAAAGAAAACCCAAACGCCACAACACTGCATCAGTAGAGGGACAGGTCAAATCTTCCTCTTATTTGAGGACAGAGGGAATTTTACATTTACAGAAAGGTGAAGAGGGTTACTTTCTGATAGCAATTCTCCTTTGTCATTTGGAGGGGAGCTTTGAAAGAACTGCAATCCACTGAGGAGAAGGTCATAAGATCAAAACAGCATGCAATAGAAAATATACAGTATAAGATGGTTGGTCTCATGGGGCACATACTACCCTCCTACCAGTTGCTTATTTAGTAAGAGAGGACTCTACTGGGATTTGCCAAATCAGTGAGATGAACTGCTGACACCTGCGAGCCATAGTATGCAGAAACTCAGTCTGTTGTGATTTACCTGGTCATCATAAATCTTATAGACACAGAAAGTTAAAAATATCTGGGATTTAAAAAGCTTGAGTTATACAGGGCATCCTTACTACTTAGATGTAATCCTCTGCCATGGGAGCAATATGTCCCAAGACCTAACTCATTCAGCCACAAATGCAAGCCCTGATCACCTCCTTCTTTTCAGTACTGCCAGTGTTGTTGGCAGTGTTATCTATTTTGATCTCATAGCTATTTTTTTTCTTCAAAGATAGATAAATAACCATGATCTCTGACTTATAAACTGTAGCTTTCGAGAAGCATGGATCTCACATACCCACTCTACTACAATTTCTTAAGCAGCAAATTACGAGCTTAAATGAGCTATACAGTCCATGGTGAATTTCCTAGAAAATTCTGTCATACGATCAGTGTATACATTTCTAAACCTCCGCTTTTTGCAAAAGGGTTTCAGAGGCAGGTTCTCCTGTACCAAAAGAGTCTGGACTGTCTTGGTTGACAATGTAATAACATAGAATGGAAAAAACCAGGACATTTGCAGAGATCCATCACTCAGAAGGTTTTATAGCTTTTGATACACTGACACTGAATTAAAATGCAGGGTAATCCTTTAAAAATGACAGAATATCTCACTGCCAGGAAAGAATGGCTCAATGAATATGAGAAGTCTAAGGTGGCAACAGCCTCCTTACTGACTGCATGCTACCAGGTGGAAAACGCGACTTTAAAAACAGAAAGGATCAACATATTTACAGAAATTTTATTCTGTCCAAAAATATATTTGGTGTAAGATTACAATCAATTTCTGGTTTGTGCAAAATGAGGTTAAGACATTTACAGCCTTAAATAAGAGATGGAATCTGCAATTGTACAGAGAAAAAGAAATCTTTCTTGCTCATTCTCTCTGGGATTACATATTACATATCAAACATATATATAAGTGGATGAAACAGTGAGAGAAAGCTTGTGCAAAAGTATTTAGACCATTTAAGTGTTTGCTACAACTAAAACGAAGAATATGGAGAAGATGTTGCTGGAGCAACTATGTAAAAGGCATTCAACACTTGCGGTAGGTTGTAGCCATCTCTCTAATGTGGAGTCATGACATAGGCCCAGTTAGTAGCCAGACTGCATCATGTGATGTGATACAGGAGCTGCAACCATAATTCCAGTATATAATCTTTATAAGGGACAACAAAAAGAAACTAGGGTTGTTGTTTAAGCCCTATCACTAGTGTGCAGCTTGTTTTTCAGATCCTTTCCTACTTCGATGGTGTCAGTTTGAACTCTGCCTCATCTTTGTTTGATGTGCTGAATGTTTAATAAACCCAGTTACTAACCCACCTATTAGTTTCGGGACATTTTCATGAAAGATATCACCAGAGTATATAGTAGTTCTGCGTATTCTGAAATATGGAATTTCATCAACTTAGGTGTCTCCTGTTTTCTACTTGTGTCTTTTATTTCTATGTGACCGTGCTACTGATTGATTTCTTCTTCATTACTGGTCACAATTATGAAGCTACTTGTAGAAATATTTAGTAATGTCTGTATGCTTTGCAGTTTGCTCTAGAAAAGCTTGGTGAAATCTGGGATGAATTGTCATGAACATTTGTTTCATAGCAGCCAATAATAACCATGATATAATTATCTAGATGTCAGATATTGAGCATACCATAGTGTTGGCAATAGAAGATGAAGCTGGGCATTATAGGCTTAGAAAATAAATAGATATTAGATAAGTCATACATTTTTACAGTAACTCAGAGGACAAGAAAATTCCCTTGCCATGGTTATTCATAGGTTTAGTTCAGAAAGAAGGAAAGCAGTGAGGTTTCTAAATTCTTGATCATTGCTTTGCTAATCCCAGATCATAGCCATATTGAAAAAAATTTACTCCTTTCTAATCTGTCTCTGGGAATGCTTGATGTTAACCCCAGGGCAAATTGCATCCATCCAAGCTTGCCATTTGCTGAGAAATACAAAAGAATATGTGATCTCCCACAGACTTGTGTATTTTTGAGGTGGCTAAGAAGATATGAGAATTCTTTGAAAGTTTTGTTGAGATTCTGGCACTTGTAAGTATGTTCTGGGTCTATGGGACACTGATAGAGTTTCTCTTCTTCATGCCTGTTTTCACATGTCTTCTAGTACCTTCAATTATCTTTACAACACATTCTCCTTGTTCCAATTTTATTGAAAATGGGAGAACAGACACATGACAAATGCATAGACAGTAATAATAATATATACTCTTTATCCATAAGAAATTAGGCTAAAGCAAAATGATTAGAAATAATGGAGAATACTTGGCAGAGACAGTGCATGGAGACTGAATGGAATTAACACGCCTCTGAGTAGAAGGAAATTTGTACTCCCCACACATATTTGTCTTTTTATAGCTATGCCATCAGTTTAGTCTGTACATCTGGATATATCTTTCAGATGTTCAACATCATTATAAGTTTCTCTTTAAAAGAAGACTTGATCTTCCTGTTGCATTATCTTTCCAGTAATAGAATTAGAATTAAAGGAGCAGCCTTCATTTTTCCCAGCTGTCTTTTGCAGACTTTATCCCTACAATGTATTCTCCTATTCTCCTAATTCTATTTGCAAAGAACTTGAGTGATAAAACCTCCATAATTTCCTTGGAGAAAGCATCACATGATTGCATTCTAAAAAACACAATCTGGGACACTTTTTCACCCCTGTTCTGATATAAAAAAGTCCTTCAGGAATTTAACAAAGCTAAAAGTGACCATTGTATTTAGGAATAATTCTGAACCTCTTTTTTATGAGGTAATGAGACCCTTTCTGTACAGTTTGTAACACAACAGCAATGAAGAGGCCTGATTTCTGTCTCTGCATTAGAATCAGTTACCTTACTTAAATAATCTATCATATTTATATAAGAAATAAAAAATAAATTTTTGATTAGTAGTTATAATTTTTTCCCCATGATAAATGTTTTCTCAAAAAAAAGATAAACTCTCAGGCAAAGCAATGTTTGTTCTTGAATGTCATGCACTTGGAACAAAACACAGCAATTATTTTAACTGTCTATTGGCGCTTGACTGGGAAGCAACAACTCTGAAATACTCCCACAGTGAAGACCCTCAGTGCTTATGACCCAAGGATTTCCAGGAAGCTAAGAAATCCTGAAAACGCTTCTTCCAAAACAAAACCCCTGGAAGCCCTGGGAATCTTCCTTTCCCTGAGTCATCAGGGATTGAAAACATGGGTTTGAAGTTCTGGGTTTCTTAGACCACAGACCCCTAGAGTTGTATCACAGCTCTATTCACTGATGAAGAACAAGACACTTGAAAGATTTGTGACCTTTGACTAATGATTGCAATCTCATTTCAACATTTTCCAAATGAAAGCTTCATTTAAACAATTAATTTGAGGTTTAGGTTTAAACTTTTTTTTAAAAAACAAACAAAACTTTTTTAATTATTTTTTTTTAAAAGCCATTTTGAAAAAAAGATTAATTTCTTGGGAAATAAAAACTATACCTTCTGATCAGTTCTCGTAGATTCCATGAAGTAGAACAAATATAGAAATACTAGAAATCAATGACAGACTTGCCTCCAATTTTGAGACTGAAAATTGGAAAAAGTTGAAATAAACTGACTTCAGATACCTCCATAGTTCATAGGTCCCAGAGGAAAAATACTGATGTACTAATAATATTTTCTTTGCTTTTGAAAGCAGGAAATATTAGAAAATCGCGGGAAGGCCTTTGCATGTAATGTTTCCTGTTTGTTTTTTCAAAGTCGAGTAGTTTAAAGGATGACATTTAAGAAAAGGCGATAGACATCTTGAGGTGTTTGAAACTTATTCTTCACAATTACAGATTTAATTTCATGAGGATATCATGATCTGCACAGTCTACCACCCATTTCTTTAATAGATTGTTTTCCCCTTAGTGCAGCTAAGTATTTGGTTTTTCAGTTTATTCATCTAAGCCTCTTGTGTTAACCACGTCACCCACTCCCCTCTGAACGTGACTGTGTCTCCTTGACCTTGCCAGCAGCCATTGCTGCCTGGAGATCCATCCAAAAGATGCCATCCCTCTCAGCAAAGCTACAGCCAAGCACTTCTTTGAGCTGTGTGACAGAAAGTTTTTAGCTCCAGAAATGTCTGGTAGGGGCATTATAGCCTTTAATATAAAAGCATGCAAGCTTGAAAGGAGTCCTTTTGTACGTCCTTGGCAAATATTTGCAGAATATGGTATCACTTCTTTTGTACACTATTCCCAACAGTGCCATGAGAGAAGTTTTATCTGTTGATTGAACTTAAACAAGCTTATTACAAATCTTGTAATGTAGGGTCTAGCAAAACAAACACAGTTTTCCCTATAACGCATCACTAAACAATTAATTAAAAGACAAATATCATCTTTAGCTATGAATCCATACTGATCCCTGCAATATTGCTCAAAGTAAGACTTCATTTCAGGTCTCTGCAGATTCTCAAGGCCTCTGAAACACACACCTACATACTCAATATGAATTTCAAATAATACTGATTTTGGGCAGGTAGAGGAGTGGCACTACCACTCTTAGGTGAGATTTTTAGGGGAACTGACAGTGCAGAACTGAGTGTTCACTCCAAACAACTACTACACAACATAAACCAGGAACAGTCAGAGTTTATTTTAGGTACCTTTTGCTTACACGTTAGTGTGCTTGTTGCATTGGCAGATTGATTCTGTTGTTCTTTTGAATCTCAAACTGTTAGGTTCTGCAGGCTCCCTGAACTAGTGTAATACCTTTGAAATAATAGAATGATTTAGTCTCACCATTTTTGTCTATTTTTAGTGGAGACCTTAAATTTCAAAAGGTCTTTCTTAAGAGAACTACAGAGCTGACCTAACCAGATTATGACAACAAGAGACTTAATTCAGGAATAACTGAAAGGTTTGACCTAGACAGGTGTGGTACTGAGAGTCTTTCCATCTTCTTCTTTAATTCCCAGAAGAATTCGTATGTTATTTGCAAGATAATGTGAGCAACCAAAATTAAGTTAAAGAATAGTTTATACACTTAAAGTGAAAGTTTGATATTTTAATATAGCTAAAACTAGTCTATGTTTGAATAACAATCAAGAACTCAGCTCTGAGGCAAGCTTACTACTGAACTTGGGAACATCCGGAACTTCCAGGATGTAATGTTCTGCAGGTTTACAGTGAAATCAGAAATGATTCAGTAGCCAGCCAGCAAAGTCAAGAACAACAGTAACTCTAAACTTTTTTCAGAAAATAAATCTTCTCATACACTGTCATCCCCCCCCAATATCAAATGATATATTCCTGATTCAATTTAAAGACTATTAACTTTCAAAAAGCCCCTGGAAGTAATTTGTAACTGCATATCATATTTTCAGCTATCCCTTCTGTGGTGACAAACTAATCCTAACTCTGACCAAGCAAGAAATAACATGATTATTATGTTGAAATATGTTCAGTGATGACGTAAAGCTAAAAAGAATGTGGAGCTTAAATTTCCCGTTTAAAGTAACTACTTGCTAAATTCAGAAACAGCTATGCTGATGGCCAAAGGTCTTTTAATATGTTCCAAAAGCTTGTTGGAAAGAATTATTTAAAAGGCTCTAACTGTATCAAATTGTGCTGAGGTGGTTTTATCTTGTTGTGGTAACTTCCTCTTAAAGGCAAAAAGTCAGAGAACTCCCAAATGTGTCAGGAGACTCAGGAAACCTGCACTACCTGTCTGTAAGTTTCTGCTGGAGGATCCTCATAGCCAAATGTCAGGTTCAGACTGGACTGAGAGAACTTTAAATACTTATTTTGTGAGAATGGCCTGCAGAAAAAATTAGTGAAAGTTTCTCTGAGAGAAAAATTCAGGATCAGTGAGCCTTGCTGTGGATTTCCCCTGTGCACCTTCCTAGGCAATTTGGTGGTAAAGTATCTATGATCTGATAACTGCTTCCCACAGATCAGCACAAGGATGATCATGATGCTCTGCTCCCTGCTCCAGAGCTCCTCTATTCTCACACATGATGAGTCTCGTCAGAAAGTCCTCAACACACTGGGAAGTCACTTAGTGAGCCAGCCATGATACGTAGCATGCCTGTTTGCATTCATGGAAGACTTTCATTGTGGGAAGATTATGTACATATCCAGAGAGAGAACGAGAGCTGACCACCCCTTCAAACAGCAGCATTACATGGCTTTGTCTTTCAGACACAACAAAATGTCTCTGCCTCCACTGCTTTCTGACTGAGCAGACACCAATACCTAAGCAACTATCCACATCAGAGCTCGGGTCAATGCTCTACAAGCTCAGCACATCTGAGATAGCATAAAAAGCATTGCTCACCAGCACATTGTGAATGACAGGTAGATATTCTGGAGCTCGGGAAAGGTCAAAGCCAGCCCTATAGGAGTCTGTAACCTCAGTTTTGGGAAAATGTCATCGTTTGGCACCGTCAGTGTAGATTCCTCAGAGTGTGCTGTCTGCTGAAATCTTAAATTGTCTCCAACTCAATTCAAATCTCAATTTTAAAAACCATATAAATTGACTAATCTTTGATGATCTTCCACACGGATGACAAACACTTACACCTGATCCCAAATCACCTTCAAATCTTGTTTTCACAAAGCCTTGAGGGGACATGAAAGTATCTATGCTTTAAGATAGGCAGAAGACTGAATTAACATCGTTTATGCCTCTCTTGAAGTAACTACAGCATTTAAACAAAATTTTCATCAAATAGGGAAAACTGCTCTGATCTTGTGGCAGACAAAGCATGAAGGATGTTAACCCAAAAATGAAATATTTGCAAACCTATGAGCAACTGAAAATAAGCCCTTCCCTTATAAAATATCTGGCAGCTCTAATAAGTGGTAATGTTGTCAGCCCTACCTGCAGTAATGTATGTTATACGCAAGTACAAAAGGTAGATTTACATACCCCAGTGAAACAAGGAGGTGTTTTAATACTTCCCATTACCATGACAAATTGTTTTCTCAAAAGTGTCTTTGCATTACAGAAAGTAGTAGGAGACAATTTAAAGATTACTGTAATAGTACCCACTGTAGTCTTACTTACTGGCACCATACAATAGATTATACATTAGTAAAACCTACTTTCACTCTGTTCTCCATCTGGATATGAACTGTTCATGCTGCAAGCATTGCACACTTGCAGTATGGGTAGGAAGACTGTAATACCGTAGCAGGTGATCCAAAAAGGACAAATCTATTAATAAGATCTTTCATTCCATTGTTATAATGGTCTGTGCCTTTTGCAGTTGCTGTTTTGACTGTGGAAACATGTCAACTACGTTACTTAATAAAAGATTCTCTCAGAAAAAACATTTGGAGTGGTGAGCCCTGCTGGCTGCTTACAGAAGTTCATAAAGAGCACCCTGAGTCCTCGCCAAACTGAAAATGCATTTTTCGTATGAACTAGGTTAAATAACAAGACTGGCTATCTTTGTAGGAATTAGGAGAAAAAGAGGCATAAAAGACACATCAGTTTCAGAAGTTATAAACAATTCAGAATATTCTGATTGAGACTGCAGCTTTGTGTCAAACTGTGGATGAGGTAGCCATGTCTTTGTAAATTATGGGCATTGCATGCAAACAATGGCTTCATTTATTGGTCTGCTGTATGTGTGCTTACAGTGCTTGTAATTGAGGATGATTATGGTTAATGATTCTAGTAATGTGTACTTTCAAACCAGTAGGACAGTGTAATTTGTATCAAACCTATTCAGTATCTGTTCAGGCATTTTGCCTAGTTTAATCTTAACCCAGCACTTGTTGTAGAGGAAACCTCTGGAAGCTTCACAGCTGGCTTGAATAGGAGATTTCATGGTACTTTCACAGTGCACTCAAAAGAAATTAAACCCTCCACAACCTTCATATCATCTGGATGGATCCTAGCCTGTCATACTGTAATATGACAAGGGCAGGATCTCTAGTACAGGAAACAGCTGTATGTAGGATGCAGAAAGAAAACAAAACATCTGTGAAGAGTCGACAACATATTCACAAGAAAAATTAAGTATCCCTGCAGAATGGACTCACATTTCTAATATTTTTGGAACAAGGAAACAGGCCCACAGTCAGGTTTTCTTTTCAAGAGGTGGAACTAACCTGCCAAGGCACTGTGTTTCATGTCTTTAAGCAAAAGAAGTCCCTCAGCTTGCCCTTTAAACACAGGCACAGTATATGAACTCTAGAAACTCTTAGCTTTGGGTTACAGAGGTGGAACAGAGAAATTAAAGGCTTCTGCAAGCACTAAACAAGGAAGGCTGAAAAAGGATTTGAACTTAACTGAGGACTTGACTGGGTTTCTTTCCAGCTCTTCAAGTGCAGGATAATATTTCTATGCTTTTTGACTTCAGTGAATGTCATCATTCTGTCTGTCATTTTCTTTCGTGGATTTTTTTTTTAATGGTCTCCACTATTTTTTCACTGGCTGACGCCAGTCAATAATCTTCATGTACAATGAAGATAATTAACATGACTCTATCAGTTTGCTCAATGTGATCTGACACTTTTTATATACATATCCATTTATTAAAATGTTGTCTTCTACTCTTCATGGTTGTCTGAGTATTTTCCCAGACTTACCAAATTGCTTATTGATTTCGTAATTAACCGGTATCTGTGATTGCTTCAGTTTTCTTGTCTTCTGTGCTTTGTTATGCTTGATCGGTGTCACTTGTGCTCTTTTGTGCTAGGCCTTCGAGATCGGCATGTAGCTCAAGCAGTGGGATAGTCAAGAGTTTTAGGTATGAAAAAGCATGCGTAAAACTATTGTTTACCTTGTACCACTTTTGTAAGTCTTCTAGGAACTCCAGGCTGCTGAGATCTTTAGATTGTAGGGTAGAATGGTACATGTTCACCTAATAACTTCTCTCTGTATAGGAATTGCACTTTGTATTCTTTTCTGGCTCCCGTTGTGAGACTGGAGGGGGACTTCAGGGTTTGACCCTCTTTCTCATGTCAACTGTACCTCACTTCTACCACTGTCTGCAATTGTCCGGCCATCCCACCCCTAGGAGAAAAGGCAAACTGCTTCCAAAAGTCTGTACTTTGTATTTCAAATTTCAGTGAGTAGAATATTCACAGGAACCTTTTACTTCTATTGAAACTTCAAGATCTCTGTAAGAGGAAAGAAAAATTTAAACCTTGAAAAAAAATGAGAAACCTATTACCATGGGAGTGCATAGCATAAACATAAGCATATGATGTAGGTCCTTCACAAACCACTTGCTGTCTTGTCAAAGGGAGATGAATGAAATCTCGCAAAGACTCTAAACTCCTCATGCATTTTCATAGTTGCAGCTGTAGCTTTCAAGGGTTCCATTTCAAAAGGGAAACAAGTCATAACTGCTTATATACAAAAATATACAATGACCCTACAGCCCAGGAGGAGCTCTGATTTTGAGCAATGTTATCGTATTGTAATCCAGTATCACGAAATTCTTTTCATTCACTAGATACTGATGTAAATAACCGCATTTCTTATTTGGAATGAAACAGCATTTCTAGTCCAAATAAAATGTTATGCTGTTATTGAAAAAATATTATGAGGGTTTGAGGAGAAAGAAGAACATTTGCTTTTACAGGTCAGAGGCCATAAGTTGTGGGGACTATTAGTTGTAAGCTATCAGGCTGGAACTAGAGGTGTAGTAAGTTAATATCTCTCCATTGATTTCAACAAATCTAGGAAACCTCTATAAAGTTATGTTAATACATTTTAGGTGTACTTTAGATGCCTATATTATAAAAAGTGATATGTATTAAATTCATAAACTCACACTGGGATTCTCTCTTTTATAGAAACTCGCGTTACAACAAGCAAACTGCAGAAGACCGATCAAGCAATTAGATGAACTGAATGGAATATTAAAATGTTGGGCAAAACTCATGTTGCAAGATTATAAAATAAACCTGACTGTGCTGACATTTCTTCAAGAACTGAAACACACAAAAATGTAATACCATATGACTACAAATTCTAATCATCACTCAATTTAAGAGTGAAAATATATCGGATACCTCTTGGTTTCTTTTTCTTGCGAAACTTCGCAATTTGTTGAATACAAGCAAACAAATCCACATATATTTGATAAACTAAAATCCCTTACTTTTTTTTTTTAATGCTTTTTTTCAATAGCTGATGGACTCAGTCGCACTCTGCCTCCCATAAGGTGTCACAACTTGTCCTTTGAAAAAGAAGTGATGACTCATGAAAACTACTGACTGATCTGCATCATAGAAATTGAAATCCAGCTGGAGATACTCGTTCACAGGTCACTACAAAAATAAACTGCAGCTCTTTCAGAACTTTTCTAAATACAATCAAAATCAACATATTTCTGTTTTCACATGAAACTTAAAACACTTCATTTTTCAGGCACTTGAACAAGAAAACCTGAACAAAACAATATCCAACATGTTGCATGGAAAGCAGACAAGAAGATAAATAAATTGTTGTAATGCTTTCCATCAATAATTTCTGTGAAAAATTTTAACACAGTGCTGACAAAAAAGATAATACATGCAAAGCATCCTAAAAGTGTCCTTTAATGATTCCAGCCACTTTCTTTCACTATGTTTTGAGGTCACAAGTAATTTCAATCATTCACTTTTATGACTGAGTAATTTCACGGACGACCATTTGAATCTACCTTCAAGTTATGAAAAGTATCTACTCAGCAACTGTCCAAGAATACTTCTGGCACTAGAAACATTTTTTATTTTGTAAATGTGATATGTGAGGATGTATAAACTTCTTTAAGAAGCAAGGGTTCTGCTTGCAGCTTCTTACTATTTCTGGAACTTCAGAAAAAAGAAGGCTGAAGGTTATATTGGTGTTTTCATAATTTTCCATGTATTGACAGATGACATGTAATACAGAATGATGTTATTTGATGCTTTATTCTGATTCTGTTCAAGTGAAGTATGCTTTGACAAAAATAATCCTTGATTTACCTTCAAACAGCAACTTCTATTGCTAAAATCAGTTATTATAAATTGTGGTTCATGGAAAAAGTAATTATTGCAAAAGAAACGTTATCCAACTATAGAGATCAGCAATTTATAGCAATAAAAATAGATGATTTATTTAGGTAGGTGGAATATTCAGAACTTTAGTCAATGTTTTTTAGGAGTTATTGTTTATTAGGGTAGGTATTAGGATAGATATTGTTTATTATCTATCATAAGAGTTATTTTCCTTTCTCATTCATGACATTATCATCTGAAAGCAGATTGTTGACTCAGTTTTATTCTTGCAAGTTAGTATAAACCTTCTCATAGTGGCCTCCAAACCACTCAACACACTGGCTTCACTCTAGGAATTTAATTGAAATTTGCTCCTTTATGAGCCAGGCTTTTTCATTTTTGTGCAGTGTTAGCAGAGTTAGGATTTTATAACTGCATGAACCAGACTGAGTGTATGTAAAGCAATTTCAGGCTATTAGATAAGATAATGATCTCAGTAAAGGGACTAAGAGCAAGCTGAGTCTTTGGGTTTTGCAGCTTTAAAAATGCAAGATTATCCACTTGTTGTGGTTTTGAATAGATTTAATTTCTGATTTTACAAGTAGCAGTGCTTAAATTCCAAGGATGTTCATCTAATGTGCTTCAACTGTTAGGCTTTAACTAGGGTTTATCATGGCCTTGTGTACAGCACAAGTACAGTAGGGATTATGAAATAATTGAAGTAAGTCAATGAACAGATCCAATAATGAATTAAATAAAGATTTTGTGATTTGGAGAGGTCATGTCTAATTTCTACACATTTAAGAAACACAAAAAAATGATAAGTTTCACATTTTTAACCATTCCTTTGAAGCTATAAAGCTTCAAAGTTTTATTACTTGGGTTCCTTCTTTTCTGTCTCATTTCAGGGTGGTGTTTTTCCAGTATGATATAAAGGTGGTGTTGCACCACTGCAGAATATCAAATTCTAAAGACTTTTATCATGATGACACAGAAACTCAAAGAAAGTTGTGTTACTGTTACAGAGAGTACATGGTGTTCTGTGGACAGTCAGCATTTCCTCTTCCATGAAAACAAAAGCTTCTGGGTAGAAGATATTCCTTAGGTATTCTGTGTTCTTATGAGCCTGAGATAGCAACCACATTACAATAATCTCATTAAATATAGAATAAGAACAGCAGACACATTTCATTGTGAGAATATTATTCTCTTGTCTTTCAAATACAGCTGATAACCTTTCATTGCCTGACATCTACTATGGAGCAAACTGTAGAGAGTTGCTCTCTAATTGACACTGAATCCCGAGCTCTGTGTATTCTGCGTATTTTTTCAACAGATAGGGATCAGAAGAGAAGACATTTTCCTGATACCACAAGCTGCTTTATGAAAGTGGCTGTTAGTAGGGATTCTGATTTTAATCTGTATTGGAGACAATGTCATCATAAATGCAAATGACAATAATTCAATAATTTCTGTACTTTTTTTTTCATTCCTTTTCTCTCAATCTGAGAAGCAATCTTTGTGGTTGTTATGACTACACATTCTTTCTTAAGAACTTTTCTTGACTGGAATTGCAGAGTAAATTTCTAGTTTATAAATCTCTTGGCCCAGATGAAATATGTAACATACTGTAAAATTATCTAAATGTTATATATGAGCATAGATGTGTGTATGCATGTATTCAAAAGTACTACAGGTTCTTGGGCTATAGGATACTTCAGGGGACTATGTCTCCAACCTTGTATAAACATTTGTTTTGAACATTTCAAAGCACAAAATAAGTGAAAAGAATAACTAAAGCCAGGAAGTAACTGATGTGGAAATAATTTTAAGTATTTATGTTTTCCATGCCTAGAACTGATCCTTTTTGTCCGTTATGCCTAGTATATGCTTGAGTGAAAAAATCATCTGAATACTCGGAAAATTCCTCTTACATATAACATGTTCTTTCACATAACAGAAATTATACAGCAAGTGTTATTGTTTACTATATATTAATATAGATTTCTTTAGAAGAAAATAACAGATGGATGACCGGGAGATGTTTGGACTCTGGCAAACTACTACTGATGCAGAGGTCTTATGTCACTTGATGATACCCAGCTCCTCACATATCCCAAGAGCAAGGATAACAGAAGGCTGGGCATAGCAGGGCTGACCTTCAATCTACTGATCTTTGCACTATACAAGTTATTCAACAATAAGCCTAAAAGAGCTTTACAAAAGCTAGCCTCTATTATTCCATCTGTAAGGTAAGAATCAGGAGATGAAGACAAAAAGGCTATGCATCCCAACTGGAATACCAGAGAGGAGGCAGCTTTTGCTTGTCCCATTCTAAGGAGAGTGTGACAAGGAAAGAAATCAAACCTCAGGTCTTTCTTTCACCTCTCAATTTCTACACAGTCAGCTGAATGCCACCCGGAGTTTGGGACAGTGTAACCACCAAGTCAAAAAAACCATCTGAGTTTAGCATGACTGAACATGTACACACTCTGACTTTGCAGAAGTATCCCGCATCAGCCTGACAGCTGATGCTGGCCTCCTTATGTCTCTGAAAGTGTGTATGAAATAGTTACTGACAGAATGGGCTAGATGCTGTGAGTTCTGTTATCCATACTGTTGAATTTAGGGCTTCCACCAGTCATTGCCTTCCATCTCCTTTCCCCCCACCAACACACTGAAGTCCCTGGAGTCACCTCAGGGCTACTTACATTCCTGTGAAGTGAACAGGACACAAGTCGTTAAGTACGTGTTGGCCAGTCTACTGGAGCTGCTACTTGCATGTAGTAGGACATGCAAGTGAAAGTACATCCAGTAAGGTGGAATAATATTAAAGATAATTTTCTTTTTTTTTATCTAAAATATTTATGCCAGCATTAAAACTCTAAAAATTTTTGAAACTGTTGTCAACTTTATGGGTTTTTTTCGCAAAAAACAGAGGTCCTTTTTAGACCTTTTTTCCTTGTGAAATAGTAACTTCAATGACAATATTTTTTTATTAAGAAGTACTTTTTGATTTAAAGTTATCAAATCATTACTGAATATTTTTGTTCCTGTAAAAGCCCTAGCTTTCACTAAATGACATTTTTCTCAATAAATCAGTGTAAGTGACATTGGAGGAGGGAATTCAATGAATTTATGGACTGGAAATGTTTCTATTGCAAGACAATTGAAACAAAGTCTAGTATTTTAAATTATTTTTGAAAACCGAGTTGTTGCTTCTAGATAAGTTCCACTAGTGTCTGATTTTCCAAGTGGCTTTGACAAAGATATACCAATATTTTTTCAGGTGAGAATGCTGACAGATTAAGAAAAATTAAATATAATCCCTTCTGCAGGAAAAAAAAAAAAAACATGATTAAGATGATAAAATTATCACTACTTCTCAAATTAATTTAGGAGAAAAAGCTTAGAGATAAAAGTTCTAAGCTATATACAGGAATTAATATCCAGCATCACATACTATATAGAAATTATGTAATTGTAGTTACAGTGAAAGAGTCAGATAGAAGTCAATATGATTGCTCTTCTGCAGTCTTTTGAATACAAGTATGGTGCAATACCTTCATAATATATTTTTTATGAGCAATTTGACCATTAGAAGACTTTATTTGTCTGTTCATCCTCTGATTTCTCCATGACTACTTGTTACTTGGAAGCCTAAAGACAACATGATCTATGACATCTTGCCTGTATGGAAAAAACAGAAGACATACCTACAATAATCTGATGGTCTGTTGTAATATGTTTTTTATGAATGCCATATAGTTTTTTTTCTGTTTCCCATTTAATCTTTTAATATTACGTGTTATTGATGTTATCAGTTCCTTGGGATGGAGGCTTTATTTTGCCGTGTCTTTATACAACGCTTAGAACAACAAGCTATTTGTTTAAGGTTCCTAGACACAATAGTAGTGGTAAATAATAATTGTCTTTTTCTACTATCCCTTGGAAATATAAGAAAATTTGTACACACAATTTTCTTTTATTTGTTTCTTCCCAATGAAAAGCTCAATGCCACTGCAAAGCTATAGAAAATTGTATATGTCTGGTAAATAGCCTAAATCTACAATAATGTTATTCATAGCAAGAAAATTATCAAAAGCTTTTATGTGAGTGATATTTAAAGATCATTGTTCAGAAGCAGTAATGTAGGAAGAGATGCAATAGCCTGTACGGGTTACAAATGCAATTGTGTATAAATGTTTAATATCATGCATAGACATAGCTATTTGATGAGGGAGTCCCTGTTGTTAAAACTCAAATCTATTTATTAAAACTGGTGGCTGCAGGGTTGTCATGTAGATTAGGCATTCTCACAACATTTTGTTAATAACTTCATACTTAATTGATAGTTTTTTAGGTTTATGGCTTTTCTTACTGATTAATATAGTATTATATGATCAAGTATTCCAAACAAAAGAGATCCAAGTGACTGTTGCTGTAGACTGTCAACAGTTCTTTCCAAAAGTGAAAACTACAGCTCCAATAGTTTATGCAGAACTTAAAAACTATATTTTTTCTGAGTAATTTTTTCTGATTTTTGAAAGAAAACTTGATATAGTCTCTTTTCTATGTGACCATTGTTTCAGTATAATCACTGACATACATGAAAGTTCTTTCAAAAACAGTAAAAAAGAAATTCTAGATTTGTTTCACTTACAATTTAGTGTTTAATTTCTAAAGATATTTCATCAAGCGTAGCCACTAGTACTTTATTGTGAGAACAGCAAACCATAACCAGTGTTTCCAGAAAATAAATTTCAAGTGGGAAATATGCACTTAAGAGATTAAAATAAAACATACAAATCAAGTTTGCGTGGCTGAATGTGCAGCTCACATGAGTCACCCAATCATAACACACTGAGTTTTGATGCATAATATCAGTAAATAGTTCATTAGCTTGCCTACCTTTTGAGTTTATTATGAATATGCATTCTTAGGGCTATTCACCTTATTTTTCAGTATGTCTATTGTGCTTAGATTTATTTTTGATTTGCATTTCTTACTCTGCAAGTATTTTTTTTTGACAAGAATGCCTTCAGATGCATTTCCCAGAAGAATTTTTCCTCCAGCGTGTTTTCTCTGAAGAGGTGTTTCTCAAAAGAGGATTTTTTCTTTCCTCTCTGTTTAGTAGTAAGCTGAGTGTCATCACAGGATTTTAGTTCCCCTGCTGCTACAATCCTGTAACAACCCCCTGTTGATAAATCCATTCTAATACTGGCTCAGGGTCTTGCAGTGCAGCTAGTACTTGCTTAACTAATACTAGCAGAGAGATGGATTGTGTACGTTGCAAGTGGATTTAACTTTGAAGAAAATAACAACTCAGTTTTTACTTGGTAAGGATCTTGTTCCAGATCTTTCTTTACTTGGTCCAAAAGTTAGTTCCGGAAACCAGCTGCACATGTGAGGTACAAACCAGATCATGCATTGAAGCTGCACCCTATGTTGCATCCAGGAGATATTCAACAGCTTGAACCTTTCTGGGAGAAAGAAATTACATAGTTTTTGGTGGCTATCATACTCCTTCTGAGTTCTCTGCCATACAGTCCTGATGGAGAGGCTTTTAGCTTTGTAGGATGATTTGCATACGAATTTCTAGTATCTGCTTATATATTGACACATTTTTCATTGGTACAGATGTTAACTGTCACTGTATACAGGCCCACTATTTCTACTAAGAAGTAGAAATATCCACCCATGGTACCTTTGCAGTATCTCTTCCAGGACTTTTTCCGCCAAGAAAAATATATATGAGCCAGGAAGAATGTGCCACTTTCTGCTGAACACCTGCTGTCGGCTCAACAGTATACGCAGCAGCACGCCCACCAGCTCATGGCAGCCGCCTTACCACAGCAATCACACTTTGGTGCCAGAGCCAAACGCTCATTGGATCCCACTGTGAAACCTCCTTGTGTCCCTCTGTGAATTATTATGCTAGAGAACCTTGCAGGGGTTGTGATATCTATGCAGGAGGTGAAGGCTGTGACTTACTCCCAAGAGCAGTACAGCGACCAGCAGCAAGACATGACAACTGACCATGTTGCTCCAACAGGTTTTTGCCACACATCTGCTACATAGTAGCTTAAATAACTCTCCTCTCCCTCTCTGTCTATTTGCTCTTGACATGTTTCTACCCTCCCGCTTCCCATAACTAAAACTCTCTCTTTCATCATACCCAGAACTTTGGGAGGATTCTTCCGTCTATGTGACTGTAAAGGACATGATTACACTGAACTCTTCATTCAGCTTCTCTTTGTAGTTGGGGAGGAAAGCAGACATTTCCAGACAAAAAATTGTTTTACTCAGAGATTGATGTCTAGAATGGGTCAGATGAAACATGCTTACAAGATCTTTTCAGTCGCTTAATTATAAGTTCATTTGGACAGCATGCTTAAGTAAAGATGCCTCCATTGTGGATGAACATAAATTTCTGCAAAATCAGTTCCACTATATAATCCGAATTTCCTTACGTATATATGAAACATGGATATTTCATAGTGTCCTGCTTTTTCTACTTCCCAGTCCTCATTAACACTACCCAAATAGTATGCTCACATTCTCACTTTATCAAGCATTGCTTTCACAGAAGCCTTTAAGATTAATTTTTGAGAAGGAGATATGCGGTACTGAATATAAAGACACAGTCCCCTTTCACCCTGCACATAGATTTTACATTTAATAGCAATTATTTTCCAGCTGTAGGAACAATAAACCCCAAAGGCAGAAAATTGCTAGCTTTGGTAAAATATTTGAACTTAACAGTAAAATCAGACTTCAGCTTGATATGAGTAAAGATTAAATTTCCTGTATTTGATGTCTTTTGTTTGCACATAAAGTATTTGTGATGCAGAAGAAATATCCGTTTTACTCAGTAATCCACTTAGTCACTAATTCATAGCAAAACTTGACTCATTAAATACTTACATGCTCTATTTATTATACATTATGTTTTCTACTGTTAATGCCTCTTTATATTTATATTTCTGCCTATTTGTAAGTGTTCTCAGTTGTGTAATGATTGCACATATTTTTTACTTTCCAAAACAGAACATCAGTGGAAATTACTATGGTTTGCATAATCTGAAAGGAAACTTCAATTTTAATGGAATAAATTATAAATAAGTGCCTTTGAACAAGTTCTTAATTGTTTAGTGGTACCACCTGCTATGATGATCTGTCACAGTAGTGTTAATGAGGAATTTTCAGCCTTTGCTGGTGGAAGAAGTGTTAAAGCCAGGAGTCAGTGGATGAATCAGCTACCAAAATTTCAGTTTCGACAGCCTTTCAAAAGATTAAAAGAAGTTGTTTCTTCTCCAAGAAAAAAGAAACCGTGACACTTTCCCGATCTTTGCTTCCCACTATTCTGTTTTGCATATATATTCAGTCATGGAAAACTTGTGCGTTACTTAAGTGAGAGGCATTAGAGCAGCCCCTAGATTGAGTAAACAGAAAACATTAATTGCACTATTGGGGCAATATTATTGCTTAGTCTTCTGTACAAATAGCAGTACTGGAAAAAGTTTCTCACTTTGTATATTGTACGCAAGCAGATGACTCAGGTAGGATTTTCAAAGAAATGTAGGTATTGTAGAAAGCTAGTCTGAATTTGTGGTGTTTTGAAGTCTCAGATTATGGATATTCTTGAAAATGTCAACTCCATTTCAAAACAGATTGTAGATCTTCAGCCTAGATTCTTAAGAGATAATTGACAACTTTATAGGTAAATTGGGTACCAAGAAATTGTAAAAAATTCTAATTAGCTTCCTCATCTCTCCTTAGGGCACTTACAGCTCTGTGGGCCAGCCTAAATAATATCGAGTAAAGGCTCATAGATCTTGACAGGTAGCCAACTGTTTGTACTCATAACATTTGAGTAAAAATTTGGTTTCTTGCCTCTGGTGTCTTGTTTATGCACAAAAAATCATTTGAGTTGCAGCAGAAATATCCATTTTACTCTCTAATTCAATTTACTGCTACGCATGTGTACTGAGTGAGACCAGATATTTCCAAGGTGCTCTGAATACAGCTCTGTCATGACCTGAGACATTCCAAAGCAACAGAGTGTGTTTTGGAGGTAAGAAATAGGCTGAAATTTACTTTTTGTGTCATGACCTGGAATCTACATCTCACCCAACATCCAAAGTAGGTGGTTCTTCAGGTTTTGACAATCCTGGTTCTGAGATTTCATCCAGCTTCAAAACCACCCTCCATGACTGTATTTGAGTCCCACTGAATAAGGAATTTATGTTTCTGTGAGATCCAGCTTACAAAACTCTGAACAAAATGACATAAACCAGAAATAGCATATTAAAGGTGCAGGGAGGTTAGCTTCTAGGAAAGACTAGTTTAATGACCTACCAACATGCAAAGGCATGCTACTACCTTTTCACCCTCCATTTTTTTCTTGTAACACAGAGTCATTATTGAAAAGCTGACATTATACAAACAGTGACCAAATGAAACTATTACAATAAAGACCCCATTAGTTGCTTCTAACTAGTTTTTCTTTTTAGAGGCTGATTCCACTGCACTAAATTCAGCTTTCTAAAACGTAATTGTAAAAATACATGTCAATCTTACCTTTTGATGGAGCATGGAAAAGAGGAATAATAATAATAAAAATTTCCTCTTGGAATGCTTTACCTTTCTTTTTACACTATTCTCATTTTATCACACTGAAACTGTACTTCAGCTATGAGATACCTTCGTTACAATTTCATTTTTTGGACTGCAAAACTGTCTTTGCTACTCTTACTGCAAAACCTGCAGCTTTAGCAGAAGTTGAGCTTAGCAGAATGTCAAGGCCAAGCCATACGTTAGGATTTTTCAGCTGTCCATCCTTTATATTACTCTGACATTTTTTATTTAATAAAGTCTTCTACAAACCCATATAAAGATAGTAAAAAAAAGTAACTAAATCTAAATGCATTCCAATTGTCTGATTATGTGTTTGTAAATAAAACAGGAACTTAATGTCGAAGAAAAAACAGTAAAAAGTAATAAAACCTGAATAATTTATACTCGCAGAGTCATCACTTATTATCAAGTGCATGTGGAAACATCAAATAAGCAAGCTGAAATCTCACAGAAACAGTAAATGCTAACACAAGTTCTTGAAAAGCCGAAGTACCTTTATGGTGTGAGACCTCATAATTACATTTCCCTTGAAGTGGAGATAATATGGATTTTAGATACTTTTCTGCTTATGGGTAATGCACATGTTGCCGCAGAATACACTATCCATGGAAAAATATTAACTATATAAATCATATCAGCCTATTCCTTTCTGTTTCTCAGGCTTTCTGATAGCACTGAATTGAAGCACTGCTTGTTAGTTTGCTTGCTTGTTTTACTTTTTACCTCATTTTCTTCCTTTACTTTTTTTCTTCTATTCTAGAAAACTTAGGCCAAATGTCTAGTTTCACAGAGCCTCCTGCTAAGAAAGATCTAAAGTTTTTTTTTTATTTTGGTTGTAATTTATGCTGAACTTCCTGTGTTTATTTTTTACTGGCAATTTCAGTCTTTCAGGAGACTGCAGATGTGATAAGAAGATGTCGATCTAAAGGCATGAGAGCGTGTGAGTAAAAATTACAAAGATTTTTTTTTCCTTTTCCAAGGATAACCAAATTTTAACTATTTGTCAGTATTCCATAAAAATTCCTTACCACAGCACCCAGACATGGTGACGAATATAGCACAAAATCATACTGCAGCAACTCCCCTTCTCAAAATTCTCCCTCCTCTGGCAGGAAAGCGAAAGTTGTTACATTATGTCTGAGAAGGTTATCAAAGTTAAGAGCATCTGCCTAATTCACAAGAGCATCCATCATTCTAAGGAGAAGAAGGCGGCTAAGTTGTTGGTGCATCCATAGCAAGAAGCAATTTTTCCATCTATTGCACAGTTATCCAGGAGCAGAGCAGCCAAAGTAGGATTGCAAGGCTACAGAAGTTATAGCGTCAAGTGACCTCTATGCTAATTGGACAGTGAAGAAAAAAGTAGGTTAAGGTATCCTTACCACAACATATGACTAGTATTTGGCTTGAAATTCTTTTCAGTGGTGAAATAATTAAGATTTCTGAAAAACAGTATTTCTGTTTGCTCAGTTACTAGTTTGAGCTAAGTTCTGCCTCCTAGTTTTTGTAGTTCATGGAAAGGTTGCTGCAGATATGAATATGAACAGGAAAATTGATATGTATTCACAGTTATTACCTCACTTAATGATTTTTAACACTGTAAAATTTACCATTCATCACATGAATTAGGAGTTCATGTAGCATAAAAGGATATTATGAAAATTACTCTGTTTGTTCAAGGGTCATTTTTCAAATGTACTGTTTAGCTCACGGAAAGGATTGTCAGAAACACTTTAAATGAAAGTTGCATACCTAAATAATTAATGGAAGATTAGCAGAAATTGCTTTTATTCCTTATGAATTATTGAACTTTGTTTATTTTGAAAAATTTAAAATACAACTATTCAGAAATCTAGGTGCATTCAAAGGTAGTTTTGCTAGCAAAATTTGTGTACAGGGTATCTAGTGGCATTTGCTACATCCTCCTGAACAGAAACTCTTCTGATCTCCCTCATCACCAGAGTAAGTCCCTTTTTCCATTTCCTCCATTTCCATTTCCTTTCGTTGGCACTTCATCCCTTGGACAGGAGAAATTTAATGGAAGGACACTAATATCTAAACCTAGGACAGCATGTTCAAAGTGAAGAACTGAAAATGGTTTGCTTCCATTTCTGCATTACTGCTAAACTTCAAAGACTCTTAGCCCAAATGTTTCAGGTGGTGTGTACTAAGCTGAGACTGTGCCAAGCTTATTGAAGATAGCTTTATTATAGAGCTATATGGAGTATTATATCATGTATTACATAAAAGTATTACTTCTACAGATTATTTATTTCCCATGATGGTGTTGGTGACCCTGAGTTTTCTATCCCTTATCCCACTCTATATTGACTACTGGAGAGGTCACCCTCACTGAAAGAAGCAGATCTCATGGTGTCCATGGAAGACTCCCCATTTAGGCTGCTCCACACAGGGAATATGATGCTCTCTCATGGGGCATTATAGGAGTGGACAGACCATGAATCAACAGGGATTGACCTAGTGGGCATTTCTTAGTCATGAATGCGATTTGCATGAGCTACTTGGAAAAGGCTGAGAGTCAAAGCCATGGAAACAAACAAAAATTCAGCATTTCTTCTGCTCCTAAGATTCCTTAAATTTTATCATGGCCGTATCAGATAAGGAGGTGATACATTCAGTGTCATGTTTCTGGCCTGGAACACAAGGCAGCTGGGATTTATTTCTTCCTCTGTCAATAACAACCCCTCTTTGACCTTGGGAAAATTGTTCTTTGGGTATGCGCCTTCATTTCCCCCTCTACTCTTTGCATGTTATGCTCTTTTAGCGGCCATATATTACCTTAGAGATACACAATGCCAATCACAAGAGAAAAAATAAGTAATTAATTATCTGTGGAATTATAAATTTCTGCCTTGTCTGACCTAGAATTAGTAAACAGGAGGAGACTTTAAAAACCAAATAAAAATCACAGCAGTTTTGACTCATTCAGAAGGACATTTGATTGGGAGAAGATTTTAGGCATTAGAGGAATACAAGCAAGCTCATGGCATTTATGTCCAGTTAAAAGCTTTCTTTGCTTCCCTCTTTTGTACACACAGAAAAATTGTACATGAACCCAAGATACAAAAATAGCCATTTTCTGTCTCGATTGAGGGACAAAGACACAAGCCAGATTTGTTGGCTGTCTAGAGACCTTATGTTCAGTTTTCTCTTGTCACATTCGCACCAATTAAATGTGAGAGTTTATATGTTGTCCTATCTGTAAAGATGACAGCCAGATCCTTGTCTGTCTCGTTTAATTGTCTCTGTGGGAGCAGTTCCCCCACCCTTGTATAGCAAACAGTATTTCATACACCTACTGTAAAACCCTGCTTGCCTGAATATTTTCAAGCAAAATAAATTGTTCAGAAATAGTGATATCTAAGAGATTATTATATTTCTTTCTCTTGAGTTAGCACAGGCTTCTAAAATGGAATTTAGAAACGCATTGTTAAGTTGAAGGTGAAACACTACATATAATACCTGCTGTACCTATAAATACATAGATCACAAGTAAGTGTTCAGGCCAGGTGTTCCTAGCATGCACAATCAAGTTACTGTTTGTACCTGGAATGCACAGTCAAAAACCAAAGGTTCAGTGAAGTCACCATGCTCCAAAACAAAGTGTGAGAAAGCATGCAAACTCTTCCAGGTGAAGTAGCCGATTCTCTCTCCTATATATTTTTTCCACAGTCTCATTGCAAGACTTCACTCTTCAGTTGCACCTTCTTTAAATATGTCTTTTATTTAGTTCCAGGATATTATCCAACTATACCACAAAGCTCAGACAAGACAGATATTTAGTATATTTCCACATACAGAAAAGCCCGCAGTGGCTTTTCCATCTTTTTAACAGGATTTAGTCAATAGTAGGAAAATCAGCTAAAGAATTTTAAGCACAGACATCGTTAAGAAATTTGTCAGATTTTTTTGACCAGCCAAACAGATGAAGCTCAGAAACAGTTTTTTATTTTAAAACTGGATTCATAGGAATCAATGGAATCTGAGAACTAGAATACTCTCTAGAAATTACAGGGTAAACATAGAAATATTTGGTGAATTATATAAAATATGATTTTCACATGAAATATTTCCTAAATAATCTTAAAACTTTCCCTTTAAACAGAATGTTAGATCAATCTTTTAGACCCAAAAAAAGGCTATCTTTGAATTAAAAAATACCCATGATTAAACTCAATGTTGAAGTTCAGATATTGTGTATTCTAATTATTATAATATTCTTATAATTAATATTCTAATTACTTGGTTACAAGCTGCTATAAAATGAAAAGATTGAGATTTGATGACATTCCAAGGAGAGATTTTTAAGAATCACTGATAATATGAACCAATGATGTCGATGAAATGAGGCTGTATTTCCAATATAATTGGAGTCATATGCAGGAGCTGTTGAAAGTGATATATTTTCACTGGGATGTGTTTTATGAGATACATGATGATGTCTTTACATGCATTAACTAGTATTATATTCAATTACTGTTTCCACCATCTTCATAAGTACTGTTCAAAATAGGTAAAGGTTTCAGAATCTATTTAAAAATGAAAGCATAATGTGACTATTTCATTATTGTTCTGGTAAAGAGAAAATGTCTGCTTTTCATCTTTTTTGTTGTTGTTTCAACAGATGTTCAGTGATATAATGTGCTTTAAAATCACAACTTCTGTGTGTAAAAATGTATTTCTTTTTTTTGCAACATTGACCAGCAAAGTTTTATTCCAAGTCATTCTTTTTAGCATTTCTTCTAGACTAAAACTTTGCCCATTACTTCTGTTTAAATGTCTGATACACAGAGTAAGGTCTACTTTTACTTTCCAAATCCTTTCTGCTTTATTGAAGCGGAGAAGGAGGATGCCATCTCCAGCTGCTAAGAATCATATTTTTGCCAGTTACAGCCACTGAGATCTGCTTGAAGTTAAAATAGATCTGTTCATTTTCTGACTACCACCCGGTACAGTTCAGTGAACTGTCACACTGAAAAACAAGTAGAGAATTCCTGGAGCAATGCATTACATTTGCATCTTAGATTACTTTGAATGTATTCATTTTAGCTCATTCTTTAAAGCAATTTTCCACCAAATCAGCAGTGCTCCAGCAGGCATTTTACACCTTTCTGGCACTTTCAACCTGTATTTGTAAAGTTGGTTCATTCGGATCATGAACCGTTTCGGGAGGTAGACTTTACCTTATAGTTTTATCCTAGGTTTTGTTAGCAGCTGTGATATAGCATAATGATACAATGAATGTTATTTACAACTGGAGGCATCCTGCTACCAGTAACTCCCCCAACTCATCGGTGGGATGAGTTAAGAAAGCCAGTATTAAATTTCTTGGTTTTTCAGTGGCTGCCCTAGATTATAGACATTCATCTTTCAGTGCTCTGAAGAACAATGACGCCATGCTAGGCTTCTGTGATTTCATCGATGGAAAATAATTTAAAAAAATAGTGCCTGCAATGAGACAGTGTGAGTTTTTAATGGCTGTTAAGTAGCAACATATGCCTATTTGAAAAAAAGGAAAAAATGCCGAGTGACTTATGTACCCCCTGTAATGACTTTGCCTTTAGATCTGGAACACTCTGAGTTTTGTGGGGATTATTATTTATTTTCTTAATGACTGTGTTGTCATAGTCAATCATGCATCCCTGAGTTATTCCCTTACTGTAGTGAACGGTCACCTCCTTTTTGAAATAGGTGACTACAGATGTTCAAAATTTGTTAGTAAAAAATAAATTCGTGAGAAATGGACCAATTTTCAGTTTCTAGGACCGAAGTAAAATCTGTGTCTTCTTCACTGTAAAATACTTCAAAAGTGAAGGACTTGTACTATTTTCAGCTGTCTTATGTCTATATTCTAAATTGCTCAAGGTAAAAAGTTCAAATTCAGTCTTTCCCATCCTGTTGTCTTTGAAAGACAAAATTTGTTGGAGTCTTTCAAACACAGAATTAATCTAATATCTCATAGTTCCAGAGTTATTTTATACTGGCCAATATTGGTAAATAAAACAAAAAGGTGACCAGAAAACAGTGGACAAAATCAGAGAATCTAAACTTTAGACTTTAATGGTAAACAAAGTAATGTAGGAGATTGGACTATTTTTTAAACCCTTTGACAACCCACAGCTTGACCAATGTGGAGAGAATTAATGCACAAGAAGAGGCAGGCTGTGACACTGTGCCAGCTACATGCCAGTCTCTTCCTGTCATTGCATCCTGGCATCGCAACTGTTGTCCCCAAATATCACAAGCCTCCACCACCTCAATATTTAGAAATAAGATGAAAGGGAACCAAAAGATTATGATATCTATACATGCCTTGGTTAAATCCTCAGTGTTAGACTGGACATTGTGATTGGAATTACTACTTCATTCTTTTTTTTTATTTTTCTAATTTACATCCATTCCCATTTCTTTTTTTTTTTCCTTCTCCATTCAGTTGTTCCTTTCCTATTTCTATTTCCTGCTTTCTGTTTGAAAACAGTCTGAATCTGGCAGCCAAGACAGATTTTTTGCAGTACTGCCATGCGGCTGTGACCAAAAAAGAAGTTGAAAGCAATGCCTGAAATGCTATAACGTTGATACAAGTTTGCCATATCCTGGAGCAGCTGATAAAACCACATCCCACATCTATTTTTTTTTCTAGCAGCAACCATGTACGTAAGAATGAATAGCCAAAGCTGAAGCTGTTTCTCCTTTTTCTTATTTTCCTTTTCTTTATGTTCCCCATCTTTTTCTGTTTTGTCCTTGGTTTCTCTCTTTGTTTTCAGGAAATAAGACTGAATTCCAACAAGAACAACTGTTCAAGCCTTTCTCAATAAAGGCTTGAAATAAATATTCTTTTTCTTTCCAGCAAAGAATAGTAATTACTGACATTAATATCTTAATAATCTAGAAGACTGTCAAACAGGGTAAGGATTTCTTTAACAAAAATATATCAGCGAATTGAAAGAGGAATAGAGTGAGATCTCTGCTTAATTCTTTACATTTCAGTGTAAATGACTTTAGTAATTTTTTGTTTTATTCCTTAAAAGTGGTTTAAAAATTGTTGTGCTCATTGTTTTTCGTGAGGTGAAGCAAGCTGAGGTCTCTGTATAAAAAACTGCAGAGTTAACTGCTTAGTACTGCACACTGACATTACCATATTAAGAACCTTGTCTTTCTCAGGCTACTTAATCCATGAGATTTCATATGTTACAGTCCCAATTTGGACAAAGAATTTTTCCGATTTTGTTTTGACTTCTATATTTTTGAGTTTCAGGCTGTGATGTGAAATTCAGGTGAAGCAAACACTGGAGAACTGAAATAGCAGAGAGAGTTCATTTGAACCTCTCTTGTTAAACAAAAGACCTTGGTTTTCATTTTTCTGTACCAATGTTTTACCAAGAGAGTGAAAAAAATATGAAATGAAATGAAATAATTTTTACGTATGACTTTAAAGCTAGCTGGGTATAAATTTAATACAAGTCTCCAAATGAAACACTAATAGAATCAAAGCAGAAGGCTGGACTTCTATTCAGAATCCATTGTAATACCTGGAAACATTCAGAGTCAGGACCAGGTTCAGTCTGCTGTGAAAGACAAGACAAGACTTCAGTGTATCTGATGAATATGCTTTGTAAACCTACATCATTATGATGTGCACCCCAATGTATGGGTATGATTTTAATAAAGACCACAAAGAAAACAATTTTATGTCAGAAACGATTCTCAATGCAGATTTCTTTCTTCCAGGCATATAAATAGTGATTTCCATAGAAAAGAACATTTCAAAATATTTTTTTAAATATTAAACAGAAGTGGACACTAAAAGTTAATTTGAAACAATATCTGAGTTGCTATCTTAGGATATGAGGAAGTTAGTGGAATAGATTTTTAAATATGATATAAATTATGATTGAAATTCAGAGGTGGCTCAAGAAAAATCTGATAATTGGTAGAGAGCTTTTTTCTGAACAGGTTTTCTGGCACAAAATTTAGCATCCTGAAGGATATTAAAACTGATTTTTTTTCAGCCGTCAAATGGAGTTAGAACAGAAAGAAGTGCTATCTGTAACTCCTTACTCCTGCCTTTTTGGCAAAAATCAAGGAGGTGGCAAATATTGCTGTCACTAGAGAAGGTTATTAGTCAGAATGGCATTTTATTAAGCAGCTGGATAAGATACTTCCAATCCCTACCTGGGTATTGTATTCGAGCACACAGGCTGGCATGAATAAAAACTTTCTCAGGAGATTTTTCTAATTCTTTACCTGTGTGATGATCGCTTGCCACTACTTCTACGTTTGGTCTGGCTATTAGTTCTATTAGTATAAGTCTATCCAGACTGACAGCAAAACTAAGTGGCTTGTAAAATGACCAAACAAGAAACAAATCTAACTTTTATATATCTTCAGACTGAAGAGAAATAATTATTTGAATCAAGTATTGAAAAATAAAATTTACATTTACATTTATTAACAAAAGTTAGAAAAAAGATTAAAAATTATTAAAAATTGTAAGAAGCAAAACATGAGCGCTGAGGTCACAAGCAGCCATCTCATGACCTGAAAACTATGCAGTCACTGAACAAGGCTCCTCATCAGAAGGAAAACTTGACAGAAAATGCTGCCTCAGATGAGGATGTTGGCACAGGTAACAGCTAGCACAGAGCTATTACTTACTCGCTCTTTTGTCTTTGACTGTAAAAATGACACTAGAATTATGCAGAGAATCTGACCTAGATGAATGAATTTGTTCTGTCTGGCGTACATTTTTCTGTTAGTAGACCCAGGATATTGCCAGCCAATCTGCTGCCACATTTGACTTATTGCAAGGGAGATGGGCGAACACCTACCTTATATGGCATTTCCTTGCCTATATGGCAATTTTTATACTGGGTTAAGGGAATATAGTATTCTGTATCAACAAGAAAAAAATCCAAATTTTTCAATTAATGGCTATAATCCTTACATAAAATGCTGAAGCAATCACACGAACACAAAAATTGTATTTTTCAGAAGCTTAGAACAGGAAGCAAAAAATAAGCAGCTTGGATAGAAAATGACACAGAAGTCATGTAAATTATTTGCCTGGATTTAATAGCTAATAGTAGGACTTAAGGTAGGACTTTGTGAGTTTTTTGATAGGGCTTTCATGCCTAGTTTAATTTCTTTATTTAACAGAAGCTGAATAAGTCCTATGTATTTTTGGAAATGTTCTTTTATAAAATACTTCCATAAAAGAATTATTTTTATAACGTGTACTTTAGTTCCCTGTGTAATCCTCACACTTTTAATTCTCAAATAAAGGCTGTTGTTCTGGGGAAAATTATTGTGCTGGCAGTGGAATTTTCTCATGACAACAATAAGGGGACTGATTAAGATACTCTCTGAAAAAGCTATGTTTTTATAAAGTTATTTTAATGTAATGCATCAAGATTTATTTCAGTCTCTGGCAGCCTAAGAACAAAAGATATTTAATAAGCTTGATTATATGTTTATTGGATGGTCCCTACAATTAATGTCTTGCTGTTTGTGAACTTTAGCGAGGGTATTATTATTGTATTTGTGATTTGTATCACAGTAGTACTTTTGTTCTTATAACTACATACTCTAATATATACATCGTAAGACACATATCCTATTCTTTTATGCTTGGTAGACAAAATACATAATGAAGAGAAGGATGTCATATAATCAAAGCCACACAGAAGACACATAGGAAAAACAGGAAAAGAATTCCTTTCCTAGAGCCAAGGTATTGTAGGCAAAGAAAGTTCTCAGGTGCACAAGACAGGGTAAGTTTCATGCTTGTACAAACATCAGCTGTGGATATAAAAAAGGATTATTTCGTCAGACTGTGGAGCATAACTTAGGTACAGCTTAACAACAACTCTCTCAAAATTTTGAGTGAGAGTTCACATTCCAAAACAGAAAAAAATCCCATATAGTTCTCACATTTCACTTCTAAAAGCAAAGGAAACAAAACACTCAAAGAGAAACACTTGGAATTGATAGCAGAGCAATGTCAGAATCAAAGCAGGCAGTGGTCTTGCATCTTCTACATTTCAGGTATTCCACGGGGATAAGCATTTGTTGAAATGTAGCAGTTGTGGTTAGAATTCAGAAATGCTCCTTAGATGTATAGGTGAGAGGCCAATCCTTGGTACAAATTTGAATACCATCAAAGAACTTCAGAATCTAGTAGCTCACTCTAGAAAGAGGCAAGGAACAGAGCAGAACTTATACCCTTAGCTCCCTTTGGCCATTTAAGCTTTTTTTGCACATGTTGGATAAGTGTTGTAAAAGTTGTTTTAACAACTAAATGTCCCTGAAGGAATCAACAGATGAATCAGGCAGGATCAAACAGGCAAGTCCTTTGGAAATTCTTCAAATAAAGGAATATGGGGTTGAAGATTTGATTTTCCCTGTCTTTCACAAAGCTTCCCTGTTGTCCTCAGGGAAGCTTTAAGAGGGAAAGCATACTCTCCAAGTGACTATGTAGACAGATTGTAGCCATACAGAAAAAGTTTGTGGCTCCTGCTCATATGTCATGTCAAAATTACCGCTGCCATTTCTGATCTCACCATCTACTTTTAGTCTGCCCTCCTGTACTCCTTGAATACTTATTCTCAAATTAGCAATATCTCTCACAAAATCTTTATGAGGACACAGGGAATAAAATTCAGCACAAAGCAAAAGCCTCTTACAGGTTTCTTCTCGGATCACTGAGGCTATTTTCTGTGAGAATTGTGTCAGATAACCTTCACTCAAGGGGCTACACATGATCATTTCCAAATGACACAAGCGAGACAAATGCAATATCACTTCCTCACCTTCAGATAGCTTTACAGCAGGAGGCCAGTATGCTATAAATCGTTGCATTTACCATCCAAAGGTGACCCAGGTAACTGCATTGTCCACCTGCACCCCAGGCTGTACAAAAAAGAAAACAGTCCCTGCTGAAAGTGTCATACAAGTTCTCTTGCTTTGGGCAGCTCATACCATGGCCAACAGAGCTTGAGAAAGTTCTTTGTGCCAACGGAGGTTTGAGGTGTGTTTCTCTCAAAGTTATGGACGTCCAAGGGATACACTGGGGGTAAAGTCAGCTTGATATACCTGCAATCACAGAATCATAGAATGGTAGGGGTTGGAAGTGTCCTCTCTGGGTCATCTAGTCCAATCCCCTTGCCTAAGCAGTGTCACCTACAGCAGGCTGCACAGGACCTTGTCCAGGTGGGTCTTGAATATTTCCAGAGAAGGAGACTCTACAACCTCCCTGGGTAACCTGTTCCAGTGCTCCGTCACCCTCAGAGGGAACAAGTTCTTCCTCATGCTCAGCTGGAACTTCCTGTGCTTCAGTTTGTGCCTGTTGTCCCTAAAATATGGAGGCCCCAACGAGGAATAAACTCACAAACCCTGGTTTACAATACCAGTGCTCCATTGGTTTTTTTGATTACTCCAGGTTTATCCAAGCTCAGTCCATGTATAATGAAAACACAGATTTAAAATTGCGTCAGATCCTCACATTAGGCAGATGTGCATAGAATCAATCTATTAAAAGAGCTTTAGATCAGAAAATCTCAGGGAAAGGATGTAGGAAATCTCCCTAGAAGCATTTTATCATATATAATGCTGAATTGGCAATATGCAGCATGTGTTAAAGGGGACATTTTGGTTTCCGTGTTTAACTGAATAAAAGTAAATATAGTAATTTAGCACCTGTGGAAGAAAATCATACATAATTTAAATGATTTTTTATGGCTGTGCACGGTGCTTTCATTAGTTAAACCCTGAAAGCTAGGGCAAGACAGGAACAAAACAGCCACTCAGATAAAAGCACAGTAAGGCAAGGATTTATGATATGTGATTGTAATATGTGGTCCTACACAAGTTAACAACAAGCTCAAACTGGTTTCCAATGAATTAAACATTCATGTAGCCATAAACCCCCCCAAAGAATTCTCATAACTCTTTCATATGGACTATTTGTAGTATGTTCTCAGACCTTCAGATACAATACCTTACACTTCAAAGATGGCCTGGATTCGCAAAGTTTGCTTCTGAAGCATCTGCATAAGGACTGATATTGTTTGATTTTGTAAAGAAAAAAACAAAAAGTTTTTTTATCAGGAAAACTTAAAGATCGTTGTCAGGATTTAACTTTTTATTTGCTTTTGGTCTCTACAAAAACAATTAAAATTCTCCCTGTCCCTGGCACAACTCCTGACCTTCTACATACAGGGGGAATCTACTTTACAGGATCTTTTTCTCCAGTCTGAATTTTTAACTGAAAAATAACACTTTAGCTTATGCTGTCCAGCTAGTAATGATGATTGGGAATTTTTATTCATCTAAGAACATTTCTCTTCCAAATTTAAATGTATTGTTTTAACTCATCCTAAAACGGAGAGCTAAGACATTCACAATTGAATTTAGCTCCCAAAGCCATTCACAAAACAAGTGTCAAGAGATAAATGTCACATCTAGGATTTTGACTTTTACCCACCTCCTGTTCCTCAAACATTTCATCAGAAGAAATAGAATTCAGATTTTCATAATCCTTCAGGGACTTCTCAGCCTTGTGGAAAAGGCAATATATTTTAAGCCACTTAGAAGTGCGTTGACAGTGAAATCAGATTGCACCAAGAAAGGAGCCTGCTTCGAAAATTCACGCTTTGAAGAAGAAGCTGTTTAAACACATTCATATCAATTTATTTCTTTAAATATATGGCATTCTCCGAATTCTCTTGATTAATTTTCAAAAAATCTCTATTGAACGAGACTGAACTCTTTTGGACAGTTTTGTCTCAGTATTCGCTCTCCAGCAACTTGTAAATTTGATACACACCAGAGGAGGATGATCATATTTCATTCTCTGCAAAAGAATAACTTCCAACACTGTTCTCCAGGATTTGTTATATCCTAACAGAACAGTATAAGTAATTGAACCTATGTGGTTAGGATTTTTTCGTTTCTTCTTTTTTTTTCTCACAACTGCAAGGTAGTTTGTGATTACAAAATGATATCCAAACTATTTTCTTTCTCAAGAATCCTTTCATTCATCTTGCTCTCATGAATGCAGCATGCCTGTTTCTGGGGAAGGACAAATTTCTTATATAATAGAATCTGTATTTTTATTTTAAGCATACCTCATTGTGGTAATAACTGTGTGACAATGAACAGCAACCACCCTTTCTATGGCACGAAGTGCAAATACTTAACCACCTGATATCCACCAAAGACTCTGCATGATCTATATCATATATTTACAAATGCTGGTATCAGTGAAAGGTGTGCTCTCAAGAAGCTTTTCCTCACCACTCTTTTTTATGCACAATACTGTAAAAAATGTGTGGTTATGCTTTTTCTTTTATTTTTATTTTTTTTTTTAGTATGAGGGCTTTGTTGATTCAGATTTTTAGGTGATACTTAATGCCAGATCTTCACCTGCCTTCCATAAGTTGGTGTATCTGCTGGAGTTCTGATCCCAGATGTATTCCTACATGAACAATACATACAGCTGCACCGTGGCTGGAAAGGGAAGAAGGTACTTTAGATTATGATAGCAATTAGAAACTTTCTTTCTCAACCTCCAGTAAACTCCACATTGAATCCTATGTCATTATTTTCTCTAAGAAGTTCTAAACCAGGTGACCGATAAATCAGTGGGATGTACATGGGAGGGGATCACTCGGTTCTTAACTTGCTCCTTCTGACCCTTCCCCAAGCTCCTGCTAGTGTTCATGAACGAAAATTGCATGCTATAGGAGACAGAATACATGGTTTGGCTCAGTAAAAGCTTATACTGTATCAATATTTTCAGATTGTATCTGGATTCAGTTTCTAAAAATGTGTATTTCTGTGTGTGGATAATACTGTTACAATTTTTTGTGTACTTCTTTCAATCATATAAGTTAAATATAGCAGTAAATTATATTTAAACGCTTTTGTGCTTATTTTGTCCCTCTCCTATTCATGGACAAATGCTTCAGAAACATATGATAAGCCTAAAATGTGTTTACAAGGTAATTAAGTATGAGTTTCATACTTTGGATTCAAAATACCATGAGAAATACAAAATTCCATCTGATCTAATTTATGGCAGATGACCCATTAAAATAATCTTCTATGAAGCCTCAATAGCACGTTAAAAAAAAGAAAAGAGTTTATCACCTATTTCATGACAAGTGTTTTACAAAGCAGCTGTGACTTTTAGATAACTTTACTTTACATTTATATCATCCATATAAAGAAATGAGTTTACAGAGTTTTGTAATAATTGGAAAAATTTCCCTCAGCAAACTATAAACCATTGCATGAGGATATGGGCAGTAACAAGGCCTGACTTCACAACCCTGGGAACCACTTCTCAGTCCCACCTCACCTGGACCACTAGGACTTCTTTCTCTGTAGCCTAACTAGTAACTTAAATTTGAAGATGTTCTCTATATAGCATTCTGTCTGCATCCATATCATGCCTGCACTGCCTTTGAAGCATATGGGTTCAGAGATGATGCATCCAGTATAACTACAACAAACACAGATTTAAAAAAAAAAGTTGAAGTAAAGCAGTGACAGCAATCAGGTAAATAAAAAAATCTGAGAATATATACCTTTTCTTTACCGGTTGTTCTTGTGCTTATGAGTGGGGTTTTTTCACTCACGTCATTTTGAGGTTTTTTTTTCTTTTCTCAAAAAGTACCTTTTATTTCCCTTAACTGTAATAAAAACACATTTCAGTTTGCCTCTCGTATTCTGAGTGCACACATATTAAATACCTGTTCATGTAATGCTTCACCATTTCACATTTGCTTGCCAAGTGGTGATTTGATTTATAACTTTATCGGTGCATCTATTCCTTGAACTGTAAAAGTCATTGTAACATTCTTTTAATTATCTTCTCAAGAATCAGCAGGATGTTATTTGCAGCATTATTAGCTTCATCAAATGCTTACTTTGTGATGAAGGACAAAAGAATGCCTGCAGGAAAAAGGAGATAATCTAATATGGCTGTAACCTATAACACTAAGCACCTGGCAAGAACTTGTGGGAAAGTGAACAGAAAAAAAAAGTTATCAACTGTAGTCTTACAGCTCAGGTGCTTTTAACTGATTTACACCTTTTATGAGTATATCCACTGAATTCATCCCGAAGACAGTGAACTTGGAACGCAAGCTCTGTTAGGAAATGCTCGACTTCTCTTCTGGTTTTGCAGGTGTTTCTGGGGCCTCAATAACAATCACTGTGAAAGCCTCATAATCTAGCATAATTAGCAACAAATGTGGGCACATTTTTTTCAGCGTTACTACAATGCCTGCTGTTCATATCACTTCCACACTTACAAGGACATACAGCTGACAACCAAGCTTTGGAAACCATCTTCTGACTTTGAGAAAAAAAATCTACAGGACAATCTATGTAAACTGGGAGTGTAACCTGGTTTACACCAGCAATCAGGGGTGTTTCTATTTGGTGATCTTTTTTCCTATGTGGTGCTCATATTTTTTATCCTGCTGCTAGAAAGCAATAGCATGCCCTAGACATAGCTACTCAGATCTAAATCCTGTTTACTTTATATCTTGGATTTGTGCCTATGATTGACATAGTAATTAAAGTTTCCTGCCAAAAAGGTGTTGAAAGCAACTTTTGGGCCAGATGAAAGAGGTTTAATTAGAAAACAAGCACCAAGCTTGTGTTTCTGTATCACAAGTAGCTATTCCCTAAAATTGTGTGAACACACAAACAGTGGGACAAGTCCTGACACAAAAAGCCAGTCACCAGGGGAAAAAATACAGCTATTAAGAGCTGCACTGTTTTCAGCTTCATTGACAGTGGAGAAAATTTTAACCCCTACTCTTCTTTTCTGCAGTTGAGAGTCAAATTTTCTCTTCGATTTCTTTCTCTAGGCACAAGATAGTGATGGTCTAAAACAGCTACAGTGCACCTGGAATGGTTTGAGCCTGGTCTCAGCTGAAAGAAAACAAATGTTGAAAAATCATGGCTCTTCTAACCCTCAGAGTAATAATTGTAGGTTTTAATGTTCTAATTTTTCCAGAAGGTGCCACTGCACCTTTTTTCCTGAGTTCAAACCTAGTGTGCAAGATTAAACTGTAAATTCTGCAAAAAAACCCCAAACCCAACAGCAATCAACTTTTACCACTGTTCACACATAGCATTGAAAGCAATCGTAACCCCATAGCTCGCAACAGTTTCCAACTTCTGTGAAAATACAAACACTTGAACAACAGTGAAGATAGTCCCAGATTTCAAGATAGAATTGATGAGGACTTTATAGATAAAAACACTATGACTAAAGGAAATTAAAGATACATCTCCATTTCAGGTTTGGGTCAAAAAATGGCAGCTTCAGTGTGGTGAAGCCCAGTAAGTTGTTCTTCTAACACCATATGCCCTCTAAAACTTCAAACCACTTTTCTTAGTCATTCCATAAGGTAGTAGTTTGTTTGACCTCTTCAGTACTACTATATACCTTTAACGAATCTCTGAGTCTTCACAGTGGGTTTATTTCAGGCTTGGTAACATTCTGTCCTGAGTCCTACCACTAGCTGCAGTTCCAGCTCTCAGCCTTGCAACCCACTTGACTCTTGCTAAGGCAAAAGTAGCACTTGTTGCACTTGGTTGTTATCCCTGGAGAGCCTTCCAGTAACTAATCTCAGCTTCTGTTACCTGCCTGAGTGCACCTTTCCAATCTCCTTCAGTATCTTTCTTATAACCAACTCTGTTTCTTGGTTATAATACTTCCTGGACCAAAGTACTTAAAGCTGAGCCTCTTAGTCTTGAGAAGACAACATTAACTGTAAATACACTGTAAATCTATGAGTCCTCCACATAAAAGAAAGAAAAAAACCAACAAACAGAAAGACAGTCAATATTTTCCTAACCAATTATTACAGACATTTCTGATTCCAATTACATGGAAAAGTGTAGTAATTTTGGACATCACTGAAAGATAACTGTGTGGTAAATGTTATCTTTTAAAGCCTATCACTCTGTCTGTTATTTTCTTTTATGTTTGTAGAAAGCAAGCATCGAAGAAAACAACTGTGTACAGGGTTCAAATAGGCGACTGTTGTCTACTACTTCATACAAATGTGGAGGAGTCAGTTGTAAGTATCTCCAGCCTATCCAGGACCAACAGAAAGAACAGTCTCACATTCTTTTGAAGAACTGTGCTCATGTGGAGTGTTACCTGGCTTACACTGAGTCTTCTTTGTAGTCCAAAATCTTTTAAAAAATGGTGTATTTGTGGTTGTCTCATATTTCTTCTTTCACTGAGACTGGAGGTTTCCTGACAGGTGGGTATCATACTGTGATTACTGTGGATCTGGTCAGGAGCCCCATGTCTTTGTGTAGGGTTTCCTGCAGGTTGAAACACTGGCTGCCCTCAGTTCTAGCAGGCTGTGAAATCCAATTAATTACACTCTGCAACTCGTACTGCAGCAGCACTTAGAGAGCAGCTGCTCTGGTGTGAGGAAGAACAGTTTGTGTCCTGAATAAGATTATTTCTGGATTTCATAGTTTCTCAGGGTCTATAAAGCAAGCATGTCTGCTATCTCTGATTTGCTCCACAAATGGCAATATTTTATATTTACATTTTTCTCTCCAAAATAGACACTCTCTTTTGAGGCTATTACCTCATGAAGGGAAGAATTATTGTTAAGCTGTATCTGCCTTAAAACTACATATGACAGTAACTAAGCATTCAGTATGGGTAATGCACAGAGCTTAGAGAACCTGTCACTGCAACGAGATCCCAGGCTTTCCCTGCTTCAAATGTGTCAGTTTTTCAGAAGGGAATGGAAAGCTCCTTTGTTTTGCTGACACTCAGACTGTATCTGTTATTGATTTTTCTCCACTGCTGATAACACAAATGCTCTTCCTGCTTCATCTGCTTCTTTGTTTCCATGTGACCCTGCAAATCACACGGCTGATGTGTTCCAACAGAGATTAGATCACTTGCTTGCTCATTTGTTCTCACTTTTGGCTTCTAAGTTATTTTTGCAATTTACACATTCAGCAGCTAATGTGCTTACCTCAGACAGCCAGACATACTGCACATTTTCCCCTTGCTCCAATGTCACAGCCCTGTGAGCTAGTGGTAATTTCATCTCCTTTTCCACTTTTCTTCCACAAATATGACAAAGAAACTCTACATAACTGCCTAGTATTTTCTTGTGAAATATTGTTTCAGTATCTAAAATCCACAACGTTAACATATATGAAAATTAATTATAAAAATCATAGTATTATTTTGTATTCTGTTTTGATTCTCTTTAACTGACATTCTCTGAACACTCTTCAAATACAGCTTAGTGTGACAATACCACAGTGGGATCCAAATTTCAAACCATTTACCTTAGTTGTAATCCCTTTGATAGACCCATTACTGGTTTTATCAAGAGTATATCCACGTCTGAAGTTTACACAACAAACCAGAAGCCGTACAGGTGGCTGGCATCTCAAAGCTGCCAGACATTAGCATGTTCTTTGTTACTATTGAGTTTCCTAGGAAGAACTGGTCAAGACTTACCTCTCCTGCAGAATGGACAGCCACCTATTGTTAACGAACATACATAAGCACCTGGGAAAAATGAGACTGGAAACAGCACCTCCAGTTCAGCTCCTATCTGCAGTACATTGAAGACTGTCATTTCTCCCAGTGGTTGTGATTATCCCAGAAGAATGATGCCACTTGCTGTATCTGGGGCTCATCCCTACAGTCCTCTTCTTCCCATTCATGCTGACAAAGTGCTTTCATCTGTGACAAGCAAAAAAAGAGCTGCAATGAAACTATAGCTTAAGAAATCTATTGTGCAAAGAGGTTTTTCTATTTAATGTTTAAACTTCTGATTCCAATTACATTTACCACAACAGGACAGTAAATCTGGGCCTAGTGCCAACTTATAACAAAACTTACCTCTGCCGCTATTTGCAACAGTCCCTCATTCATGCCCACATCCTGGCTGGGACTGTCTGCTGATCCAAACTCCTGGCATGGACCAGGCAAATGAAGCCAAGCGTACCTTCTCGCTTCAGACTTGCACTGTCCCTTCGGGAAAGAGATGTTTTTGACACACAATAGCAGATGATGATTGCCTTGTCTATCTAAAAACGCCGTTAGAAGCCATATGAATAAATAGGTGGTGTCGATAGACCGCAACGAATGAGAGGGTGGTCTCACATTACGTATTTCTGTAACACCGGAAGTGTTACAATGCAGTGATTAACTCCATCACCAAGACAAGGCATTTCAAAATCTGGCCTCTGCTGCCAATGCAATTGAAGGAAATGGAAAAGAGAGAGTATGTCTTATTGCTAGTATCTGAGACTTCCTAAAAGACAGAAAATAAACTTGAGGAGAGTTGTGGCAGAGAACTTGTCTAATAAGATGACCTATTATTTACATATGCAACTATTCAGTGAAATTAGGGCAAAGTTGTTTTTTTTTTTTTGAAACATCTTCTAACATCATGATCTAAACGAGTCTAATTTCTGCTGTAAGACAGGTTTGCTGAAAGCTTCAGAGAAGGAATGTATAAGCTATAAAAAAATTTTTTTTCAGTTACACTTCTTTCAACTCTGCAAGCTATCTAGTAAGATCAAAATAATGTCCTTCTGCATACTTTTTGTCTTTGTTGTGGTCACAGTAAACCAGCCATCAAAGAAAGAATTCGTGTCTGGTACCCTGACTTTATACTTCTTTATAGCAGAGTGACTCCAGAGCTTTTAGAAGAATGAGCCTTGATTCATAGCAATGTAAGCAGAAAAGACTCACTCATAGGGTGAAAAGGTGGATAGGTTCTAGACAGACAACAATTTCAATAGAAGGCTGTTTAAACATACGTAGACTGAAATTTATGTTCACAAAACCAGGAAAGGTAGGTAGGGATTAAAATGATGGTGTGAATCTATGCAATTTCTAAGACAAAAAAAGGGTCAGAATTCCATACAATGCTCATTTTTGGTCAGAAAAAGATTTTCTGAGAACAGTCCCAGAGGATTAAACTGGAGCATAGCAGAGTGTGTTGGATGGTGGCAGTGCTTCAGGACATGCATTTCGGCTTCGCTTTACCTGATCCAAATTCTGCATGCTCTGAACTCCACAGCTACTCCTCCCCACTGCACCCACAGTCCCTTATCAACCAAGGAGCCATCCCATTTCTTATCCACACTCCCTCTATTTTCTTGTGTTTAATCTAATATTGGTATTTTCTTTTTGTTTCTTTGTAATCTGTTTCTGAGAAAAAACTTTTCACCTCAGTTTAAGTAACTCCTGAAATATGTTTTACTATTCTTATTTTTATGAATACTATTTGGACCTCCACTTTTCTGTACGATCTTATGAAGCTTGAATGCACAGGGTTAAATCAAAGGTTTTAAAAAAGAAAACACCAGGAGATAAAAAATGACAAGAGTTAATGTACTTTGTATGGATCACCTGGGATTCCTGGGACACAAAAGGAAGCTTTTAAGTGGAAAATACAGAAGGCTTTGCCCTCACTAAGATATTGGACTTCATTCTTTCCAAACAGATCTTGGCTCAAAGGGTATACTAAGTATTTAGAGATGCCAGTTTAAGTAGGAAGGAAGGAAATTACGGCTTCTTAATGGATGTTAATAAGTAACAAATGAGTTACAGTAAGTGGTGTGTATCTCCAGGTCAGAGATGGAGAAAAATACATTGAATGACATCTACTAAAGCTTAGAAGAAATGTTATGGCATTAAGAATGTGAAAATCGGCGTTTGCCTGATTTTGCTTTTTCTGTTTTGTGAGTAAAGGGACAAATGACTCATGGAGTTATGTTTTGTTGAGTTTTGGGCGGTAAGGGATAGGAAAAAGAGTTTAGTTCTGACAATGGTGAATTTTATGGTTACTTCATGCTGCTGATGCTGTGTAATATCACAAGGCTACTACAGGCAGTATTAATTTTGTTTAAGCGTCAGTGTCTAGTCCTGTTTCAGATACTGTAATGTACAGTAATGTAGTTATCTGTATAAGACTTGTAGACTTCTAGAAGCCTGTGCAGCCAAACAGTGTTAGACAGCCATTTTAGTACTTCAGTCTTGCTGAACATTTTCAAAACTCAGTTCTCTTTAAAAAAGAGAATAATTTTCCAAGAAGCAAGAACTGTTTTTACCATTCCAACTACGCGCACACAGACCAACTTTCCTAGGCTCTTGCCTAAATATTCATCTACAGCCTGTGTTAGTCTGTTCAGAGTCAACAGATTGCTTTTAACAAGTTCTGCTAATGTGGAATAATGGGTATGAACATTCAATGACTCATTGCTTGGTAGGTCCAGAGCTTTCTAGAATTCAGTTTACCATGAATATGTGGCCTTTACAGTCATCAGTAAGGCCTAGCTAACATCAAAATCCTTCAAAGGACTGATCTTCAGCTTCCTTCTTGTGCTGACATTGTCACTTCACTGTGAGGTTTACTTCTATCTCTTGCTGTTCGTGGCAATTTCGTTCTATGCTGTTGTTTCTTCTGACTGTTCTTTGTAAAACCAAGCAATGGCTCAGACTATTTTGAAATACCTCTGGTTCCATTTACTTTGCTGCCTTGAGTTTCTTGCTTTCAGATTTCTCATTTCTGTCACTAACAATAGCTTGTATTTTGCCCCTGGAATATTGGTCTTTGATACCTTCTTCCTTTGATTTAACCAGCTTCCAAGTTTTTGCCAAATTTAGTGGCAGATTTTCCACCTTCTTCCCTCTGGACTGCAGCTAAATCTGCGTTGTCCAACATATCTAGTCTTGTACTGGATGCTCTATAATCTCTGGATGAGACCGTGGGAGCATTCAGTATTAGGTCATTGCTAGAATTTCTCTTTTGTATATAGATTGTTACACTGATCATCTTTTTCAGCTACTGTTACCAGTCAATACTGAATTTTCTGGTTTCTGAGTATTTCCTCAATGGCTGATGTTTTCATCATTGTATGGTTTGCAGATGCCATGATTTTGGAGGAAGAGCGAGTCACATATTTCTCATCAACGCTGTCAAGTACACTCCATATTCAGTGAGACAAGTGTGGTAGGATTTAGTTGCTAAACATTGATGTCTACAACCATTTTAGACTTTGTATGGCATCCCACATGGTATTTTAGAGGGGTGGAATGGCTCTCACAGGTCTATGTCATAACTGCCAAAACTGCATGGGTGTCTTAAGGAATATCTGACAAGGATGTCCCTGGTGGCACTGTTACCTATGCCTGAGCAAACGAATCCTACCCCAAATACAGTACACAGTATCATGGGGTTGTAACTGTATAGTAACCTCAACTGCTGATCACACACCTTCATTGTACACCAGGAAGTATTTGCAGACTGGTTTATGTAGTCCCAGACACAGTGACTTGTTGTTGTGAAAACCGGATCACATGTATGGATTACTAAAAGCCACAAGGTGATAAAGGAGGGTGTGCAGTAGAGGAAGTTACGTATGTCATGATATTTTTGATTCTCAGGTTGCACATAGAAAGCCCTCCAGGTCTGAAGATTCATTTGTGCTAAGCTTTACAAGAAAAAACAGTGACTGGTTTTCCGTCGGTTTGACTGCCTGTACTGAATCATGGTAAGACTAGGTGATGATTAACGCTGTCAAAGGACAGAGACAAAGGACAAGACAAGCGTCCAAGGATGGCAGCAGCAGCACCTGTTTGAGTGAGTTTAAAATGTTATGGAACTACATCAAAAAGAATTGTTCAGACTAAAGGATGTTCAGACTGTTCAGCATAGCCATTTTTTTGTTTTGTTTAGCTTATGTTTTGTTTTTCTTTTTAACAAGGATAGCATTCACATAGTAAGGTCAAAAAAGAGCATGTTTTTTATTTGACGCAAAGGTAATATAGGATGTGTGTAATCTGTATATTTTGTTGACAGTTTACTCTCTGTAGTTTCTCAGTTCTTTCAGAAACTTATACAGCACTTCCTGAACATATGAAATATAATACTTCTTGTATAATGGGGGAAAAGAATGTGAACAGATCAAGGCTATAGAGGTGGAAGAGCAGTTACGCATGACCATGGTATGAAATGTGGCAGGAAAAGAATTAAATTGTTTACATTCATCAGAATGTTTTTGAGAAAAAGAGTACTTTTGCTTTATAATATCACATATGTATATTGTGAAATGGATTAGTTATATCATGCTTGTAATAAATTTCAAGCAATAAGCATTAAAATTTTCCATTGATACATCATCATAGGTATTACAACCGTGTGTACATGCATTCTATAAGCAAATTTATGAAAACCATTCTAAATTCTTCTGTGTTATGGTGATAAGTAATATAAATGTTATTTACTAATCTACTGGGATATTTATAGCTATTAAACATTTGGTAAAATTTCTATTTCTGTTTTACATCTTTATATGTCCTGGTGTCCTGGTGACGGAGGATGCGGAGAAGGCAGAGCTACTGAATGCCTTCTTTGCTTCAGTCTTCAGTGCTAAGACTGGCCCTCAGGAATCCCAGGCCCCGGAGGTAAGAGAAGAAGCCTACAAAGAGGACGACTTTCCCTTGGTCGAGGAGGACTGTGTGAGGGATCGCTTAAGCAATCTGGACATCCACAAATCCATGGGCCCCAATGGAATGCACCCACGAGTGCTGAGGGAGCTGGCGGATGTCATTGCTGAGCCACTCTCCATCATCTTTGAAAGGTCTTGGAGGACTGGAGAGGTGCCCGAGGACTGGAGAAAGGCCAATGTCACTCCAATCTTCAAAAAGGGCAAGAAGGAGGACCCAGGGAACTACAGGCCGGTCAGCCTCACCTCCATCCCGGGAAAGGTGATGGAGCAGCTTATCCTGGAGGCCATCATCAAGCAAGTGGAAGAAAAGAAGGTTATCAGGAGTAGTCAGCATGGATTCACCAAGGGGAAATCATGCCTGACCAATCTGATAGCTTTCTACGATGACATGACTGGCTGGGTAGACGAAGGGAGAGCCGTGGATGTTGTCTACCTTGACTCCAGCAAGGCTTTCGATACAGTCTCCCATGATATCCTAACTAGGGAAGCTGAGGAAGTGTGGGCTGGATGAGTGGTCGGTGAAGTGGATAGAGAACTGGCTGAATGGCAGAACTCAGAGGGTTGTCATCAGCGGCGCTGAGTCTAGTTGGAGGCTGGTGACAAGTGGTGTCCCCCAGGGGTCAGTACTGGGTCCAATCTTGTTTAACTTCTTCATCAACGACCTGGATGAAGAGTTAGAATGTACCCTCAGCAAGTTTGCTGACGACACCAAACTGGGAGGTGTGGTAGATACACCAGAAGGCTGTGCTGCCATTCAGCGTGACCTGCATAGGCTGGAAAACTGGGCAGAGAGGAACCTGATGAGGTTCAACAAGGGCAAGTGCAGGGTCCTGCACCTGGGGAGGAACAACCCCATGCACCAGTACAGGCTTGGGGTGGACCTGCTGGAGAGCAGCTCTGCGGAGAGGGACCTGGGTGTCCTGGTGGACGACAGGTTAACCATGAGCCAGTAGTGTGCCCTGGCTGCCAAGAAAGCCAATGGGATCCTGGGGTGCATCAAGAAGAGTGTGGCCAGCAGGACGAGGGAGGTTCTCCTTCCCCTCTACACTGCCCTGGTGAGGCCTCATCTGGAGTACTGTGTCCAGTTCTGGGCTCCCCACTTCAAGAAAGATGAAGAGCTCCTGGAGAGAGTCCAGCGGAGGGCTACAAGGATGGTGAGGGGACTGGAGCATCTCCCCTACGAGGAGAGGTTGAGGGAACTGGGCTTGTTCAGCCTGAAGAAGAGAAGGCTGCGAGGGGACCTAATAAATGCTTATAAATATCTGAAGGGAGGGTGTCAGGAGGATGGGGCCAAGCTCTTTTCAGTGGTGCCCAGTGACAGGACAAGGGGCAATGGGCACAAACTGAGGCACAGGAAGTTCCGTCTGAACATGAGGAAGAACTTCTTCCCTCTGAGGGTGACGGAGCACTGGAACAGGCTGCCCAGGGAGGTTGTGGAGTCTCCTTCTCTGGAGATATTCAAGACCCGCCTGGACAAGGTCCTGTGCAGCCTGCTGTAGGTGACCCTGCTTGGGCAGGGGGGTTGGACTAGATGACCCACAGAGGTCCCTTCCAACCCCTACTATTCTGTGATTCTGTGATATGTAATTTAATAGAAGCATGAACAATGCAATCTTAACAGGCACTAGAATACCAGAAAAGAATGCAGATTTAGAAAGTCAGTATAATTCTATTATTTAATCTGATAATAATAATGTAATGCCATTTCATTCATTTTTTCTTAATTGGTATCATATGCTGGCAATATTTCTTATTTCATCACACTGAAGATCTGTAAATGTTTTATATTCTCTTAAAAATGATAAATTTCTTGAAATATTTATTGTATTTTTCTTAATGTACTGGAAACTTGATTTTGAATTTGTAAGACAATTTGTTGATAAACTACCTCACAATGATAAAGTACTAATTATGTTTTCAAAATATAGCACATGTAAACAACCTGCTGCTTATTGAGGAGTTATCTCAGAAACCAAGCCAGCTGACAATGAATTTCAAGCTGATATACCTAGGCTGTTATCAAATGACATCACTTTATGATGAGGAGCTTGAAGACTCTAGTCTGAGTTCACTGTCTGTTGCTGTGTTAGATGCTGTACAGATGACACTAAAAGAATGGCTAAACTTTATAGGATTCCATCTTTAGTCTATTGTGAAACACAGTAGTTGGATAAGAACTTTAGAGGGGGATTTAGGATGTCATGTGCACTTGTCAATGAATGCATGGATGAAATGGAAGCCATTCAATCATTGCAGGCTGAAACCTGGGTCAAATGAAATGAAGGATTAAATCTGTCTAAACTCCTATCTCCAATCCCACTTCTTTGACAAGGAAAGCAAAAGTAAGGTGGAGCATCAAGTTCAGACACCCAATGGATGTGTTCACACTAGTAAGTTGAAGCTGCTTCCTTCTACAGAGACTTCTTCCACTCCACTCCACTCCACTCCACTCCACTCCACTCCACTCCACTCCACTCCACTCCACTCCACTCCACTCCACTCCACTCCACTCCACTCACCGTAGGACCATAAATCACTACAATTTTTCCCTTTCAGAATAAGGACAGAGAGAAGGTGCAGCATTCACTGCAATGCTTGAGGGTTAGTGCAGGCATGTACTCTACTTTTTTCTGGGCAGCTTTGTTTTGGCTGCATGAAAATTTAAGCTTAAGATCAGATTCCATACTGGTAGCAGAGCAAAGTGTGCTTTGCAACAGATCTTCTGAAGCAAGATAACAGACCCAGGTACAGTTACTTTTTTTCAGGACATTTAAAAAGAAAATCTTTTCAACTTCTCAAAAGTGCATGCCTGTACAATGTAATTCTCTCAGTCGTGCTATTCATTTTGTTCAAAACAATCAAGTTCCAATGTTCTATCTGAGCATCATTTTTAGTATAATAGAAAGATTTAAAGCATGTTTTTTCATATCATTTGACAAATGTCTTTTGTTTTAATTTTTAATGGATATATTCAAGGAAATGTGAATACTATCCTGTTTTATCTTGTTACATGAATCTATGAATTCCAACTCAATCATTAGGATTTCCCTCATTTTTAAAGGTATGAGTGACACTGCTTGAATAGAAGGATGATTGGCTTTTGCTTTTTTATTAAGCTATTGTATCCATATCTTGCAAAATGTATTAAAATGGAGGTAAAAGAATGAAAACCCCTTGAAGAAGTCGCTTGCTATTTTTGTCAAAGCAGATGACACTTTTTCAAGCCTCTTGAGGCTCAGAAAATCATATTGGGAATTCAAGTGAGAATAAAGAGAATTTTTTCTGAAGTAGTTTCAAACCATGGAATACATTGGAATAGAAAATACTAATATCTCACCACATACAACTTTCCTATGAACCAACTAATTTTTGCACTTGTAGGTGAGCTTTCAGTTGACTTGAGAATTGGTCCTCTCATGTGGAATTTCCCACATAATAAGCTTAAAAAATATTGCTTTCATAACCTTTTTGAAAATCCCATTCTTCTTTTTGTGCATTGTTTTTCATTACTATAGTTCTTGCACGTGTATATATATATGTATTTACACAAGAACACACCGTATGGGACGATGAGTTGTTCATTTCTCCTAGTTTCTTTGCAGTGTTTTACCAGAGATATACTACAAGTAGCCAGAGGGTATGACTGTGAGTTTGTCCTCATGCACAGAAAAATTGCATTCTAACTGCCAGTAAATTGCTCTGAATCTAAATGTCACCTGCCTTTTTCTGGAAAGTGTGCTGTTTCCTACTGCTTCAAAATACTGCATTTTCAAGCTGCTAGCTATGAAGTTAAGTAAGTGAAGGTTTTATTCTCACTGCCCTTTTGCAGCTTTGTATGCGATGTCAGTTACATTCAGTGATACTTTATTAGCATGACAAGATATACAGAAGCATTGCTGAAATGTTAAAGAGACAGGCTGCTCAGGTATGTCTCACAGAGAGATAACATCTCCCCACACAGAGCTTCACACAGTGTCTGAGGCTTTATCTTCCATGTCTGTCTATCATAACTATCCATTGCTGTTCCTGTGGCAGGTTTTGGAAAATGAAAAGCAAACCTCCTAAGTGTATATTAAATGTGCAGCCTATAAAGAGGCTTGCTTAGAAAGATGACGGATTCAGCTCTAAAACAAACACTGAAATGTTATGTTATATTGCATATCAAGTGTTGAATTTCTGAGGCAAAACACAGTATAGATAGATCACGAGCCGGTGTAGTGCAAAAAGATTTATAAAAGAAGCTTTTAAAAACTTCATATGAAAGTTTTGAAATGAGAGATAACTGTTATCCATTTTTAGGTAGCAGTGATATCAACTTATACAAGTATTTTTATGTCCTTTTAGATATATTTTAATACTGAGTATCTAGAGGGTCATGGAAGAACATGGTAAATTGGGACATTTTTATGACCTATATATACATACAACGTGTTTTTTAAGGAGATGATTTTTCCTTCTGGCTTTAATGAAACTTCCATTTTTGCAGACGTAACTGTTATAGAAACTATTTGCAATTCTTATGCAAGTTCTCAAGCTCAGTTCCAGATTGTGTCAATAAGCGCAAGTGCAAAAATGGGTCCTCTGATTGTCTGCTCTAAAATCAAAAATATGGCAATTGAATCTTATTGTCGTAAATTTTATGCAGCATATGTAAGGTGTAATCTCTCTTAACAGACACAAAATATGGTAATTGAAGTTTAAATATTTTTTCCTATATACTTTTAGTCAGTGAACTTTTCAAACACTCAATGCAAAAACTAAAAGAGGTAGCTTTATGTTTTCTTTCAGTCTGCCACTTCATTTTTTTCCAGTTTTACTTCTTTAAAAGGAAAAGACTAAAAGTCCTTCTAACATTTACAGCTGAACTTTGTGGATGTGCTGCTTTCTTTTTCTGTATCTCGGTTAGGTGGTTTGTCCTGACTGTGACAGCTCTGTACCACACTACTGAAATATTACAGAAATAATTCTGTATCCTTATGCTTAATGTTACAGCAACATCCTGCAGTTTTGCACTCCGAATATGGGAGGAATTCAGCTTTATTTACTTTAATGACTTAATAATGAGTCTGAGCTACACAGATCAAAGTGAACTACTAAGAGAGAGGCTGTTATGAGCCAAAACTAATAGCAGGCTCCAGTTCAAGAAGAGGGATTTATTCATTGTAGTGCAGTGAGAGAGAGGATAAGTGTTTGGAAAAGAAAAAAAGATGTGTCCCACCAAAGTTTAAAATAATGTAGGCCACACACTACAGCTTTGCCTCTTCACCATTTGGCAGCCTTTTGGACTTTGCAAGAAATTACTTCCCTTCTTTACTAAAGCAGTTAGAATCTCACACTTAGAGCGACTTAGACCCAAATTATCTCTCTGCATGTTGGCAGAGACTACCTTTCACTCACAAATGAAGAACCTCCTACTGGAACAGCTATATAGGGATAAAACAAGCATACTGAAGACTTCAGAGACTGATTCCCTTCTATTAATTGAAAAGAGACTGATAAAATACTATATGAGATTTCAGGGGTCTTTCAAGACAAATGTGTCCTTTTGGACAGCATGGAAAGAAGCTTGAGAACAGAACATTTCACACTAAAAGGTTATTTTTCCTCCCATTTGTTCACCTAGATATTGTTAACCATATTGTCCTAGACCCCTCCATTGCTGCATGATACCACAACTCAACTTTCAGCTATCTGATGTTCCTCCTAATGAAGTCAAATAACATCACTGAATCAGGTGACTCTGGAGAAGTAATGGGAGTGTGAAATTTGTAAAATTTGTTCTCATCTTTTTGTCTTGGTATTTCCAGTGGAAGTGGAATGGAGGAAAATGAATACAAAAACCTTGCTCTCAGTTCACACCAGACTTTGTTGCTTAGGCAGTTGAAGGTATTTTCTGTTTGAGACTGCACACTGCTGAGAACTTCCATGTGATAAGCATCTCCACAAGTGACTGCAAACAAGGCTTGCATTAAAGTTCCTATGGCATTCCATCCCACCATGTGTCCAATGGTAGAGTGAACATTTAAAGTCATGGGTTTAGTTTGTCTTCCAAACTTATTGACAGCAGGGGAAAAGTTACAATCAGGTGTATATTGGTGCCTTTAGAATCATATTTTATTTCATGCTACCTTTTACATGGAAAACTCTCAGGCCGAATTCACAATGCCATCACTTTTTCCTCTTTCTAACCATTTTTTTGTGTGTGTACATTACATAATCCAGGCAATACTGAGCAGATACATGACACTTTAATATACATTTCTCCCAGAATCATTAAGTTCATATAGATTAACAAATACACAAAATAATTTCTGACTTGTAAAGCATTTTTAAATATGAAGCAGTCTATACGATCAATATGAAAGGTATGTAGAAGGACACAGTTACAAAAATACGCTTTTTGCATCCATATGATCTTTGTTTTTCGATTTCCTAAAATTAATAGCAACTTAAATCTTCAGCAGGATGCAATATCTTATAAAGAACATTGGTTTAAGCACTCCTGTGTCTACTTGACAGTAAGTTGTAAGCAGGATGGACAGTAAGAACTTCCTTTTTTCCTGTATTATTGTTCATCTTATTGTTAATCTTCTGAATGTTTCTACCCTAATTTTTATACAAGCTAAAGAAGAAAACCCTTCTCTCCTTCTGCATTCTAATTTTACCCTCATTTACAGTGTCCAGTAAGCCTTAGGTAAATTAATTATCAATAGATCAAAACATAAAATACAGCTTAATGGAAATGCCAAAAAGTACAGGCCACTGATATATTATATACTGTATTTGGAAATTAGAATTCTATTGCAGCCCAAATTCTCAGGATGAAAGTTGCAGTTAGAACAGGGAATGGCGTAAAATCTATTCTGCATGTACAGATTGTAGGGGAAAAAGGAAATTGTGAAAACTTAATTTTTGGTCCTCTCTCAAGATAGCAATCTCATAGCCATTTCTGGATGAAATCAAATAAAGGGCCTCCTTAGCTTTTATTTGCAGCACTGATCTGCAACTGTCTCTTTTTCCAAGCAGTTTTAGGGTAGGCACATTTATTATTTAAGGAAAATCCACAAGGAACATTTTTATAGCACCAGAACAGAAATAATACCGTAACAATAAAGATCAAAGATTGATGCAATTGTGAGTACAAGTAATAGATGCCTCGTGTGGCTGTTATCTCCTCGAGGGAATTCTTTAGAATGGCTTTCATTTTATAAAATGTGTTTGTTTCAGTACTATAGTATACGAGTAGGGAACAGTATTCTGGTGTTTCTTTGCTTTGTTTGTTTCTTTTCTTCTTCTCCAAGAAAAAAAACTCATTTAAATTGGTATGACTGGTTTAATGAACTTTGAGACTGCTCTGAACTTCAAAGAAATAAAAAATCACACAGAAGCCGTTGGTATGTGTACATAATTAAAGGTATTTTGCGTGTCTAACCTGTTTTAAAATCAGCAGATGCCAATAGCTCTGATGTTGTTCATGGAGGTTAATCCTTTTCGTGCACATCATTCAGGGAATATACGAGTGTCACACATTACCTGCTGGCCAGTGCTGTTCAGCTGCTTCATCTCTCTTCTGGAGGCACCAGATCAGAGATGAAGCCAAAGCTATTTATGTCAATTGAATATCCTGCCCAAAGGCCAACAATGACAAAATGATTGTCCTCAAGACAGGGAAGATTTTAGTCCATACCTGATGTAAGTGTGCATGTGTGTATCTATATATGTATACATCTACAATATTATATATTATTTAGTACACATAAATCCATATATCTCTCTATACATTGATTAATATGGTACACATATTCATACATGGTGAAAGTATGATACCTGAGGGAATGCTGGAACACTCTCTGGTTTTCCTGAGCATGACTTGACCTAAGTTCAGTCAAGACACTTTGCTATTGCTTTAATATTTATAATGACAACAATTCTATGTTTCTTTTGTCAGGAGAGGCATAACAAACATGACAAAAAGGTGACTGAGTTTTTAATAAGAATTCCAAACCCAAGAAGAATCTGGGAAAACACCTTTTTTTTCTCCTTCTTCCTTCCCTGCTATCAAGTCCTTAGTTCAGTGCTACCAAAACCAAACAAAACGAAAAAACTTGTGTTCTTTCTTGATTCAATATTGCCAGCAGGAAAAAAAAAAAAAAGAAAAAAGAAGCTGAATTTATATTAATGAATGAATAAAAAAGGTTGGTTTAAAAGGGCAGAAGGGAGATCAGAAGTGATGACTTTACTGATGCCCAGATGAGAGAGGCTGGAAAATAGGATGGTGTATTGTGACGTTGATATTTTAGCCTGATGATCACAGAATAAAGGGCATTCATAACAGTGATAAACAAAAACTGAGAAATAAGTTCTGATATTACTAAGGTGGGTACTGAGATTTAGCTACTGAGAAGTCTAAGAGTAGTAACGTTGCAAGGACATCCAGGTTCCTCCAGGCTGCCAAGTAATGCCACTTGATACTTTGTACCACCATCCTGACACTGCTGCAAGTCTTCCAAGAAATCACTAAAATATTTCACATTTGCACTGTTCGTTACTTTCATTACTTCAGCTCACATTTCTGTAAGATAAAAAATGTAATAGTGTATGACATTGCTCTAACTCTGATTTATATTACCAATAGATCTTGCATTTTTTGTTTGTTTTATTTATTCTATATATAACAAAAAAAAAGGCTCTTAGCCTCTCTTGGCAAGCCACCTACTTTACTTTTCTGAGCTAAAATGTATTCTTGCTGTGTAGGGATTTTCCCAAGTTTCAGTCTTTCACATGAGTGTTGAAATAATTTTGTCCTTTGTGAAGAATAGTCTCAATATCCAAACCATCATTTTTTATTACTGAATTGGATGGAGGAGTAAACAGCACATTAATTAAAATGTTCGGGCCCTTTTTAATATGAGGTGTTACAAATGACAAGGAGGCCAAAAAGTTAAATCAAAAAGGGTCAGAGGCAGGAAGTTCAGTCTGAAAAAGATGACTTCACATATTACAGTGAAAAGATATTGGAATATAGAGTTCTAATGAAGAAGGAAGTATTTGAAAGGACCTAATCCGCAAATTTACAGAAGACCAGGGATGAAGATGCAACGTAATAAGGTGAGGTAAAGAAGAAAAAGACTAAAGCAATCAAGTTGCATAATATAATAAATGGGAAGGTAAATATTGCTCTTCACTGCAGGTAAAACTGCACCCAACTCTGAGAAGGATTTGAGATATGAGCAAGTAAAATGATTAAGGCAATTGGAAGGCTGACTTAGGAGGAAGTATTTAAAGAATAACTCAGTGAAATAACATCAGAAGGGGGATATGGTCATCTTCTATGAGAATTTATAAGATGTATACAATAGGCCAAAAGGATTTTTCCCTACAGTGCACCAAGGTGTGTTACCTGAAACAGAGACGTGTAATAATGCACAATAGTATCACAAGAAATATTGGAATTTATTTATTTAAAGGCCCCAGAAAACTGTATTCTCAGGAGAAATGTACCAAGACAATGTAGTACAGGTAGAAAGAAATCTCAGACAGTAACAATGCAAATGAACAACAAAACAGGAGAGACTATCAGACACCCAATGGAAATAAACATGTCAACTACAATATAAATTAGTACATCATGAGCGTAAAGAGAACACATGTATATCACCATCAGAGTAATGCAGATGAGCAGTAAGAACAACGGACATAAATAAATACATGAAATTCAATCACAGGAGCCACTGGAAGCAGACAAAATGCAGGCTTGCATGGTAGCTACTTGTGGTCAGCCATAGAGTCACAGTGCCTCCTTACCCTTTTAGCAATGCTAACCTACCCACCTACCAAGAGGACAGATGCCCACTTATAAAGCAGGCTAAATATGTATGACTACAGCTATTTTCTTCTGTGTCTAGAATGTATTATTGGCAGCATCATCTGTTTTTAATTTGCTCTCCTACAGGCTCTACAAGATGCTAGAGCAGTGGTACCAAAGGGCATTGTTACAGGGTCATGTTTATTACATGAGAAATAACCAAATGAAAAAGGTCCCCAAATAAGGAATAAGATTTGCCCAAATTCTTTTATGTTGGCAGATTAATTGGCTGATAAATAAATGCAACCTCTTTCCACTCTATATGTCTCTTATAGTGAGAGTGATTTAAACAAGAATATCTAATCATTTCATGGAGTCTGAACAGCAACCTCTTTCATTACTGCACACTTAGCTTCCAGTGGTGTAGAGTGGTTGATAGTCATAGGGATTCATCAGGAGTATTCTAAAAGCCCTGAGCACTGAGCTGTCATGATGCCCCGGACTTATTAGCGCTACATCCTTTCTCAGGAGCAAACCACAATCCACACACTTTGACATTCCATATAGCTAGTGTCCATATAAAAGAAAAATGTATCTATGATAGTTTGTCTCAATTTTGCACTAATTTATGATTCAGAGTTGACAACTACCTCACAACCAACTGGAAATTGACATTTCCCAAAACTATTTTTAAATGAATTTACATTTTTTTTAAAATTACCGTATTCTCTCGAGTATTTTCAAGACAAGCTATTTTCTAGCTCAGTCCTGTGACATCTGACTTGTCATCAATATGAGTCAGACAGCCTTACGGTGTCAGATACATCTCTTCTTTGCTTTCACTGGAGATATGCTCATTTACAGCATTTAATGATGTAATTCAGTGTGCATTAAGTTCAACCTCTAGAACTGTCAGAACTGAAGGTCTCTGATTTGTGCAGCTATTGCTGTGAATCTGCCCTACTAATTTTTTACTCACCAGAATTTGGTCTGGAAGCAATAATAATGACAAAATGCAGTACAAATGGCTGAGCTTGCAATTTTCTTCCTGTGCCAGAAATTGTGTATGAAAAAAAAGATGTCTGAATAAAAGGCCAAGAGTATTGGAACTGTTTATCTTGAAAAGAGACAGTGTGATTATAAGAGGAAAAGCTGTTCTAGAGGAAGAATATTAAGATAGTGTTCTTGTTCCAACAAGACTGGAAACACGTATTTATGCAATGTCTTCTTTGAGTAAGACTCAAATCAGGTTCTGACTTTTGAGATCAAGGTGACACGAATAAGGGCTGAGGTTATTGGTACTAACCTTTTAAGGCACTGAAAACTGGAAATGATTGTCAAGCACTTAGTCACTCTAAACAAAACACATGAGTGATAAACTGGCTGACAAAGTTCAATTTTAATAAATATAAAAAACTGACTATGTAGAAAAAGATTCTAACCTTACATATACAGTAAGGAGGTCTGAAACTATTGCTAATCTTCAGTAAGGAAGTTCGGGGTTTGTAACAGACAGCTCCAGGAAAGCACTGGCTGAATGAGTAATTGCAGTCAAAGAAGCATATTAAGTGCTAGGAATTCCTACAGAACCAGTAAAGGACAAACTAGGAAACATAAAAAATCTTCAGTGTTTAGGGCAGGTCTGATCTTCCTAATTCAAGAACTATCCAGAGCAATAAAAAAGGTTTAGAGAAGGATGTCACAGATAAATCAGCTTCCGTACAGCAAGAGACTGCTGAACAGACTAGGATCTTCTAATTTGAAAGACAGACAGCTAAAGGGGAACATGACAGGGAACTATAAAACCATGAGAAGGCATGAAAAAATGATTATTGACTGTTTCTTTTCCAGGAAGCTTCGGGTGACATCATCATTGCATAACAAGTTTAAAAAAAAAAAGGTGTCACAATTTCACCCAACACTCCAACTCTGAAATTCAGTGCCAGAGGCTATTGTGAATGCTAAGTGTTTACAGCAGTCTAGGAAGTAATTAGAGACATTTATGGTACAAATGTCCACTGCAGGCAGAGAAATGCAAAGTTATCTGTCACCTATGAAAGAGTGTATCAAGGAAGCACAATTGCTGTGGTCACATTCACAGATGTAACGCTAGATTAATTGAACCTTTGATGTGACCCAGTCTGAACACCTCTCTCATGTCCTAATGACAGGCTCATTATCCCACAATGCTCATCAGCTTACCTCACAGTAATAGGCACTTCTAAGGGACATAGCGTTTTCATGTGGAGCAGCACCATGTACGTGAAAAGGTCCAGCAGGTGGTTTGGTTCACATCCCATGGAGATATTCAAGCACACAAGCTGTATTCCTTTCTTCTTCAACTAACAGGAAGCTGTGCTCTGGGAGCTCATGTAACATGCTGCAGTGGTTAATGGGCATCCAGTACATGAGACCAGGCTAAAGCCTGTCTCACATAACCCTCCCAAACCTGCAGGTCTTGGGTCCTCAGTGCCACTCTTTCAATCCACACTTGCCACACTGCTTGCTGCTGAAGACAGCACTGATGGATATTTGACAGCCTGGAGCCTGCAGATGCTTTATAATGTTCCTTTATTTTTCAGAAGTATTTCTCATCATACTGGCTATGACGATATTTCTCCCATGGATCCTCAAGAGGGATTTGTATTATCCCACAGCTCGAATAACAGTGGGGAGAGGAAAGACATCATGTTTTCAATATAATTTGAAAGGTGTATTTTTGCTTTGTTCTTTGATCTTATTTCTTTTGTTTGCTTCTGTCCTCTTTGTTCTTTCATCTGCTCTGCAGAGGTAGTACAAAAACAGAGAGGTAATTCTTGGTAGAACCTTATAGACCTCATGGTTATGGATGATTTGAAATTTCTATAACTAATCTTAAACTTTATAGAACAAGTACCAAAGTTGTTTACTGTTGGGTATAAAACAACACCAAAAAAACACGCCTAAATAAAGTATCTGTCTTGTTGCAACATTTTCTTGGATGTACTGAATCACAGAGCTAGGCAGAACTTTCTTTTCAGCAAAGCAATTGTATTAAAGAAAAAATAATATTCTTACATTGCAGACTGATTCATTGTCTACCTCAGATGTACAATTAATTCTATAAAAAGACTATTCACCTTCTTCCTTTACTGATCGCTTCAGATCTTTGTTTAATTCAATCAGCTTGTCTGAGCTTTGAATGCATTGTCAAAGAAAATCACAGCCACAGGAATTCAAAATGCCTTTAGAGTGTTATCAACAGTAGCAAATAATATGAGCTTGGAAGAACAAAGAAATGAAAATTGACCATTTCTCTAGAGATATCATACACATTCACAGTGTAAACTGACAAAGTGTTTTTCCTTAATGTCATTGTCATTTTTTTTGTGTTGGTATTAGAAGCTCAATATGACTTCAGCTAGCCTCTTTGGGCTGAAGGTGGAACATCATAAAGCTTTGCAATGACAGTTAGCGATACTGATTTGCTTGCATATCCCTAAGTATTGCCTTTAGCAACCTGAGTAAAAATGTTTATTTACATTATATCTTTGCAACAGACATTGGAGAACAGAATTACGAGACAACACAGATGAAAAGAGAATGGCTTGTATATTAAACTTACAGGCAAACCCATAAAGATGAGTCAGAAATTTGAGTCTTCCACTCAGAATGCAAGGAAGTTCTAATGTATTCATGTACATCTGCATTTTGGATTTAAATTAAAGAGCTTATTTTGAAAAAAAAAGTGAAACAATCTATTCACTGACAAAAATATATATTTACTTTTACTTTGTGGTAAAGTGCCTTGTTAGATGTTATCCAGTGTTTCTCTCTGGATGAGATACAAGAGCAAGTAACACATTGCGTTCTTTAATGCAAGCATATGAAATTCAAGGATTCTCTTGATGCAAATTATATTTACAAAAGATCAGATCATGTGGATTGGAGGACTTTTAGGCAGCACAGGGAATTAGTACGTCACTCACTTAAAGTATATGTAGAGGCATAGTTTCAAACCTATCTCAAATCCAAAATGAAAATAAGCAAAATACTGTGGTCTCATTCTACTCTCCCACCAAGAAGTTAATTAAAAAATATATATTTCTGCTCTCCAGTCATCAGCTATTGCACATAGAACTGCATACTTTCAACAGCAAAAATACACAGGCTGACTGTAAACTAAAGAGTCTCACTCCTGCTCAGTAAAGCAGATAGCTGTAGCTACTCAAGATACTACCACTGCTCTGCTGTCTGCCTCATGCATTTGCTGGAGGTTAAACCCTCATAGCACAGCTGACAAAAGGAAGTCTGTGAGCATGTTTCATCTGCTTCATTCTGGCATACCAGTGCAAACTACCATTGCTGGCAGCTTAAGTGATTACTCTAGATACTGACTGGAGTGCCTTGAGTATGCTTTTCTTCCCCTCTCCTGCATAGGTCATAAGTTACTGTCTTAAATCACCATTGCAACATTCACCACAGTGTGTCTGTGTGCTAGAGTCAATTGTATTTTCTCAAAGTATATTTCTGTTAGAGAATACCATGCTGTAAAAATTAAACCAGTCTGCAGACAATAATTTTGACAAAGATATTATGGAAAGCTACTAATTTCTCAGTCAGACCGTCTTTTTTTTTTTTTTTCTGTTCACGCATGCTGCCTTTTAACAGACTAGTCTCCCATTATCAACATCAAGGGCTTTCAGTCAAGTGGACTGGGGGTCCAGTTGGGAAAACACGATGCTCTGTTTTCACTGAAGAATTTTGCAGTCCTGAGGAAAGCAAAATGCAAAAAATCCGCATAAACCAAAATTACCTTTCTCTGAACACCTCTAGTAAGCCTGAACCATAAAATTAGCTAGAGTCAATAAAGAGCAATGTACTTTAAATATTGTCTCAGTATAGAGCAGTTAACATCAGCACCTCAGTCTCGTGCATGGTTTTTTTTCAACTTCTCTATGCAGATCCCATAAACAAAACCTTCTCTCTTTCCTAAGGAAAAAAACCCACAAATATCCTGGTTATTAACAAGCTTGAGTTTTGATCCACTGTGATAATGTGATAATAAAATTTCTACAGCAGAGGTCTTCTACAGATGCTGCTCTATTTCTAAAAAATAGAAAAGAGATAAAAAAAGAAATCCTGCGTCTGTCAGTCTGACTGTGCCATGTGATCCCAATTGACTGGCTGGGAAATGAAACTGGGGTTCACATTACCTCTCTCTTCCAAGTTAGAGACAGTAAAGAACAATGTTATGAAACTCAGTACTTTGAAAGCAGGAAAGAACTATATTCTGCACACAGACACACAAAAGCTGTTCAGCAAGGAAGACACGTGATGCAGTGTTCTAACCCCGGTCGCTGCTAAAACTCAACAGAGGAAACAGAAAGAATTATTTATAATTCAGAAATTAGTCTCAAATCTTTTAGGCCCTTGCTATACAATTATGTCTAGTCTTGTATCTCTGGTCTGTATGGCTAAAGTAGGTGATGTAAAAGATTAGAAATCATCTGATGATCTGAAAGATAGATCCTGGCTCCTAGTTAGTTAGCTTCAGCCTAAGGAGTGACCTTTCTTATAACCCTCAGCACTTCAGAATATTCCACTTCTACCTGGCTATGTAAAAAACATTGATTTTAGTACTGATGGCCACATCTTATCTTTTGTGAAGTAAGGTTTAATGAGTTGTTTTCAATGCATTCCGTGGATAAGCACTAAATGGTGTAGCTTATAGCAGCCCAAACATTGGAAGGAAGCATGTAATCAAGCTATTAAACAAAACTGCAGTTTTATTTTTGAAAGCAAGTCATTAAAATGATTGTTGGTACAAAATATTCTTTGAACACTAATATTTCAAACCTCAAATGTTTCCATTTCTTTTGGTTTAATGAAGCATATTTATGGGTTTTTTTGCCATTTTCAGGGAAGCTTGCTAGACAATATCATAGAGCAAATTTGTTTAGTCTAGAAACTCTGATACATTGAAGTTTTGTTAATAGCTCTGTTTTTATATCCTGAAAGACAGTTGGAAAGGTAATTATAACACACAAATTAGTTTCAATTGGGATGAAAATTAAAAATTATATACTGATGTGTAGTATTGCAAGCTATGCTTAGTATTTTGTCAAGTAGTCTGAATTCTAACAGAGACTTTACTCTCTGATTTCTGTGGTTTAGGCTAATTTTTCCGAAGTATAGTTTTTATGTTCCACTTTTCTGTTTCCATCATGTGGTTTTTATTCTTCAGACCCACAGTCTCAAAGTATTCTTGGTTCACATATTGAAGATGTTTTCATTAGGAAGGAATCTCTCAGTCTTGGGCTGTTCTTTAAGCCTTTGTCTTTGATGAAATGGTTGTCACAGCCTTTATAGTGTCTCCAATTAATGTAAAAACCCCAAATCAAAACACAGATTAAAACATTTGCAGTACATTTTAATTATAGTCTTTGTAGGGCTTTTCCTTATGACTGTTTTCAATCCTCCTTTAATGAAAGATTAGGAAGCAAGGACACAAGGCACTGCCAAAGAGAGTAAAGGACACCTGACCCAATAAGCCTTTTCATTTAAGTTTATCTCGCACCCATTTTCTTATGTAGTAACTATATCCTTTGATTCCCTCCCTACTCAGACATGCAGAGTTCTCTCTTAAAGTCATTTGAGCTATTTGCTTTGATGGCTTTATTTGGCAACTGCACTAAGTGAAATTCTCTGCTTGAACTCTTCGCATGTTCTATCTCACTGCATCTAAATTTTGGTGTCTAAATTCTGAATCATTCATACTGCAAATATTTTGTCCTACCTTTGCTATCATTCCCCTCTCATAATTTTAGATACCTTTTAGGTGATCTCAAGAGTTTCCCATTTGTCCTAATTTTTTTAAAAGTAATTTTATTAAAATAGTCTTAAAGTCTCATTTCATTCCAGTTGCTTAAGATAGATGCTCTAACCTGCGGAAAACCTCTTATCCTAAAACTCCAAATAACATTGTAGAAAAACTTAACTAATACTGTTTACTCAAGACAATAATTATGTTTCAGCTTGGTTTTGGAATCAAATTCTTTATTTTGACTTCTAAGCTCATAGCATCTTGTATCTACCCAGATATTCCATAGCTGTTTAGCCTGAAATACTTATCAATCTATTATTTTCAATCTCTGATGTTTTTGGCCTCATCTGCGTATACAGTTAAGCAGATGTTAAATTAAACCTTAGTCTGGTTTACATCACCTGTGGTAGGGCCATGGTGAAGATCAAATTAAAAAAGAAAAACCCCCCAAAATTAAAAAAAAAAAAACACTGCAAAACATAAGCAGACTTTAAAAATTTTTTTACACACTAAAAAGTGGAGTTTGAGTAAAATTTGGGTTCTAAGCTCTCAGATTTTTTAGTCTTCAAATTATTTCAGTATCTGGCAGTTTTGCCTCAGTTGTCCAATGCAGGTGTATCTAGTTCTTAAGCCTAAAAGGCTGTGCCTGTATCACAACATACATGCATTCTGCAGTATGTCCCACAGTCTCCAAGCTGCAGTTGCCTGTACCAGGGATTGCTTACAAGTACATCTCCAGCCTGCATGCCTGGGCTTGCTTCCAGAAGAGAGCAAAGTGAAGGTCTCATCATCCCAATGCAGCTCAGGCTGCAGCTGCAAGGAGCACTGTGGGATTCATCACTGTGGGTGTGCACAGAAACTCAAAGAGCGTCCCTTTTTAATCCAGTAAATTGTAAGGACATAGGTCAATGCTCATTAAGAGAGGTTAGACATGTGGGAAAGACAGGCTTAGAGGGAAAAACAAATTTCGTCTCGTCTTACCAAAACTGTTGCAGAGAGTGCAAACAACAGTCTAACTCCCAGGATATTCACCAACTTCTAGAGGAGGTCTTTGTTGTGGTCCTGGTTTCCAGGACAGTACCAGTGTTTTTTCCAAGGTATTTTCCATGTAAAATTGGCATGTTGCAAGACAGCAATGAAAGGAATCAAACCAGTTTATCTCATGCTCTAGCAGAATATTGCAATAACTAGGATATTAAGTAGAAAAGGACCAGCCTCATTTTCAGAGGCAGAAATTATTCTTACTGTGGTCATCTAAGGAATGTTTGTGCTACTATTTGCCTTCAGTTCATGATTTCTGGACTAAGGATCCCAAGTGGACTTCCGAACAGCTCCAGCAAGCACTGAAGGTGTTGGATTATTACATTGATCACATCCTTGTTGTTTCCCTGTAGGTCAGCACTTCTCAATGACATACTTCTGCCTAAGCTTAAGCACCTGAGGTGTGCAAGCTAGCAGAATAGTCATCCTAGGTATCCTACATATTCAGTGAAGAGAAATCTTCTGCTTCTGTATAAGATTCAAATTTTCAAACACATGACTTCACACCATTCGTATTACAGGTACCTATAGCTGCAATCAAGCTCCAGGACCTGTGAATTCTGCATCCGTATGCATTGTCTACATTTGCCTCTATAACCAGAAAAAGTATGAAAATGCCATCTTCCTTGTAACCCTTTCCCTACTTTTGCTTTCATGGAAAGAAAATATGAATGTGCAAAAGCAGCAGCTCCTTGTCTGGAAAGCTGGACCATTCCCATACACTGAATTAGGTGGCTCAGGAATGTTAAAAAAAAAGTGTGTTTGTGGTGGGTTGGCCCTGGCCAGCAGCTGAGCAGCCACACAGCCACTCACTCCCTTCCTCCCCACAGTGGGATAAGGAAGAAAACAGGGATAACAACAGCAAGAAAACTTGTGATCAAAATAAAGACAGGAAAATCACTCATCTGTTATGGTTGCAGATAAGACAGGCTGAACTTGGGGAATTTAACTTAATTTAAAAAATTTAATTACTGACTGGAGTATTGGAAGACAAAGAAAAAAATATTTAAACAATTAGGGGAAATGCTTTTGCTCCTCCTTTCCCAAGCTCAACCAAATGCAGTGTTGTCTACGTTCAGCTTTTCTGTAGGAACCACTGTCTAGGTCACCAGGCTTTTAGACACTGTGCTTTGGAATGAGTGAGTAATGGGGCCTCTAATTCTTGCAGCCCAAGAGGTAAGCTGGATCTGCCCCTCAGTGATTCAGTGGTAGTGGGCTGTGGCATGCTATTGGTTTACAGTACCGGATGAAAAATTATACCCTAAAAGCAAAATTGGTAGAACGTTTCAAAACCAATTACACTGACCTTCTACTGGACACATTAGGCTGAAATATTTGCTTCAGTATGACTTTCAGTGTTTGCTTTCTCCTATAATCACAATTTTAATTTGCCCCTGTTTTGTTGCTTTGGATCATTTTTAATGTGTTCTGAGTATTACTTAAATAGTAACCTTCATGTCGTTATTCTGCCACAATGACCTCTAATACAGTTTCCCCCCTTTTGGATTGATAGTAACTAGGAAAATATGCAAATATCCTGTAATCTCTTTACTCAATGCTGGGGTTTGTTTTGCCATACTTTTTTTTTCATTTTAATTTTTTGTTGTTTTTTATGATCTGATTCACAGTCACCAAACATTATTTTAGTCCACTTTTCTACAGGGATTTTAATATTCCTTCAATATATGAGTTTTCCTTATTAATTCAGAATATTTAGTGGGTAACAGAGGTGTTTTATCTTCATAGCTCCTGGTGCAAAATAAATAATACATTCAAAGGTGCAGAAATCATGGATAGTTGTACTACATCACCCATGCTTAGCTGATTTTAATTTTTTCCCAAACCATATCTATTGGTCTAATAGAAGTATTTTTAATTATTCTTTGTAATGGAATCAAAGTGTGGCACTCAACAATACAGACAGAGAATCATGGCAAAATATTTGGCTGTCATAAGTGACCACATAAATACCCAGTGGTGCTTTCCCAAAACCAGGCTATAAACTGGCAAGAGGAAAGCTTAATCTTCTTAAAGCCCAACCCCATCATTCAACAATCTCTGTGCTGCTGGGAGAGAAGAAATGCATACACAGAACTTATTGCTGTGTTTGAGAAGGAGATGTTCACTCCAGCAGCTGGGGGAATATGGACACTCTGAGGAGGGCAATGCTTTCCTCACCTCTTATCCCAGAATCTGCCCGTATTCATGAAGAATATTCTTCATGATCACGACTGATGGGAGAGTTTTGCCTCTTAATTATTTCTTCCTGCCTGGATGCTATCTCCCATCAACAAAACTCCTCCTTTTCACCATACTTCTGACAGAGTTAACTCGCTTTGCTGAGATCTGGACTACATGGGTAGAAAGCAAATCATTTGGTTTACTCGGAAGCCCCTAAATTGTAGTAAAAAAATCACCTTTAAAAGAACTTGGAAGGATTCCACCAAGGCAATCAAATATTGAAACATTTTACCCAGCTTCTTTAGTGCTCAGTTGAAAGTCTGATTTCAAAACTAAATGATAAAATATACAGTGAGATCTAAGGAAAAGCTTGGATGGTTGTGCTTGTCAGACTCCTGACTTCATCAGCAGGATCTAAATGGCCTGACCTACCTGTAAACATCACTGTTGACAGTGAACTAAGATATGGTGCATTTGTCTGTGTAACCTTGGACCAGACGAGAGGAGAGGAGAGGAGAGGAGAGGAGAGGAGAGGAGAGGAGAGGAGAGGAGAGGAGAGGAGAGGAGAGGAGAGGAGAGGAGAGGAGAGGAGAGGAGAGGAGAGGAGAGGAGAGGAGAGGAGAGGAGAGGAGAGGAGAGAAGAGGAGAGAAGAGGAGAGAAGAGAAGAGAAGAGAAGAGAAGAGAAGAGAAGAGAAGAGAAGAGAAGAGAAGAGAAGAGAAGAGAAGAGAAGAGAAGAGAAGAGAAGAGAAGAGAAGAGAAGAGAAGAGAAGAGAAGAGAAGAGAAGAGAAGAGAAGAGAAGAGAAGAGAAGAGAAGAGAAGAGAAGAGAAAAAGGAAAAAGGTTGTTAGGAGCCCATCTGAGACTTCTGCCCATGCATACTCGGCTTTTTGGCTCAGACACCACATTTAAGCTCTGATCTTCACTCTGCCACATGTTAATAGGTTACTGGTTACTGTCTCCACACCTCTTCCACTCCTCTTGTTTGGGCACTGTGGGACTACACCCCTTGTCAATGAGCGCACTGCCCTTCTCTCCTTGTTGGCTTCCATCTTGCTTCCCATTGTAGAGCAGCCTGCCCATGCTGCTGGCTTCTCTTGCACCCAAGGTGATTTCAAAGATGCATGTCTGCAATACACTGGTTGCGTTTCGTTCCCTATTATTGCATTGTGTCTTTTTGTTAGAAAAAGAACTAAATGAAATCTTCATTTTTTTCTCATGGTGAGTCTTTTTGTTGTTTTTACTATTTAAAAAAATCCCAAAGAAATAGATTCTTGGCACTTTCAATGGTATTTAAGTGCCAGGCAGATGTGGGACTCCAACCAAGTACATTACTTCCCATTTCTTTTTTTTATCCAACGCCTACTGTGTTCTACATTTGAGCTGGAGGGCCCAGATGTTGATGCTGCTCTAAATACCTCTGTAAAATGCAAGTCTGAGGGAAATGTTACAGCTGTGCCACCTCCTCTCATTGTTTCAGGGACATTGTTATCCCCAGGACTAGTGGCTTTTGGATTGCACCCTGTTGTTCTGTGCACTGCTTGTTACTGTTTATGGGTTAGGTAGCACTGAAAAGAAAACTAATTTGGAGGTTTTGTTGCTATGTGATTTTTTACTCCCCCTCTCCCTCAATAATTTTTGTCCTTCATCCCTTCCCTTCCCTTCCCTTCCCTTCCCTTCCCTTCCCTTCCCTTCCCTTCCCTTCCCTTCCCTTCCCTTCCCTTCCCTTCCCTTCCCTTCCCTTCCCTTCCCTTCCCTTCCCTTCCCTTCCCTTCCCTTCCCTTCCCTTCCCTTCCCTTCCCTTCCCTTCCCTTCCCTTCCCTTCCCTTCCCTTCCCTTCCCTTCCCTTCCCTTCCCTTCCCTTCCCTTCCCTTCCCTTCTCTTCCCTTCCCTTCCCTTCCCTTCCTTTTTAAAATATTTCACACTTTAAAAGTGTCTTCTTCCTCAAAGTAAACCAAGAGAAGAAATATGTCTGCTCTTGTGAACACAATAGCCCTGAAAATCTTAAGCTTGTCTGAAATTACCCTATATTTCTCCCCTATCATGTTTTCACATATCTCAATACAAGAACCACGTTATTGCTTCTGTAAAAATAGAACTCGTAATATCTCACACTGTTTTGTTTGCAGTTTCTCCCATTCAGTAATTTACCTATATTCCACCACATAAATGCTTATTTTCAACATTTCTAAATAAAAAATAAACAAAAAAGGCATCATCAATTTTACAGGAATTGTGGGGATCAGCAGTGCAATTTGCAGGTTGTTCTTATTATTTGGATGATAGATTTGAACAACTAGGAAAGTTCACAGTTGATCTGATGAAGCAAAATACAATTCATTTCATTTGTAAAGTTATTTATACATCACCTACTCAGGGAACATAAATAATGCCATGTAATTTAGAGGACAAATTGTATAGTATAAATAATGAATATTCTCAACGATCAACTCATGAACGAATCATGAGTTAAAATTTATTGACACAAGCTTTTTACTGGAGAATTGTAAATAATTCATAAAATTAATAACCTGTACACAAGTAATTTGCCAAGTGAAGAAATTTAAATAGTATGGGTTCTGTTATTCTGAACATATGAATAACTTATATACATGGCCATCCAGCTGACTGACTCAACCTGTGAAAAATAGACTTTTTTTCCTTCTCCATCCAGTAGTTTTGTACAAATCATGAAGGAAAAAATAAGACTTCTTTGAGCCAGCTCAGATAATTGATGCACCTTGGCTACCTCAAATCAGTTCAGTCTTGTTGGTGCCCTGAATCTCCCCAGTTACCTCAAACAGCTGCCTTTGTTAACACCCAAATACGTGGAACTGACAGATAACAGTGTCCCAAGAAACTAGATTCCATGTGTTTTGAATTTACTATGTAGAGCCAAGATGAGTCAGTAGGGTTTTGAGTGTTTACACTGCTATGTAATGCTTGTTTGTGAGTGTTTAAGGGTTAATGGACAAAGCAGTCTGTATTGTGCTAGGTGATTTACGAACACTAGGCAAAAGAGAATCCCAGCTTATTACAATTTTGTAAACTAAATAATTTTAGAAAAAGTAACTGTAATTCTAGTTTGCATAATGACAGTTAGGGTTAGTGTTATGTAAAACAAATTGTCTGAGATTTCACATTTTTTCTCATGTTTATTTTTAAAAGTCTACTTACCTTTGTGTCATTAACATTTCCAGCAAAACCTTTTTTTCAGAAATATTTGAATAAATGCAAGGCAAGCCTTCTTCCAGGCTACACCATATTTCTCGTTCATGGGTCTGGCCAAATAAAAAGTGTGAAATTGAGCTGCACAACAGGCTTTTGGTTTGGAAAGTTCACATAAACATTTTCTCAAAACAAGCTGTTACAGCTGAGAGGGTACAGGCCAAGTCACATTGAAATCCAAACAAATATTTACAAAAACTGCATGATGCATAGCTATTAAGCAAATATTTACATAACCCCCTTGACACAGTACACTAAGTTCTGTGTAACTTGGCTTTCAACTCCCTCAGCGTAGGAAGATAATTCCAGGCTACGAAACGAAGACGACTTTTATTTCATTCCTTCAGTCTATCCAAAACCATAATGAAAATCTCCTGATGAAATATATTCTCAAGAGAACCATTGACTGAAAAAAGACCCGTATGACTTCAGCTAAATGTTTCATTATGAAGACAGATCACTATGACTGAATTGCTGCATCACACATTTTGAGGATGAACCGTTGTGCCTTATGAAATGGACCAAACTATTAAAAACAATGCAGCTTTTAGAACACAGGTGTAATTTATTATGCAGTGTATATGTTTTCATGTTCAGAATGAAATGATTACACTGAATTACTTTCTCTGGAATCCCTCTCCAGACTGAGATTAGGCAAGTTCCAGACTGCTATAGGTAGTGGAGTTTATCTTCTACCTTTCAACACAAATTGTATTTTCTTACAGTCAAGAAATGTTTTCTTATCAAGAACAAAGCTTTATTTCCAGCCAAAAGAGAAAAAATTAAGAAAAAATTGCATGTGTCTTGTGGGAAAAACAGCAAAGAAACTCTGATTAAGAACAATTATTTGTTTCCTACATTTTTCGAACTGGTAAAAAGCAAAAATGTGAGCACTAAATTTAAGACTGAATATGAACTCACTTGAAGACAACCCCATAGGAAATAACAAGAAGTAGCCTTGATGGCATCAGCATCCTTCAGAGAGAGCACTTGACCTGCTCCCTTCGTGAATTTTAAATCCAATTTAGGTCTATGTCAGAAAGATGTATCTCAAGCTGAGGCTGTAGTATATTATTTTCTGAAATTCCAATATACTGATAAAGTGATGAGAAAAGTAAACACCGGCTTTTAATATACAGTTTTTCTTAGAGCATTGTCAAAGCTTGCCATTTTAATAGTGTAGATAGAGTAACTATGGTATGTGGATGTGCACTGAGGTGATTGCTTTTTATTACTGCAAAACTAAAAGGCCTTTTTACAATAGCTTTTTAAAGGTAGAAAGAAACCATAGGTCTTTTACTCAAAATCCTTTCCTCTTCAGAGATCTAATCTGATGACAATGTAGAAATGAAACATAAGAGAATACATTTAGGAGTTTGATGTCGCAGGTGCTTCTAATCCCCCGGATTTAGAACAATATCAGGCTGTTGAAAATTGTGACAGGTAGTTAATCCCACTTAATGAATACAGCACCATTTGCTTTTCAAAAGTCAAACACGCAAGTACTGTGTCAATTAAGACAAATTCTGTCTCACTCTGGGTACCTAATGTCCAGTTTACCCTGGACTTTAGCTTAGAAATGTTTGGGGTTTTTTTTTTTCCCCTTTTTTTTGATTTTCAGGAGAGAATCTGCTGTGATTGTTTGATGGCTGCAGTTGACACAATCCATTTTTCTTTAAGTTACTGATACTGTACTGAGTTATTCACTTATCCTCTCCTGTTACTTAAAAGCTCCATACAATAAATGTTTAGTAAGATTATATTCTGATTTAGCTGATCTTTAATTTTAATTTCTTGCTTATGTTAAGTAGACTTTCTCTGATTTTTGCATAATAACATTTTCTCTTCATTGCTAGCATGCTTTGTGAATGTAGAAGAATGATTTTTTCATCTTCACAACTATTTTTAAGTGGCTGCTTTATCAAATGTACTCCATATTTGGCTGATAGTGGTGCTGTAATTCCCAGAGAAGAGTTTGGAAGTTGTGCTTTGGCTTCTTATATCATTATGTAAAAGAAGATAGATCTTAGTTCTGGCCATTCAGGCCTTAAATCAAAATCGTAGTGTTGATTCTTTGATTTGATTTTAAGTTCATTTTCATTTTCCAAAATACTCTTGTCTTTTCAGTGCTGCAAAATTATTATTTCAGTTATTCAGAAGATGTCATTATAACTTTTGTGAAAAAGATGGTTTCCCTTAGGAAAAAAGAAGTTTAAATGCCTCATAACAATTCAAAGAACAAGGTCAATTTAACCAAGTAAGTTTTATAGAAAAGAAGGAAACACATTCCAAGAACATAAAATTTCCCGTTTTTAGAATTAAAAAAAATAAAACTATCTGATTTTTTTTCTTTCAGGATAACTTTTCATTTGGTTTTATTCATGTTAGATATAAAAGTAAATTAAAATTGGGTTGATTAAAAAAGGACTTCTAGGGAGGAAGAGAGCAGAGGTATTTTTTTCAGAGTTTTTGATTTTCATTCTAAGTCAGAAATTAAAAAAAAATGTTGCCTTTCTAAATCCTGTGTAGTATGAGGTTTCCATTATTTCTCCCACTCCAGCTATACCTTTCTAGAAAAAGACATGTACTTTCATATATTAGATTTTAGGCCAAAACCATATTTTCATGTTAAGTCCATGGTTCTGTGAATTTCAGAAAATATGGAAGTTCTCTTACTCTCTGCATTCTTGTAGCCATTTTACTTACAAATCCCAAGTTTGATTACAGATCGAAAGGGCTCTCAAAAGCCACATTTTCGAAGTGTCAAGTCTGTATGTCTAGGAGCGCAAAACTGCATTTATTAAATCTAAAAGCCACTATAGAAAATTTAGCCTTCTGTTTTGAAATCTGAAATCTGTCCTGTTTTTTAGTCATTAGCAAAACTGTTTCATTCTAGTGGCTCTTCTCTGGGAAGAACAATAAATGTAAAAACACCATTAACATTAACTCATATGAACAATTCAAAACCATTTGGCTTTATTCTTTTTATATCAAGATTTCCATAAGGCTGGAAAAAAGAACAGAGTATCCTAATCATGCATATCAATGTATGCGTAAACAAGCAAATGTTTGTGTCTTGTGCTTCTTTTTAAGGCTCTAGACCTTGAGATACACCCAGTCTGTACAGAGCACCAGTAGTAGGAACTAGAGTATGATGTAGGCTGTCGGAATGTGGCCCATGATGCTCTTCATTAAAGGAGTTGGAGGGCAGCAAAGGACCGCGGATTTGCAGAACAGTTAGCCTGATTTTAATTTCTCTGAACACAAAGCAAAGGAAAACAAACCAAAGCAAAGCAATCCCATTCCCCAAAAATCTTGACTGGGTAATAAATTTGTAAAAAGCTAGAATATAACAGGGGAGGAGTAAATGACAACATATGTTTGTAAAGAACAAAACATTTCAAACCACCCTAATTTTTTCACAAGTAGACACCTTTTGGAGTGAAAACACAATAGATGTGACTTTTTTTGGCTTTTCAGAAGCTGCACACTGTTTTTCTGACAGTATTATAAACAAGGAAATGTGAGTTAGACAGAACTTGTAAAATGTAGATACAAAAGCAGTTGTAAAATTATGTTCTAAGGATATAGAAGTGTAGTTATCACTGTGTTCTGTGTAGTCATAGAATTCAAAGCTATTTAGCTATCAGTATTGTATGATCAACAGTATGTCGTGTCCCAGTCATGCTCTGAAGGTAGTGGAACTTGTCACTGTCTTCCTTAAAATTTGTGATAGTTCTTTTGTAACACGGTACTTGCGAGGTTTACTTTTGATACCAGGCTGAGTGGACTACCAAGAAATCCAGAGGAAAAGAATAGGTTTATACATGACCCTAAGGATTTGCAAAAATTAACTAAAAATGTTGTTATTCAGAAAGGATCAAGTAGCAAAAATAATGATCTGCAGGAGTACACAGTGGTGAATGGTGGTCTAAGCAGCAGGTCTCCAGAGGAGGATTTGTGCATTACAGCAGACCATAGACTGCATGGGAATTAGCAATGAAATGCAGTGGTGGAATAAGAAGTGTCAGCCTTGAGTGCATAAATACGAGGGTCAGTTGTAAAATTCATGAAATAATTTTTCATCTCTATTTTTAGTAGTTCATGCTAGAGCAGTATGAGCTTTTCAGCACACTGCATTTCAGGAATAAAATAATGGTCAGAAGTCTAGAAAATTACCCGTAAGCAAAGAGTAAAAGAAATGGGATTATTTACTTTGGAAGGTAATATGAAAAAAGTATTCATATATGTAAAGATGAAACAGATAAATTATTCTGTGAGTCTACTATGTATAGGATAATAAGATACATTCTTACAGCACAACAAGAAAGATTCCATTTGCAGGCTAGGAAGAAAGAACAACAGAAAAAAAACATCAAATTATAGAAAGAAAGCCTAGGAGTAATGCAGAATATCCATTACACATCTTAGCCAAATATCTTTCTGCAATAACATAGTTGTAGCTGACCCTGCCATGAGGCAGAGAAATAGTCTATACAGCACTGTTCCTTTCTTTCACAGCATACTATAAATCTCACTGTGCAAGGCTGCTTTAAAAAAAGATCCCATCTCCTGTCTTTCTTATCAGACATCCCTGATCTCCACAGGGACAAGGTTCTCTAGTCACTTTCTGTGTGCTCTTTCTTTCTGTAAATCATCTAAATAATGTTCACCTGTCATCAAAATTTGCTCCTGTCTCTTTTGGAAACAAATATAGCAAAACACATCCCAAGTTTACCTTGCCTTTTCAATCCATTATGCGTGGGTATGCGTGGGTTAGAATACACACCATTGTAGGATACTGTTGCTAGCAACATTAGTTTTGGATTTTTTTTCATTAAATTTTTTTCACAAATGCACTCAATAGAAGCACTCACTGCTGTTCACCTTTTCCAAGCACTCCAAAAGCAATTATACATATTGAGAATGAACCTCTGAAGTATACACTCACTCATTTACCTTTCCACTAATTCAATCTTGCTCTAAAAGGATTAGAAACAGGTCATGATCTGAGGGGAATTTATGACAATCTTTTTAGAGACTTACTTTAAGGTCAAATATATAAATTATGAGTGGATCTGCCAAGTAGCATCTTACTGCTGCATTTTGACACACCTTTATTACCATCTCTCATCCTCATGCTGAAATCAGTAGACTTACTAGAGCTCACTCTGAGTGCCAATCGAGGACAAAATTTGTTTATGTAGTTTGCTGAGCAAGGTCTTTTCTAAAAGGGTTGAAGGTGTCTGCAGGGATGTCTGCCTAAGGAGGTGTTGAAAATACATTGGAGTTTGTCTCAGTTCTCATCTACCTGGTAAATAATGAACAGTGATGGTGGTCCCTTAAGATCACCCTTTCATTTTAGCTCAGATATTTCACCAATTTAGAGAACAGACTCATTTTTTTTCAGTCAGTTTCTCCTTTTAGCAGGTGAGAACAGCTCTTTCAAATGGATCATGATTCCCACAATGTGATGTTTCATTTTGGTACTGGAAACAGGATTTTCGTCAAAACATTCTAAGCTTGAAGGATATTTTGAATCAACTAATGATGTTAATAGGCTGCTTTACCCCTTTAATTTTGATCTAGTTTTATTTTCCTTTCTTGGTGACTTATTAACTCTTAGTAATTAATAGTAAAATATGACTTTTTATCCTCTTTCTTCCTTTCAACAGTGCCATCCACCTCTGGACCAGTAAATGACCAATGCAAACCAGGCAAAATTTTTTGCCATACCCTAAAATGAGTATTTTTTGGTCCATCATACTCTTTACAGTATCCTAATTGTCTCTCTTCTAATTTACATTATACTAATTACGGAGATATTACAGTGCAATGCTTTAACACAGCTATTTGAAAGAGATGAATAGGTTTACTTCTAGTAACTAGAAGTAGCAGCAAATAACAATTTTCACTGTAAGATAATAGGCAATTATAGGTTTCCTTTCTCTCTCTCAAAGTCACATTTTCAGTCATCCTATGATTGCATATTTTACTGTAAAATTCTTATCTTCATTTCTTCTTAGCCAAAAATAAATAAATTAAAGCACTGACATTCTGTCACTGTGCTACAAAAAAGGATGCTATGCTATTTGGCGTAGAAATATAAGTAAAAATCTAAATGTACTATTAGCCTTTAAGACACTTTTTTCAAATGTCATTCTTTGAGGATGAAAACATGTTTGCTTTGTAAAGCTCTTAACATTTCAAGCTGAAAAGCTTGAACAAGCTTTGAACTCTGGAGTTTCTGGTGCCTATAAATTAAAGGGAAAAATAACATTAAATGGTACTGTAGCTTGTGAAGTTGCCTTCTTTAAGACTCTGAGCATCTCAAAGTCCTCGAACATACAATTTCCTTGGAGCAGTCTGTGAGCCAAAGAATCCCATGTATCCCATGCAATGTTGTTTTATTTAGAAATATCCTTCTAGGAGGCATAAAATGAAAGTGAATTCTCTGTACTGTGTCAATAAACAGCTGGCTACCTGAACAATTTGCTGTCCGTATATTCTGAAACATGCTGGTGGAAATAGAGTGCAGCACTGACTCAAAACACCTTTGTCCCTGACCTGCATATCTGCCACCTTTGACTAGAGCCCTCCAGTTCTTTCAGATGTTGGGAGCAGCTATGGTCAAGATTTAGATGCTTGTAATAAAAAAATGTGTTCTTGATATTCTGCCCTTTGAAAAGTCTGTTTCTTTTTGGTCTTCATTTTAGGCCTCTCACCCCACCCCTCCTTCTCTCTTGAACTCCACCCTTTTTCCCAGGATTAAGAATATAATTTTTTCTCCCTTAATTGACACAAAATCAAGATAATAAAATGACTTCTAATTAATGATATACATGTGACGTATTAGCAAATCTGAAAGGAGAACTATGAGTACAATTTCTAAGGGAACGATTGCAACACAGATTTCTGGATTATAAAACTGTATACTACTGAGAAAACAAAACAGACAAGAAAGGCCTATTTTCCTTAGAGAATATTTTCCAAGCAAGAGGTTGCTTCACAAGCATAGCACAGGTAGTTCATACATTTGTGTGGATTTTCCTATCAGACTTTCCACCAAGAAAACCTGAAAAACTGTCTTTTGTCTTCTGTGTCCTTCCATCAGAAAGTGAAGTAATAGAACACTAATAATGGCTCACAGAGGCTGTAAAGAGACCCTAAATCCTTTAAATAAATGGTTACAGTCTAATTGTCTCATCTGCTCATTGTATTATAACCTTCCATCAACAGTGTGCTGTCGAACTTGTAGACTCTCCTAGTCACAGACAGGCTTTAAAGACAGAAGATAACTTTTATTTGTTATGGGCAATAAAACTATAGTCTCTACTGACTGTCTGACAAGGAGGCGTCTGATACTGTGGATCCAGTCAGGCAGAACACAAATTGAAATAGTGTCTAAAGGGCAAGGTGATGGAGGAATGAGAAGTATAAAACCTACACAATAAAATTATATTGCAATGGTAGAAAATTAGAAAATGAGGAGTGGAGCCTAAAATTAGAACAAATCTGTCCCTTGAAGCCATATACAGTAGGCATGGTTGCTGCTGAAACAGTACCATGCTAGTTTGCCTTTAGTTTACACTCTGCAGTGGTGAAATATTGAGGCTGGGCTGAAAGAACAAGGAGGCACTCATGCACAACTACACATTTAGCACCCAAATGCTCACTGTGTTCCCACAGTCTACTCTGTGTCATTAAAATATTTCTATCTAACATACAAGGTGTCTGTGAACAGGCATTTTTTTTTGTTTGATTCTTCATCTTCCAGTATGGATTAAAAAAAAACATAGGTCTTGGAAATGTGCCTCAAGTTGTTTCCTGATCGGAAGAAGACATTACATAGAAAGAAAGGCTAGTTATCAAACCAGCTAGCACAAAGATACTACATACACATGGACATGCACGTACACACAAATACTTCCCTTCCATTATGCAGCTTTTCCTCCAACCTGATCCAGCTTATTTGATGCCACTATCTTACAATGACACCTGCTAGAAAAGCTTAGTGGAGTCACTGACTGTTCCCCTGGAGTAGCTGCCTGTCAGTGGCTAATTCTCAGTCAGCAGTATATACCAGCTCTAATGTATGCTATATTTCTAATTTCCCTTTCTTTCTCCTTGGGGCAACCTATGTTTATTAACACTGCGGATAACACTCCTAGGTCTGTTTTCCTGCTAGTCCTCCTTCTCCTGAAGTGAAGGTGCAAATGAGATCTAGAAACCACCACAGTCTAATTGTGTACTAAAATTTTAAATCCCTGGCCAGAAAACAACTCGTTGCAGCTATTGCTTTTATGTCCACAGCTAATCCACTCAGTATTTGAACAGAAGTGTTTTCCCTTTTTTTCAGGTTAGCTTTTAAAATGAACTTTTTGCTAGCTTTAATATACGAATCCTCAGCTTGTGATGACCATTTTTGCTTAGTCTCTCTGAGGACAACGGATAAATATGTCTCAGTGATATAGGATTTTTTTCTTCCCTTCCTCTCACCACAAGGTTTTTTACCCCTCCAGGGTAAAGGAGAACATACTTCTGAGTGTGTGTCAAGTTAAAGCTAGCACAGACAAAATAAGTGAGATTCAAATTTGATTTTCAGCCACTAAAATCAATAGTGGTATATTAGTATGAAAATGGTAATATCAGAATGGGATTCAGCTTTTAAGCTTTTAATTTCACTGACTGTTGGAGACCATATCTTAAGACAATTACTTCAAAGCTTGTTTGCAGCCCAGCTCACAGCAGGATCTCCTGGTGGGCCAGCAAAATACTAACCAGACAAGGAATAAAAAACTACCCAAAACAAGGCTCGAAAGGAGTTAGAGGATGGGTACATCGTTATTGAAAATGTGTCTGGACACTGACTCCCTCACTGACCTGCCAGAGCCAGGACTGAGAGAAAACCTATGCACAGGACTGGGGAAACGTGGGGTACGTGCCATTGCCTAGAGAACTATATCCTTGATCACCTTATAAAAGGCTGTGTGACCAAACAACGAGGGGACCCCCACCACCGACACACATGGGAACTACACACTAATGGGATGCTGCTGCATCCATGGTGGTGACTGTCTCTTGTGACTTTATCTCAACTGCTTGCTAGGTTTATTTCTTTCCTGTCTTTTCCTCTCTTTCCTGTCACCGTTTCCTCATGCCTTTGTTTGAATAAGTGATCAATAAACCTGTTTGATTGGTAGCATTTGACCTCATTTGTGTCTTAATCTCACTCTGGGAATAGCAACGAATCTCTACGGCTCAGGTCTTCCCGGACCGTAACACTGACTTTGCAATAACGCTCTTGCAGTCTCCATGAACTGTCTCCATGAACAGTCCCACAGAGACTGCAAGTGGGAACTTCGAGTCACATTTATGCCAACTGCTCCAAACACACCCAGTAAAATGATGCAGGATTATTATATATAAAGTACTCTTTTAAAACCATGATTTAAATCACAGAATCACAGAATCACAGAATCACAGAATCACAGAATCAAAGAATCACAGAATCACAGAATGATGGGGGTAGGAAGGCACCTCTGGGGATCATCTAGTCCAAACCTCCTGCCAAAGCAGGGTCACCTACAGCAGGCTGCACAGGACCTTGTCCAGGCGGGTCTTGAATATCTCCAGCGAAGGAGAATCCACCACCCCTCTGGGCAACCTGATCCAATAATTGGACACCCTCAAAGTAAAGAAGTTCTTCCTCATGTTCGGACGAACTTCCTATGCTTAAGTTCATGCCTGCTGCCCCTTGTCCTGCCGCTGGGCACCACTGAAAAGAGTCTGGCCCCATCTTCTTGACATCCACCCTTCAGATATTTTTAGGCATTTATTAAGTCCCCTTTCAGCCTTCTCTTCTTCAGGCTAAACAAGTCCAGCTCCCTCAGCCTTTCCTTATAGGACAGATGCTCCAGACCTCTCATCATCTTTGTAGCCCTCCGCTGGACTCTCTCCAGTAGCTCTTCATCTTTCTTGAAGTGGGGAGAACAGAACCGGACAGAGTACTCCAAGATGGGGCCTCACTAGGACAGTGTAGAGGGGGAGGAGAACCTCCCTCGACCTGCTGGCCACACTCTTCTTGATGCACCCCAGGATCCCATTGGCCTTTTTGGCAACCAGGGCCCACTGCTGGCTCATGGTCAACCTGTCACCCCCCAGCAATGTCAGGTCCCTCTCCACAGAGCTGCTCTCCATCAAGTCCACCCCAAGCCTGTACTGGTGCATGAGGTTGTTCCTCCCCAGGTGCAGGACCCTGCACTTGCCCTTGTTGAACTTCATCAGGTTCCTCTCTGCCCAGCTTTCCAGCCTATCCAGGTCACGCTGAATGGCACCACAGCCTTCCGGCGTATCAGCCACTCCTCCCCCTTTGGTGTCATCAGCAAACTTCCTGAGGGTACGCTCTAACTCTTCATCCAGGTCATTGATGAAGAAGTTAAACAAGGCTGGGCCCAGTACTGACCCCTGGGTGACACCACTAGTTACAGGCCTCCAACTAGACTCTGCGCTGCTGACGACAACCCTCTGAGCTCTGCCATTCAACCAGTTCTCAATCCACCTCACTGTCCACTTATCTAGCCCACACTTCCTGAGCTTGCCTATGAGGATTTTATGTGAGACAGTGTCAAAAGCCTTGCTGAAGTCTAGGTAAACAACATTCACTGCTCTCCCCTCATCTACCCAGCCAGTCATGCCATCGTAGAAAGCTATCAGATTGGTCAGGCATGATTTCCCCTTGGTGAATCCATGTTGACGACTCCTGATAACCTTCTTTTCCTACACTTGCTTAATGATGACCTCCAGAATGAGTTGCTCCATCATCTTTCCCAGGATGGAGGTGAGATTGACTGGCCTGTAGTTCCCTGAGTGAGTCCTCCTTCTTGCCCTTTTTGAAGACTGGAGTGACGTTGGCTTATCTCCAGTTCTCGGGCACTTCTCCTGTCCTCCAGGTCTTTTGAAAGATGTTGGAGAGTGGCTCAGCAATGAAATCCACCAGCTCCCTCAGCACTCGTGGGTGCATTGAATCGAAGCCCAAGGATTTGTGGATGTCCAGATTGCTTAAATGATCTCTCACACAATCCTCCTTGACCACAGCAAGGTCTTCCTTTCTGCAGGCTTCCTCTTGTACCTCCAGGGACTGGGATGCCTGAAGGCCAGCCTTAGCACTAAAGACTGAGGCAAAGAAAGCATTCAGTAACTCCGCTTTCTCTGTATCCTCTATCACCATTTAGAATTCACTGGCTACCAGATTATTTGCTTAGGTAATTTTACAGACTTTTGCAACCAAAAAGACTCTAAGCTCATAATGAAAAAATAATAGTATTCAGAATTTTATGTGAGTGGGTTTCTGATCCTCTTACCTGTAGTATATGAAGATGTAATTGGCTTGCAGAAAAATTTAATTAAAGAAAAAAAGCCTAGCACATTAAACTTCTGACCATATGCTTTCACAGCAGATTTCTGCTTCTGTTCGGCAGAACTGATCATGTATGCATGAAGCTGCGTCCTTAACTTCAGATGGAGCAGTGTCCATACCAAGAGACTTGGCTTACTTAGAGTGAGCACTTTGACAACCAGGGAAACAAAAGAAAACTGCCTGATCTAGATAATCAGTCACAAAGTGATAGCTAAGTTATAATTTCAGAATCTACATTGCAACCTACAGAGTAAACAAATTCAAACACAAGCAAGACCTGTCAAGTAATTTAGAATAACAAATATATGCAAGAAAGTTGTGATACCTTTGTAGACATTCTGCAGAGAGAAAAAGAGGTTAAACTCATTTAATAAATGATTCATAGTGAATCATCCTCTCAGCAGGGTAGCAAAATAAAATGTATTTTTAACGTGACTTCTATGGGAACTTGTAGACCTGGGAAAAAATCTTTAGGTAAAAAGTTTGGCTTTCTTACAAAACAGTCTATATAGACATCCAGCAATCCGGACTCCAGCTTTTGCAATGTAATTTCACCACACATTTGTCTCTTCATATACAAAGCCACTGTAGGAATAATAAAAGTTTCCTTCTACTAATCTGCTAACCTCACATAGAAAAGGTTCAGCGGGAAATGCCATCTGCAAAGTATCATGTAAACTAAATATAAATGGTGAAATCAAACACATGGCTTCAGCTGCTTGGGGAGAGCCAGCAGAGACTTGTTTTTCTGTCATTCCTCTTTCATGAGCTGTCCTTTTTCGACAGACCCGGTTTTAGTAGCAGCAAATTCTGTGTCTCTCAGGAAAGTAAGCATGAAAGTTTGGCACCTTGAGCCTTTCCCTTTGACACTATGAGCTAGATCCTTGCAGGCTTGCTGAGGTGCTTTTTATTTTTTTCCCTTTTTCTTCTCATAGGGTGATATGTATGCAGTTCAGCAAGCATTCCCACAGAGAACCCCCAAAGGACAGACAGCCTGCGTATCTGATTGCAAATCAGCCAACTACCTGATTCCTAGAACAGCACAGTAATTGGCTGGGGATTTTATCTGTTTTTCTGGCTGATGCCAATAAGCAGGCGTGTTTATGAACAATTTATTTACAGAACACAGATTGATTTCAAGAGAGAAACATCACCAGCCTCTGCAAAGTGAGAGCAAACGCTTTCTTCCAGGCCCTCATATAATCTATTATTGTCACGGTATCTGTCTGCATTGGTCTTTATCTCAGTGTTTTAGACCTAAGCACCGAACATGCACAGGAGACACAACATGGGGTGAAAAGGTTTTTCTTGTTTCCTGAAGAAAACCTGCAGAATATGTGCTTCATAAGTAGCACTACCAGCTGAATAAACACACCCCACACCTGCCTCAGGCTTCCTGGAAAATATTAGCCACTCCAGGTTGCTCACTAATTCGCACAGCTCCTCCTTCAGAGGTGGTCAGGGAGGAGATGTATATAGTCAAGAATACACCAAGATGGCATTTAGGTGATGAAGTATTCTTTGTGTTGTCTCAGAAATGACCAGGTCACCAAACTATAATGATGAACAGTGAATCACATCTGTTTTTGAATTAGCCTTTCTAGAAAATTGGCTTACATTTTTTTTTGTTCACTTCGGTATAAATTATACTATTTTCTCTTCCTTCTCTTAAAATAGTTGAGAAGCAGTCAAAGACTTCATGGCATTCTGTTTAGAAGTTAAACTGATTTTCCCAATAAGATTTCCTTAGTGAAGAATATATCCTTTCATGATGAAGAGAATAATTATATTAGTATTATTTGGTTATGCTCGGGATCTGATTTAGAATTAGATATTCTCATCTGAACAAAGTCCATTTTATGAAGTAATACAGGTAAGCGTCACTTCTGAAATTCTTTTTTTTTAGTTTCTGCTGGTTCCATTGAAGGTTATGCTGAGCAATTTAAGCATATTCTGCCACAGATAACTTGTTATCATTCATATATAACTTGTTAGCTCTTTAAAACAGTTTAAGAATGAAAAGCACTAGATAAATGATAATGATGATAACTCAATTTTAAGGTCAATACTTTTCTTAAAAAAATTGTGTTGTATATAAAAAGGAATTGCTACAGCAAGTGGTTCATTGCTTTTCCTGTAATAATCTATCTCAGTCCAAAACGTAGATCCTCTCAATGTGATTATCACAGATACAGTATTAAATTACAATACAGAGCACAATTTACCTCCAGCGAAGGATATGAATAATAAAAATAAATATCTGAGTAGTGTCTCCATCAACTAAAATAAAAATCTCTGTAAATCTGTTTCTATGAATAAATGATGTCTAATAATTTCATAATTACCTTATTGTGATAAATATTGAATTAATGGAGTAAGTGTTTTTCTGCATAACTTTTGATAAATCACAAAATAGCAGCATGTTATCAGTTTACTTGAATGCAACCTAAACAAAATCTGCATTCAATACATAGTCTTGTGTTTACAATGCTCTGCCTAATTCCAATCAAAATTCAAGTTTAGTGACATTGCTCACTGAGATATTCATTTCTTGGAAAAGAAAGAAATGCCATATGCATTTAGGTTTTTTTTTTTCTTGTAGTACCTTCTGCTGAAAGTAACATTCTAATTGAGAAACAGACTCTGACGTAAGGCATGTCCTTTTCTTAACGGGCCAAGAAACTCTGTCATTTACCACATTGGAAGTGTAAAAGTTGTTCCATTGAGATGACAGAATCTTACCTTAGCAATACAAATGTATGGAGATTTTCATACTTCTCTATTAGTTGCAGATGCACAAAATGCTCGTTGCAGACAGAACAGGTATCTTACCCTCCCTAATAAATGTGTATTCACATATCCTCAGGGAAATGTAAACATAGTTTCAGACCATTCTTTTTCAGACCAGCCACCTCATTATCTGGTCACAATTCCACTGCATCTCCATGCTTGTATCTCATTCCTTTTTTCTTGCTTTTTTTCCTGGAGTGTAATATTCACATACATGGAGTCCAATTCTTCACAACACAGACTGAAAATCATTCTCCACCCGGTTTGTTTTCCAATCCTACTGACTCATAAAGTCCTCACAAGTTGCATCTCCAAAGAGGGCAATTCCTGATGAACGGAACCTGATTATGAGGTAAGAATTAGTTAGTGAAGTAGGTATGAGGCTGCTGAACTTAAGAGTTACGGAATACGTAATTCCAGGTTTATGGAGATAAGCTGGAGTGTGCCCATGTCGATACTGCACCATGACTTTGAGACTGTACCTGTTCATTGCAATAAAACATCACTCAAAATTGTTTGCAGTTTTGTCCAAAGAGGTAAATGTACCTGAATCAGGTATTTTAAAGAGGCAGTATGACAAGAAGTTGTAAGAAGACAAGGAAGAGAAGGAAACATCTGCGAGAAGGAATAAGGAAAACTGTTACCTTTGCTATCCTTGAGTACAGCTATCTGTACATAACATACATACGTGAAAACATGTACCTTTATCTTTTATAGTACTTTCATACTTTTCTTTCAAGACATGACCTTTTCATCAATTTTACTGAATATGAGTGAGTGTCCTCAGTAAAGGGCCTGGCATGTGGACACACATGCAAAAAACCTCTGCATCCCAGTGGCAACAGAAATAATTACTATTATTAGAATATTATTATTATTAAAAAAAATAATTTGTCCTTGCCAATGGGGACATAACACCTGAAATCTAAATATGACTGTGATATTATCCCTGTGATATCCCTGTGTTCCTGCAATTCTTGCAGAATCCAGGAAACACATCTCATCTCTCCACACTGGGAAATTCTCTCAAGACAAGCCAAATTTATTTACTGTTTCTTCAATAAATGCTCTTCACAGTCTTCAAATTTTATCTTGATTTTAACTTCTGATATTTCACTGAATTATTTTCTTTCAGTTACTCTCTTCCCATTTTTTCCTTTCTAGGTTCTTCCACATTTTCATTCTCATTTTTGTTGTGTTCCTGTTCCTGCCCATGTTTATTTTTCAGCCTATTGTTCAACATGCACTAAACTGATGCCAGAGGCACAAAAAACCAAAAGAGAATGGAAATGCACTTCAGAAGAAAGACATCTGTCATCCTCCACTCCTTTATGAGAACCTGCAGTAGGGTCATGTTTAACACAAACGTCTGAGAAAACATTGAACAAGGCTGCAAAGGTGGCCTTGGCCACCACTTCTTACACTGTATCAGTATGTCTGCATTTTTATGTCGCACCTGGCGAAGTGGAAAGTAGTAGCAGAAATGGTTAGAGATTGGTATGTTTTAATGCTAGCTGGAGTCATGCAGAGCTGTCTGCTGTATGAGTAAATGGACTTGATATACAGTAGGATAGTAAGACAGTCAATTGGCCTTGGAAAAAAGGTATCTTATTTGACAGTATTGAATCAATGGTCAAATTACAGTTATTAAACATTGATCTTGACACAAAAATAGTATTAATCCTGTGTAACATTCAGGATAATTAAACAAGGAGCTTGTAAAGACTGGTGGTAGAAGAAGGGATGCTGATTTGTTCCCACTGATGCACTGATTTAAAACTTGATGAATCTGAGCTGGGTTTTGAAACCTTCACAGAACTGGCTGCCAGGGTTAAAATTTGGATAAGGTCATGAATGTAGAGAGTGTTATTACTTGACACTTCCACAAATCATCCCTCACAAAGTTTCATTCTTTGGCTGACTCTCATACAATAAAGCTGCAATGCCTTGTGTTTGTTTGCTCAATAACTTACAGTTTCACATTCATAATTCTAGGGGTTTTCTCTTCTGGCTCTGCCTTGCTGAGAAGAGCTGGAAATCTCTCTCTAATAACACCTGGGAAAAGTAATTGAAAATATGCCCTTAAAAAAAAGAATCAAGCTGTTATTTATTCTGCAAGACAAATCCAAGGCACTCATCTCAGATATTCTTGACAGTGAGAATGATAGAGGAAGGATGATATTTTATTGGGCAGTCTTTCACTTATGCTCTGACTCTTACCCCAACATAATGACTACAATCAAGAAAGGGAAATTTCCTGTGTCACTGTCCTTAGAGGAAAAAGTAAACAGAGTTTATCACAGCAATGTTTTGAAATTCAGTTATTATAGGGAGGTTATATGCAACGCTTCAAGCCCAGATGGACTGCCTGAGGGTGGGGAGGTGAGAAGTGTGACTATTTATTTATCGATACAGTGGTTTCTGAAATTCCCAGCTGTGTGAAGAAGAAAGGTATTTCTTACAGGATGGTAGAAAGCACAGGGACTCAATAAATGCACTAGCATGAAGCACTTAGATGTTTCTGTCACTTATGAAGTAGAAGAAGTATCTGTCTTCATTCTTGTTCAGACAGTTGTGGATTAAAAATTGTAAATGGTAATGGTAAAATCTGAGAAATAATGAATAAACAAAGATCATGATCTGACATGGCATTCAAGACAGAGAACAGGTAATTATTTGGGCTATGTAAGGAAGCAAACTTCCCTTCAAGGATCTCTTCTGCTGAAAGATATAATAATGCACAGCAAGACTGATATCATAAAACCAAGATTTTAATTCAATAACCCCAGATTATACATGAAGTATGTTGAACTGTCACATATTTTTGTATCTGCCTGAAACCTTACTTCTATTGTTGTGAAAGTAACGGTGAAAATGGAAGAATCCCCTAGCTGCTCTCAGACTTGATCAACAGACTGTAGCTGTAAAATTTTTCCCAGACTACAAAATGTGATCTATTTTCTGTGGGACTTAAAAAATAATCATTTGTCATAATGGAAGTTATAACCTCTACCAGAAAAAGGCTCCCGGAGCTGGACAGAGAAGGCCCAATTTCTTTGGATTTGATTTAGCAAAAAAATCTAGTGCGTCTAGTTTATTATTCCTTGTGATGGGAATATTTGTCTGGACAACTTGGGAGATAAGTAGAACACAGGGCTTAGTACTCTCAGCCTGCTTTATTACTTATCTAAAATCATATGGTAACAAAATATCAAATGCTAAGGATAACATTAAATTTGTCCTTTTCCGTAAGGCCTTTGAGAGTGGAATAAGGACACATTTTAGAAGGAGATTGGAAATGTAATGGAAGGAAATTGCTACAGTGGAATCTGAGCTTTCAAAGTAGCCTGGTTCAGCTTGTAAATTACACCAAATTATATAGCTTCTCCTTTACAGGACTTTTTTTGAGATATTACCGAGAGTACCCAGAACATACAAAAAGCTTTCTCCCTTAGTGCTAGTACACTCATTCTTTTCTTCTGTTTTATTTTTTTTGACCATTGCTTTCCTTCATTTATACTTTCCTGCCACATCTCCTTATTCACATTCTCTCATTTTGAGAAAGACCTGGATAATTTCTCACCAATCAGTGTTCTAGTTTCTCAGATTCTGTTCTTAGCCTTGCATAAATCTCATCCTCATTCAAAAAAACTACTTGATATAGACATGTTGGTAATCCCAAAACAAAAAAAGTCATAGCAAAATGCAGTGTTGCTTCTATAACTCTTTCTAATACAAAATCTTCTAGAGTGGAGCACCACTGTGATGTCAACAAGGAACCTGATTTGAATAATAATAAGAAAATACTATATACAGTTTCCTTTGTCCTGTGGATGTCAATACATCTGTGAGAAAGCTGAAAAAAAAAGAAAATAGGAAGACACAGAAAAAAAACCCCAACCAAACATATTATGATGAGGAACACCATCATACACGGCTCTTATGAAACTGGAAATCAGAAGCCCCTAAAGGGAAATGATCCAAATGGAAGAAGGTAATTGAGTCAGCATTTGAGGCTTAGTTCCTTGTGGACAAATAGATAGCAATCTTTGCAGAAATGAATGTCTAAAGTTAGACTAACTGGAGCAGAAACACATTCTCTAGTAAGAAAAGTTTTCTGTGCAGGTCTTGATACTTCATAATTGGACATCTGGGTGCATTGATTTCATAGATTAGTATAAAATAGTAAAGGAGATCAAACTTAAGCAGATCAAAGTCAAAAAGTGTTCAAGAAAAAGTGCTATGGACAATAGTTGTTTCCAAAACAAATGTGCCTAAGGCATCTGAAGAAGAGATTTTTTGCTAGTGCCAATAATGACATGCATGTAGCAGTATGAGCAAACAAGCACAGAAGATAGAAGGGAACACAAGGTTCAGTATAATATGTTATGGGTATTATTCCAAGAAAAAATACAGCAAAGGCAGTGACATGACAGGCTTGTAGTGAGTACAAGTTTCAGCTTACTGCCCAAGTGCAAAACTAAGGAAGATGGTCATGATATGTCACTGCACAAACCTCCTGGCATGAACATGTTGCACACATCAGCAGAACAGTACAAGGCATGCAGTGGGATATAACTGTAGGACACACTGCAGAAGAGAAACTCAAGAGCAGTCATATTAGGTCCTTTTTGGTTGCAAGGCAGATTAAGAAACACAGAATGATGAAGTTATGTCTTCCATCTTAAAACAGGTCTAAAGGAAAACCTCTCAGTTTTCAAAACATCAAAGTAGTTGTAACCCTGAAACAGAATTAAGAAAAACAGTATACCACAACATACCACTGCTAGTGTTTTTATTCATATAAATTGGCACATTCATTAAATATTCAGTCCAAATAGAGCATTAATAGCATGTTCAAGGATAATGTCAATGACTAGATATCTATATAATAAGTGCCTAGGAAAAACAATCCTGAAATTCAATCAGTAACTAAAAATGGATCTGTTCATGGAGTCTACACAGGGTATCCATAAATGTAAGTAAATGAAAATAAGCAAAATCTTACTTTGACAAGGCATCATTTTGTATGGGATATCTACCAAAACAATGACAACTCAAAATTTCTGCACCTCCTCTGTTGCCTGTAATATACGAATTACCACAAATAGATAGGCCCAAAGAGGACAAGGAAGTCTGAAATTAAATGTATCTTGGTATGGACGTCATCTATCTGGATTTTTGTAAAGCCTTTGACACGGTCCCCTACAACATCCTTCTCTGTAAATTGGAGAGCCATGGATTTGATGGGTGGACTGTTCGGTGGATAAGGAATTGGTTGGATGGTCACAGCCAAAGGGTAGTGGTCAACGGCTCATTGTCCGGATGGAGACCAGTGACAAGTGGAGTCCCTCAGGGGTCTGTACTGGGACCGGTGCTGTTCAATATATTTATCAATGACATGGACAGCGACATTGAGTGTACCCTCAGCAAATTTGCAGATGACACCAAGCTGAGTGGTACGGGTTGATACAGCAGAAGGACGGGATGCCATCCAGAGGGACCTGGACAAGCTGGAGAGGTGGGCCTGTGTGAACCTCATGAGGTTCAACAAGGCCAAGTGCAAGGTCCTAAACCTGGGTCGGGGTAATCCCCGGTACCAATACAGGCTGGGGGATGAAAGGATGGAGAGCAGCCCTGCTGAGAGGGACTTGGGGATACTGATAGACGAAAGGCTGGACATGAGTCGGCAATGTGCGCTGGCAGCCCGGAGGGCCAACCGTGTCCTGGGCTGCATCAAGAACAGCGTGGCCAGCAGGTCGAGAGAGGTGATTCTGCCCCTCTACTCTGCTCTGGTGAGACCTCACCTGGAGTACTGCGTTCAGCTCTGGAGCCCTCAGCACAAGAAGGACATGGAACTGTTGGAGCGGGTCCAAAGGAGGGCTACAAAAATGATCCGAGGGCTGGAGCACCTCTCCTATGAGGACAGGCTGAGAGAGTTGGGGTTGTTCAGCCTGGAGAAGAGAAGGCTGCGGGGAGACCTGATTGCAGCCTTTCAGTACTTAAAGGGAGCCTATAGGAAAGATGGGGACAATCTTTTTAGTAGAGACAGCAGTGACAGGACGAGGGGTAATGGTTTTAAACTAAAACAGGGTAGGTTTAGGCTAGATATAAGGAAAAAATTATTTACAATGAGGTTTGTGAAACACTGGAACTGGTTGCCCAGAGAGGTAGTGGAGGCCCCATCCCCGGAAACATTCAAGACCAGGTTGGACAGGCCTCTGAGCAACCTGATCTAGTTAGTGGTGTCCCTGCTTGCTGCAGGGGGGTTGGACTAGACGACCTCTAGGGGTCCCTTCCGACCCCAAACTTTCTATGATTCTGTGATTCTATGATTTATTACTAGGAAAATGGGAAAACTGCCTAGTCAGGTAAGCTTAATGACTGCAGAGGATAAGCGAGCACTAGATAGGGCAGACCTTTGAAACAAAATAATAATAATAAGACTTAGCAGCCCTCCTTTATTACATTGCACCCTCACTCCCAAATCACACCCAAAGTGTCAGAATAAACCAGGAAGCAGAAAGTAGCAAGGTAACCATTTTCACCACTCAAAAGATTTCACTTCAAAAGAATATTCATCATACATTACTCAACTGCACAAGAGATCTTCCGAAGAATGATGTGGTAGAAGGTCTGATGGAAGTCAAAGTAACTTTTATGACATTTTAGTACATCGCCGCGCAAGAAAAGTGCACAACAAAAGCTTAATCACAGTGTTTACAAATGCAGGAAATGTCACCTAGAACTGAATCAAGACAAAATGTAAATCAGAGTAGCACATATGAATTACTTTGATCATCCCTTAGAAAAAGGAAACATTATATCTGATCCGAAATAGTGAAAATAATAAAGCTTTTAATAATTCTCACACCATCCAAATGAGCTAGAAGTTTTACTTGAGATGATGACCAGTTAAAATCCACACAGAGGCCAATGAAATTCAAAGAGCATCTCCAAGAAATGGAAAGACAGGTGCTGAAAGAGTGAAGGGAAGGCGAGAAATAACTTCTTTCAGTATAATGATCTGCACTAAATCTGAAGGACACGACTACTTGTGAAACATAATCTCAATACGAAGTTCAGTGAAAGCAGAATAAGGTAACAACCAAAGTCTGGTAGTCACTTCTTATGCACCTATAAGACAAGCTTAACTACAGGAGGAGTTCAAGAGATGTCAGTGATGCTGGACAGAGAGACTTGTTTTGCTACTACTAATAAGCATAGTAAGCTACTAGTAGTAAGTATTTATGTAGGTCCAGCTGCATACAAATGGCAGAAAAAGGTTACATTTTTCTTAGCAAAACCTCAGCATTGGGAACACAAAGCCCTCAGATTTTCAGCTTACAACCTCAGAAGTGTAACTCCAAACTGGATGACAGGGATGAAAGATGAACCTTCATTGAAGATCTCCACTTGCACACTTTTGCAGAATGAGTGATACAAAAGAGGTGAGGCACATATTTATGAAGTATTATGTTGTTTATTAGTGTCTGCCAATAAACCAGGACACAGTGTAAGAGAAAAAGGAGTGACAAAGCAACAAAGTTATGCCTTTCAAAGGCAAAACTAAGGTCACGACACCTTGCCCCAAGACAAGGTCTCAGATATTTCAGAATTAAAAGAGAAAATTTGCTTAAGGAGCATGACAGTGTCTGACTTTTAACAACATTTTCAGTGGAATCAGTCTGAAAAGTATTTGTGAATGTATGGTACAATGCTAAAATTGGTCAAGAGATATTTTATTAACTGAATATGGACATGCAAGCGGAAATGTTGTGTGTGTGCAAACTAGCCGAGGCAGGATTGTGAAGAACCCATGACAGTCAATGCTGCACTTCAGAGAGTTCTGACAGGAACTGGCAGCTGCACTACTTGAGCATGGAGGAAACTGCTATTTGCTGATAGCTTGTTACAGTCATGCTTTTAAATACCTGAAAAAAACAGTGTTTGCCAGCGCTGCAGTGAGTCAAATTATGACAATTTCCACTGACATGATATTTGCATTTTGAATGATGGAATACACCATGCTTTGGCGTACATTTTGAAAAATTTGGGAGTGTCTGGATTTGCACATCTGCCATCCGCAGTCTGTGCTGTCATCTATGGTACTGATGGTCTATTTAAATATTATATTCAAATAGGTAAGACTTAGCCTCTGTTTGCTAAACTCCTTAAGCACAGTCAGAAACTTTTCACCACTGTAAGTGAGGGGGATCTAGTCGGTGATTTTCTTTTCATAGAATCATAGAATACTTTGGGTTGGAAGGGACTTTCAGAGGTCATCTAGTACAACCCCCCTGCAGTGAGCAGGGACATCTTTAACTGCATCAGGTCACTCAGAGCCTCATCCAACCTGAACTAGAACGTTTCTACGGATGGGGCTTCCACTACCTCCCTGGGCAACCTGTGTCAGTGTTTCACCATCCCTGCTGTAAAAAATTCTTACTTGTATTCAGTGTATATCTACCCTCTTTTAGTTTAAAACCATTACTCCTTGTCCTGTCACAACAGGCCTTGCAAGAAAGATTGTCCCAACTTTCCTATAGGTCCCCTTTAAGTGGTGAAAAGCCTCAATAAGGTCTCCCTGGAATCTTCTCTTCTCCAGGCTGAACAACCCCAACTCTCTCAGCCTGTGCGTGCAAGAGAGGTGCTCCAGCCCTTGGATCATTTTGGTGGCCCTCCTCTGGACCCGCTCCAACAGGTCCATGTCTTTCCTGTGCTGAGGGCTCCAGAAACTCCAGACCCCACAAGGACTCCATGTCTCACCAGAGCGAGCAGAGGGGCAGAGACACAGTTGGCTCTTGTCCAGCTTTTCTTCCATCAGTACCCCCAAGTTCTTCATGGCAGAGCTGCTTTCAGTCGCTTAATCGCCCAGCCTTAATCGATATCAGGGGCTGCCCTGACCCAGGTGCAGGACTTTGCTCTTGGCCTATTTGAACCTCATGAGGTTTACACAGGCCCACTTCTCCAGCTTGTCCAGGTCCCTCTGGATGGCATCTGGTCCTTCTGGCATGTCAGCTACATCCCTCTGCTTGGTGTCATCAGCAAACTTGCTTGACTTGACTTTTGAAAGTCTTTCAAGAAAGAAGAGCTGTAAATCATGACATAGTACAATGGAGCTGGGTGATCGATAGAATGAGAGAGAAACATTAGACTCACACTTTTCAGAAGAGGGGCTACTGTCACAGTTCTAGCGAAGGGCTGAAAAGAATGTCTTGTGAGGAGTGGCTAAGGACACTGGGCTTGTCTAGAAGGAGAAAAGGAGGCTGAGGGGTGACCTCATTGCCTCCTGAGGAGGGGAAGTGGAGAGTGAGATGCTCGTCTCTTCTCCCCGGTGTCCAGTGATAGGATGCGTGGGAATCGTTCAAATCTGCATGGGAGGAGGCTTATTCTTGACATCAGGAAGCATTTATTTACCGAGAGGATAGTCAAGCACTGGAACAGGCTTCCTAGTAGGGTCATTGATTCTTCAAGCCTGTAAGTGTTCAAGAGACATTTGGACAATGGCCTTAATAATATCCTTTAACATGGGCAGCCCTGAAGTGGTCAGGCAGCTGGACTAGATAATTGTTGTAGGCCCCTTCCAACTGAAATAGTCTATTCTATTCCAAAGCATGAGTGATCAGTGGCAACTTTGTGCTGTAATTATGCTGGTACAGCACAACAGATCTTGTGGAAACTATTAGACAATGGTCTTTCCTAACACTTATGCTCTGGACAGCACTCCCACTCATACAGCTATGTCTAGCCCATGGAAGTAGAGAAGGCAGACCCCATAAAGCCTAAAGCTTAGCTGCCAGCAGCACAAGTAGAATTATGACAGACACTGGTGCGTCAACAACAAGGGCAAATTGCAATATTTGTTTTAGCTACAACAGAATTTTAGCTGCAGAGAAAGACCTAATGTGATATGCAGTGATGCAGTTATTAACTAAAGCATTAGTAATGTCATCTCCAAAGATCTTGTACTTACAGAAGACATGCCTTATACACAGCTGGATAGCAGCCTCCATCATTCCTTTATGAGAAGCACAGGTGTGCTTCCGCTTCTGGCTCTCAGTGGGAGCATCCTAAGCTGATTTTCTAAGAATATGTATTTGGGAATTTATAAACATCTTATGTCATTTCCTTGGCCTTGTGGACAATCTAAGCAGATATAGCTAGGCAGGCCACCAAAGCATAAAGCAAAGGCCTGGATGTCATCTCCTTGGTCATCAAGTTTAGCCCCTAATGCTGGACCAACTATGGCATGTAATCCCACTGACAAATTTATACAGCTTCATTGTGAACATAGTTTGGATTTCTTTTACTTGCATTATTGAAATAGAGTATTTTTGCTACACAGGAAAGTACTGGCAGCGAGTGCAGCTCTGGCCTGCTGCAGAAGTGTCAGTGCTGCTCAAAGTCACAGAGCAATGGACAGGAGTGTCAGGACTAAGGCAGTGAAGAGTAATTGCCATCACCTGCTTGGTAAGAGATGCCCTACTTTAAAAATTCCTTGGGCTTATTCCAAGCTGTGGCAGAAGAAACAATGTAAAGTTAGAACGTGTTTTAAAAACACAGCAAAATATAACTGTTTTGTGGTTGAATTTAATGTATATATCAGCATGACCCAGTTGTTCTTCCTTGTTTTCTTTCTCTGATTTGTACTTTGAAAATTTAGTTGCTCCCTATATCACAGAGGCAGAGAATTGGTTTATACTGTAAAAGAACCAGTGAGACTATTTAATATTTTTTCTTCACTTGACAGCTGAGCTGTCTTAAAAAATAAGTCCAGAAAGGCTGAGGAGAATGTAGCAAAAGGTGATGGCAGTTCTTTAATAAGGTTTTATATTATTTCAAATCTATTCAGTAGTCTTTGTAATACTGCCACTCATAATGACTGTATTTGGAATTAACATAGGTTTCATGTGTAATTCAGTGGGTATTCAGCGTAACTTAGCAACAGCTAAAGAATTTTTTGCTTCTGGTAACTAGAGCACGTGTGTTGATGATTTCGGTTGGTAGACTGGAAGGCACACATTACTCTGAATTTCCGATTTTCCCAATTAGAGGTGTGAGATGCTGTTTATTTACAATGTGAATTTATGTTGATTGTCAGAAGTTACATAAAGAATAAATAAATCTAACATCAAACCTCTGAAAGCTTTTAGAACTGTCCGGGTCATAGCGCGGGAACAATGTTTGAACCATATATGTTAAGTTCATAGGCAATTAGAGGTACTACAATGGAAAGACCTTTTAAAATATACAGTGTTCACACATCTCTGCATTTCAAGACTTCTGTATGCGTGTGGATGTATTTTATATAGCATATGGGGTAGAGGAGGCTTTTATTCTATAAATAAATTTCTCTCAGGGCTCATGCTGTGTGTGGCAATATGTTCTCACTGAAAATACATATTCAGAAGAAGCCTTACTGTATTAGTCCAGTTTAAGTTATGAATTAGTCCAAGTAAATATATAAAGATTCTTTCCCTCAAAAAGTAAAAATTCATGTTGCATGTGCAGCAGAATACTCAGTTTGTATACTCAGAGGAGTTTATAAAGGTTCACAAAAGGCTACAGATTTACAGCATGAGCTCACATGAGGTCATAGGTCATGGACTAGCAATACTTAAAAGACAGTATTCATGTTTACTGAAGGACATTATTTTTGCTTTTACTAGTACAAGAACAGATTTTATGGGAGAAGAAAAATTGTTGACATGTTAACAACACAAGAAAAGAAAGGTCTGAACAAGTTTTTTCTTCTGTACTGTTTAATAGATGAGATTACATGAGTTTGTGTTGAATTACATTTTTTTAGTATATTCAAGAAATTTTAAACTTTATTGATCAAACTTTGTTTTACAAGTTGTACAAGACTGCTACAAACTGGTTTTGTCTCGACATTGTCATTGTCATCTCTTGCTGGCCTCTGGAAAGAAACCGCCACAACGACCTGCAGGAAAGCGCTTGCGCACAGAGTAGCCCGTGGACGGGCAAGAACGGACTTGTCTAAGCAGGCAGCACGCATGGCAGGAACTGCATGTATGCGGGCATGATCTGCACATGAGCAAATGCCCCTATAAAAGAGCAGCACGTGGTCCTCGCCTCTCTCTTGCTCTCCTCCTCGCTGCCCTCTTGCTCTCCTCCTCACCGCCTGGCTGCTGGGCTCTACTCTTGCCAGGGCTCCACACCTGCACAGAGACTGAGCCGACTGGACATCGCTGGACATCGTCGAATCGGTGGTGGTGGTAACTGATCCTCTCACCCCCCCGCACTTCTTTTCCTCGCCCGCTGGAGTTTTTCTGACTTTACCCTTTTTTTTTTCCTGTCTCTTCTTCTCCCCCCCCTGCCCCACTGCCGTCCCCGCCAGACCTCCGATTCCCGGTTCACCAAAAATAAAGTTTACAAGGTTGCATGGCATATATGACTGCGTTTGCATCTTAATCTCATCTCCTGGGATCGCATCGAAACCTCCCCGATATCGGATCGCGACATTTTTATTAGCGTCACGGACAGGATCCCTCGACACGAGAGTGCTGTGAATGGCGGTTTCTCGTTTCCTTTTGTACTGCTCTTATCACGGACTTGTGTATTAGTATATGGTTTGGCCTCCTGGCAGTGCATAGGGGAAACTTGGACTTTAAGGTGTGACCCTTTCAGGACGACATCCCCTTTGTAGGAATTTTAGTAGGAACTTTGTGGGAATTTTGTGCTTTAGATTACGTTTTGGCCTCCCGGAAGCGTATAGGGGAAGCTCGGATTTCAAAGCGTGGCCCTCCCAGGACGACATCCCCTTTGTAGGAAAATGGCTGCCCTGCAGGCAGCCGACACGTGTGATTGTGTGTCCGTGCGGGCTGAGGAAACAGAGAGGCTGTATGACTTTCTAGAGGCTCACCGAGCTCGTCCCTCGCTCCAGGGGCAAGGCTGGGCGAGGGACCATTGGTTTCGGTTACAGAGTGTGGTAGACAGAATGAAAGTGTTGCAAAAAGAAGCCAGAGTTAAGAGGGGGAAGGGAAAAGCGATCATCTGTGCGGTGTTGGGAGTGAGCTTGGCTGCTGCAGTGGAGGAAAGGAACCAGAGGTCTGGTCAGGCTGAAGCGGTGGTAGATTCTCTGCAAGCGGCGGTAGAAGCGCTACGCGAACAGTTGCGGGAAAATAAGCGGCTGCTGAAGGAGGAGAGGTGCCAAAACGTAATATTGAAGGAGGAGTTAAGGAATCAGCTCCTGAGGGATGCAGACTCCTTGGTGGAAACAGAAGTAGAGCGGGCAGAGAAAGGGATACGGTCGATCTATCCCCAGGGGGACCTGAAGGGGGCAAAATAGACTGCAGGCAGCCCCCCCCCCCCATGTACCCGTTGGTTAAAATGGAATTCGTATATGAAGACGATGGTGATAATCATCCCCAGGTTATTACTAAAGAAATCCCTTTTTACGGAAACCGAATTGGCAAAGCTGCGAAAAGATTTTGCGAGAACCGCGAGAAAATTGGAGACAGAATATGTCTGGAGGGTGTCCCTATCGGGGGGGGGACGGGATCTTGTTGTCGGAAAGGGAAGCGGAAGGGTACTGGGGCCCGGGCGTGTTCTTAACCACCGGTGATCGCAGAGCCCCGTGGTCGCAGACTCAGAGGGCCGTGTACTGGGCAGGGGGGTTGAACCTGCTGGAGAGGGGAGATCCCCTGGCCATAATAGCACGACAGATCAGTTGCTGGAAAGTGTGCAGAAAGCGGCTTGTCTTCAGATGATGTATGATCAGGAGCTCAAGCCTAATCTGAGCTCCCTGATGCTGCTGCCGGCAGACCCAGAAAGAATGACTCCGCTAATACGGGGGCTTCCCGATTCCCTGAAACCCATAGGGATTCAGCTCCAGGGGAGAATTCAAAACACCCCCAGCGAGGAGAGAATCACGGCTGCCCTGGAGGAGGGGGTGGCCCCCGACTGTCGGTGGCCGGGGAGGAAAGTGTGGATGTGGGGGAGATAGCCCAAGAGCTGATTAACTATGGAAGGAAATACGGACCTGTTAACTGGCCATATCCAAGGGCTAAAACCAGAGCCGTGCGAGCCGCAGAGCGAAGGAATGGGCAGTCGTTTTTCTTGGGGAGAAGCCCGGATCTGGCCGGGAAAGAAAAGCCCCTAAATCGGCAGGGACTCTGGCAGTTAGGGCTTCAGAAGGGCATTCCCCGGGACGTCATGGATGGACTCCCGACCAAGAAGCTGGAACAGCTCGTGCAGAGATGGTCAGGGTGAGGAATCTGTTCTGAGCCAGGTCCTAGTGCCCCACCCTTGGTGGACCTGGGAGGGGAGCAAAATAGGGAGAAGATGGTGGGAAACTAAATCCTCTGCTCCCCCAGGGTGAGGGTGGAGGCGGAGGGTAGATGTTTGTAAGACAGCTCACCTGCAATAACAAAGGGGATTTATTGATTACGGTGGCGGTAGGACCAAAGAGGAGACCGGTAACATTTTTGGTTGACACTGGAGCACAAATTACTGCGCTAAGCTGGGTCGAGGCGGAACGGTGTGGAATTTCGGTCCCGTCCAAAAGTCTGATAGTTTTAAACACCTTGGGGAAAACCCAGACAGTGCCCATGACTCCGGTGACATTATGGCTGCCGGGGGAGGAAGACCCTGTGGACACCATGGTAGCTGTGGGACCTTTCCAAATGAACCTTTTAGGCTTGGATGTTTCAAAGGGTAAACAGTGGCGTGATACCCAGGGAAATTCGTGGTCCTTCAGTGCCCCCCAGATTAGACAGTTGGCTCAAACCGCCAGCGCGGAGGTGCATCTGCTACAAGCGGCGCCTGCCCTCCCCCCTTCTAAATTAACGAATGTGAAACCGTACCCGCTGCCGCTGGGAGCCAGGGCAGGCATAGCCCCGGTGCTGGCAGAGCTGCGGGAACAAGGAGTGGTGGTTCCCACCCATTCGCCTTACAACTCCCTGGTCTGGCCTCTGGCCCGTGCGAAAACCTAATGGAAAGTGGCGGTTAACGGTCGATTACCGCCGTTTGAATGCTAATACGGGACCATTAACTACTGCTGTGCCCAACGTTGCCGAGCTCATTAGCACCATTCAGGAGCACGGGCACCTGATTCTGGCAACTATTGATGTTAAGGACATGTTCTTTATGGCTCCACTTCAACCTGAAGATCAGAGCCGTTTTGCTTTCACCTGGGAATTTCATGGGTGTTCCACACACCATACTACCCGCAAGCAAATGGGATCGTGGAAAGAACAAATGGTTTACTAAAGCAATTTCTGAAACCACACGAATCAGGATGAGCCGAGCGGGTGGGGAATGCAGTGACAAGTGTCAATAGCTGCTGGGGAACAAATGGATGCCCAAAGATTACAGCGTTTTGCCCCCAGGCACCAACAATTATGCCCACCTCTCATGGCCCTGGTCATTCTAACAACCCATCCCATTTCCCCGGGCAACCTGTCCTGGTTGAACTCCCCACTGTGGGAGCAGTACCGTTGGTATTGGACACCCCGGGGAACAAATATATGTGGAAGGCGAGAGACGCTTGTGGGAAGGTCCATAATATTCACACTAAGTGGATTATTCCTTCCTTCTGACCCGAGAAGTGAGTTTGTTTCTGTTCTTACTTTCCAGGAAGGAACAACTGACCCGGACACACCCTCCCGGAGGAAGGAAAATGGACACAGATTGTGACTTAATCAGAATGCGCACGTTATTGTTGGTCATACTAGTTTGGGGATGCATCTATGGAAGCCATGGAAAACCACTTTCTCCACCTCCCACTGATCCCAACGATCCCTTTAAGGACAATGAGTTTGTGTTGTTAGCCAAAGCTTTAAGTTGAACTTTTAATCTGAGTCACTGTTGGGTCTGTGGTGTACCCCTGGGGTTATCGAGCTGGCCATGGACGTCTACACCCCTCACCCCAGCCCAGATTGTGAGCAACTACAGTGAGACGACAAATTCTACTTGGGGTGATAGCGGAACATGGCCAATTCAGTTTCCAGCTGTCGGGCAATATTGTTTAAACCGTGTCCAGGAGGGAGGGATCCATGTTGGGGAAAGCAAGTGCAAATTGACACTCACCCATAAGCTAGTTGATAAAGATAGAGGTGTCCACATATGGATGTGGCTTGATGAAGCCAGGCACAGTTGGGGATTTAAGGGATACTGGTCAAGCAAAAATGAAACCTTCTTCCAACGGTCCAATTATTACCCTTATAGTCAAGTGTGTGAGTGGAAAAATGATTCTGGTGCCTGGTACTGCACTGGCCGCATAAACAACAGCCCCACTGAGTTTTTTAGCCCTTTTGGCGACAAGGACACAACTCATTTTCAATCTCCAAGGGAGAAAGCTAGACCATTTGCTTATGGCACTAAGGCAAAAAGGGGTCATTATTGGATCTGCGGACATACTGCCTACAAACATTTACTGGCAGAATGGTCAGGGACTTGTTACACAGGGATTATCCGGCCCATGTTTTTCCTACTCCCGGAGACGGGTGGACCTCGTTTGGGGATAAGACTATATGATGATCTGGGGGATAGAAGGATTGCCCGTAAAACGCGATCTATTGAGGTTGACCTGGGTGGAACGCAAAAATGGGGGAGTGATGAGTGGCCTCCTGAGAGAATAATTCAGCATTATGGACCTGCCACCTGGAACCCCAATGAACAAATATCAGGGGCAAGGGAACCAATTTATAATCTAAATCAGATAATTTGATTACAAGCGGCTCTGGAAATCATCACTAATAAAACTGCAGATGCCTTAGACCTTTTAACTCGACAGTCTCAACAGATGCGCATGGCAGTCCTTCAGCATCGCATGGTCCTGGATTACCTGTTAGCTGAAGAGGCGGGGGGGGGTGGGAAACTAAATATTTCTAGCTGTTGCTTGGACATCGATGACGTGGGCGAAGTGGTCCTCCAATTGACCAAAGATATTAGGAGAATCGCTCACGTTCCAGTACAAACATGGAATTGTTGGACTGGTGATTTGTGGTCCTGGTTGCCAGGGACACGATGGGTAAAACAATTACTACTATTTTTGTTATGCGCAGTTGCTGCTTTAATGTTTTTACCATGTATTGTTCCCTGTTTTGTTCAGTTAATCTGACATGTGGTATCCAATATGCAATTCATACCCATCACATCACCTGACGGTGTAAGACAGATCCATGTCATTCGTCAACCAAAACCGACCACTGTACCCATCATTTAGACCCTATAGAATTCACAAGACTGTCAAAGGGAAGAATTGCATACCTATATCCATGTCACACCCACCCTGATTTTCTGTGTTTGTTATCATGAAAAGACTACCTCATACTTACCTGATTCCTCAAACTTTTGTTCAGTAAGACACTGTTAACAGTGTTAAAAGAGACAGTGTTTACACTGTGTAATGTTTCAACCTGCCTACGATTGTGCATTTCTGTACCATACCCCTGTTTTTTTTTTTTTTTCCTTTTTTTTTTGGTCCCTCCTTCCCCTGCTGTGTCACCCATCCCCTCCATCCTGGTTTCTACCCCTATTTCTCTCTCTCTCTCTCTTTCTCTGTCTCTCTCTCTCTCTCTCTCATTTCTTGTTCCCTATCTCTAGACCACCACCACCACCTCCCACACCACCGCAAAGGCAACAATGTCGAGCCACGGGGTGGTGTAGAAGACTGCTACAAACTGGTTTTGTCTCGACATTGTCATTGTCATCTCTTGCTGGCCTCTGGAAAGAAACCGCCACAATGACCTGCAGGAAAGCTCTTGAGCACAAAGTAGCCCGTGGACGGGCAAGAACGGACTTGTCTAAGCAGGCAGCACGCATGGCAGGAACTGCATGTATGCGGACATGATCTGCGCATGCGCAAATGCCCCTATAAAAGGGCAGCACGTGGTCCTCGCCTCTCTCTTGCTCTCCTCCTCGCTGCCCTCTTGCTCTCCTCCTCACCGCCTGGTTGTTGAGCTCTACTCTCGCCGGGGCTCCACACCTGCACAGAGACTGAGCCGACTGGACATCGCTGGACATCGTCGAATCGGTGGTGGTGGTAACTGATCCTCTCCCCCCCCGTCCCCCCCGGCCCACTGCCCGCTGGGGTTTTTCTGACTTTACCCTTTTTTTTTTCTGTTTCATCTTCTTCCCCCCCCCGCCCCACTGCCGTCCCCGCCAGACCTCCGATTCCCGGTTCACTGAAAATAAAGTTTACAAGGTTGCATGGCATATGACTGCGTTTGCATCTTAATCTCATCTCCTGGGATCGCATCGAAACCTCCCCGATATTGGATCGGGACACAAGTGTACAATAATGGGCAGAGAAGCTATCATTACGTTGATTTAGTGTTATACTCTTACTATTCTAAATGCATCCCAAAATTTGGGATTGTGTTTTCAGGGGCCTTTAAGCCTGCCTGGCTGACATTTAGGTCAGTTGATGCTTCTTGTCCCTGTACATCTCTCTAAATTTTCAGTGCCCATAAAACAGCTCAGCACTAGAAAAAGTAAAACAAGAGAAAAAAGCTGCAAAGTGTTTCTACACTGTCTCAGTCAATTGGGAAAGAACTTCAGAAGTATAAATGGAGCAAACCCTCCTCAGAACATCTGTCAGACTTGTTGAACTTGGCAACTTAATTGTCACAGCAAGAGGAGCAGCAAGATAAATGAATACTCTCAAATATGTGGAAAGTTAGGAGTAGCCATATTTTTACGACCTTAAAGGAATAACCAATCTTTGGATATTTTGAGATCTTAGCACATAGCTAAGGTGAAGCATGAAAACACGTGTGCCATTAAAATAACAAAAATGTGAGAAATCCAAGTACCGATATAGCGTATATATATATATATATGGTATAAAGCGTTCATGCACTACTGTCTCAAGAAAGACATCACTGATAATTTTGCTACTGAAGTATTTCAGAAAGCATATTCAATATTTTTCCTGTTGAACAAACGTGCACAGACAATCTCATAAGCATGCTATCTTGCTCTGCAGTTCATGAAGTGTCAAAATGATCTAGACATATTTTGTTTCATTTTCATAAATAAGATAATTAGTAGACAAGAAATGGAAGAGAAAATGTTTGTATAGAGAGACAAACCACATTTGCTTTCTGCGTGATACTGGTAAAAGTTGCCTCAATATAGGCTGCAATTTGATGAATGTTTGATAAATTTTTCATAGACTTGAGATGAGATATTGCAGTTGATGTTCAAGCATCACCATTTGAACTGGAAATAAGAGTTGTTACCGAATCGGCTGAGTATATCTGTGGAGTAACACACAAACTCTAATAAGTACTAAGGGAAAAGGAGGTGGGTAGAAAGTAAAAGACACAGAACTACTGTTGCTTACCTTATACCTTATACTTTTATGGCAAAATTCCCTCCAGGACGATTAAAGTAGTACTTCTGCTGTGAGGAGGCAATAGTTGAGAACTACTGAACAGCTCCAAGAAAACATCACGGTATGAAATGGCCATGACACTGATGAGGCAACCAACAGCTCTGCCAACTAAGTTGGTGGATTAGGTAATAATAATATAACACCACATTGATGAGACTGATGGACTTGTATTATGTAGCCCAGTAAACAACCATTGAACTATGCTGAATTCAGATCTGCTGAATAGAAAGGTGAAAGTCTCCAAAGATCATTATCTTTTTTTCTTAACCACATAGGCTGCTGCATCTCATTCATTTTTAACATACCTCCTACCCAGCTTTTTCAAAACAGCCGTTCTGACATGTGTGAGTCTGTGATGTCCTTTTACAAAAACTCTTCGTATTTTGAATCTAAAAATACATCAGAAGAAACAGGCAATTTCATTGTGTGACAGAGCAAAGATTATATATAGGGGCAGAATATTTCCATGATTCTGCAGACAGCAGTGCAGGCTGAGTTGTCCTTTGTATCACCAGATACCAGTAAAATGGCCTTTTTTCATGAACAAATGAACAAATCTTGTGAACAAATGCTATTTAAACAGACTACTATGATCACATACACCATCAAAAATGCATTTAGCTGTGTTAAATGCATTGCCTGTAATTGCTGAAACAAATACTACAGTCTCACTTGTCTTCCCAACTTTTATTTAAACAGATCTGTGATTTATAAATAATACTCCATATAAATTCTTGTTTTCCTTTTCTCCAGATTTCTCTTATTCCATGTAAATAATCGTCCACTTCAATATACATCTTGTACCTTCACCTAATTTTCTACACTATGGAATCAAAAGACTAAAGACCTTTTTTCTTTTATGCATTTATCTGGATACTTGCATTCCTGGATGTTCAAAGAGGTATTGGGTTGTCTATTTTGCTGAACTTTGCATTACATATGCTTTATAATACCTGTATTTGATTCTTTTAACCTATATAAATGGAAATAAATAATATTTTGTTTAATGTATATTATCCAGTATATTACTCTTCTGTTGCAAGAGAAGTGGTCTTTTATTTTTTAAAAAAACATATTCATTTAGAAATATCTTTCTGAGTTTAAGTACCTTCCCATGTAGTACTTTTCTCACATCTGTCTTCTTTACGTGATTTGTATTCTTTACTTTCAAATGAAAAATCTAGTAGTTAATGAATATCAGCTCATCCTTTGCTTGTGTTAAACAGTTCAAAATATTCCCTCAGAAATGATTCTGCTTCCATTAGTAGAAATTTAGGATCCTCAAGAGGGAAAGAATTACTGTTGATTTTGAAAATTGCTGCTCCCTGACTTCATGTAGTGACACTAGACTTGAAGACAAAAGCTTAAGAAAAATAATAAAATAGGCAAACTGAACCCAAGGGAAAAAAGAAATGATTGAGCCAAATAATGTGAGCAGGATAAAGCCTGTAAGCTCACTAGGTGCTAGATGTGAAAAGTAGCTACTGGTGCAGAGGTTATATTTTACGCTTTGGCAATTTACTTCTGTGTATTAGCACACAAATACCCTGATATAAGACAGGATTGTTCAGTCTTTTTGACTTTGTGATCCTGCACAAGTCCCTAGTGTGTTAATCTTTTGAAAGAATTGTCATTCACTTTGCTTAGGGGATCTCATTGCTTTCTAGTAAACATTTTCATTCTTAAATATCTACTTTTGATTAGCGCACTTGGATGTTTTATCTGAGTGGTATAAATCACAGAATCATAGAATCATATATGTTGGGAAAGACCTGTAAGATCATCAAGTCAAACCATCAACCTAAACCACCTTGCCTGCTAAAAATCTCTGAATACTGCCTTTTGTGGATATAGAAAAACATACTTTTGATTGCCACTGATAGGACAGTGTCTGAGCAGAAAAAGATTCAAATTTTATAAGCTGCAGTGCTACAGTGGCACTGAAAAACAACATCACTAGCAGAATGCACTGTATAAGCAGATTTCTCTGAATCACATTCATATGTGTGTCTCTACCACCAACTGTTTTCAGTTAAAAACCATGTCATTGTCAAGAGAAATCCAGGAAAGAGCTCATATTCAGCTGACCTCTGAGGTACTGTTCATTTGTTAGTTTCCCATGGAAAGAGTACCAAAGGTAAAAGAAATCATTACAATATTTCTGTAATGTAGTGTAGAGTCAAACATTACATTACTGAACTCCTTCTCAAAGGGGACTCTCCTGAGGTCTAATACAAAAATGTTTTAGTCCTGAAGAAAAATATGAATACTTTCTTATTCAAACTGGTCAGTAGAAATGTGTGAGTTTGTACAAATTTCCTACAATTTGTTAATTTCAAAAAATGAATTACACTGCGGATATTTGGTGACAAATTCAACAAGGAGTGTTCTTTGAGACAGCAGTGTCTCATGAAAAAGCAAGAAAGCAGAAAGACTAATAAATTTAAAACAACCATAAAAGTGTTAGCAATATTTTTAGGAATGTCTGGGTGTCCTGGGTTTGGCCAGGACAGCGTTAATTTTCACCAGACTCCAGGAAGGCGCACAGCCGGGCGAGCTGACCCAACCTGGCCAAACAGAGCAGGGTATTCCATACCATGTGCTGTCATGCTGGGTTCTGGGCGGGGGAGCTGGGCGGCAGGAACTCACTCACGGCTCAGGACCGCGCGGCGGCAGTCCAGGATAGAGCGGCTCTGTTCTACGGGCTCTGTTCTGCGGGATTGTTTTGTGTATTCCCCTTTTCTGTATCGTTGTTGTTCCTGTTCCCTTTGTTTGCTGTTCTGTTAAACTGTCCTTATTCCGACCCACCAGTTTCTGCCTGTTTCTTTCCATTCTCCTCCGCACCCCAGTGGGGGAGGTGTGGCCACATGGCGCTTTTGTTGCTGGCCGCAGCCAAACCATAACATTGGGTTATGATAAATATTCTCAATATCTAGCAGTATAAGGTCATTCTTAACAGAGATACAGTCTCATCGTTAAAACTATGGGTCCAGTGCTTCAATGAGCTCCAAAATTATAGTCTTACATAGGATCAGTCTTTGCTTTGTAAAGAACAAGCCTGGGTTAGGTTCACAGCTGAAAAAAAATGTTGCAGTTTGAGCCTGGACATTATGCATATCTGTTCTGGATCCTAGCAAGAACATCAAACCCCATCAATCTTTTCAATCATCTTCAAATCTGCTTCCTCAAAGTTTACACAGATCTTTCCACCAAGTCTTTTGAAGCAAATACTGCAGGTGTTTCTTCTGCACTCTCCCTGGCACAGAAGCAAGAGAAGGAACTGAAGAACAGGAAGAGCAGGAAAGAGGTGTTACCTTTTTGTTTGCAGAATGCAGAACTTACTTAAATAAAATTGCTCCAAGGTTTGACAATGTTTTCTGCTTCTCTTCTTTTGCTAACAATATTTGTCTGCCAGAGGGAAAGGCAAGTGCTTTGTTAGAGGGGAAAGGCTCAGCCTGCTTTTCTGTCAGCAGTTGTTGGTTGCTACTTTCCAAAAATGTGCAACAGCAAAGTAATGAAATGGTCCCTACATCCAGGACTAAAGCATGGTGTGATATTTGCAATATCTGTTCATAGGTCCCTATTGATTTACAACGGATTCTAAAATAATTTCAGGGTTACACAGAACCAAAGAATCCTCTAACATATTCATAACTGTAGAACAACCATTTTCCAGAAAAAAACCTGTCCATACTTTTAAATTTATTTCCAATCTGCATCCGGAGACTGATTGAAAAACACATGCATTCAAGTTATTTGAAAAGTAACTAGGAAATGAAGCAGACATTAACGAAGCTGTAACAAGTTATGAGAAATTTTCATTCAGCCTTAGTATTTTCCATTTTTGTGAAAAAGTACCCCTTGTGTTCCTTTCCTTCCAAAGACAGAGTAAGGGTTACTTAGAGATAACAGGGATTTTTTTCCTTTTTAGCAGCTTTTGTTCATGATTTCTGAGATAGGAGAACCATAGGTAACAATGTCACAATCACTGTAGATGCAGATTCAATATTTTCACTTCAGTAAAATTCCTAGTTCCACTGGCATGTACATTAATGAAAGAGTTTCACATGTTACTTTCCTTGTTTCCCACAGCCCATAATTCTTGGTCTCTTATTCAGATGAATGTACTGTCTTTTTTCAGTCAAAAGAAAGCTATAAAGATTTAGTTATTATTATTATTATTATTATTATTATTATTATTATTATTATTATTGTGTCTTCTTATTGAGTCTTCTCTATTAATTTTATGTGCCTCCAGACCTCTAAATGTATAACCTAGTGAAATTTTTCTTTTGGCAAACCTCTCCTTACTTTTTTTTGTTTGTAAACACACTCAGGAAATAGAAATTACACCCCACCCTAATTTCATTGTGATATACTGCACTGTTTCAGTGTGCTGTATTAGCTTATTCCATTCACATGAGGCAAGGAGGGAGAGATGGTTTCAGGAAGCACGAAAAAAGAATGTCTTAAAAGAGGAAGAAACTCTCAAGACCAAAAAGCATTACTGTAAAGCCTGCTGGCACTGGGAATAGGCATATATGTATTTTTTTGTCGCTCCCCCTCCCCACGTGCAAATGAATCTATTCAGTTAGAAAATAATAATTGTTTACTTAAAAAACTTAACTTGAATAATTTCCAACTATCTCCTCAGCTATTAACTTTTTTTTTAGTTCTTTTCCTCTTTCATGAGATATAAAAAGGATTATTTTTCATAGGAGGGTTTTTGTTTTGAGAAGCAAGGGGGGTGTGGGGAGTGAGTGGGAGGAATTGTTTTGCTCCTGACTTTTCTGATTGGGAAAAATAGCTGAAAGATTAGGCTTTTAAGAATATATTTACAATTTTCCCCTCATTTTATAACAAAGACCTTTGACAAGCTTGTCTTGGAGATGTTTAATTGTAGTTTACGTGATAATGACTATACTTTGCTAATTCTAAACTTATTTTAAAATATTGCTATTAGGTTTAGCAAAAAAAATCACCTTTTTCTGTTAAGGTTCCAGAGTTAATGAATTAAAGTTATCTTCCAGACATTAATAGCATATTTCAGAGTTTCTTTAAGAATATCAGAGAAGTCACAGCAATTATAAAAAATCTAGAAAATCTGTTATTTGATAAGCTATTTACTGAATTATCTATTACTCTTAGCCAGTTATAAACTTTATTTTTACAGCTGCTTAACATGAAGTGTGATCACAAGTAAAATCTTGAATTCTGTTGTGTAGAGTATTCTAACTGCTGTCTAGATATTCATCACAACATAAGAAAGAATGAATTTTCTTACTTTTCATCTACCTCCTACTTTATAGTCCTTCTCCAAGGTTTATACGCAATTAAAGGCTCACTTGCATTGAGGAATTGCATTATATGTAAATCTTTGTCTCTGCCTTTCAGATGAATTTAACTTCTGAGGAACTGGTGTTAAATGGAATCATTGAGGCATAGAAAGTCTAGGTTAGCTTGACTTCAGGCACTGGACAGTGGCTACCAAAACTCCAGCTGATTGCTTTTTGGAACAATATTGGCTCCCTGTAAACTACGTGTTGGAGAAATTTCTACTGATTCTTTGCTTGTGCAGTATAAATTCTTTGTTAAGCTAGAATCAGCAGTCCCATTACCAACAATATTTGCCCAGTTCCTCAGCTGGATTACATTGCATCTTGTTTTGCTCATCTTGTTTTAAACATAGAATAAATATAAAATATATATATATCTCACGTTTCATCCTTGTACAAGAAATCTAGTGATTTAGTTATCCACTAGCAGACTCCATGGGGACATGGACGTTTCCGTTAGTAGCAATACCAGCTTAATCAGTCCTGCCCTGTCCTTCAACCGGTGTGTCTCCTGCCCTTGTGTTTTCCCTCAATTGTGCTTGGAAAAATGTTTGGGGGGGTTGGAAGAGAAATACCTCAGAGGACAGACTGCAAAATAACATACATCCCCAAAAAAGATTAAACAAAAAGCAGTAGGTAGTGCCAGTGAGATAAATGTTTGTGAAGCATTCATTTACCATGTGCCCAAGGGAAAAAAAATTCTCTCCCTCTTCTTTAAAAACTATTTCCCACACTATTTATTTAATTTATCTGTTGTCATACTGAAGAGCCATCATCACTAAAAACTCGAATACAGGTTTGACATAGAAGTACCTCCCAAAGGCCAGAAGGAATATTCTGTCTAAATGACACTCACTTAATCTTCACCTTCACAACATCTGTTCTCATCATTGTTCTCTGAAACTTCCTCGCTTTCACATTTTCTTGTATTTCTGTCTGACATTCTGCTGGATGACCTTTTAAAAGTCCAGCTAGTGAAAAATATAGTAGTCCACAAGCTGGAGAGCACATTTCCAGTATACTGGCTTTGTGTTTTTTCTCTTTGTCACATAATGGTGCTTAACGTTTAAAACTTTGGGATACAGTACAGGGATTTCTTCTTGCCTTCTTTGGCTAGTTCCTAACTGATATCAGGCAGAAGCCAGCTGTGAACTCCCGAATGAATAGCACAATGATATAGTAAAGAGAGTACGGGGAGGCTGAGGGCCCGTTGATGTTAAAAGTAGGTGCAAAATACAGATGCAAGTCACCAACCAAAACAAGGGAAATTTGAACAACCTAGATGGAGTGTCATTGCTCAGTGCAGTTTCCAAAGCTGCAAGTAAGAAGGAGCACACGGAAAGTGTGAAAGCATCCAGACAGGTGTTGAACAGTCAATCAGAAGTTGCCGTGCTGAGATTAAGAACTTCATGTTTCAAGACGAAAGTGCTTTGCATTTCACAGTAGTGGGGGTGTCTTTTTGTAAGATTCCTCCTATATTCAGAAGTAATAACACATCTTTTGTAAATAAATACAATTTCATCAAATATATCTATTTTCATCATACAATCCTTGCTAAGAAACTACTTTATTGTGTAAAAAGCTAGCAAAGTGTTGAATATCTTTATTCATGGTGATAAACTTTTCAGCAGGTTCATCCTGCCCTCATAATGTTCTGGAGTCATTTTACTTGTCAAAGCATGGATGTAAGTAATGGCTAGACCACTCTCCTCTCCTCTCCTCTCCTCTCCTCTCCTCTCCTCTCCTCTCCTCTCCTCTCCTCTCCTCTCCTCTCCTCTCCTCTCCTCTCCTCTCCTCTCCTTCCTCTCCTCTCTCCTGTCCTGAATAAAATGCATATGTTTTCAGCTGTGCTACCAGCGTGTATCATTCTTGGCAAACTCCAGCTTTCTGAAATAGCATCTCCACAGATCTCTTTCCCAAGGATAAAATCAGTCCAATTATTTGCTTGCCAACAGGACTTTTTTAATTATTATTATTTTGTGACTTAAATGACTCTAAGACAAAATTTGCTAACAGTTTTTCTATGTTCTCCTGTCACTGGGAGAAAAGCTGAGCCCAGCTGTCCTGTGATCTGCTACATCAGATACCACTACCTTCTGCTTGGTGAGGAGGTCTTTGCTGTGACCTGTAGGGCTGGAGAATTGCTCTTAGTATATTGATACCTCTGAGATATAAAGAACTCAGAATACATTTTGATGTCTACTCAGATTAACTTTGAGGTACTTCCTTGTCAGTGTACAGAGCTGTATCTCTAACAATACAGAGGCACTGCCAGACAGTCAAACTGTTATTATAAAGAGGAAAGTTTAAAGGTGTTTTATGTTTTCTATTCTGAAGGGTAGAAAAGTTGTAGAGATGGATTTATCACTGTTGTTTATCAGCTTAATGTGTGCTAAAGCCTAAAAATTACTGATGATAACTTTCTGATGCAAGTGGTGGAGGAACAAACAAGGAAAGGCGCGCTGCTGGACCTCGTGTTAACAAACAAGGAGGGACTGGTGGAGGATGTGAAGGTTGGAGGTAGACTCGGCTGCAGTGACCATGAAATGGTTGAGTTCAGGATCCTGCGTGGAGGAAGCAGGGCGATAAGCAGGATCAAAACCCTGGACCTCAGGAGGGCTGACTTTGCCCTCTTCAAGGAGCTACTGGGAGGAATCCCGTGGGCCAGGGCTCTCGAAGGCAGGGGGGTCCATGAGTGCTGGTCGCTCTTTAAACAACACTTCTTCCATGCACAGGAGCAATGCATCCCCCTGAGAAAGAAATTTAGCAAAGGAGGCAGGAGACCTGCATGGTTAAACAAGGAGCTTCTAGCGGAGATCAGGCAGAAGAGAAAGGTCCATGGAATGTGGAAAGAGGGACAGGCCACTTGGGAAGAGTACAGAAACGTGGTGAGAGCATGCAGGGATGCGACGAGGAAGGCCAAGGCTCACCTGGAATTGAAGCTGGCAAGGGATGTCAAAAACAACAAGAAGGGCTTCTTCAGCTACATCAGCAGCAAAAGGAAGGCTAGGGACAACGTGGGGCCGCTGCTGAATGAGGCGGGTGTCCTGATGACGGAGGATGTGGAGAAGGCAGAGCTACTGAAAGCCTTCTTTGCTTCAGTCTTCAGTGCTAAGACTGGCCCTCAGGAATCCCAGGCCCCGGAGGTAAGAGAAGAAGCCTACAAAGAGGATGACTTTCCCTTGGTTGAGGAGGACTGTGTGAGGGATCGCTTAAGCAATCTGGACATCCACAAATCCATGGGCCCCAATGGAATGCACCCACGAGTGCTGAGGGAGCTGGCGGATGTCATTGCTGAGCCACTCTCCATCATCTTTGAAAGGTCTTGGAGGACAGGAGAGGTGCCCGAGGACTGGAGAAAGGCCAACGTCACTCCAATCTTCAAAAAGGGCAAGAAGGAGGACCCAGGGAACTACAGGCTGGTCAGCCTCACCTCCATCCCGGGAAAGGTGATGGAGCAGCTTATCCTGGAGGCCATCATGAAGCAAGTGGAAGAAAAGAAGGTTATCAGGAGTAGTCAGCATGGATTCACCAAGGGGAAACCATGCCTGACCAATCTGATAGCTTTCTACGATGACATGACTAGCTGGGTAGACGAAGGGAGAGCCGTGGATGTTGTCTACCTGGACTTCAGCAAGGCTTTCGACACAGTCTCCCATGATATCCTAACTAGGGAAGCTGAGGAAGTGTGGGCTGGATGAGTGGTCGGTGAAGTCGATAGAGAACTGGCTGAATGGCAGAACTCAGAAGGTTGTCATCAGCGGCGCTGAGTCTAGTTGGAGGCTGGTGACAAGTGGTGTCCCCCAGGGGTCAGTACTGGGCCCAGTCTTGTTTAACTTCTTCATCAACGACCTGGATGAAGAGTTAGAATGTACCCTCAGCAAGTTTGCTGATGACTCCAAACTGGGAGGTGTGGTAGATACACCAGAAGGCTGCGCTGCCATTCAGCGTGACCTGGATAGGCTGGAAAGCTGGGCAGAGAGGAACCTGATGAGGTTCAACAAGGGCAAGTGCAGGGTCCTGCACCTGGGGAGGAACAACCTCATGCACCAGTACAGGCTTGGGGTGGACCCGCTGGAGAGCAGCTCTGCGGAGAGGGACCTGGGTGTCCTGGTGGACGACAGGTTAACCATGAGCCAGCAGCGTGCCCTGGCTGCCAAGAAAGCCAATGGGATCCTGGGGTGCATCAAGAAGAGTGTGGCCAGCAGGATGAGGGAGGTTCTCCTTCCCCTCTACACTGCCCTGGTGAGGCCCCATCTGGAGTACTCTGTCCAGTTCTGGGCTCCCCAGTTCAAGAAAGATGAAGAGCTCCTGGAGAGAGTCCAGCGGAGGGCTACAAGGATGGTGAGGGGACTGGAGCATCTCCCCTACGAGGAGAGGTTGAGGGAACTGGGCTTGTTTAGCCTGAAGAAGAGAAGGCTGCGAGGGGACCTTATAAATGCTTATAAATATCTGAAGGGAGGGTGTCAGGAGGATGGGGCCAAGCTCTTTTCAGTGGTGCCCAGTGACAGGACAAGGGCAATGGGCACAAACTGAAGCACAGGATGTTCCGTCTGAACATGAGGAAGAACTTCTTCCCTCTGAGGGTGACGGAGCACTGGAACGGGCTGCCCAGGGAGGTTGTGGAGTCTCGTTCTCTGGAGATATTCAAGACCCGCCTGGACAAGGTCCTGTGCAGCCTGCTGTAGGTGACCCTGCTTGGGCAGGGGGGTTGGACTAGATGACCCACAGAGGTCCCTTCCAACCCCTACTATTCTGTGATATTCTGTGATATTCTGTGATATCCCTTGCTCCCACATACCCTCCCTGTTACCTTATATCAGTAGCCATTCTACAACATATTTCTGATCAAAAGGGTCTAATAGATTTCCTGGGAATATTCCAAAAATAATTTATCTTGTTAAAATGAAGCCTAGGGTAGAGCATATTTCCATGTTTGGCATGAGAAATTTCAAAATAGTGTTCCAAGGTGCCTGAAATGGTTTCAGCAAAGCGATGGCTCCCATTCTTCAACAACATCCACTGCAAGGAAGCCTAATAGTTCACTGAGTCATTGAATGAATGTTTTCAAGTCCATTTCCTTAAGTTGTCAGTTTGCATAGTCTTACAGCATGGTATTCTCAATTCATTAGGCAGAAGGCCACTTCTGGCTTTGCAGCTGCATACCGTGAGGCCAAATTACTCTGGACTGCAGGGGTGAATGATTGATAACTCAGTGCCTTCTGCATACCTAGAGCTTTTGCCTGCTTCGTCACACCACATGCAACCATTCCTCGTATGCAACCAACTTCAATCCTGTCAACAGCTCTTCACTGATATATTAGAATACTTTCAAGTTAATGGTGTATTTCTCCAGCCATAATGTCCGCTTTATCTCTTTCGAGTGTAAACAAACCAGTGTCTGCTCTTTTACCTGTTTAATCAAAGCAGTTTTTCCTTCTTTTCTTCCAAGTCTGGTTAAATTAACTGAAACGACCTGCAAGGTCATTGCTATCTCCAGATTGGATCAGAGAACCCAGGCAGTGCACTACAATCTACTTTAATCCTATTACAGCCATGTCACTCCTAGGCCTTTGCTGTGATTAGACAATTAGATATCAATGGCTTTCTAATGCATTTACTACAAGGCATTAGCTGATGAAAATTCTGCAGTGTTAACTGCCTGCCTTTTCGTTATAATGAAAAATGGAACACTGTCACGGGAATCTGTTAATTTAATAGCTTTCATAACAATGTTAGGAGTGGTAATGAAGAAATTAAACATGAAATGCTGCTGAGGTTAACCTGCTCCATGAGTTAGCCTAGTGGCTATTTGGAGATCCATTTTAGTTATTATGTAAGAAAAGATGATTGACAGAATTGTAAAATCAATGTATTTGATTTCTATGCCCAACTAGCAGGCAGTACTTTGGAAAGGTGAGTGGCTGAATCATGCCATAGTATCTGAAGAATTAGCCAATAGTTTAGGAGCCATGGAAATAAAGAGGAGGTGTTTTGCTATGGCCTCTGAATATATTAGTTAGAGTGTAACTTATCAGAAGGATATAGGGATTGGTGGCAGCTTACATCTGTGTGCAAGTCACTCCTCTTCTGTGACTATAGTCAGGCTGAAAAAAAAAACACCCATGGTGGTGTGAACTGTCCTCAGTGCTTCCACAGGTTTTGAGTGTAAATGTTTCATGTCTTGTCTGAGACACTGGAGCACTCCAGCAACAACCTTAAATAATCAGACAGTTTCCAAATTGTTCAATTAACTGTGAAATCTCTCCTGTAAAGAAAGCTTAATTATGATCTCGATTACTATGGTGTGTATCAGGGGACAAACCGGCTCTGAGCGGATGGACTGCTGGGTGAAATCCTCCAAATATGGTGGCTATTCACTGGCTTGTTGTTCATGAAACCAGTGGGCAGATGTATATCACAGTAGAACCAGTAATCATTTTCACTCTTGACACAGATGGAGAGGAGCCAAAGACTGAATACATCTCTGAGATTTTATTACCTAATATATCCCCTTGCCTGATCCCTGTCAGGCAGCTGTGAGATTCCCCAGACGGCTGATATGTGTGAGCTTGAATTGCTGTGGTCATGACCACAGACAGTTTGTGCATAAACGCTTTCATACACTAATCCTGTCTCTGGAGTGTTCTTCACAGGCATTCAAAAGAAAAAGGATGATTTAATGTATATTAACATCTGAACTTAATTAGCTAAGTTAATGAGAAAGGTAAACAAACCTGATGTCCATAAATTTATCCCTTCTCTAGATCTACAGAGCTCTGAGATTTGATGAAACATTGAACTTTTTCCCATGACTTTAAAGTAGCTGGTAACTATGGGCAAATTATTTTAAACTGAGACATACTGACCCAACGTGTTATATCTTTGTGTTATATTTTGCAGATATAGCTGCCTTGCTGTTCACCTTGCTGCAAGGATTTTGCCAGCATCCCCTGCATTAAAAAATGGGCTTCTCTGGTGCCACTGGCCAGAAATACCAATTTACACTTTTTAGGAAATTCCACCACTCCAAATTGGAACTCACCATCTTTTCTCCTCCTTTTTTAGAATATTTTTGTCCCCAGAACATAAATTCCAGTTGACAACATCACAACTCTCTGTTTTGATAACATAGAAATGCTATAATGTCAGCAATTCATATACAGTCATATTTAAAAATATGCAACATAAGTATACATAAACTAGTGTATAAATGTACTGTCTTAAAAATAATACTAGCATATAATCTAAATGTCAATTGAAGTGAAACAGGGTGATACTTTTGAAATGAAATGTTTTGGCATTATCAGAATGAAACAAGAAAGATGAAGTGATTCATTTTGACACTTCCCTGTGGAAAGTTTGTTCAAAATTTAAATGTTCCTTTAGAACAACTCAATTTAAACAAAACTGCATTTAAGGTTTTGAAGAGTGTTCTGCTGAAACGCTTCTGAGCAGCTGTAGGTGGAGCCTACCCGCGGGTGTCTGCATTTGTAAACTTACCTTTCAGCAAAGTGAAGGCTACCAGGCATGTTAAATCCACCATTCACTTCAGAACCTAGCCATAAATTACACAGCTTTATCTGAAGCCAGAGTCACACTTCAAAAAGACATGTTCAAACCACAGTGTATTTTTAAACACAGTATTTTGGCATGTGCTCTCCACTAACAAGACTCCCGTACAGAACTAGCACAAATATGCCTGCATATAGAATGATATCAGTATTGGGAATTTTTCTTCCAGGAGTTATTTGTTCATAAGATGTGCCTGAGGGTATCTTCCAAATGGAGAATTTGGGAGTTATACTATTTCTTAAAAGCTTTAATATAGAATATTTAACTGGTAAAACAAAAAATGAAAGACCTCTGTTTCATAATTTATTACCAATGTAATTTCATAATATTGATGATCACTGATGGTGGTTCTTATTGTGGGCACTTAGTTTGTGTCACAACACAAAAGGATACCATTTCCAGAATACAAATCCCCTAAAATACGAAAGGACATCGCAGGGGTGCTTTTATGGCCTAAGCCTGGCAAAAATCCTACTGTTCAGCTATGAATGCAAGCACAAACAGCGTGTCTGGATCAAACACACAGAACCCTGTGAGAGGGTGTTTGGCCAAAACTGCCTGTGTTAAAGACGACCAACCGTAGCGGCTGGTGAAGCTCTAGCCTGGACATGGTTTGGCTTCCATCACACTGTGGCAACAGGGCAGCTGCCAGGACATGACATGCACCTGGCTCATAGAAGGACAGTGCTGGTGTCCTGGGTGTGGCCCCTTGAGGGTCTGCCAGCTGGGGAACCCACACTGCCCAACAGGGAGGGATGCTTGTGGCACAGGCTGCCCGTCAGAGGGTGTGCATGGGTGTCCCTTTAAAAGGGGTAAGGGAGTCTGATAAGTGGCAAAAGGAAAGCCCTCCTGTTGCATCACGAGGTTCAGAGCAGACCCCCTTGCGTTCTAAACTCTCTCTCAGAGAGGAGTCTAGGTGCAGCTGGATCTATTTCTAGTCCCAGACTTGGTCAGCGGTTTATGTCTAAAGGGTTAAGTGTGTAGCCACTTATCAGATTCAACTTGCCTGTCAGAGCCCTTCCAAGGACTTTCACTTAAACAGTTTTGCAAAGTTGAAGCAAGAGGTAATTTATTCAAGCGACTGGTATCACAGATTTGGGATTGCCGTTGATAAATGCACTGTCTACAAAAGTTGAGCTCAAAGGTAATGGTTTAGTGCTTTAGTTAACAATGTGTTCCCGGGGATACATATGACAAAGTCAGAGGCGCGACTCTTACCAAAAAGGCATCCCTTCTTGGGGGAGGGAAGAGAGGTTCAGGCCCGTGGACTCATCCATCAGGTAAAGTTCTCGCTTGGCTCCTCCTCCCAAAGAGAGTTTTCAAGTGCCAGTTTTTATACATTTGAAAATCTTTTTGCGAGGTGGAACTAAGTCGTTTATTATGTGTCAGTTGGCTCTTGGCATGAAATGTGTCGTCAGAAGCGGGACTCAGCAGTGTGACACGCCTTCGGAGCGGGCATGTTGGTATGTGCTTCTGGGGGCCATCTGTTCTGTATCTGAAGCAATCTCTGGCTGCGCGGCCTTCACTGCGCCCCACAGATCACTTGGTTTAAAGTGATGGGCTATCCCCCACTACTTCTGTCTGATAAGATAAGCACAAGTCAGTCGCTCCATTTGTTAACTCTGGCTCTTGACACCTGAGTCCAAGCATGTCTTTCGTCTTGCATTGACCAGCCCAGCAAGGCCATTGATTACAACGGGTCTGTGCATGGGTACATGTCTGTGATGCTAGTACCACCTGGGATTACCCAAAGAAGGACATTTAGAAATTCCGAGGTGTTTATTGATGGTTTGTAGCTGTCTAGCATTGTGGTTCATCTGCTGTATTACAGTGATCCTGAATGTACAGTTTACTGATTGCATGTTAAGTACGTGCTATTAACAATTCAGAAAACTGCTTTGTCTTAAATTACATGAGCAGATTTCCCACGTGACAGATATAAATCAGATAGTTAAAATCTAGGCAGTGGTTTGGGGAAAAAATTTAAAATTTCCTGTAGTTTCATCCATCCTTAAAACCGTCAACCATCCATGCATCTCTTCTGTTTAACTATATTACTGTGTGGTTTCATTGCTGAAAAACTCATTCTACGACCAGAGTCCAAGAGTTATATTCTGCAGCTTACATGTAATGTTTCCTTAACCATTTAAATAAAAATGCAGTTTAAAGTCACATTGTAGTTATAATGGATTTTGACAGAAATAAACTTTTCCTTTTGCTTTAACGGTAAGGTTTAATACATAGTTATCTTTCCTGAGTTTTAATTTTTTTCTTGTTATTGCATGTATTTATTAATTCTCTGCATTCACTACCCAAGCTTCCTGTCCATGTATCATTTTAACAAAAAAATGGTAAGCCTTGATATCAAGTTTCTTTTTGTTATTTTTGCATCTTGACACAGATTAGCCAAATTCTTCGAGTAAGATTTAATATTTGTACACTATGGGTTACTTTGCAAGATATGAGGTTTACATGGAGGGTATAAAACTCAATGATTCATTTAATTATTTTTACTTTAATTTCTTGTTTTGAAGATGAAAAAACCCCAAATGAAGACAAGACAACATCAGTTTATTATTTATGGCATTTCATGGTCAAATAAATGCCCTGTAGCTTTCCACTCTATTCACCAACAACTGTCAACATTGAAAATAATGTAACAATCAGGGTGAATCAAATCCTATGAATAAATAATGAAATCTATTATCATTTTATATTCAGTGTCATTGTAAAACTGAAACAACAACAACAAAACCCAGCAGCAATTTCTCTAAAGAGTAATAATAAAAATATTTAAATTCAGCAGGGGAAGCAGAACATCATGAAGCATTGTCAGCTCAATAAGGCTTCTGATAGACCTTGAATAGATGGAAATTCAGAATTATTCTGTGCACTAACAAAGCAACGAGTAGTTATAGAACTTATTTGTGTTTTCACAGAGATGCACAATTAAAATGCCAGATGGACTGAGTCAGCAATGGCACTTATTATGGTGTGAATGTTTGTAATAGTGTGAATCTTTATAACAATGTGGAAATAAGGAACTACAAGGTGATATACTGTGAGTTGAAAACGTATCCATAAAGGCTGCAGATGGATGTGTAAGTACTTTTTCCATGGACAGCCATGGAAACCGGGAGCTGTGGGTAGAAAAGACACACCAGGGGAAAAAGAAATGGACTGGAGATACTGTAATTTTTTTCACTTTGTGTTGGAGAACAATGTGGTATAATGTTTAGTGCAATATTGAAGATAGAATGAAAGTCTTATACATTTGTAACATGTATTTCTGCCACTAAAAAACAATCACTAGATGATTCAACTACTGAAGCTATGTTATCAAGGTTGTTTCAGCTCTTCTTGTCAATTAACTTTTGTGATATTGTGCCTGCTTTTTTAAAGTCCTTCAAACTGTTTTCACTAATTTTGAGATTCAACAGCACAGGTCCATCACCCTATCACCCAATAAAGTAAAATTAACCTTTCTTTGGAAAGCCATGGAAATGCACATGAAATACAGGCTTTGGGTGTGTCTACATCTGTTTGATGCCTGTTCATACTCATTTAAATATTGTTTTTCTAAAGTGACAGAGAAAGAATTAAATCCTTCTGAAGTTTTTTGCACAGATAGTAAGTACTTAGAAAAATATAATACAGACAGCTATTGATGGTTCAGAAAGCTTTTCAGTTCCAAATCATTTAAAAAAGATCTTAATGCTTCATAAGGCAGCAACATGAAAGAAGCTTTTTGAAGCTTTCTTAAATTGATAATTTCAACAGTTTTAACTTTGCAAAATTTCTATTTTAGCAGTTTATATTTAAAAAAAATTAAAATATGGTCAGGTCTTGAAGTGATGTGTATTTCTGAGCTGGAAATTGTTCGTATGAATGCTTCAAGTGAGAATGTATCAGTGAATTTGAAAGCTGTGTTCCAGTGCATTCGTTAAAACAAGAGTTTTATGGAAGTCACCTCTTTTGATGGAAAACTCATGATTTTGCTGAGTTGGGATTACCATTCTGGCCATGCAGAATTTGTTTACAGCAGTTGTGATTTTGCTGTTCTGAATAAACATACATTGCAAGTGCATAGATCAACTGTCCTCCCTATTACATTCTGCTTATCAAGGTCTTTTGGGATAAGATCTTAACATTTGAGTCCTGAGAACAACCTTTATGAGTTAGCAGAGGAATAAACTCTATGTGAGTGCGGGTTTAGGACTGAAGTCTGTGTAGGGAGATGGGAGGTTCAACCTAGGACAACAGCCCATGCCTTTGGTGAGGAATTGATTTGGATGTGTAGTAAGAAGGTGTTATGGGTTTGTGTGGCAAGGTTTTGGTAGTGGGGGGGCTATATATAAGGGTTGCTTCTGTGAGTAGATGCCAGAAGCTTCCCCCGTGTCTGATAAAGCCAATGCCAGACCGCTCTAAGACAGACCTGTCGCTGGCCAAGGCCAAGCCAATCATCAATGGTGGTAGTGTCTCTGGGATAACGTATTTAAGAAGGGAAAGAAATAAAACTGTGGTGAAACGGCAGATGAGAGAGAGGAGTGAGACGATGTGAAAGAAACAACTCTGCAGACACCAAGGTCAGTGAAGATCATAGAATAATAGAAAGTTTTGGGTAGGAAGGGACCCCTAGAGGTCATCTAGTCCAACCCTCCCGCAGTGAGCAGGGACACCACTAACTAGATTAGGTTGCTCAGAGCCCTGTCCAACCTGGTCTTGATTGTTTCCAGGGATGGGGCCTCCACTACCTCTCTGGGCAACCCGTTCCAGTGTTTCACCACCCTCATTTTAAAGAATTTTTTCCTTATATCTAGCCTAAACGTACCCTGTTTTAGTTTAAAACCATTACCCCTCGTCGGGGGAGGAGGTGCTCAAGATGCAGGAGCAGAGACTCTTCCCTTGCAGCTTGTGCTAAAGACCACGGTGAGGCACGTTGTCCCCCTGCAGTCCATGGAGGTCCATGGTGGAGTAGATATCCACCTGTAGCCCATGGAAGGGACCCCATGCCAGAGCAGGTGAATGCCTGAAGGAAACTGCGACCCCATGGGGAGCCCCGTGCTGGAGCAGGCTCCTTCCAGGACCTGTGGACCCATGGATAGAGGAGCTCACGCTGGAGCAGGTTTGCTGGCAGGGCTTGTGACCCTGTGGGGACCCACGCTGGAGCAGCCTGTTCCTGAAGGACTGCACCCTGTAGGAAGGACCCACACTGGGGCAGTTCGTGAAAAGCTGCATCCTGTGGGAAGGATTCACATTGGAGAAGTTTGTGGAGAACTGTCTCCTGTGAAAGGGACCTCACACTGGAGCCAGGGTAGTGTGTGAGGAGTCCTCCCCCTGAGGAGGAAGGAGCGGCAGAGACAACATGTGATGAACTGACTGTAACCCCCATTCACCTTCTGCCTGCGCTACTCAGGAGGAGGAGGAGGCAGAGAAACGGGAGTGAAGTTGAGCCCAGAAAGAAGGGAGGGGTGGGAGGAAGGGTTTTAAGATCTGGTTTTCTTTCTCACTATCCCACTCTGATTTGATTGGCGATAAAATAAACTTCCTTTTCTCCCCAAGTTCAGTTTGTTTTGTCCGTGAAAGTAATTGGTGAGTGATCTCTCTCTGTCCTTATATCGACCCTCGAGCCTTTCATATTTCCTCTTCCCTGTCCAGTTGAGGAGGGGGAGTGATAAAGCAGTTTTGGTGGGCACCTGGCATTTATCCAGGCTAAACAAAAACAGAAGGTGAAAGAAGAAATAAGTAGTATGAGGGCTGGGTAAGAGGAAGTACAAATAGATTTTGCTAAATTATGATAAATACTCTTTTTGCTTTACTTTTTTCTTTTATGGCAAAGTTAAACATTGACATATGTGTACTAAACCCCAAAAGTGTAAGGCTGTTTCTTCTAATGATATTGGCACTTGATATTAAATACTAGAAGACTTAGTTTAAAATTGTGTTAGTGCAGATAAGTAGCTTTAAAGAAAATTTACAAAGATAGAAGGACAAGCCTTCAGTCAGGTGCCACCCGGGAGTCCCAAATTCCATGGAGAAGAAGCAGTTAGATTCTGAACACCACAGGAACAGCTCCAGCTGCTAGCAACAATAGTTAAAAGAAAACACAGTCCCAGCTAGTTATCCTTTCATTTAGCACGTAGCAGTGAGAAAAACAAATCAACGCTTTAGTGCATTATTTGTTGTGAAATGCTATCAAATTTCTTGATAAAATCTTTGCATAACTCTGTTACATGAAAGCTTGGACCATTCAAAGACAAGTATATTAAAAAAAAAGAAAAAGAAACTATTTGATGCAAGTTTAAAAGTCAATGTTCTCTTGTAGTGACATCAGGTAAGAAGGTACAGGAAGCATTGTGTAATGTAACTTTGGGAATTGCTAAAACTTCAGGAAACTGGTGAAATGCTTATATGTAAAAGAAACTAACATCAATTAATGGGACAATACTGCAAAACAATTTCATTTTGTTTTGATACTGGCAACACTGCCACCATGAAGAAAAAGAGAAAATACCACCGAATTACATCCTAAAGGTGAGATGTGAACCTTCTGAAAAGAAGATATATGAACTTACGGTTCTTTGATATAACAAGTTTGAATCAGTGTATGCATACAATGACAGTTATATTCTGTGCCATTTAAACAAAGCTTAATGAAATTACAAGATTCTCATGTACCATTGTATATTCTTGTAGTAAACTGCAGGTTTCTAATTAGTAATTGACAGGGATTATTTACAGTTTTAACACAGTTGATGAGTTTCTAATGTCAGCTATAGTAACCCTTAAAATGGTATCCAACTATTGTACTGAAAACTAAAGATACACATGAAGGAAGCTGATGACACAGCCCAAGAAAATTCCAAGCTTAACAGTTCTGTGAAGGACAGGGAAACTCAGCTACAAATGCAGCAAATAAATAACCATATCCATGCAACCAGCTAGAGCAGTGATCAAACTATTCTTGGAAAATCGCCTTCAGTAAATTCCCCATAACCCTTTAATGCGACTTTGTAATATAAGGTTGAAAGGAGCACTAGAAAACCTGTAGCAGTATAGTCAATGCATAGAGTGTCCCTGATAGAGTAGCTCCTTGTGGAACACCTTTTTTCCTGACTTAATTAAGGTCTTTACAGTGTGCAATAAGTAATACTAGACTTCTGGTCACATGAGCTCCTTTAAAAAACATCATATAACCCAACATACCTTTTATATAAATACTGCCTGAAAAAGACTAGTTGCAAGGAACAATGGATTAACATCTTCATGACACTTTTTTCATTAAACTATAGCTCCATTTGAACAAAAGTTAATGAAATAACATTGCATTATTCCCATGACCTTTTCTTAACCTTTCAAAGCCTCGGTTACCAACTCTATTAAATGGTACTATCATCAGGCAGAGATGTTAAATACCATTGGCCAGATGTTTAACCTCTAATTTTTCTGTTCTATACGCTAGTCCTGAAACAGAATATGCTTTATTGCAGGATCCTTTTTTTTGTTTTTTTGTTGTTTGGTTTGTTTAGTTTTGTTATATGAGGATCTTGGGTAATGCTTTAAAACCACAGGTTATGCCAGAGATGCACGAAAGGCAGAAAGGGACAACTCTAAGAAACTGCTAAAACAAAAATTTCATCTTCAGTTTATGGTATGGGAAGTAAGTTTTCATTTTGTGGTTACACTATGCATCAAAATGGTCATGGACAAGCAATTTCACTGTTATGTACTTTAGATCCCCAGTTATGAAAGGAGATCAACAAGTATTTTCTAAAATTGTCTTTTACTTCTGTTGCTTTCTTGTTTAAACTTGATAGAGTTAGCCTTGTCAAGCCATATATCATTATTTTTTATATCTTTTGAAAATCAATAGAAACTGAATTTATTTTCTGTTTTGTTACCAAAACAGTGTATACTAGGCAGCAAACAATCCTAATCTATCCCCTTTCTACTTAATAAGCAGAAAAAGTTTCAGGGACTTCAGAAATTGCATATTCTTCAAGGTGTTGATACCGTAGGAGAGACCTTCAACTGATGTGTTTTTCCCATTGTCCTGGTTTTCACTGGGATAGAGTTAATTTTCTTCCCAGTAGCTGCTAAGTTTTGGATTTAGTATGAGAAGAATGCACTGATGTTTATAGTTGTTGCTAAGAAATCAAGGACTCTCTTCAGTTTCCCATGTTCAGCTAATGAGCAGGTGGACAAGAGCTGGGAGCGAGCATAGCCAGTCCACGAGCCCAAGCTGGCCAATAGAAATGTTCCATACCAGAGACGTCTTGCTCAGTTGATGAATGGGAGTTGGCTGGGGGGCAGGAACTCTCTTCTTCCATGAGTTTGATCTTCCAGGACTTTGAACTTTTGCATGAGTTTGGTCCTTTTCCCTAAGTTCAGCAACTTCTGTGAAATTCATGAGTTTGGCAAAATCTGTGAAATCCATGAGCTCTGGGAAATTGGTGGGTTCCATGACTGCTGCTCAGGGACTGGGTGTGCAATCAGTCATTGGACAGTGAGAAAAATTGTATTGTGTATAGCTTGTTTTGCATATTCTATTACTATTACTATTGTTATTGTTATTATAATTGTTGTTGTTATTATTATTATTTCCTTTATAGTTTTATTAAACTGTCTTTATCTCAACCCAGGAGTTTTACTTTTTGTCCATTCTTCTCCCCACCGCACTGGGTGGGGGGGAGGAGTGAGTGAGCAGCTTCATGGTCCTAGTTGCCAGATGACAGGTTAACCCAAGACACCCAGAAAACTTTTACTCATGGCAAGCAAAATGGGAGTTTGAGGAATGTATCAGGGATGGGAATAGTCGCAGCACTTTTATCCAAATGACAGTGAGAGAAGGAGAAGGAACAACAGAAGAAACCCAGAAAAAAAAACTCCAGAAGACAGTAAATACAAAATACGTAAATTAATTTTCAAAGGACATAGTTGATTTTGTACATTTGTCTTTAAAAAGCTGTGTTAGAAAGGAATAGGTGACGGTGACAAAAGAAAAGTGTGTTTTGTTGAGCAGAAGTGTTTAATAGGGTTAACTTGCACCTGGAAAACTGCTCTATCTTTGCTGTGTGATATTTATTCTGGTCATTGGCAGGACCCATTACACTCATTGCAGTTCCTATAAATTTAAACTCGTCTCATTATTAATTCTCATCATTAAATCAATCCTGGGCTGGGTTTTAATGAACTTAAAAAAACAGGCAAGACATTTATTTCAAACCTATTAAATGTTGAACTTGTCACACTTGTTTTCTACATACATATAAAATCTTCAAGCTTGGTTCAGACAATGAGACTCTGATTACTTAGCAGCTGCATTTGAACAATATTCTGTTCTTCTGTATTATATCCCAATGCCATATTTTTAATAAACAAAGTTGATTAGAATAAAAATAAAATATATGATCCAGATTCTTTTTCTTTTTGAATCATGGCATATTCATGATCAAGGCAGAGTAGCTATGGGCTTACACCATTATAAAGGAGATGAGAGCTGTTTTACAAATCTGCAGCATCTGCTCCTAAGATTCCGTGCACCCAGAGGGCCTTTGTTAATATGGTCACTGTCATTTTGCCAAATCTGTAAACACTGAGTGTTTATGGAGCTGTTCCCTTCCCTTCCCTTCCCTTCCCTTCCCTTCCCTTCCCTTCCCTTCCCTTCCCTTCCCTTCCCTTCCCTTCCCTTCCCTTCCCAAATGCAGTGCCAGACCTTCAGACAACACAGCTAACAAGTTCCTGGGTAGTTAACATATCCCACATTAAAATAATCATGGCACGATCATTTAAAAATATCCTTTCTCTGCAGCATTACATATTTGTGACTGCAGTGGTTGTTTTCAAACTTGTAGTTGTTTTTATTTAGTCTCTACAGTAGTCCATTATAGTTAGTTTCCAGACATATAAATAATAAAGATATTTAGACTTTACTTAGATTTTTCTATCATTACCATGTTACAGTAAAAGCCACCATATTTAATAAGTGTTAAGCTCAAGATATCAAACCTACTTGGTGCAGTGCTCCTGATTAAATATCTTGAGAAATACAAGCCTGAAATATAGCCTTAGAAGTACGTGTCTTCCTGCATTAACAACATTTCTAGTTTCAGCATTATGGACTGCTTACAAAAAATAAGATGGCTTACACTTATTGTGGAACGTCACGTATTAAAGCCCTGGAGACTTAATATTGTACGACTGGTGACCCTGTGCCTTCATGAGCCCTAATGTATGAAAGAGTTCACCAAGACGGGGGGCTACTGGCTTTTTTCCACGGAAAAACATGTTTTTAGGGAGAAACTGGGTGGCTGAATGAGATGCCTCTCTCCATGTTGCTAATATTATTAAAGGTCTTCTTCCATGGATGAATCCATAGCAGATGGCTAATGCTAGAGGAAGTGACTAATGTTAAAGTTAGTTCTTCCTGCTGGTTCTTATGGTAATATTTGCAATATAATACCACTTTTTCTTCAGTTTTCTCTCCTTTTCAACAGGCATTCTTCATCTTCTTAAGTGTTTATGCTAATCATCTCATAATGTACAATCACTCCAGTCTAGCAATTATCAAACTACAAAGTGTTGCTTTACAGGAAACTGTACACAGATAATGTAGAAACAATTAATATCTCTAGTATTGTTCATTTGTTGCTATGGAAATACTGTTCTTCTACAGAGCTATTAGTAAACACTACATTAGTGATGCAGCCAGTGACAGAGAAAACCTTGGCAAGCACTGCTGTAAAATTAAGATGTACATTGTTAGAGATCTACAGTTTCAGCATAAATACATAGAGATATAATTCTTCCCCATGCCTTTGTATGCTAAAAATATCCATTTCAAGTGCAGCCTATATGGATGGAAACTTTGCAGATCAGTCATTGGAATACCGTACACAAGTGCATTTTAAATCAACGGAGACATCAGCCAAGAAATAAGCAACATTTGCATTATTATTATTTAAATAGTTCTTATAATGTTCCACTGTGAGCATATTTTTAACTGTTAGGTTGTCTGAATTTTCCATGTTTAGTGTACTGAACCGCAAACTATTTTTTTTCTCTCGAGAAACTGTTAACTTCAGTGAAGCTATGTAAATATTTTAAAAGTAAATTATAAATTCTTGTCTTAATTTTCAAAGTCTTTTATGAGCTAGTACAACCATATTTACTCATCTCTCATATAAAGTTGGGAGACCAGTGTTTTGCCCATTCTGCCAACTTCAGTCCAGCAGGGTTATCAAATACATATCTATACACATTTTCCCTGAATATCACCGTAACAGACATCAGCAAAGCAACTTCGTTGTTCTCCTTCAATTCTCCAGCAGGACACTTTTGCAGAGATACCCCAAACAAAATGCAGCATACTTTGTTGTACTGGGAGAGGTGACCACTGCTTATCATGGTCTGCTGAGCATCTCCTGATTTTCTCTGCATCACATTGTCTCTTGCTCATGTTTCTAAATTGCCTGCAAAGCACAGTCATCTTAAGTACCTGAAGCAACCTGGCTGAGAGTAAATGTGGATCAGCATGGGTGACTTTATCTACGTAATGGTATTAGCTCCACCAGTACTTACTGATTATATGTTCCTCACAACAGTTTTTTCTGGTTTGTTTTGTGTTATCATCTACCTTAGAGAAGCCATGGTCTGTGACTATGGCTCTATAAACAACATCAATAGCAATACAGTAATATGTAGTAATAAACTGATATACATTTTAGAGAGGGAAAGGAAAGTTCTATTGCCTTCTGTAATAATGAATATATGATGATTCCAAATAATATGTTTGCTACTTCTTGTCAGTCCCTCAGTTCATTATTAACTAGAATAGAGGATAAATTTTTTGCAGATGTAACTTCATTGAATCATGTGGTGTTATGTATGTGGCTCCTCTGGACTCTGGTCATGGGGAAAAGAAACAGAATTTTTGTAGGCTTTGGAAGCAAGATCTGTACTCTATGCTGTGGATGAGACATCTCTGCAAATATCGCATTAATTTGTTTCCTATATTTCCAAAATTTAACTTAACATACTGAAGATAGCACATGAACAGAATTCAGTCATTCTTAATGCAATCACTCTCAGTAGATATGCTGAAAAGAAAAACTGAAATGTTTGTCATAAGAACTTCCTGAAGTTCAGCAAGGTCAAAAGTGCAAGGTCCTGCACCTGGATCAGGGCAATCCCCAGTATCAGTACAGGCTGCGGGATGAAGTGAGCAGCCCTGAGAAGAAGGGCTTGGCGGTACATTGTGGATGAAAAATTGGACATGAGTCAGTAAAGTGTGCTTACAGCCCGGAAAGCCAACTGTATCCTGGGCTGCATCAAAAGCAGTGTGGCCAGCAGGTCGAGGGAGGTGATTAGGCCCCTCTACTCTGCTCCGGTGAGACCACACCTGGAGTCCTCTGTGCAGCTCTGGAGCCTTCACCACAGAAAGACATGGAGCTGTTGGGGGAGGTCCAAAGGAGGGCCACAAAGATGATCAGAGGGATGGATTACCTCTCCTATGAGGAAAGACTGAGAGAGTTGGGGTTGATCATCCTGGAGAAAAGAAAGCTTTGGGGAGACCTTCCTGAGGCCTTTCAATATATAAAGGAGGCTTATAAGAATCACAGAATCACAGAATGGTAGGGGTTGGAAGGGACCTCTGTGGGTCATCTAGTCCAACCCTCCTGCCCAAGCAGGGTCACCTATAGCAGGCTGCACAGGACCCCGTCCAGGCGGGTCTTGAATATCTCCAGAGAAGGAGACTCCACCACCTCCCTGGGCAGCCTGTTCCAGTGCTCCGTCACCCTCAGAGGGAAGAAGTTCTTCCTCATGTTCAGACGGAACTTCCTGTGCTTCTGTTTGTGCCCATTGCCCCTTGTCCTGTCGCTGGACGCTACTGAAAAGAGTTTGGCCCCATCCTCCTGACACCCACCCTTCAGATATTTGTAAGTATATATTAGGTCCCCTCGCAGCCTTCTCTTCTTTAAGCTGAACAAGCCCAGCTCCCTCAGCCACCCCTCATAGGAGAGATGTTCCAGTCCCCTCACCATCTCAAGAGAGATGTTCCAGTCCCCATCACCATCTCAAGAAAGATGGAGAGAGACTTTTTAGAAGGGCCTGTTGTGACAGGACAAGGGGTAATGGCTATAAACAGAAAGAGGGTAAATTTAGGTTAGATATAAGGAAGAAATTTCTTAGAATGAGCGTGGTGAGGCACTGGAACAGGTTGTCCAGAAAAGCTGTGGATGCCGCCTCCCTGGCAGTGTTCAAGGTCAGGCTGGATGGAGCCTTGAGCAACCTGATCTTGTTCAAGATATCCCTGTCCATGGCAGAGGTTAGAATTAGATGGTCTTTAAAGGTCACTTTCAACTCAAACCGGTCTATAGTTCTGTGATTCTATAATTTCAGAGCATGACTGAATGAGTAGGCGGGCGGTGTTGTATGAAATTTGTGTTTGTATGAAAGAACCACTGCAACACAGAAATTTAACAGATATTCAAAATTAATTTTATATGTATGATTCCAGGCACATGCTTTTAAGTGTGGGATAATATAAAATGCTCATTGCTACACTGCCCTGGAGGAGTTCCATAAAATTATTTAATGGTCTACGTCACAGCTTCAAATGATTCAGTTCATTACAATTAATGAAGAGTGGTATATCTGGAAAAGATTTTGTATTGGATATGGTCATAGTCATTTGTTCTGTCCACTAAATCATTATGTTATTTCACTGGCACGAATCTTTCAATTTTAACATATTAATTTAAAGTTGACTCTTTTAGAGTTTGTTTTGATAACCTTTGTTGGATACAATATCTGAAACAGTTCACTCTGAGGAATGATCTACAATTTAAAAAGGCATAAAAATACTCTTTTCCAATTGCCAAATTACACATTTTAAAAATGTTACATAATGCATAAACAGCTTTGATGAATCCATTTAGTCATTCTTATTGTGTAATGAGGTTGGCATTTCATTAATTTCAATATTGCTGTAGATCTCAGGGAGAGAGGTCAACTAACTTTCAAAAATTAGTAAAATCCAATGAAGCAGAAAGAAGTCTTCCTAGTCATAGTAGTATAAAGAAATATCTTCATGCAAGGTGCTTTTCTGTAATTGACATTAATGCAAGACAAACTATCCAGATTCCTGCGGGAACCTGGAACACATTTCATCTGACTACATCATTATGGAAATTTTGACCATTAGCTCTTAATTAGGTGTTCTCATTTGTATGATGGAAGTTCATGATTTTGGCTAGATACCATTCATAGCTCTGTTTTGCGTAAATTACTTTGTATGGAGAATTATATTGCACTACAATAAACAGGGTAAAAAACAAAACCTTGTTAAAGGCTGAGGATAACTTGGCAATTATGTTGCATGTTAAACATGCAAAAAAGACTCTCTTAGGGCTAAAGCAATTGTAACTGGAGGCAGTAGTAGCAGCTGCCACTATGTTCAGCTGAATTAAAATCTTTCTACAGGCTGAGAAAATCCACTCCTAGTCCTACCAGCTAAAATACTGAAAATAATCTCATGGTTGATGAGATAATGGCAGTTGTGACCAGCCTGGGGCTTTAAAACATGGAGAATCGAAAGGCCAAGGATCTTTTACAACAGTGCACTTTTCAGTTCTGATAACTAAGAGAGTGTCCAAATTATCATAGATATTGCAAAAATTAGAACCATGTCTCATTTCATTAAAACGAAAGAAAACAAAAAATCACAGTATAAACTTGTTATAATGTTGTTAGTGCTCAATGAAAAACCAATATACACTGTATCACAGAATCACAGAATCACAGAATAGTAGGGGTTGGAAGGGACCTCTCTGGGTCATCTAGTCCAACCCCCCTGCCGAAGCAGGGTCACCTACAGCAGGCCGCACAGGACCCCGTCCAGGTGGCTCTTGAATATCTCCAGAGAAGGAGACTCCACAACCTCCCTGGGCAGCCTGTTCCAGTGCTCCGTCACCCTCAGAGGGAAGAAGTTCTTCCTCATGTTCAGATGGAACTTTCTGTGCCTCAGTTTGTGCCCATTCCCCTTGTCCTGTCACTGGGCACCACTGAAAAGAGCTTGTCCCCATCCTCCTGACACCCACCCTTCAGATATTTGTAGGCATTTATAAGGTCGCCTCGCAGCCTTCTCTTCTTCAGGCTGAACAAGCCCAGTTCCCTCAACCTCTCCTCGTAGGGGAGATGCTCCAGTCCCCTCACCATCCTCGTAGCCCTCCGCTGGACTCTCTCCGGTAGCTCTTCATCTTTCTTGAACTGGGGAGCCCAGAACTGGACACAGTACTCCAGATGAGGCCTCACCAGGGCAGTGTAGAGGGGAAGGAGAACCTCCCTCCTCCTGCTAGCCACACTCTTCTTGACGCACCCCAGGATCCCATTGGCTTTCTTGGCAGCCAGGGCACACTGTTGGCTCATGGTTAACCTGTCGTCCACCAGGACACCCAGGTCCCTCTCCGCAGAGCTGCTCTCCAGCAGGTCCACCCCAAGCCTGTACTGGTGCATGAGGTTGTTCCTCCCCAGGTGCAGGACCCTGCACTTGCCCTTGTTGAACCTCATCAGGTTCCTCTCTGCCCAGCTTTCTAGCCTATCCAGGTCACGCTGAATGGCAGCACAGCCTTCTGGTGTATCTACCACACCTCCCATTTTGGTGTCATCAGCAAACTTGCTAAGGGTACATTCTAACTCTTCATCCAGGTCGTTGATGAAGAAGTTAAACAAGATTGGGCCCAGTACTGACCCCTGGGGGGTATGTATGGGAAGCTCAGGTGACTTCAAATCAATACCTAAAGACAAAAATTAACCATTTCTTGCCAAAAAAAATCTTAAACCAAAACTGGAAGATGGTAATTCGGACTTGTTAGACTGAGTACACATTACAAGTATTGTCCATGTTGTGCTAACTGGTCTCTGACCTTAGCTTGGGGCTAACTGTGAACACTGGTTGAATATTACTACGTATAATGAGAAAATACATCATATCATTGACTTAATCAAAATATGATTATTAATCATTGCTGTATCTGCCTTTGGGAATAAAATTTTTCTAGATGTTAATTAGCCTACAAAAGTAACAAGCAGGCTTTTTAATCTCCTTTACCTCTTTATTAGCTGATGAGCTAAATACATCAAGAGAGCCTCAGCTTGTACCCTTAACATTTTGACTCCTTGTGTTGTGCCCACATATCACACAACTGAGTCTCTTTATAGACACCAGTGCTCTGTAAAGAACACACACGAAAAATTAATACAGAAGCCAAAACCAAAATTAATATTCTGCCCCATAAGCAGGCCCAAATTATGTAATATATGTTTTAAATCAAGTTAAGGCTCTGGTGAAAGAATTCATTTCATGTTACAAATCTGACAAATTCTTGCAACTCATTTTTTGCTGTTGGAATAATTTGAATAATCATTATTTAAATCATTCAATTTGCTTCAGACCAACTTTGTTGGCATGAAGCAGTTAAAAAAAACAATAAAAAAAAAAAAAGATGGGAAACGGGAACTGCCTGGGGGAGTTCCACAAAGCCTAGGCTACACAGTCCTTTAACAAGGTGGAGACAAGGGAGAAAAAAATTAAAGAGAAGTGGTTGTTAGGAAATAAAATTGTGAATTTTCTGAACTATTAAGGCAACTGAAAAATACTGTTTAGAAAAATAAATTTCAGAAAGTAACTCTAAGAAAACACCAGATTACTTATGTAGTTTCAGCCATTAAGGTGAAGAGTTTCTCAGTTCTTTTCTTTTAAACACAGCTCTCAAGACATAGTTAAAGAAGAACTAAAACTCATGATTTTGCGAAGAGCTTAAAGATGTACAGATCCAAACATGAATCCAGCCTTCTTCGTTCAAATGTCCAGGTTGTTGAGATGCAGATTCCAGGCATTTCTTTCCAAGCTGCAGGTTTTTTCTCTCCATCTCCCCAGATCTCCAGGTTTGGATGTATGACAAAATGTTTCAGAAGTTCTCTCACCCTGTCATATTCAAGATCAGTCATTTCGCACTACCAGCGGGCCCCTTTCTAACACAAAACTAGAAGTGTTACTAACACTTGCTTTTGCTAGAATCAGATTTGGACTGGTTGATAGGCTGAGGAGGTGTGTGCATAACAAGAAGATGTGCTCCTTTTGAAGATACAGTTGTCATTTAGAAAGATACAAAAACTAAATACAAATATAAATACAAACTCTCCTTCATACATGTGTATGTATGTATTTATGCACTTACATAAATACATATGTTTATATATGTGTGTCTAAGTATATATATTGTTTTTCTTTGTAATACCTGTGTACATTTCTGTAAATAAAGCCCCTAATGGAATGAAAGAAATCATGCAAAGCTATACAACAGGCAACCAAAATCTTTTCCTTTCTCTGGTATTTTCAGTAATAGCACTAATCATGATGAATTCTCCAGATATTCAAGGGGTTGTAATATGTAATCCCTCAGGAGTTCTGTTATAATTTACCATTAATTAATATACACCTACTATAAAACATAACTCAAACTTGAATAATTGTAGTGCTTTTTGCTTTTCTTACTAGCTTCTCTGATCTTTTCCAGTGCCTTCTTCCTTTTACCTCTAGTAGTCAGAAGGTTATTCTATGTATTTCCAGACAGCAATACACAGAACTAAGATTTTCCTGCTACCACTCAGACCTAAAGTAATTTAAATGCATTATTTATCCCTTGAGTAGTCTGCCACAACTAATCCTCACAAGCAGGTCTAATGGTGGATCCTGTGGGATGTTCCTTGTGTCTCATTTCTACTAATGATGACTGTACATCTCGAAAAATACACCTCTTCAACATTGAAACCCAGAATGCCTGTTTTTCAGTACCAGTGGAGCTGCACCAGGTTTGTAAAACACGTGAAGCTCTGTGGCACAGTTGGGGGAAGGCCCTGACCACAATCCATCCAGTCTGGCAACAGCACAGTCTTGAATGTACTTGAAAGTGGACTACAAATAAAACTGTGATCCCTATCTCGCATGTTTTATTCTCAGGCCTGAAACTCCTAGCATATTTATCCTCTCATTGAAAGTAAAGCATGTGGGTAAACATCTCACTTCAACCTTTAGTAAATTTATATTTAAGAAGCTGTTGCATATGTAGCGTAAATGAGGTTCTCTCTCTCCATAGCTGTATCTTAGCTGGCTATGTCTATGACGACGGTTCTTTCTCACTCTCCTCTACTTCTCAGCTGGTTGCACCACTAAACAAAACAAGGCTGCAACACTCTTTTCAGAGGGTGTTTCATGTATTCCAAAGTTCAGAGGGATTTGGTGTCTCTTGAACGTGACTGTAGTATTGCAATCACCATAATACAAAACCAAACAACTCAGTATTTTGGGATTCAAGAGACTGTCTTCATTGAATTGGTTTGGGGTTTTTCTTCTTTTTCAGCAGAACAGTATTTGATCTTTCAGATTTTCCAGTCACACAAATGAGAAGAAAGAATTACACAGAGCTTTGGTTTTTTGACAGTGCTTTTAAAAGCTCCTTAATACTTCTCAAATACTGTAATCAGTGCTTCTTAAAAGAAACATCTTCCAGTGAGAAGACTTAAAAAGTACACATATTTTTTAAAAAAAACATCCACTACTATTGTAACAGAAGACAAAGTTTAAAGCACAGTAGAGAACAATACAAATTATAGTGATATCAGAAACCGTAAAAAGAGTAATCAAAATATGTTGTATTAAAAATACTAAAGGTCATTTTGAAGAGTAATAGTGAATATTACTACCAGTTTTCCAAGCTACCTTCCCAGTCAGTTTGGGACGATAACATAGTAACAATTTCAATAAGATTTTAATGCAAGCCTTTAATGGACACCCTATTATGGTGCCATTTATGATGTGAGCTAATGATAGCAAGATGATTTCAGTAGCACTCTAAGGGAATTCCATTATGAACCCATTACAGTATGAAGCTGCAATAGCAAAATACTTTCACAGCAGATCCATAGAGACAGTGTGATGGTTCCATTACTGGTTCCAAAGTGATATGATGACACTCCAGGGATTTCACTACAAGCCTGCAGAGACCATACCAGCATGTAAAATTATGGTATAGACGATATGCTTCTTTGCAGATAGAGTTGTATTTCCATTCTAAAATATAGTTTTGTTCTGAGACATTGTAACAAAAAAGTCATCTTATGAATCATGCTGTTTCCTACACGCACACCAAGAAACATTTTCTTAACAAGCAAAGCCCTTCAATCTCGTTCATTCCTTTTCAGCTTTAGTCTTGTTGACATGTTTAGGAGAGGAAATGGGCTTAGTTCTGTTTCTTATAGGCAATGATTTTTTATCAGAAATGTATCATTTACTTCAGTACTCACCCACTGAAGTCAATGTAAGAATGATCTGAAGTTGGTGTTATCATGCAATAGTATCTTTGACTGTCCCCAGTGAGAGGATTGGTAAAATTTTAGGATTTGGACTTATTTGGAAAATGTCCTAAACTTAGGAAGAAAAATCTGAGTTACAATGGGTAAGTTTGGTCTTTTTTGTTTGTAATGGTAAATTCTCTTGCAGTTTTTAGGAAAGGTCCGTGTTTGTTAGAAATGCTTGCGACCATGTTGGTGGAACATATCATCATGGGTAAAAATTTCATAAAACTATGGCAAATTTGTCAAAAACATGTAGATAAGTACCCTTTTGTGACATACTCAGAATGAAAGAATTTAGAGGTTTGTTTTGGAAAATACTTTTGAAGTACTTTTTTCCCTCATTGTGTTAGATTGAGAAATTATCGTCAAAACGTGGGGGTGAGGCAGGTAGGGGGTTTGTGTGTGTGTATGTGTATTTGGTTTTTGATTTGGTTTTGTTTTGCTAAACTAAGCTTTAAATAAATCTAGGCACACTTTTCTTTTCAGAGTCTTAGAGAGGCTTTGTTCACATTTGGCATGAAGCCCTATTTCTGGAATCACGGAATCACAGAATGGTGGGTGTTGGAAGGAACCTCTGGGGATCATCTAGTCCAAACCTCCTGCCAAAGCAGAGTCACCTAGCACAGGCTGCACAGGACCTTGTCCACGTGGGTCTTGAATATCTCTAGAGAATCAGAATCCACAGCCCCTCTGGGCAGGTTGTTCCAGTGCTCCGTCACCCTCAGAGGGAAGAAGTTCTTCCTCATGTTCAGATGGAACTTCCTATGCTTCAGTCTCTGTCTGTTGCCCCTTGTCCTGTTGCGGGGCACCACTGAAAAGAGCCTGGCCTCATCCTCTTGACCCCCATCCTTAAGATATTTCTAGGCATTTAGAAGGTCCCCTCTCAGCCTTCTCTTATTCAGGCTAAATAAGCCCAACTCCCTCAGCCTTTCCTCGTAGGACAGATGTTCCAGTCCCCTCATCATCCTTGTAGCCCTCCGCTGGACTCCCTCAAGTAGCTCCTCATCTTTCTTGATGTGGGGAGCCCAGAACTGGACACAGTACTCCAGATGAGGTCTCACTAGGGCAGAGCAGAAGGGGAGAAGAACTTCCCTCGACCTGCTGGCCACGCTCTTCCGAATGCACCCCAGGATCCCATTGGCCTTCTTGGCAATCAGGGCCCACTACTGGCTCATGGTCAACCTGTCATCCCCCAGCAATGTCAGGTCCCTCTCCACAGAGCTGCTCTCCAGCAGGTCTGCCCTGAGCCTGTACTGGTGCATGGAGTTTTTCCTCCCCAGGTGCAGGACCCTGCACTTGCCCTTGTTGAACTTCATCAGGTTCCTCTGCGCCCAACTCTCCAGCCTGTCCAGGTCTCGCTGAGTGGCAGCACAGCCTTCCGGTGTATCCACCACACCTCCCAGTTTTGTGCCATCGGCAAACTTGCTGAGGGTACATTCTAACTCTTCTTCCAGGTCATTGATGAAGAAGTTGAATAGGACTGAGCCAAGGACTGTCTCCTAGGGGACACCACTAGTTACAGGCCTCCAACTAGACTCAGTGCCGCTGATGACAACCCTCTGAGTTCTGCCATTCAGCCAGTTCTCAGTCCACCTCACTCTCCACTCATCCAGCCCATACTTCCCGAGCTTGCCTATGAGGATCTTATGGGAGAAGGTGTCAGAAGCCTTGCTGAAGTCAAGGTAGACAACAACCACTGCTCTCCCCTCATCTACCAAGCCAGTCATGCCATCGTAGAAAGCTATCACATTGGTCAGGCATGATTTCGCCTTGGTGAATGCATGTTGACTACTCCTGATAACCTTCTTTTCCTCCACTTGCTTAGAGATGACATACAGAATGAGCTGCTCCATCATCTTTCCTGGGATGGAGGTGAGGCTGACCGACCTGTAGATTCCCGAGTCCTCCTTCTTGCCCTTTTTGAAGACTGGAGTGACATTGGCTTTTCTCCTGTCCTCAGGCACCTCTTCTGTCCTCCAGGACCTTTCAAAGATGTTGGAGTGTGGCTCAGCAACGACAGCTGCCAGCTCCCTCAGCACTCGAATTCTGAAGTCCTCTGTGAAATGGAATTGGTATTTTTGTCTCAGCTCTGTAACATGTATAGAGAGTTTCTCTTGCCAAGCAGCATTCATTTTCAAAACTTTTTGTGGATATTAAAGTTTATAAGTCTAAATAAGTGCATTTGATATCCCATTTTAGATGGAGTCCTTGCCATTCAGAAATCTGGAATTCTCATGAAAACCCTAATCTCTTCTTCTACAATGCTAATACCAGCGTTTGTCATTGCAGATACACCAGACAGACAAATTCCTAAAAGTCATTGAACACATTGTGGTGGGTTAAATTACATGTCCTGTTTGTTAATGCTATTTGTCTCACATCTTATTAATTAATGTGTTCAGTTCCGCAGATGAAGTGTTTTTGGTTGAAGGATCTGTTATCACAGCACATTCGTCCCTTTGCTAGTTTTAACTAGCTGCCTTCCTGAGATTCTAAGGAGCTCTAGCCAAATCTAAGAGATGTGCTTTTTACTTTCTTGTACATTTGTCATTCTTTTCATTGCATTTCATAATTTTAAAATTGAATTGCTAATTTTAATGAAATTTCACAGCAGATCAATAGTCTGAAAGATGCTGTTTCTGTAAGTTTCAGGAATGTAGAAGGCAGGTTCGAGGAGGTCAAGAAAAGTGTTCTTAGTACCCTCACAAGAGAAAAAGCTAAAGATGGAACTCCTTTTTTGTGTTACTGTGGTATCCAGTGACTCCTCTCAGCACTGATACTGCCTAGAAGAGTGAAATACAGACTCTTGACTCAAAATTGCAAATATTTATGTTATAGAGTCATGAACTTATCTCTTTGTTGTGATTCCAGCTTGCATATTGTATCCAAACTATCTAGAGACTAGTTAGCTAGTGTGTTTCTATACTGCAATTAAGGTAGTAGTGTAGCTGTATAAAACAAGAGCTGCTAATGGACCTGAATCTATTTAGAAAATAAATGAAAACTGCAAGGTTCTGTGAAACTCTTACTAGAGAAGGCAGTCTTCTCCAAATCTCCACATGGAGACTTTCAAAAACATCTCATAGGGTGCCTAGTATTCTGTTCTTAACCAAGACCATGAAGAATCAAAGAGCACTGGGCTTCACTGCATTCTTTTTATGATTTCTAACCTTGTAGCAGTTCAGACAGGCATAGCAAAATTTATTCCAGCTATGCTTCCTTTTTCTTCTAAGAGGTCTTACCGTTACTTCAGTATAATTTTTCTGCATGGAATAAATTGTTAGTCATTTTCATCCCAGCTCTATTTTCATTTATTTTTAATGTCTATATTTGGAAACTGTTCAGCAATCATTTTTTTTACTTTCTACGATTCTTTGAAAAGCTTGAAAGATCTAATATTGTATGTTTGTTTTATATGCCATGTGCAATAGGCAGAGAATCAAAGCACTAGTTAAATTTCATTCCTGACATTTGCAGCTTGCTTGACTTCTGTTGCAATGCCATCAGTGCTCACAGAATCAAAAAAAAAAAAAAAAAAAGCAGAGGAGATTGTAGTGCAGCCGTATATTCTTCTTCGACAATTGCAGTCTCTGCAGGCCACAGAGCTTGTGACGCTGTCCAAAAGATAGCAATTTGTCTGCAATTTGAAAATGGGTTTGTGACACGATGTACTTATTTGACAGTATAATGCAATAATAGATGTGTGGTAACATGGCTATTGCAAAATAAACTATCATTGGTAACAGAGTCTTATCCACAATTAAAGTATGGATACTACAAATAGTGGAAGTCTGACTGACAAAATGATCCTGTGCACAGAGCTTGGCAAGACACAATTTGAGGGAACAGTCACTTCCTTTTAAAAAATTATTTAAATTTAAAATGAAGTGCTCTTAAAAAAATGACGGTGTTCCCATTATTTACTTTTATCTGAAAAACCTACTTTGAGAAGAATATTTTGTTATGGATATCCATATTTGGTTATGACGTAAAAGTGCCCTAGCCACACTGCCCAAGCTGCAGAAGGCAAAGGCAGGGACTGGGAGAATGAAGAACTACCCACTGTAGGAGAAGATCAGGTTCAAGACCATCTAAGGAATCTGAAGGTGCAGAAGTCCATGGGACCAGATGACATGCATCCGCAGGTCCTGAGGGAACTGGTGGATGAAGTTGTTAAGCCACTATCCATCATATTTAAGAAGTTGTGACAGTTCAGTGAAGTTCCCAGTGATCGGAAAAGGGGAAACGTAGCGCCCATTTTTAGAAAGGGTAAAAAGGACGACCTGGGAAACTGCAAGCCACTCATTCTCACATCTGTCCCCAGCAATATCATGGAGCAGATTCTCCTGGAAACTGTGCTATGGAAAATAAGGAGATGACTGACGACAATCAACATGGCTTCACTACGGGAAAATTGTGCCTGACATATTTGGTGGCCTTCTATGATGGGGTTACAGCATTGGTGGATAAGGGAAGAGCAACTGATGTCATCTACCTGGACTTGTGTAAAGCATTTCACATGTCTCACACAACATACATGTCTCTAAATTGGGGGGACATGGATTTGATGGATGGACCACTCAGTGGATAAGGAATTGGCTCGAAGGTCACACTCCAGGAGTGCTGATCAAAGGCTTGATGTCGAAGTCATGAGTGGCATGCCTCAGGGATCCTTATTGGATCAGTGCTGTTTAACATCTCTGTTGCTGACATGGACAGTGGGATTGAGTGCACCCTCAGCAAGTTTGCCAATGACACCAATTCATGTGGTGCAGTCAACACACTGGAAGGAAGGGATGCCATCTAGAAAGACCTTGACAGGCCTGAGAGGTGGGCTGGTGTGAACTTCATGAATTTCAGTAGGGTTAAGTACAAGGTCCTGCACATGGGTCGGGGCAATCCCAAGCACAAATACAGGCTGAGTGGAGAACGGATTGAGAGCAGCCCTGAGGAGAAGGACTTGGTGTTGACTGACCAGAAGCTCAACATGACTTGGTAATGGGCACTTGCAGCCCAGCAAGTCAACCATATCCTGGGCTGTACGAAAAGCATCGTGGCCAGCAGGTCAAGGAAGGTGATTCTGCCCCTCTACTCTGCTCTGGTGAGACCACACCTGGTGTATTGCATCCAGCTCTGGAGCCCTCAGCACAAGGAAGACATGGAGCTCTTGGATTGAGTTCAGAGGAGGGCCATGAAGATGATCAGAGGCACAGAGCAGCACCTCCGGTATGAGGACACACTGACAGAACTGGCATTGTTCAGCCTGGAGAACAGAAGGCTCCAGGGAGACCTTATAACAGCCTTCCAGTATCTGAAGGAGGCCTGCAGGAAAGATGCTGAAGGGACTTTTTACAAGGACATGTTGTGATAGGACAAGAAGTAATGGCTTTAGACTGAAAGAAGGCAGATATAGATTAGATATAAAGAAGAAATTCTTCACTATGAGGACGGTGAGGCACTGGAACAGGTTGTCCAGACGAAGGGATGCCCCCTCCCTGGCAGTGTTCAAGGTCAGGTTGGACAAGGCTTTGAGCAACCTGGTCTAGTGGAAGGCGCCCCTGCCTATGGGACAGGGGCTGGAAGTAGATGATCTTGAAAGTCCTTTCCAGCCCAAAACATTCTGATTCTATGATTATATCTGAGAGTATTAGACAGCAATTTATTTCTATTAAAATTTTTAAAAAAAGGAAAATCAGACATGTTAAAAAGTGGTTTGGGCATTAGCTTCTCATTTTCAGAGTTCATCACTTCTTAAATACCTTTGTAAAAGTCTTGATCTATAGGTCTCTTTTGATTTATTTTTATATGTCAGTAGGTATACTCTACTGGTCAAAACTTGACTGATTTTTGATGGTGCTTGGATTAGGAAACTATTGGGACAGTGACAAATATAACTTTGACTGAAAAAAGAACACTTTGTGAATTTTTTTAGCCTTGAGATGCAACTGGGGAAATTAATGAGGGTGCTCTGGTTAATTTCTTTAAAACATATAACAGATTTGAATTTTAACAGCTAAAGAAAAAACTATTTGAGTAAGTGACACCCTTGTGGAAGAACAAAAATACAGTATGTAAAGCAAAGCTAAGGAAAACTCAGATTAGTTTATTATTTCAGCCCTGTGCTCATAGAATGACTCCTTTTGGATTCAGTGGAACTTTCAACTGATGCTACCAGCATAGGATTCCGCAAAAGGAGGACAAGAGATGACTAGCCTCAGCCTCAGTGATACTAATCGCCAGTGACACAGTGGTTGCTAAACATGGGGAGCAATCTATGAGAGGAGGGAAGAGCAAAGCAGTCATAACTGTTTATTAATATTTGTAGGTATAGCAGAATGCAGTGGTTCTGTTCAGGAGCCTCTTTAAGCTAGAAAGTATAAGCAACAACATCAGGATATGTTTCTTCTCAGAAGTAATAACAGGTAGAAATGCAGTAAACTAAAATAGACCAGGTATTATTTCAGAAAGCAAAAAAAGTAAGAATTCTTCAGGCTCCCAAGTTGTAGGTTAATATGTAGTTGAGGTACATTAAGACTTGTTTGCAGTCCATTTAGATCAGTAACAGTTATTTCAGTGGTGGTGGATGTGTTATCATTTATTTGATAATGGCACCTTCTTTGTGTGAGATTTGATGAAAATAAATGATCAAAAGACAGTCCCACCTCTAAAATCTTTTAGCCAAAAATAAATGACAATAGATGGATAAAATACCATCCAAAATACCAGATTGCTGGAGCACAAAAAAGTATTACACAAACAATGATCAACCTGAAAACAGCAGTACTTGCAAATTATTCAAATAACCATCATCCAGCTTCTCAGTGAGCATCATCACCACAAAAAGTTTTAGGGAACATGTTTAGGTCCATATTCCCTTTATAGTTGCAGTGCACACTGCATAAAAATAAGTGATGTTATTTTCACTGTGTGAGATCTGGGAAAGAAGCGCCAGCTCGTAGCTATAACAAGCAACAGCAGTAACGATCACCACTGGTAAACTCTGGCAGACGTTTTTGCTGTCAGCATTGTTTCTTAAAATAAAATCCTTTATTGGTAAAAACTCACTTCTTCATTCTCATGCCACCTTGATATCTCTGCTTGCCTCGATGTCTTCGTAAGGCCATTAGGAGCGGAACTTAAGAAATTCCAAATTTTATATGGATCCCTTGTGGAGGTACATCTCCAACTTCTTCAACCCGCCTTTGTCTCAAGGGGAGTGTAAATATAAAAACTTTTAAAGTTTTTATGCTTTCTCTCAAGCCAAAATTGTTAAAGATAGTTGTGCAGATGAAAAAGCATACAATTTCAACACAGAAAGTATGAAACATAATAATCTTCAGACCTGTGGGTTCTTCTGACATTACATAAAATAATCCAGACAACAGCTGATGAAATTTGGTTTAAACTATATTAACTGAAACTAGGGAAATGGGTGAATAACCCTTAAACAGAAAAGCACTGCAGTAATTGAGAAAGGAGTAGGAGGACCAGATGGAAATAAAGAGTGGAAGTATACCTAAATTGTCATTCTTGTGGTCATCATTGTTAACCAAAATAAAGACCTCTGGTGAACTGAATTATCTCTGGCTTCTTCTGTATTCTCTGATATGATTCATAGTTCTTTTACGATAGTTATTGCCTACTAGAGTTCAGAAGTTACTGATCTTGTATTGGGAAAAGGGAATAACACATCTTATCCCCGAATTTTACTGTTAGTCTAATAAGGTCTGAACAGTCTAATCGCCTACCAGTTATTATCAGCACAAATACAATGATACTAACTCTTACTGCTAATAATACACTGAAGATCTCTATGCACTAGCTTTCTAGTATCAAATCTTTTTCTCCAAGATAAATTCACCCTTTAAATGTCCCTCTAGACTTCAAAGTCAACAGCTTTGAGAAGAAGGAGTAGGATGGGAGTTACAGCAAGTTATCAACATCCTGAGTCCTTTGCTGGGAGAAATATGACAAGGGTTTCTTCTCCCTCACACTTGGGTCCCTGTAGGGTTATGGGCTTACAAGGCTGTACTCTTTTAGAGATTAGTAACTGACCACTGTGCTTTGCGCTTATAGTTTGGGGTCCCTGCTGTCATCCAGTATCTTTGCTTTCCTGCATTGTGTTTTTGTTCTAGATTCATAGACAGTTAGCTCCATACTGACTACTACTTGTTACTCCTATCCACTAATTAAGAAGATGTTACACCACGTAACCACCCAAAGCTAAAACAAGTGCAGGCAATAGTCATCTTACCATTACATAGTTGTTACAGCTAAAACGAGCCCAGAGAAGCCCAACAAGTCCTGACACCCTGAAATGGTAGTAAAATCCTGTGGTCTTTTCCTAGTAATTACAAAATTATATTTATTGGGTTTTCCCTTGCTTGTTCTACTGCATTTCAGCCTGAACTTACACTGTCATGTGACTTAGCTTGAGGAAATTTAGTATAGTTCCTGGAAAGCTGGATCTCAGACATGAGAATTTGTATCCAAAGATTGCAAGGGAATTAAAAGACAGGGAAAAAGTGAACTGCAAATTTCACAAGCAAGGGAAGCATGGTATGTTTGTGTCTGCTATGTGATAAGGATACTTTTCTTAACTTTGAGGCATCTAAATAAAGAGCATCACATTCACTGTTGGTATAACTCCAGTAATATTAGTAAAGTAATACAAATGAATTAATTTAGCTTAGAGGGTAGTGTCATGCAGAGAACTTGGTGTATGTCAGTCCTAAAATTTCACCATTCACTGACACATGATAAACTTTCTACTCAGTTATCATGAATATGATAACTGTTCTTCCTCTGTGTCATGGCTTTTGAATTGTTTGGCTGTAAATCTATACAAAGCCTAATGCTTCTTTCCTTGTGGGAAAGTGCATATACTTTCAATATATTAAAAATCCAGCTATCCCATAGAGGGAAAAAAAAAAAAAAGAAAATTACTTCACAATATTTACAAATCTTCCAGATTTATCATCTACAGTAAGAAAGAAGCCCATATGAAACTTTAAAGGATGTATATGTTCCTCCACTCAGCTCTCTCTCTTCTCCTTTTCTCTGCACCATGGAAACATAACCAACCTCACCTCCAAAAAAATCCCCAAACCCAAATCAAGATATAAGTAAGCAGTATTGTTTTCCATTTCCTGGGAAATGTCAGACTGCTATGTGTCCGGTGGCATTAAAAATTGATGTAGGATATCTTGCAAGCCTCTGAAAATTCTTCTTACTTACTGCAATGCTTCCAATAGTTTAATACACTCCTAGCATTTTTAAGGAATGATTTAAACCAAAAAATGGATATGTGCCAAAAAGACAACAATGAATTTTTTAATCAATATTGTATTTTCTTTTACTGATATTGGTGAAACACAGCAAAGGATAATATTGTGTATCACAGACCTAGATGTCAGAAAATCATCAATCGCTTTCAGAGAAATTACCTGGTTTACTGCTCTCTTTAATCCTTAGGTGTTTGGACTATGGAACAAAGATTTCAAAAAGGTAGTTCCATTTCCAGAAATCGGTCACAATGAATGGCCAAATCATTGGACTGGACTGACTTTCCTGTAACTCTCAAAGCATTTTCCAGATAGCATTTTCTCTGAACACCGATCTATGTGTGCATTTGTGTCCACAGTGTCCCAGTCGACATGACACAGTCTTTGTATGTTAAAGGTGCCATTCGGATGTTTTTGTCACAGTTTTATGAAGGTGCCAGACTGTCTGGGGAGTGCCTCTCTGGCAAGTGTAACAGAATTCTTTGTAAGATATGATATATGATATCTCCTTTCATTTTTTCAGACGACTTCACAGAAACAAGGAACAGGAGAGTGCCTTTTTCATAAACAGGACATTTTTAATCTCATGACAGAAGTTTTGTAGTTTTTTGGGGTTTTTTTCCTCATCTTAAACATACCATTACAAATAACTAATAGCTTGCTAATGAGCACTTACTGATTCCTCCCAGTAGAGTGTATACTGCAGAGCAGAGTGGAATGTGGTTCAGCACCGCAGTTTTTCATGTGCCATTGTATGGGTGGCTAGAACATTTCCTGCTATGTTGAGAATTTACAAAAAAGATAAGAATGGTAAATGAACACAATGGTTACAAAATATTTCAAAGTTTGGAAAATTCAGAATTAAGTCTGCCTGTCAGATGGACATTATTATCCTTCACATACAGGCAACTTTTAAGTACGTGATCATAAGCCACTTTTTGCCCACATACCACTGAGCCTCTACATTTTCAGGATTTGACTGTCAATGCAATTAAAAACAATTGCATTAACCCCCAAGTTTAACAGCATTTTAAATATATCCTAATATTTCTTCTTCTGTCTAGGATGGCTGGAGCGCAGCATAGCATGGTTATACCTTTTCCACTTAAATGAACAAGTCAATACTGGAAGAAACTGCAAGTGATGAGGTGGAACAGTTACCTGTTTCTCCAAGGACTTCTGTTATTGCAGGCATGTTTCTTAAATCTCTTTTTAGATTTTTCAGGGCCAAATTTCAGTAATTACGGTATTTGGTCCATTGCATCTAACAAAATGCTGCCCATTGAACAGGAATAAGCAGTAACAAGTAACATTAACTAATAGAGCATAATATTTACAAAGTGTCCTGAGCCATAAAGCATTAATTCAAATTGGAAGAAAATCATGAAACCAGTGAAGGATTTGGCAATACTTGAGGAATGAGCAAGAAAGCACCATGATCCCACTCTGTATGGCTACCAAAATTCTCTTGTGCATGGTCTTTTCTTTCTCCGCTCCAGCGTTTTGCCCAAGCAGATTCTCAGGAAGGTTTGAAGGCATTCAGGGCCTTTGGGTGTTCAGTAGTCTGCCTTCAGCCAATCTGCAATTCGTCACACACTACTTGGTCATCATATGTAGATTCAAGGAACCTGAATGTTCACCCTACGGCAAGCATACACAAGGAGCAGCAGGTTTACTTGGTGAAAGTAACAGCATTGCCTCTCTACCACCATTCAGCTTATGCACAGTGCTGTGCAGGACTGTGTAGATCTCTTTGGTGTAGGGGTAGGCACATAGGCAAAAGGTAGCTGAAGTACTACATTTCTACCCATACGCTAGATCCTGCCTGCCAGAGACGGGAAATTTGAAATCTGCTGGTCTTCTGTACAGGTAATGAAGACAGGAGGATACGAGTGGCATCACACCAGGGCCACGTAAACGTGCCAGGATACAGAAGAGGTTGACTGAACCAGAATGGGATTTGCCGGGGCCTACTGTGATCCAGTTGAACAAGACTGGCGTTACCTTCTGCTTCTTCATTGTTCCAGGTTAGTCACTGGGCTGGCCAGGGTCCTGCCTCAAGCGCCTCTCAGTGTGGGAGATCAATGCTAGGAGTCCTTATGAAAAGGAAGACCCTTGTCTTTTGTCAGTTTAGTTTTTCACCCTGGATAGAAAGGCATAAGTCTACTGTATAAGAAGCACACATATGGATAAATGTCTGGAAAATCCTGAAGAGAAATGTGCTCACCTTTCCACAATGCCCCAGGCTGAGCCAATGTTACTCTGTCATGTCAGACCCTAATTGGAGCTCCTTAGGAGTAAGAAATCAGTATAACATATTTTAAATGGAATATTAACAGTTTTCTGTTGCTGGTAGCAGTTCCTGAGGATTCTGTGATGGAGTTTATTTTCACTAGCATGGAGAGATACATGATTCTATTTTTTGCTTTTTCGATCATGTTATTGAAATTTTTTAAATTTTACTAAAATAATGCACACCTGATATAATGCAAGTCATCTTTATTACACCTTATTATTGTGTGAACACATGAACACATGCATTCACATACATGTAAGTATACACACCCACTTGTGTGGGTGCGACTTTTCACTGCAGGGGTTGTATTTTGAAAATCTGGCTTCCGTTTTCTGTTCCCTTCCCTGATAGCGCTGAAATTTCAAGTCTTCTGCTATTATTTGTCTGCACAGTAAGCAATGATCCTTCTACACAGTCCCATTGATTTCAAATGAGGGTAGCAGCCCATCTGTGTGTAACCACTTACACACAACTTTAGATCTTCAATGTGTAAATGGTGGCATAATCAGGCATGAAGCTGCATGAACTGCTTAAATTGTCTAGCAGCTTAAAGTTGCTCCCTTCCCATTCACTGTACAAGTACAACTATAGGGGCCTCTTTTCACATCAGCTTGCAGATTTAGTCTTTGTTTCATGAAAGTGAAAGGAATAACTGAATTTCTTGCTCTGCTTAAAAACAAGAAAGGAAAGAAACAAACAAAAAAAAGGTAGGAGGCCTTCATTAAAGAAAGCTGCTTCGATTAATTAATGATCAAAAATGGAGGCACTGCTAGCTGAGTTTTCAACATGTCATTTTCTAGTATGTGAATACACTATAACATCCTTCCTTTGTGAATCAGAAATTGAATGCCTAGTAGTGACATACATCATCCTCCCAGACAATAAGCACCATGTGGTTTCACAAGCTGGGGTCACACCAGCTTCCAGTAACTGGATGTTGATTATTTTCCTTGGAAACAATGACTACTGGCAGGATTAAATTCCCAGGCTTTTCTGAGAACACAGTATGTTACCATGTGAAGATGGCAATGATACTGCCTATTGCTACTGCAGATAATATGTCTGTCTAATGCAGTGGAAACATACTTCTTTTCATCTGCTGCATGTCTAACATTTTTGGTTTGATCAACAATATTGTGTGAGTGAGGGTGCCAGGATTACTGAATCATTCCTGATTAATGGTGATATCATCAGCAGCATTTTTTTAGGCTTAAAGTATTGGTTAGTGCTCAGTACTGAAAGGAAGTACGTTACAGAGGTAGAATCACAGAACAAATCTGACTCAAATAAGCCCGAGATTTATTGGCATTCCTAAAGCATGTAAGATGTGGAGATGCTATTTATGGCGTGAATCCAACACAGGAAAAAAATGTGAGAGAGGTCCTGTTCTGTTTTAAAGCCAGTTTCAAATACTTTTTTACATCTATTTGTTGTCTCTCTATTCTGAAAATTAATTTAGCTTCCTAGACATAATTTTTCAAAAGCTTATATTTATAAAGAAGCTGGAATGTTTCTACTTCCTTCCTTAATTATTTCTACTATGACAGATGTTTTTATACATCATTCTAGTTGAAAACTTCTGGTGACTAAAATGTTGAGAGAAGAAATTGCTCTGGACCTTATATAATCTGAGTTCAGTTTTAATTTCAGATGTAAAATTTTTTCAACATTGAAATGTCAATGGGAATTAGACATCTAAATAGCCACTAGAAGTTACCTAGCTTCGTATCCCTACTTGGATAGAAAATTGTTCAAAAATGGTAACCCATTTTCCAGCACAATTTATGTGCTCAGACAGTAAAATCTTTATAGAGTATTGCTAGTCTCTTCCCCATCCATGCATATAGGAGAAGGGAATCTCCCATCTCACCTAAAGTAATGTAACAAATAAAAGGAAGAAACAGAACAAAAATGGAAAATCTAGTGGGGTAGGTTTGGTTTGCACGCTTTTGCACCACCCCCAGAATAATCACAAGAGTTACAGTGATGTAAAACTGGTAAGAGAATTCATCCAATAAATTCAAGACTGAGTCTTTCATGTTGTTTTTAGAGGAGCTTTCAGAATAAGCACTACAGGCTTTGAAATCTGCCTTGGAAAACACAGTGGTAAAACAGATGTTAAAGATTAGCTAAGAGTTTCTACAGTCAATGAACCACAACGTAATTTGTTGTTGCTTTTTTGATAAGAGCATCGTTTCTGGAGCATACTCATGTACAATAAACACACATCTCTGTTTCTTTTTCCATTAATGCAAGTAACCTCTAGGGAACAAAACTTTTCCAGTGCTAATTAGGCTTGTTTTCTCTTACTCCTTTCAGAGCTGTTAAACTGAGGAATAGCTACCGGGGGAAATCTATAGTATTTTTCTTTTGTAAGCCCATTAATATTCCTCACCACCAACTTGTCTACATTAGTATAATTTTCAGTAGGTTCATAATGTGGGCAATCCCAGCATCTCCTGATCACTCTCTATTGCCTGGAATTTACTTCTTTTGTAACTGAACTGCAGAGATGAAATTCTGTACTTGAACGAATTTAAATCCTGTGGAGTTTTCTTTATCAAAAGTCTAGCGAGTTACAAAGTATTTTCTGCTTTGTTTTAAACGAGCATTTGTAATGCCTGGATAAATGTAGACAGGAATGGCATCATCTTTTCTGCAGAGAAGGCATACTCACTGTAAAGCTATGAGCACACAGATTTCTGTGTTTTCTGGTCCATGTTCTCCATACTTGAAGGCAAAGTTTTCATTCTGTTGCAGGCTTTAGTGTAGATAGATATTCAGTAAATATCTCTGCTATCACAATATGATTATGGTGACATTTTCATAGTGGGCAAATAGAGTGAATTAAAATGGTGGTCTTTGTATCGATGTGCTGTGCTTGGCACTGATTTGGCTGCAAGATCACAGAGCAGTGAAACCTCTACAAGCCTGTGAGAGAATATTTGCAAAAAAAAGGAAACAGATTCTGGTGTCTTAGCTGGTCTGTGTGAGTATCAGTTAACCGTGAAAGGACACTAAAGAACGTTAATGGCTGAGCAGAGATGAGCAGGAAAAGGGAAATGGTGGGAAAAACCTTTCTTATTTCCCATCAGTGATTCAGTCCCAGTATTAGATCTGAATTTAGGGAATGCTCCAAAAACTGGTGCCTGGACGCAGTATTAGGTCATGCTAAATGCTTGCTTAGAAGTAATTTAAATTAAAAAAAGAACAAGTGGAATGATATTTGAACAAGACTGATAAAACTTGTCTTACTAAATATGCCATTTACTATGTTAATTTTATGATAATCTCTAGGTTACTGAGACAATACTTCTTTAAGAAATGGGCAAAAGGGGATTTAAGCAGTTCTCTTTACATGCTTCTGAAGTTAGCCTTAATAGAGCTAGAAAGAAATATCTTTTTCTTTCTTTGCTTCCGTCAGAAATTTTAAAAAAAGTTTTTAGTCTGGGATAGATTTCTCTGGAACTCTAGGCAAAATCTCAAGGCATCTTATTTTGCCAAATCCAATGCTCCTAAGTTTTTACTTACAGCATGCAAAATCAGATTTCTTTTCCTGCAGATCCCAACCTTCAGAACTCCTAAAAGAAGAGATGTTCTCTCTCTCCTTCCCCTTCAAGGAACATTCAAAGAGTTTCCAGGTGCCAGTAGTTTTGTTTTATAAGCAGACACACTTTTATTCTCTGTTAATTCTAATGATGTATTAGAAACATGAAAAGATTGATATTGTCCTTTTATATGTAATAAATTCTGATTTATTTTAATCTTGTTCTCATGCCTGATACCATTACTAGAATCCTTTGATAAAAGTACACATGTTAAACTCTCTCTCAATTTCTAAAACATGCTTTGTCTCTTTTCATGTATTCAAACAGGGCAGCAAATAAAATAATTTGAACAATTTTACAATAAATTCTTCCAAATTCACATCAAGCAGTTTTCAAACTACTTAAAAAAGGTAAAGAACAAATATGCAATTGTTCTAGATGCCTAAATTACACACACAAATTTCAGATACACATTTGTTCACTAAGAATAAAACCATTTATAGATAAAAAATAATTCTTTAAGCACACAAGTAAAATAACAGAATCACATGCTAGCTATTTTGCACTCATGAACGCATATGCAGAACACGTAAAATGTCCTTACTCGCACGCTTCTCTAAATCTTATAGTACTTCACTACTTAAGACTTAAAATATGTGGGGTTTTTCTACATATAAATAATAACACAGTAGTAATACATGATAAGCTTTATAAGTACTCATAAACACCATTACAGGATAAAATTCTGAAATGGCCAATATGTAAAGGGAAAATGACAAAAAGGACAAAACAGTTCTTCTATGATCCTATAAAGTTGAGGCCTTTTGTTTCTTTTTCTTTCTTCGCAATTGCTTCCCACAAGAATTTATAATTTCTCTTCTCAAGGGCATATGACTTGTTAGTATAAACAACCATGAGTAAGTAACTCTCGGTCAGGAAAGACTAGTAGCTACTTTATGACAGTAGTTCATAGCAGTCCTCAAGCAAAGAATAGAAAATATACTGTAATGGTTACCCATCTTCCAGCACTCTGTGGATTAGCTTCTGAAGTTATGGATATTATCAGTTTGTTTAAAAACTTTAAATAGTTCTTACTTAATTAATGTGTTTAATTGCTTTTTGTATCTATTTATAATTCGACATTAGGTACTTCCCTTTGCTACAAGGCTTTTCCACAGTCTATCTGCAGCATTGGTCAAGTACTTGCTTTTGTTTTAAAACTCTGCATAATGATTTCTTCGAATTAATTTTAGTGCTTTCATTACCAGCAATATTGCATAATCACGCTGTTTCTGCACACCTCCCATGATTATACAGTTGTTTATCATGTCACCCTTCATTGCTTCTTTTCAGAGGTGAAGTCTATCTTTCTACATCCTATTTCAACTTGATCTTTAGTAATTTTGAATCACCAGGAAACTTCGTCATCTCACTAATTATCCCCTTCTACATATTACTTTCCGATCTAGTGAATGTCCAGGCACAAATCCCTGCGGGATGTGCCTAAGAAGTGATCATTTATTTACCCCTTTCTTCCCAAGTCCTTTAGCTGACTAGTAATCCACAAAATCTTAAGAACCTTTACTGAGTGATCTTGCCCAAAGTTTTTCAGTGTTGACATACATACTTTTAAGCACCAAATTAAAACTCATATTGAGTGAAAATTGACTCATGATGGTAGTAAATGACAATGGGAAATTATTAATGTTGCTGCCTGCCTAAAATCTAAATATCTCTAACAGCATAAAATAAGTGCACAACATTTTTCCTTAGCCCATGGGCTTTGATGAGGTGCCACAGTCCTGAGCATCTGTGTCCTTAAGAATGCTTTAGACAGGAAAACAAACTCTTGTCTTTATAAGGGAAAGGCTGAATTCTCAAAATTTTTGTTGTTCGTTTGCTTCTTCTGTTGTTCTTTTTTTACTGTCCATTACACTTTCCTGTGACTTGGCATTGACCTATTTACAGAAACAAAAAATCTTGTTGGAAATGCAGAATCCAGAAAGATGACAAAATTACTGTTCTGTGTTTAGGCATTTTTATAATGATGCTGCTGACAGAAGTCACACATAAGTGGCACTACTGTCCTTTGAATCCGCCTACAATAGCAAAATGTGGTTCTTGTTATAGGGCAATCCTAGTTAATCTCCTACACAGCATAAGTGGTCCTATTCCTTCACATTGCGTTCTGTTCATTACTTATTGCTGTCCCTGTGTTTATCTGCATTCTAATTTGTGTTTAAAAAGAAAGGTTCTCCCATTTCCCCCAAAGGCATTTAATTGAAGTGAAGGTGACCAGCAGGTGGTTTGCATAAAATTTCATTAGCCTCTCAGATTGTTTTTGACACCTTTATGAAAGAATTCTTCATTACCATGCAAATGGTCATTGGCCTTGTTTCCAAATTAATCGCATTATAACCTTACGTACGTATCACTATGCTATATTCTCGAAGATTTATATGATTAATTCAGCTAATTCCAGAGTTATAATGACACACTTAAATAACTGCAGAATGGCAAGTATCTCATACAAGCCATTAAGAGTATCCGGTACTATTCAGATAAGAGAAGAACCAAAGAAAATGTGTTTGTTTGATACTCTTAACCTTTGAGATAAAGAAAATGATGATTTCTTTCCAGCTTTCAGATGACCCTAAGACAACTCAGTACAAGAACTGGTATTAACTTTAATATCTTTGGTTAGCTGTCGTGAATATGAATAAATCAAGGTCTTTTTGCTTGCAAGTTTGTAACTCAATAATACTTGTAATATCCAAGAAGTACAATTTTCAAAATATTTTAAAATAAGATTAAAATAATCATAATTTAATTTTTTTAAATATTAATTCTGTTCTTTTCAAATTGCTGGCTTCTTTAAATTTCAGATTTTGGTCTTCATTTTTACTATCATTTCTAGCTTTTACATTAAGCAATAGAAAATTTTATGTGTCAGTATCCACAGACTGGTTGCTCACTTTCAGTGCATATATAGATCGCATCTCCTCATGTAGCATTCTAATTATTCTGAATGCTGCTCTGAACATAGTTTTTGAATATGGATTCAATGAGTTTCAATACAAGTTACATATATAAGGAAATACTGTGAAAATTGAGATTTTTACTGAAATCCTTTCCTTTTGCAAGTACTTATTTAAAGAAAGATCATTTGAAGGCAATGAGACTGCAGTTTTGTTTTAGTAATTGCAATCCACATACAGTAAAGCATGGAAATTTGTGTGGGTTTATGACTTTTTTTTTTTTTGTAAATAGTTAAAATAGAGCATTATAAGAATTTGGAACTGTGGATAGCCAATGCTAAGGCTGTTGGATGTTTCAATGCAATTTAGTAAGTACTGAAGTATAAATTCCTGAGAACTGGCACTGAAGTTGCAGGTAGGCCAGAAAGCCACAACAATATCCTATGTAGTGGACTGAGAATTTGTACTTGCTTTTCACAAATATGTAGCAATTAAAATATTCCATAAACTTCATCTCTTTAGAATGGATTTTTTTTACCATCGATAGTTGTCTTTTTTCAATTTGTTGTAATGTGTAACTTGTGTGCATTATAATGTAACTTATTGCTAACATTTATGTTAACATTCAAGAGCTACCTCTCAACACCACAAACAATAGATGTTTGACATCCTGCCTCAGTATACCTGTCTTTAAATTTATGTCGCTGGCATATATTATTTTATGGACAGCACACAATTGCTGTGAAGGACTGGATCATCTAGCAGAAATTTACAAGCAGGGAGTGCAACTGATGTATTTTAACTGGTATGCTTACCCAAAAGACATTCTGTCCATGTGCTGACCTAGTAGAGATGAAGGTCTTGATGGAGAAAAAGGTGACTGGCAGCTGATGGTGCCAAAGGGCTTCTAGTGATTTGATTGCCACAGACCCTGAAATTACCCCCTGAAGGACTGTTGCTTTAGACCTCCTGTAGATCCTTTCTTGAGGTCGCTGGCTATCCTCACCTTAACAGACTGGGTCCCCTTGGGGTCCCTGCCTCTCTGCAGGACCCAGTAGGTACACAATCACCACATGCATAAACTCATTTCTTCCTGAAGGGAAGCGCAGGTTCTCCAAATACCTGCCCTGATTTATGGTATCATATTAGAATTCTATTAGTGCTCTCTATATATAGCTGGAGCTCTAGTAATCATAGATAATAATGTCATTAACCAGCATCCTCAGGAAGGGCCTGTGTAAAAATGGGAATACTCTAAAAAGCGTTATACAACAGATCAGGTATCTATCACTTTCATATCTTGCCTATCATCAGAACAGTAGGATGATGAAGATCACATACTCCTAGTGCTTTTCTGAGGTCTGGGAACCAAATTAACTTCAGTTATTTCTACATGTTTATTACTACCTTCTTTCTTTTTCAATTGTGTAGATGTAAACTGAAACTCACACTTCTTCTTTGGAAAGGGGACTCTTTAGGTAGATTCACAACTATGCACATCTTGGCCCCGGTTCGGTGGCCCAGAAGGTTTTGAAGTGAGAGTAGCAGACTACCAGCATGAAACTAATGGCAAAATTTCAGTGTTAGCAACACTGTAAATGATATTCAATTAACTAGTTGACAAAGTTGCTGTCATAACAATGGTTGCTGCTACTACTGCTACTACAGACAATTTGTGACTTTAACAAGCAGTGTCATCTTTCTGAAATTCATAAGCTAATATGATAAGAAATTAAATTACGTGGCTTAAAGGGCCATGTCTTATTCTGACATATGTCTTCCGCAGCTGACATACGTCTTACTCAATTAGTGACATAAATCTTACTGAAAATCATGGAAAATAAGTCTTGAAAGCAGCACAGGAAAAAGTTTTCGGTTTCTGAATCATTTGGCAGCTTAAAAAATTATTTCAAAACTCTTTAATTAAGTTTTGGTATTTATGCCTTTGAGTTGTTTACTTACCATAATAGTGAGGACTTGTTAGTCAGTGTGGGATTAGTATAATTTATCTAAATTTCAGGAATATAAAAATGACCTCTTCCATAGGAACTTTTAAAATCATTATCCTCCTTTTGTAATTTATCACAAAGACCCTCAATCTTCTCTGTTTTTTTGCCTGAAGAATCACAACATTGGAACTACTGTGGTCAAGAAGCAGGGCAGTTTCAAAATTCCACAGTCTGCATCTTAAAGCTCCAGCTACTGGCCTTCTTCTCTTTCATTGAGAAAGAAAATAATTCAAATAATTTCTGCTGACCCAATGAGTAACACAGAATAGGGAGAGTGAAGCCATTTTTCTTTTAAACTAATCTCAGGTCAATTCAAATTACTATAGATCCTAACCAAGTCTTTAAATTCCATGAAAAGATGAATGGACAGTCACCGACAATCTCTGAACATCTGTTTTGCCTTTCAACATCTTTGCTTTGTGAATAGTACTATAGAATAGTGACGGGTCGTTTTCAGTTGAAGACAGTTTTAAGCATATTTCCATGACTTTGGTTTTCTACTATTGATTTGTGCTATGCATAATAGTATAATATACAAACTATATGGTAGAGGGTGTTAAATGCATTATATACTTTGTGCAGTGCAGTTGTACAATGCATAGAAAATAAAAGCATGCGGAACAGTGAATCTGTATCACAAAGTAACTGCAGAAGATGAAAAGCTGACTGGAACACTCGTATAACAATTCAGATGCCAGCTGGAAGTCGAAAATCGTGCCTCTTTTGTAAGTACTAGTAGATCCTGACAGTAACTACAGCATGGTAACTAGCTATTAAATCAACGAGAGCAACATTGCTCCTTCTCAACCTGCTTCTCCAGCCTCAGCTACCTTAACTCAGTCTTGCTAGGTTGTGCTTCAGAAAACCTGTTCACCTCAGAGAACCAGTCTCATGTAAGCACCGCTTGAACATCACTGCCCAAATCAAGCACAACATACAACCCTTATCTAGCACTTTTCACCAGAAAAAGCTGGCAATGACATCTTTTACTGCATTTTCTATTTTGGAGTTTCTTTGCAAGGATTAAGTTGGTCAGTTTAGACAGGTCATATGGTATGAATCAATACTGCTCCTGAAACCAGACAGCCAGGATAAGCATACAAGCGTGAATACAAGGTTAAATTTTATAATTTTCCTGGTGTTTACTTAAAACTCTCAGTTTCTATGAATATTCATGCCAACAAAATCATTAGAACAGCAGCAGAGATACAAATGATGCTAATGTGAGCCACAGTGGCTGATTTCAAGATGTAAATAAGTATTTTTGGATTTTTGGGGAGCAGAAATCAATTAGTTTCACCTAAATTGTAAGAATAATGTAAATAACATTTACATACCTTATTTATAGAATCATAGAATGCTTTGGGTGGAAAGGACCTTTAGAGGTCATCTACTCCAGCTCCCCTGCAGTGAGCAGGGACATCTTTAAGTAGATCACGTTGCTCAGAGACCTGTCCAACCTAACCTAGCATGCTTCCAGGGATGGGGCCTCCATTACCTCTCTGGGAAACCCGTTCCAGTGTTTCACCACCCTCATTGTAAAAAATTTTTTCCTTGCATCCAGTGTAAATCTACCCTCATTTAGTTCAAAAATTATTTCTTGTCCTGTCACAACAGACCTTGCTAAAAAGATTGTCCCCACCTTTCCTGTAGGCCCACTTTAAGTACTAAAAGGCCGCAGTCAGGTCTCCCCAGAGCCTTCCCTTCTTCAGGCTGAACAACCCCAGCTCTCTCAGCCTGTCCTCATAGGAGAGGTGCTCCAGCCCTCTGATCATTTTGGTAGCCCTTCTCTGGACCCACTCCAACAGTTCCATGTCTTTCTTGTGCTGAGGGCTCCAGAGCTGAATGCAGTACTCCAGGTGAGGTTTTACCAGAGCAGAGTAGAGGGGCAGAATCATTACAGCATTCTCCTGATAGCTGCAGAACATCATGAGGTACATACGACATTTTTACCCTAAATTCTCTCTTCTTGAGGACCTTGAGGAAGACAGTATTCTCACAGCTTGGAACATTAAAAAAAAAAAAATGAAGGAAAAAAAAAGCCTTGTTCAATATGTGCTTAACATCTGGAAAAGCCAAGGGCCCACCTCTCTTCAGAACCAACATAAAGCATCTCAAATGTCTGTGTGAGGGGAAAAATCCCTTAGTACCGTCATTCTGTATCAGGGGATTCTGATAAGAAGTTGTAGTACCATTACTTACAGTCTGACCTTAAACTTCTCCAGGATCAGTGCAGCTGTACACAAACTGCAAACTTTTAGCTGAATGCTGAAATGTAGCCTTTGATATCTTTCAGTGTTATGATTAATTTAATAAAATAGTTATGCATTTCCATACTTATCATCGAGTGGTTATACATGGGTAATTACCACGTTACTACTTAAGTACCATAAAATTCTTCCCTCACTGAAGATTTTTTTGTCCTTTTTTTGCTTTTCATTTCAAATGCACTGTGTTTATATGCAACATTATTCAGCAAATACAAATAGTAAGATAAACATTTGTGTCCTAAGATACCTTAATTTAAATGTAATATTATTTTCTATGTTTAAATTTATATTTACTGAATGATACTGAGTAGCCATTATTACTTGACAAATAGCTGACAGTAGTAGTCATGGCTGATGACTGAATCCAACTTCATCCTAAATTGCTTTAAGATTTGCAGAAAACATTGTAACTTACAAGTCAGCTAACTACCTTTGTAAAATCTATGATGTATCGCATTTTCCATCACAGCAGTATCTTAACCTCTCGCTTATTTCCAGGCTGTATTTCTCTTTTGCTAGGTTGCAGATGCACGTTTGGTAACATGCCTGCATAGCTAATATCCGCCATACTGCCAGGCACTTTTTCCCACCATCAAGCTGCCTCTGTGTTTGCTGCTACCCACCATTTCATCCAGCTGCTTATGCGGTGAACTGGGGAATTGACCCAGTTGTAAAGGAACTCAAACATTTTTTCAGAGATAATTTAGGATAAATTAGTTCATCAATCCAATCCATTCTGTGGCTACATAAACACTTGTGTCAGTGCTAAGCAGGGGCTCCTGGAGCGAAAAAAAGCCTGGGGGATGAGGGTGGACTGGTACACCTTGCAGCACAGTTGCTGCTGAAGGATCACAGCCTCAACATCCAGCACTCACTTTCAACCATAGAATATTTGACATGTATAATTAGCTTGTTTGACTAAGGACAGTTTTCATCATTGTGCTGTATACATGAATTTTTGTGAGGAGCAGTTACATTAACTTTCTGTATTTACCGAAAGCTAAGACCTTTTTCTCCCAAATGAGGAACTGGTAGCTGCAAATCTCACAGGCCCAAGAGGTACCTGCCGTTCTTACATTTATTTATGAACTACCTTGTGCCCTGATCTTGCCTCTGGATCTGCTAGCGTGGACTTCTGTGCCTGTCACTTAAATCAGTAGAGCTTCTTAGAGCTCCAAAGGGCCATGCCAGTAAATGAAGGTGGAAAGAGCTTTAAGCAAGAAAAGAGAAGTAAAAATACTGCCATAGTTGGCTTCAGCATATTTTTTTTTTTACTTTCAACCACTGAAAGATATTTCAAATACTTAACTCTCTTTAGAATATTTTCTGCTGAAACTGAAGATCATAATTTTAATGTGCAGGTCTTTCTATTATATCCTCTGACAAAAGAGTTGAAGAGCCACTTTGAATACTGGATTTATGTTTCTGGAATACACTTTTAGGAACTCTCTTAATGCTAGTTTTGGAAGAAGTGTAAATGCAGTCTTAAAGATTCACCTTTTGCTGAGAAATATCTAGTTCACAGTCTTCGTCTCTACTCATCAGCATTTATGTTGCCCATATTGCCTACCAATAGTTCAATTTCATTATGCTGTTTTTGAGCAAAATTGAACACTAGCTTGCCACAGTAATGTCTACTGTTAGCAGTAAGGGGATTTGGGCTCAGCACTCCAGTGCCATCCCAATGCAGTATCAAAGCAATAGCTCTAGAAAGCTGAATTAGAATGGGTAGTTGAAGCAGAACACATTTCCCATTCTCTCTACATTATTCCTGCAAGTGATATCTTTCAGAGGTAGTGCTCCCAGGAAGAAAAATAGCAGACTGCTCTTGTGTCTGGGTTATGTATTTGTAAAACTACTCAGGCAGCAAGAGAAGTTGAATATTTCAGCATTTGTCTAGTCGTACTCTATGGATATGGAACAAAACACTGAATGAGAGGTTCTACATTTCTTTAATACAGATGTGCAGATTTCTGTGATAATTTTCTAACAAGGAGGAAAAGTGCATGTTGTATTTGAAAATACTTGCACATCTGGCAGCTCCTTATTTGCTAACCCACGTACTTTTCACTGCAGTTGTTTTGAGAATCAGGGTGCATGTCTTTGTTGAAAAACAATTTCCTTGCAGATATGCAGAGTGCAGCCTGAATAAATCATCTAGAAAGACCCAGAAATATACAGACACAAAATGTGCACATTAATTGATATGTTCAGTAGCTGCCTCTGAAATTGCAGAGTAAGTTTTTCACACTAAGCAATGATAACAGTACATCACGTTATCTTCCAAAAGCTGAGCCGAAAGAGCTAAGGCTAAAAAAGTTTTAACTTATTAGTAAAAGTCATCCATATGGAGTCAGGAGATATGACTTTTCTGATCCATTTTGTATTAGGTCCATATTTTACGGATGTAGAAGAAAAATTGTGGGAGGATCCAAGGTCCTCTCTGATGCTAAGTAGAGCTTTGGAACCAACATTTACAGACAGGATAATTATTCAAGGTAGACCTTCCTCTAGACACAATCAGTGTAGAGCTGTTTACAGAAGATATCTGCACACTTTTATCAAACATTTTCTCAGCGTATGGAGAAAAGATGTCTCACAGGAGAGAATGTTATAATAGTATAGTGGATTACCATCTTATGTGTAGATCTCAATATTGGTAGCATTTCTAAGATACACTACAAAATACAGGCTGTTTTGCAGGTAACTTGAGGATGAATAACTTGCTAACATAAGTCTTTGGAGTTCGCTAATCATGGAGCTCTTTAAAGTGCTTTGTGTTGGCAGGGGAAATAAGCTTGGAGGGACTGAGGTGCTTCTGCCTTTTACAGCTCTGCAGGCTCCGAGTGACAGCTCTGTGGCTGTACCACAGAGATTGGTGCATTTACTCTCCACAGCAGGTTGCAGTGCAGAGGTCCCCAAGCTAGCAGAAAATGACTGAACTCCAGAGCTGCAAGAAGTATAGATGTATAGATGCCTGTGATTGCTCAGAGCTAACAAGTCCTGCTAACTGGCAGATCAATTTAGCTGGGACTGGGCACTGTGGGGATCCTGTTGTGCTGTTTTGGAAAAAAGCAGTATAGTGCAAAGACCTGCATGCCTGGAAAATATTGTTCCTCTTTAATACAAATAAACAGATTAGAAAAAAAATTATGTCGTTCTGTTATGTTTAACTTTCACCCTATATAGAGAGTGCCTATTCGTGATTTAGCAGCAGTTGCCCTTGTCTTCTGTGTCTGTGTCCTAAATGGACATGACAATGACACTGTGATGACTAGCAGTCAGCATTTTACAGGCATTAGTGTTAGCAATGCATTATACACCATTCAAAGGCTACACTGACGTATTATGAAGTTTTGTATTATTATTATTCCAAAGTTTGACAACTGAGTTTCAACATCCTATATAGTTTGCTTCCTGGTCGCTCGGAGGACCTTTCTTCTCCTGTCCCTCACATTTGAAAGCAATCAATGGATCCAGTGTCTGTGTTTGAAATAATAATCATCCCATTCAAAGTATGATAAATGGTTTATGGAGACTGTCATAACTTCGATTCAGTTTTGAGATTTCTCTAATGTCACGTAGACTTTACAGTCCATCTTCAGCTATTAATAGGGTTGTGACTTAACTGGCCTGGGACAGAAGATTTTTAATTTTATGTGTTGAACATTTGTGTGTTTACATCAAGCTTTCCCTTCTTTGTCCCCTCCCTGCCCTCTCCAGTCCATTTTATTTCATGAGAATACTTGGAAAAATAAATAGCATATGTAATTTTTTTTCTTGCAATAGGATAAATGCATGGTTTGTATGTCTGAAGAAAACTAAAAAAATGCCTCCACAGAAATGAGTTCCTCTCTTGGTATGTGACAGAGTTGTGGAGTATTTTGAGTACTTTATTATCCTGCTACTCAGTTTTGGCTCAAGTTAAAGCAATTTGAAAAATCTAGAATAGATGGGAAAAAAATCTAGTGTTACCTACTAAAAGAACAGACTGTTTTCTGAAAGAGTAGGTGACACCTTGTTTGGTCTGGACAACACAGTAACTGAGCATGGTTGCTGCATCTTTAAGGGCTCCTCCATTCTCCTGCCCAGCACCTCATGGATCTGAGTGAAACAGGGTAAGGAGAGAAAGCTAGCATTTTAAATGATGCATACATTATAGTGTAAAAAATAAATAAAATTTCAGACATATCTCTTAACAGAGACAACCTTAGACTTTACCAAATCAAATGTCTCATAACTCCACACTGAAATGCATAATTCATCCCTGTGGAATACATTTATATAGCAAAGATATGGGTTTAATGTCTGTATAAATATATAGCTAGTCCCTCTGGGTAACTACACTTCATTCTTCTTTGAATTCGCAAAAGCTTTCAGAGAGACAAGATTGGACATATGAGTTATAATTCTCATGAACTGGTTACAAGAACAAGAAGCCAATATCTTACTATAAATGAATAAAAGTCAAAACAAATAGTACAATACTCCTTCTTCCTTTTGCTTTCTGCCTTCCCTTTCTGTGTTTTTTGTTAGCCTTTTGGCCTTGCATGATTATTAGATGCATTGTTTCTAACTGGGTTTCAGTGTTTGAAAACAACTCCAAAAAAATAATGTTGTCAAATTTGTCATATTCAGTTAGGCATTTTATTAACCAAAAATAGTACTCCAAGCTCCTCCATGTTGGCAGCTACTCTATCTAAACTTCATCTGATCTCACAACAGATTTACAGTGGAGTATTAGTAGCAGTTTAGCAGAATTAATCCTGTCCTATGGCTGTCCATAGCTGTCATTAAGTACTTTCTGTTCTTTATGATTTGGAAGGTTAAATGTCAGTATTTCTGCATTTGAGTTCTTTTTTTCCCCCAAAATTAGAATTATTCCTCCATGCCTTAACTATTAGTCAGTTTGTAAGAAACATTTGGTTATCACAGTTACATAGAGTTTTTCTGGGTGCTTTTTACTGAATGAATGTTTAGCATCTTAGGGAACTGAAGATGCTTTTCAATGGCATGCTACAGTTTTCCTCCATCTCCAGAATCTCCACTGCTCATTTACACTACATGCCTGAAAACTTTTTCAACTTACCTGAAGGGTACTTGTGTTGAGTAGAGGCACTCCAAGGCAAAATCAGTCTTCCTAATGGTGAAGTGAATTGTGCCACCTCTGTTGGTATTACAGGTTATTTAGCATAAACATATGTGTTCCCATTAAGGGCCATCCACATTCAGCTGAAATGAGTCACCTGTGTAAGAAGTTTTGTTTATAAATCTGAGACTAATTTCCCTAGTCTATTCCGTATATGCCATGTGATATAAAATTATACAAATGTCAGTGTGCAACCTTGTAATATATTTCTCTGAGAGCAAAATGTAAAGTCATTATGCAGTATATTTCTCAGCAGAATTATAAATAAATAGAACATGAAAAATAAAAACAGTTCTAGGTGAAGACCTTCACTACTTATCTCTCAGTTAAAAATGCAAATATTTCTTCAGTAGCAACAACCCACTGACATAGTGGTTATATTAATATACAGTTAATACAGATTATATTAATGATGTGCACAGATAATGGTGTTTTGGTTAAGAAGCTCCATTCCCACCGGCTTTTATAGCTAACTGTATGCTCCATATGCACACGACAGTACTGTGGCTGCCCTTGTCTGAAAGAAGGGTCTTTTCAGTCTTGCACAACACAAAGAGATGGAGTCAGGTTTTCACCTTCCTTGGGAGGTGCCCTCTTTCAAGCTAGAGTGCCTTTCATCTTTAATAGTCAGACAGGAGAGTTTTGCATTTCAGAAAATGTTTAGTCTATGTTTTGGCAGTCTTTTATGTGCTATAATCTGTGGAAATTTCAGCCTTACCGAACCTACTTGAGCCTCTTACAGTAGTCAGTGGTGACCCAACTACTCCTGTGCCACCACTGCAGGATGGCTGGGTTGGACAGGGCAGGAGAAGGCAAATGGGGGAACCATATGGAGACGCAAACCCGGGCTCTCCGCATCTACTCCCCAGCTGGCCCTGCAACAGTGCTTGTATTAGGCTGCACCTGAATGGCCTTGCTGCAGCCACCGGCACACAAATCTTTGCATGTCTTATAATGAGTTCTTCCCTGACTTGTCCGTGTGAGGCACTCCTGGATGCTGCCTCAGGACTCTGCCTGACTCCTTGTATTAGCAGCACTGTTAGCACAGAATTGCTTGCCTTAACATCGTTAGTGCAGGACTGGGGCTTTGGCAGCAGTGCCTGCGCAGTCTGGAGGGAGCTTTCTTCCTGCTTTTCATCAGACCATTCTCTATTTGTATTTCTGGAGAGGGAGAGGGGATCCCCATCGCAGGTGTGGGCTGTTGCTTGCTAAAATTTAGCACATCTGGGTTGTTCAGTATCTACCAACAGGGAGATTCTGGGCTTGGGCAGGTACAGCAGAGACTGCAGAGTAGCTGCTATGGGTCTCAGTGGTAACTGGCACAGGGGCTATAGCATTGGTGCATGATGCTGGGTGGCACAGTATACTGTGTTCCAACAGTATTGCCTGACAAATTTGGATCTCTCAGCATTTGTAGTTGCAGTGCATAAGGGCAATGTCAGACCACAGGCTCCAGATGAAAACAATGCACAAAAGCCAAACCACTGGGAGAGGGACTGCAAATGTTCTGGCCTCTGCAGTGGGTATGTGTGTCACCTTCTTTGGTGGGTTTCATGTGAAGGAGTTTTGGAGAGCAGAAACCTGTAGCTGTTGTGACAGCAAAGGCAGTTTAGAAAATGGGAAGGTCTAGGGATACTGCTTGTGCAGCTGGGGAGTTTTTGATGTCATTGAAAGATGGCCTACTTTGCAGGTAAACCAGGGCCATGTACTCAAAGCAGCTGAAATGTGAAAATAAGGTTTTGTAAACCTCAAAAAACTGCTTCCTGGGAGAAGCACTGAAAGCACTGAAGGTGAAGGGCTCTGGAGCAGAGGTTCGTGCCCTGAAGTGGCAAAACCGCAGTGGCAAGGCGGGAAAAGCACCGGGAGAGAAAGGAGACCCCAGCCCCTCCCCTCCCCACCCCCCTCCCCGGGCCGAGCGGGAAAGAGGGAGCTGCTACCGAGCGGCAGCTCTGACGCACCGTGGTGGGGACGAGTGTGGCAGAGGCCAAACCCCCTCACGTAGAAGAGCAGCCCCCGGGGAGCGTGAGCCACCAGGGCGCGGCAGTCTGCGCAGGCAGGGGGTGAGGGGCAGGCCAGCGGGCAGGACGCAGTCCCCCTCCTGGCAACCCGAGTAGTGGACGTTGCCCTCCCAGGAGACGTCCCAGCCATGGTTTCCACTCGTGTAAAAGATGTCGCCAGAAGGAGTGTGAGGACCCAGATGGAGGTCCCACACAAACACACAACTGTCCAGGTCTTTGGCTGCAGAGGACAGCAGAGACAACAGCTGTGTTCGGTGCGACCAGGTGAATGATCTGCTCAGCCTGGTGGCAGAGCTGAAAGAGGAAGTGGAGAGGTTAAGGAGCAACAGGGAGTGTGAGAGGGAGATCGAAGGGTGGAGCCGCACCCTGCCCTCCCTGAGGCAGAGGCAGCAGGATGCGACTCCACAAGCAGCAAAGGACACCCTGCCCTCTTGCCACCAAGCAGAGGGAGGGGCCCTAAGAGACAGGCGGGAAGGGAAATGGGGCCCTGCTCAGGGCGGCAGGCGAATCGCCTCCCGGCCTCCCTCACCTCCCCAGTTGCCCTTAAGCAACAGAGACAAGCCAGTCAGCTTCAGGCATTATGACTGCCCCGGCTAAGAATAAAGGAGGGTAACTGTCACAGGCAATTCCCTTCTGAAGGGAACAGAGGGCCCGATATGCTGAGCAGGCCCATCCCACTGGGAAGTCTGCTGCCTTCCCGGGGCCCAGGTTAAGGATGTTGCTAGGCAGCTCCCTGGTCTGGTGCAGCCCTCTGATTATTACCTGCTGTTGGTAATGCAGGCTGACGGTGATGGGATCGCGGAGAGAAGTCCCAAGGCCATCAAAAAGGACTTCAGGGCACTGGGGTGACTGGTTGAAGGATCAGGGGCACAGGTGGTGTTTTCCTCCATCCCATCAGTGGCAGTGAAGAACACTGAAAGGGACAGGAAAACTCTCCTGATTGACAGGTGGCTCAGGGACTGGTGCCATCGGTGGAATTTTGGTTTCTTTGATCATGGGGAGGTTTACACAGCATTGGGCCTGCTGGCGACAGGTGGAGTCCAGCTGTCACAAAGGGGAAAAAGGATTCTTGCCCATGAGCTGGTGGGGCTCATTAAGAGGACTTTAAACTAGGTTTGAAAGGGGAAGGAGATATAACCCGGCTCACCAGAGATGAGCCCAGGCATGACATGCTGGGGTTGGCGGTGAGATCGACAGCCCATCTCCAGTGCATCTACACCAATGTACATAGCACAGGCAATGAAGAGGAGGAGCTGGAAGCCATTCTACAGCAAGACAGCTATGACTTGGTCACCGTCACATGGTGCAATGACTCTCATGACTGGAGTGTTGCAATGAATGTCTATAAGCTCTTCAGAAGGGATAGGCGAGGAAAGGGAGGCAGTGGGGTGGCACTGTATGTTAGGGACTGCTTTGATTGTATAGAGCTTGACAATTGTGATGACAAGGTTGAATGCATATGGGTAAAGATGAGGGGGAAAGCCAACAAGGCAGACATCCTGCTGGGGGTCTGTTATAGACCACTCAACCAGGATGAAGATGTAGATGAAGTTTCCTATAAGAGGCTGGCAGAAGTCTCACAGTTGCTAGGCCCTGCTCTCGTGGAGGACTTTAACTTACCGGACATCTGCTGGGAATACAGCACAGCAGAGAGGAAACAGTCTAGGAGGTTCCTGGAGTGTGTGAAAGGTAACTTCCTGACGCAGCTGATAAGTGAGCCTACCAGGGGAGGTGCCTTGCTAGACCTGCTGTTTACTAACAGAGAAGGACTGGTGGGAGATGAGGTGGTCGGAGGTTGCCTTGGGCTTAGTGACTATGAAATTATAGAGTTCTCAGTTCGAGGTGAAGTTAAGGGGGGGGGGGGGCAGCAAAACCACCACCATGGACTTTTGGAGGGCAGACTTTGGCCTGTTCAGGACGCTGGTTGAGAGGGTGCCTTGGGAGAGAGTCCTGAAGGGCAAAGTGGTCCAGGCAGGCTGGACATTCTTCAGGGAGAAAGTCTTAAAGGTGCAGGAGCAGGCTGTCACCATGTGCTGCAAAACAAACTGACAGGGAAGATGACCGGCCTGGGTAAACAGGGAGCTCTTGCTGGGACTCAGGAAAAAAAGGAGGGTCTACCACCTACGGAAGAAAGGGCAGGCAACTCAAGAGGACTACAGGGGTCTCATTAGGTCATGCAGAGAGGAAATTAGAAAGGCAAAAGCCCAGCTAGAACTCAGGCTGGCCACTGCTGTAAGGGACAACAAAAAATGTTTTTACAAATACATCAACAACAAAAAGAGGGCCAAGGAGAGTCTCCATCCCTTACTGGATGCGAGGGGGAATATTGACAACGAGGATGAGGAAAAGACTGAGGTACTTAATGCCTTCTTTGCCTCAGTCTTAACTAGTCAGACAGGTTATTCCCAGGGCAGTCAGCCCCCAGTGCTGGAAGATAGGGAAGGAGAGCAGAACAAACCTCCCATAATCCAGAAGGAAGCAGTTAACGACCTGCTATGACACCTGGATGCTTAGACGTCTATGGGGTGGATGTGATCCGCTCAAGAGTGCTGAGGGAACTGGCAGAGGAGCTGGCCAAGCCATTCTCCAGCATCTATCAGCAGTCCTGGCTAGCAAGGGAGGTCCCAAATGACTGGAGGATCGCCAATATAACACCCATCTACAAGAAGGGCCGGAAGGAGGATCCCGGGAACTACAGGCCGGTCAGCCTGACCTCGGTGCCGGGAAAGATTATGGAGAGATTCATCCTGAGCACACTCATGGGACATGTGAAGGACAACCAGGGGATCAGGCCCAGCCAGCATGGGTTCATGAAAGGCAGGTCCTGCTTGACCAACCTGATCTCCTTCTATGACCAGGTGACCCACCCAGTGGACGTGGGAAAGGCTGTGGATGTCATCTACCTGGACTTTAGTAAGGCCTTTGACACTTTTCCCCACAGTATCCTCCTGGAGAACCTGGCTGCCCATGGTTTGGATGGGTGTAGTCTTTGCTGGGTAAAAGACTCGCTGAATGGCTGAGTGCAGAGAGTGGTGGTGAATGGAGTTAAATCCAGTTGGCGGCTGATCACAAGTGGTGTTCCTCAGGGCTCAGTTTTGGGTCCAGTCTTGTTTAACATCTTTATCAATGATCTGGATGAAACAATTGAGTGCTTCCTCAGTAAGTCTGCAGATGACACCAAATTGGGTGGGAGTGTCAATCTGCTTGAGGGTAGGAAGGCTCTGCAGAGGGATCTGGACAGGCTGGATTGATGGGCTAGGGCCAACTATATGTTTTTCAACAAGGCCAAATGCTGCATCCTGCACTTCGGTTACAACAACCTCAAGCATCGCTATAGGCTTGGGGAGGAGTGTCTGGAAAGTTGCCTGGTGGAAAAGGACCTTGGGGTGTTGGTCGACAGCAAGCTGAACATGAGCCAGCTGTGTGCCTAGGTAGCCAAAAAGGCCAACGGCATCCTGGCTTGTATCAGGAATAGTGTGGCCAGCAGGAGCAGGGAAGTTGATTGTGCCCCTGCACTTGGCACTGCTGAGGCCGCATCTCAAATACTGTGTTCTGTTTTGGGCCCCTCACTGCAAGCAGGACATTGAGTTGCTGGAGCATGTCCAGAGAAGAGCAACAAGGCTGGTGAGGAGTCTAGAGAACAAATCTCATGAGGAGTGGCTGAGGGAACTGGGGCTGTTTAGTCTGGAGAAGAGGAGACTGAGGGGAGACGTTATTGATCTCTACAACTACCTGAAATGAGGTTGTAGCAAGGTGAGTGTTGGCCTCCTCTCCCAGGCAATAGCGATAGGATGAGAGGCAATGGCCTCAAGTTGTGTCAGGTGAGGTTTAGATAAGGTATTAGGAAAAATTTCTTTACTGAAAGAGTGGTCAGACATTGGAACAGGCTGCCCAGGGAGGTGGATGAGTCACCATCCCTGGAGGTGTTTAAAAATCATGTAGATGTGGCGCTTCAGGATATGGTTTAGTAGGCATGGTGGTGTTGGGTGAATGGTTGGACTTGATGGTCATAGAGGTCTTTTCCAGCCTATGATTCTATGATTCTACAATTCTGTGATTCTAAGTGTGGACAGCCCAGGAAAACTCTTGCTGGTATCACTCCTGAGTGTGAAAGGAGCTGTGAAGCCTATGGGGCTACACAGGATGGCATGCTCAGCTGGTCAGGAGGTTCAGGTGGAGCAACTAAATCACTTTTGTGGCAGCCCTGAGTAAGCCTTAAGGCCTAGACTGACTAGGCCAGCAAGAGAACTTGGTCTCTATGTGCTGAGAAAGGTACTATGAGAAAACAGTGTAAGAAAAGCCAATAGAATTCCTCTGTATTGAGCAAATATTTCTGACACTTTCTGGCTAAATCTGATCACGTCCTACACAGACAATGGCAACCTTATATGCCATCAGCGGTCATAGTTTAAATAGTTGTAAGAGTTCACACGATTCCTATAATCCATATAGAACTTTATATGACAGAATTTTATATCAGTCTTGAAAAGGGGAGTTTTAAATAAAGACCATACATACCAGAATAAAGTTGATAATGACAGCTGTTAGGATTGTGAAGTCATTCAAAAAAGGAGGTTTTTAAATTAGGGTTGTACTTTTGTGGTACACTTTATGATACAAATGTCAATTACATGGTCAGATTTTTCTTTTTTTCCAAAATATGCTTGCATCACTGAATAAACAGCACCAGGCCTTTTCTACAGATGAATCGGAGAAATGTATTGAAGGCATGTGTTTCCCTCAGTTGCACAAAAAGTACTGTAAGGACATGCAGTTAAAGACTATCATAAATCATTGGTTGAATAGGCAACGTCAATTACGACATTTCCTAACTTTCTAGTATTAAATTAAAAGTTCTTAATGTATTCATAAAGTAGTTTTTTCTGTGTGCTTATTTCCTACTTTAGCTTTCTTTTTGTTCGGTTTACTTTATTATGTAGTCAAAATGAATTTACTTTGCCTAATTAGAATATATACAAGCCTATATCATCTTTAGAAATGTGGAAGTTTCAGTTTAAATGGGCAATAATTAAGAGCAAATGGGACTGAGTACTTAAAATAGTGACAGCTCTGTATTTTAAAATGTTGGGATGCAGTTGTTTGGTTATAGAGAACGAGAAAAGAAAGCTGGAAAAATGCCAGTAAAGGCATACTTACTGAGAATTTTACTTTTATCTCAAAGATCAAAGGAACCCATGATCTTCAGCAAAAATTCAGATTGATGAAATTATAATGCACATTACAAATGATAAGCAAAGTAATTGTTTAGCAGTTTGTGGGAAGGTGGAGAGCTTTTCTAAGAGAGCAAGGGAATACATAAAGTAGCCCAACCACATGTTTATAATGTTGGAGGCTATGCCTTGAAAACTGGAAGGGCAACAGCCACTAGATATGTTTTTCAACTGAAACCATATTCATATCAAAAAACAGGATGTGCTGTTGTATAATTGACACAACTGGGGACATCTAATCTTACTAATGTCTCTGTAATTGGTACAGACTATCAAAACAAGGGAATAAAGAACACAATTAATATAATGAGTTAGACTGTTCAACCCTGACTCTTGGCAAGCACTTACCCAAATATTTCGACTGTGTACTCTCTCAGAAATAATGCAGAATGGTATGCTGTCTTTCTTAACAAAATAGCTTGACTATTTCTAATATTTATTACACAGGTTAGTCAGAAATGCCCACACGTAGAAGAGAGGGTCACGGTTCGTACATTTATTCCCATTTTGTCCTGCATGAAACTGGAATGAGAAAGTGTCACACGGGCCAGTTCCCCACAATATCATAGCATTGGTGGAGATAATAAAAAGATTTAGAATCATTCTAAAAAGGACAGAGGTTTAAGATAGGAAAGCTTTCTAAAAGCAAACCTGCTGTACCTGTGCTGAAAAAGGAAGCCTAAAGTAAACCCAGAGTTCTACCTCAGCAAACGTAAATGGTGCACTTCCATTGACTCAGAGGGTTGTTCCTACTCATGCCAAAAGTTAGTTTGTCATCAAAGCACCAATCAAAGGTTTGATCTCCCACTGCTGCATGAAGAAACGGAGTTCAAGGATTAAATTTGTTTTCTGCTTACATTGATTTGTGTGTAGTTCTGCAGTTCTGAAGGATTTGGGGTTTGCTCATAACAGCATGAGCTTCTTTACATTACAGGACGTAATATTATATCCCTAAAAATTCAGCAACGAGTTGAATGACTGAAGCTTAACAGTGGCTACTGTGTTCACAGTAGGAATACACATATTATTATTAAACTGCTCTCACCAGATAGTAGTTTTGTTTGTGGGTTTTTTTAAATGAGCTGTTTAAAATTCTGTAATTAATTCAGTGTACACGGCAAAAATGACAGATGGTTATGATAAAGGAACTTAATGCCTCATGGAAGCAAGTCAAACCACAATCAGTAACATGTTTTCTGCAAAACCAGAATTTGTCTGTGTGTTTGTACGTGCTGCCTATATATGTATATAGTTGGAATATGGATTTATATATGTGTGTTTATGTGTATGTCTATCTGTATCCAGAAATGTTAATTGAACACTTTCGCCACACAGGGCAATAGTTGCGGTGTCTCTCAGTGCGGTAATGACCACATTTATTCCTGTAATTGTGAAAAAGAACTCTGTCAAGGGCAATTCCTTCAAGTCTTCTTAAATTTTAGAATACATTTACACAGATATCAATTTTGGTGACATGTTTATATACAGTTCTAGTTGTCAAGACTAAAAATCAAAGAAATGGTTCCCAAAATTTTTTGAATTGTGGTAATACTATACAAAACATTGATTGTACTGTGTAGTAGAGATTTCAGAAAGGTAATTACTGGAAGACACCAGTGAAACCAAGCTAGTGTTGAACAGTAGCCAGAATAGCTATTAGATTATGATTGGACACAGAGTCAGTGAGGATACAGTATCACAGGCAATCATTGTTTTTCAGCTTTATCAAATGTTGATAAAAGCACATACTTTGTAGTATATCTAAACACGTATTTTGAAATCTAAACATTATAATCTCACAGCAAACTTCACAGGTAAAACACGGCTAAATAGGGGTTGGGATTTTCATGGTAATATTTCTACATCAGGCTGCAGTGTCCATTATTAGTAATCTCTCATTAAGTCTTATATTCTGACCAAACCCTTCTGTTGCATGGGGTGCCATGACTGAAGCAGTCCTTGGTGCATTCTTGGGACCACCCAAGCATGTCATGAACAAGCAATTACAAGTATTCAGGGACTGGTGTTTTCAGCTCCAGACTTTGGCTGCCTTCGAAGAGCTGAGAACCTGAACTGAGTACACACCCTGGACAAGACCCAGCTCCACATCCATTTAATACCAGCATGCATGACAGTCCTTCTGTCCACACACCCTTTCACTTGCAGAAAAGAGTTGGACAGAATCATAGAATCATAGAATGGTTTGGGTTGGAAGAGACCTTATAGATCACTGAATTTCAACCCCCCTGCCATGGGCAGGGACGCCTTCCACTAGACCAGCTTGCTCAAAGCCCCAGCCAGACTGGTCTTGAATACTGCCATGGAGGTGGCACCCACAACTTCTCTGGGCAACCTGTTCCAATGCCTCACCACCCTCATAGTAACAACTACTTTCTTATATCTAGTATAAATCTGCTCTCTTTCAGTCTAAAGCCATTACCCCTTGTCCCATCACAACATGTCCTTGTAAGAAGCCCCTCTCCAGCTGTGTTGTAGGCCCCCTTCAGGTACTGGAAGGCTGCAATAAGGTCTCTCTGGAGCCTTCTCTTCTGCAGGCTGAACAGCCTCAACACTCTCAGCCTTTCCTCATAGGAAAGGAAGTCTCCTCATAGGTGTAGTTACAGTATACTCTGAGAAGATTCCTTCCTTGGAAGATCGGAAGTCAGGATTCCAGAGGAGTGTAGAGCCTGGCTGTACTTTGCCAAGCCTAGGTGTTCTGAACAAATGTGATTTGCTCTGCAACTCCACATCCTTTCAGCTCAGCCAGTGTTCACCTATTTGCGCTGTTAGAGAGAGGAAAACAGGAAAGAACTATATGATTTAAATTCTGACACTTCTAAATGTGAAGAGCTCATTTGAGCTACAGATACAACGCAACCTGCTAGATATAAGAAAAAAATAAAATCAGGTGGGAAGTACTTAATCAAAAATACTTTTGAGGATCACAACACTATTCAAGTAAAGAACTTTAAAAGTTATTATCAAATATGTGAGTTAAAAAATTATATGTCTGAGTAAGGCTCTTCAGGTATTTTGGATCACAAATATTTTTATTTATTTTTTATCACAGGAAAAATTCTCAGCTCTTATTGCAGAAAATAAGTATTATTTTTTTAGTATCTTTATATTGCTACAGTGTGCTTTGCATGGTCTTCCTGCTTGTAGATTTTCTTGTCTTGCACTTCATCATTCCTGTGATGTACTAAGTAATCAAACCCTCAAGGAACTGAGGAGGGTTAAGTATCTCTCGAGTTATTCAGTGTCCTAAGATAAGAAGCTCACTTTTACAGAGATATAGTGTGTAAGAGAACAGTGTGGTTATGAAGTCAATACTTTATTTAGGATCTAGGACACGTAGAAGTAAGTTTGCACATGCAATAACCCCATCTGCAGTAAACTAACCGGAATTGTTGCCTAACTTTAAAGAGAAATTTAATGGCAATACTCAAAATCAAGGGCTGCAAAATCACAGAATTATTGCTATAAATCAGTGAAAGCAGTGGGATCCTGACTAGTGAGAGCTCATTGTCTCTGAGCTTTCATAACCAGCTCCTTCTGGCTCTTAGCCTAATCATTAGACCAAACATCATGCTGTTTCATGATGTGGATTCTTTTTTTTGTCATGCAAAAGATGCAGCAAGACTTGAAGTACTCTCACTGAAAAGAATAAACCATTTGAAAGTGAATGGAATAGAGACCTGTCTTGGAAATATTTAAAGATTTCAGAAGGCTACATTAAAGTACCTTCACAAATGGTCCTCCCAATTGTACTAGAGCTTTTAGAGCACGTAGTCCCTCCAGATGGAACCTATTAGAGTCAAGCAGATTTGAATCAGAGATACAATTATTCTTCTAGAGAGCTGTTGTAAACAGACAAAAGTAACAGTAACCCAGATACATGAATACCCATGAATAAATCTCCCAGATGTTCCATGCTGTGACTGAGTTAAAGCTCAAGTCCTGCCTTCAAAAGTGCTTGCAAATGTCCAGTTTTATAGGTTGCTACCACTGCAAAAACATGTATTCTTATTCTGTAGTGTAATTTGCAGAGGCTGAGGCCAAATCTAAATAGGAAAAATAAACAAAATCACAGTGTAACATTGTATAGGAAAAAGTGGGACTAACACCACAAAATAAGAAGCATTGTCAATTAAAAATATCATATCTGAAAGTGTTAAACTGGTAACCTGCATGTTGCTTCACGGAAATATTTCAACATGCTGCTTCTAAAGTTATAAGAGTATGCTGTCCTATCTCTCACTTTAGTACTTCTCAGAGAAATTACCTGCAGCACACACTTTCAAGATCTCCTAGTTTTTCTTTTTGCAACGTTTGAGACCCCAGCCCTGGGCCATATGATGAGATGTGAAACTCATGTAGGTTACATGGTGGGTCTGGGATACTGCTGTCTTGATCTTCTCTAAGGATCTCTGGACTGTACTCTCCCATTAGGTAGCAAATCCCCAGCTGCAACCCCACATCCGTCTTCTGTTAGGTGACCAAAGTGTCAGATGGACTTAGTCACAGGATGCCTGACACATGGAGTGACAGAGTGAGCGATGTCTCAGTGCAGAGCAGCAAAAGAGTGAGGCAAAAACCTGGTAGACAGTGTGAGACAGGAGCTGGTGTACTGATATTCACCTTCATCGTTTAAGAATTGACAGGCAGCTGTTTGCCTGACAGCATTCCTGAGTCTGCATCAGCTGAGCTGCCTGCAAGAGAACAGAAGAGCCTTTAGGGAATGGATGCTGACTCAACTGAGACTTGGCTGTTGCCATTACTAATCTTAGGGACAGTTCCATAAAGGAATCATCTAGTGCTTCACTTGCATAACTTAATGAAAATCTACTCATTACTTTGTCACCTCCTTTTTCTTTTTTAACATATAACTGTTGGCTAACCAAATTATCATTTAAAACTCCTCCTCCTCCTCCTCCTCCTCCTCCTCCTCCTCTTACTGCTTCTGCTACTGATAATTGCATTTTCTGATCACATTCTTGTGTACAGTATTTTTTATTATCAGGAAAATTATTGTGCTCTGAAATAGTATCCTTCATAGAGACAACAGAATTTTTTATTTGATTAATATGGGTTTCTCTTTGTTTAAAAACCGTGAAAATCATGTCTTATTAAAATTTTAATTTTGGATGGTGCCAATCTTCTCTCATAAGCATGACATTCTGATATGCTATTCGAATACAGAGAAAGTGAATGGAATTTGATGAAAAAAACATTCTTGGGAATATTTATGTCTCTATCTGTGATTTTTGGTGTTTGTCCACTTCAGAATCTTTTCATTCTTCTTAGACATTATGTTGGAGACTTCAGTAAAGTTTAATAAATAACAATCAGGGCATATAAAATGAAAAATATAAGAAATTAGAAAGCAAGAAAATCTTTTCTTCGGAGGATTTGAAACCCCTTACCAAGTTTTTCTTTCTTCCCTATTATATGCCATTTCCAAGAATGATACAAGAAGTAGGAAATGCACCAGTACCAGAATACTCCTTTATTTACAGGTTTTCACCGTATCCCCTAGAATATACCCTCCAGGACAGAAAATCCTCGCTTGAACAAAAGGAATTTTAGGACTTCTGGATGGCCATTTTTCCCATGCTTTGAATTGTTGTTATCTAAATTTTAAATAAGTCTCTAAACGATAAAACTCACATTCTGACTTCTTACTTAAATGACTTTTAATAAAATTACTGCAGCTAAGGCATAACCATTTAAGAAGTCTGAAAATACCTTCTATCCCAAGATTTTTGATGTAAAAATGGAATCATTATCTATATAGTCCAGAAGGCTCAAATACATTTGCATTACAAATGATACAGTTGAGCAAACAGAAGAGAGTTCAAATTAGGAAATCCACATATTGTATAAGCATATACTTATACATATCCTCACATATATATGTGTATGCATAAAGTATGGATGTAAATCTATCTGTATATCTGTGTAACTCATGTTTCTTCATATTTGTCTGCTCTTTAAAATGTAATGATTATTCAGGTGGGATATCCTTGAATATCAGTTGCTCAGGAAAAGATTTCCATGAAAAGAAGCTGTAAACTTGGGCACTGATAGCAACATACCAGAGGTTAATTTGAATTTTACAATTTAAACATCAATGCGTCGGGTCTTTACTTGACAGAACATTCCACTTCTAGTGGAAGCTCTTTAACTTGGGCAGAAAGATGAGGATGACCTCATGAATTCACATGCAGTGATTATAGATATTGTATAAGCCAGCGGAAAAAGGACGTTAGTTACAGACATGGCTCGTACTCCAGTGGCCCTTAATTCCCACCAGTGCTAACAGACAGTAGCACATCACAGTGCCATAGGCTGATCAAAGTTTGGAATCCTTGAAACAACCATACCATGCACAAAATGCTGTTACAGAGAGACCAAGAGAACACTGAAAAGGTCTATGAAATGCAAATACAGTATCATCATCCTGGAAAATAAAGACAATGTTATTGTTGCTATTGGAATGTCCCTCACACTACGTGAGTGTTTTCTCATTTGGTTCCTAGGCTTTTTCACAATTTGACACTTCTTACAGTACATAATGCTTGCAAAAAGATTCAGTGGTTACAGTACCATAACAAGCAGCAGCAAGGCTTTTCTACATATTCCTCCAAGTTATTTTCCTTAGCATGTGATCAGACTTTGAAAAATAGGTTGTTTTGTAGATGGTTTTGTCACGTAAGCTTCTGCATTTAGAAATAGCTGTGTGAGCAGCAGGAGAATTTGTTCTCTGGCTTGGTCTCTGATTAGATTCAACTCTTGAGGCAGAGTTTCTCCCTGGATGTTACTGTGTGGGCTGAGATTTCTGAAAGAAGAGATTACCAGTTTTGACGATCTGTTCCAGAACTGGTACATATGTTGACAAAACAAATGACACTGAGTGTTTATCTGAGCTTCCAGCCACTGAAACCACTATAGCTGGCAAACTGGAGCCAGAATACAATACTGGTATGAGAAAAAGGAAGCAGTAATTGAATTTTTCTACAAATGCTTTTATACTGCGATCAGGAGATACTATTCAAGGTCAAGCAGATAGATTAAAAAGGTTATATATATATATTTATATATTTTTTTATATATATACATATACATATATAAAACTATATAACTATATGACTTGAAATCTTCCATCACTAACAGTTCAGGAGTTCACAAAACAAACCCAAACCCAGCCACACAACAACAAAGAAACAACAAAACAGCAAAAAACAAATAAACACTTCTCCCTACCCCTGAGACTCTAAAATAAAATAAACAAAAAAACCCCCTGAACTGATAGCTGCTTAATTCTGGAAGCCTCTTTCTAAAAAACTGGCTTACAAAAAGCATTGCTGTACAGTTAGAAGGAGCATCTTCATCACTAACATGACAGTAGTTTAAGCTTCTTCTTAAGCTTGGTGTTGAAACCCTGTCCTCCCAAATCCAAGCCCATAATCTCAAACAGTCAGAAGAACATTTTAGTCTAAGTAAGAAATGTGTTGAAACATTAGGGGATGCAAGTCAACAACATGCCAGATAAAGCTCAAACTTTGGCAATGAAGGGCTTTTATTTTGAGAAATTTAAAGGGTACACTTGATGCAAAATAAAGCATGTCTCTTTTAACAGCATGTACATATGGTGGTGTATTTACTTCCGTAAAGGATTTTGTCTTAAATTCCATTGCACTCCAACTGTCTTGCAAAAGAACAATATTTTAAAGTGCCCCGCTCCCTGCTGGTTTTATTGCTGTGTGACTATGAGAAGCACAGTGTGCGTATTGTTAATAGTTTCTCTTAACAACTTTAAATTAAAGTCTTATGTAAATTATCAGGGAAAACTGTGATATTCTTTGTCCTTCTTAACAAAATGCCAGGTAAATCTCTTACCTTCTTGCCCTCTCTCCACAGCTGCTGATTAAAAACGTACACTGTTTTCTCAAGTTTGAAAAGCATTAGTTAGAAGAAAAACCCAAATAATTCCTCTCATCCCAAGCCCCTATAAATCTGCAAATCCCACTTCAATAACCTCTAATATTCTGCAGTCAAGGTGTGACTGATGCAAAAACTCAGCTCCCTGCCTTATTTTGGGGGGATCAAGTGAAAACTGAAAATCACAATGGTTGTTACTAATGTAATGTCAACCTGACAGCCTACATAGCTAATCATCAGTCCCAGTCCTGGCACTAAGCTGTGTGCTCCCTGGATGTGCTGAGTAAATCTGTCTTCCATTTACTTTAGTTAGAAAGCTTAGATGCAAGACAGAGCATCTAAAAATATGAGGCTGAATGCTACAAGAAGTCAAGGGAGGCAGGTCGCCTGAGGGTGACTCAAAGTTGCCTGAACTGAAATGGTATTCACAATCGATAGAGGATTAGAAGAGGAACTGTGCAAAATAAGCTCTATTTCCCTGTTAGAGATGGAGGCTTCACTGTCTTCCAGTTTCAGCTGTTAAACCTCTATCCTATATTCAATAACTTCTACACAACCAGTTCAAGATGTAAAGGCAAGAAGGCTCACCTTCAGTCGCAGAAAAACATGCTGATCATGACAAGCACTCTGATACTGCTGGAGCAGGAAAAACATGAAAGCTGAAAGACAATTCACGAATCTGCTTTTAACCAGCTTTCCACTATTGATTGTGGAGGAAAAGGGGCATTCGTGATGATGACCTCAGGACCCAGGTAGAAAGTAGCTGCTGAAAGGTCTCAGGCTGAAATCAGCTGTTGTTTTTCTCTTTTGTTTCTGAGAAGCCAATACCTGTTGAACAGTCATGCTGGCTTGGTTCCACCTGCTTGCTGATCCAAGACTGCCTAAATGCAGCAGTAGAAATTGTCTGAACAAAATTTAGCTGCAATTCATGACATGAAATGTATCTACACTAATGCTTTAAAGCATAAAAAAATGAAGCACAGCTTTTCTGCACATCTTATCCTCAAATGAAGTGTCTCTGCACCAACATGCAAACTAGAGCTTCGCCTTAAAAATAGATCTGTCCCTTTGCTTCTACTCTAGGTAGAAGCTTCAAGCTCAAAGCTTGTATGTCCTAAATGAGGCATGAGAATTTAGAATTTAGACAATAAAGAATGCATCTACATCTTATTAATGGAGGCCCTTGACAGGTATATGTATAATCTTGGGGGAATTTTTTTGCCTGAACAGGTGTCAGTTAAGAGACTGGCTAGTCAACTAATTGAACATTAGATGACATCTTCACTTTGTGAAGTAATATTTTAAATAAATAGTGAGTTGATGAGACGGTAAAAACTTTTTATTTCCATCATGCTAGTAATTCAGTAGTATGCTCATTTCTGCTGTTGTATTTTGGAATTATCCTGGCATAGAACTTAAGTTCAGAATGAGACTCTTCCAGCTACAACTAAACCCCAGGACAATCTTAAGGTGGGCTGCTGAAAATCAGTTAGTAGAATACAGACAATATTTTTACTGAAAAAGCTTGTTTAATGCGTACTTATTATTTCACTACCTATTTCCTTTATTAAGATCTAATTCTTTAAAAAGGTTAATTTTAGATAATCTTTAAGCTTTTCCATCTCCAAAACTGATCCCATGAAAATACCTATTAAATGTAGATCAACCCATTTTCCTTTTTTTATTTTTCTTCTCCCCACCCCGCCCCCTTCCCGATGAGACATATGAAAGTGGGACCTCCATTACACATTCAATTATAGAATAAAAATTCTTTCTCAGTTCCTGACTTCTGGTTGAGCCTTGTGTTTTGTTTAGAAAGCGATCCAGGTCTAATTAAAGACTGCTGCTGAAATAAAATGTGACAACATTGGTAGAAAGTTGTTCAAATTACTTGTTTTAATATGTTAGTTTTGTACGTAATCTGAACCTCACTATCTGGCCTGTATTCTTAGATTTGGAAGCATGTAAATCATTTCGGGAACAGTTCTTGAACATTTTCAGTTGATGTACTCCTTTTTAGATAAGACACATGTTTTTATCAGGTGGTATACTTGCTTTTAACAAAACTTTCTTCCTGTTTTAGTGACTGGTATCTCAACATAGATATACAAAAAAGTTAAATGCAACACTATTTTCCTTACATATGCAAAATTCTGCTAGATAAACTAAAACACTTTCCTGACTCTGTACCAAAAAGAAACGGAGTGCTGTAGAGTGTATGGTTTACTGCTCCTTTCTTGTATCCATGGATCAGACATACTGCAAAAGTCATGACACACCAAAGCCTTCTAATTGCAGTTTACTATGAGTCACCATTAGCAGTTGCCTTGGGCATAATGGCACTGATTTATGTCATTAAAAATGCACCATGGTATATTATGTACTTATTCAGATCCAGTAATTAGCTACATTAATGCAGTATGCATTTTGGATTTTGTAGCAAAGGTTATTCAAGGCAGCAGATCTGAAAGGCATGTTTCGTTTTCTTAGTACTTCTGACATGTTGCATTTTATTAAATTATCTCGATAAAACTGATACCATCATAAAACTCTTGCGTACTATGTCATGTGACTGTGATTGAAAGAACCAGTGGCAGATGAAAGGTTTTACAAAGAGTGCCGTGCCATAACCTCTTAAGAATTATAGTCAGATACCAATGATAGACCAATAGTTATTACTTTTACATGAAAAAGCTTTGATAATTTCCCTAGATACTGCTTGCAGTATGTAAACGTGCTGTGCATCTGCCAGGAAACCTACTCTCTGCTACTCCAAATTTCCCTGCAACGAGAATGAAAATATTTTGACCATCAGCGCTGAGGGTGACAGACCACTTTCAATATCCATTAGAGACAATATAGCAGACCTCTAGAGGCACTAAACTTTCACAGAATTCTCCTCTGAGAATACTCATACTCTCTGAAAATTGTTTATTTCAGCACCTACTTTTTATACATCCTGAATCACTGCATATCACTTCTGTGCCATGGAATTAGTCCCAGAACTACAGTCATCCCATGCTCTTTCCCTTCCATTGCCAGTCACTGAGCAAATTACATTACAGTGTGAACTTTTATTCTTATAGATACATTCATTTATTTGATATATTCTGGCAGAATAATCATCTTCAAAAACAAAAACAAGGAACATGTTATTGTGTGATTCATTGGCTAACAGATGCACTATCCACACCTACATCATACAAGGTACTTCTCCAAATATGCTAAATAATTTTAGATTTTCTGGCCTTCTTCCTATTTCAAAGACAAGACACAGTTGAGACTCTTCATTCTTTTTAAATCATAAAATATAAAGTTCATAAGAAGTGAAATATAGGCTTTTGTCATGAACGTTAGCTATATTATTGAATCACCATTTATATGAGAAATAGAATCTCAAAGCAAAGAAGCTGACTGAACAAAACATGACATTTTAATTTCTTTCTTGAGCTGCAGTGCTCGCCTTTATAAGATTCATTTTCTTAGTAGGAGCACAAAACTTTAACTTCAAAAGTTTTTTTTGTAACAGTATGTTCTTACATTCTGCTATTTAAAAATTCACCCATTTTTTCATCACTTTGGAGGCCTAGAACTCTTCTTTCTACAAAAACATTTTGGAATATACTGAAAATTGAATTGGTGCACATAACTACTCAGCTTTAGTGTCACCCTGACCTTGTCTAAGTAGTTAAAAGCATGAGACATACCTGAAAAGACACTGTTTACATGATTAATCTTTTCTTATCTACAGGCAATTGCAGCTTACGAAGGACAGCTTGGAGTGCTCAATGGCAGTTCTGCAAACCAACCATCTCAATATTCAATGGCAGCCAAAACAGCCAACCAAATGGCAGACTACATCAGGAAGACTGCTGAAAGATGAGACAAGGCATCTCCTGTATCCTGAGTACTGTGTGTTGTACTGGTTTCTGTATTTCAAGAAGGTTATAACAGAGTTAGTGAACGCACAAAAAAAAGGTAGATAAAATGGCTAAGGGGATGGAGTAGGCACCCATGAAGAAGCTGGGTGCTAAAATATTGAGAAGCATGAATTTGGAGGGTGAGGATGTGATCAAGGTATACAGAATCTTGAGGCAGCGGATGAGAAAAATACAGAATTATTGCTCACTGAATCCTGCTATAATAACAGACAGTCGCTGAAAGTGGTAGGAGTTTGTCCTAAGTAATAACTGTCTTATTATCCTACATTTTCAAAAGCTTTTTTTCGGCATTGTTTTCTCTTTGGAATGTGTGGTCTTGGGGAAAAAGTCACCAAAATATCTGAGGACAAGGTAAGACGTTATTAGAAGCCATTTGAATGAAAAAAAAAAAAATTCTCCAAGTACTTTAGTGATAAGGAGGAGTGTGAACACTACGGAGGTTTAAGAACATCCCAGACTCAGATATTACTGAGGAGAGGAATGACACACATGCAGTCTTTTCTATTTCAGGACAAAGGGACAAGCTGAATGACCTCTTCAGGCTTTATCCAGACCTATTGTTCTATGATTCCCTAGATAATTGTCTAATTAAGTCCTCGTGTACCTCATTCAGGTTCTTTCATTGCAATGGTACACACAGCAACAGTTTAGTAAAGATTTGCCATCAATGAGCAAAGTAAAACTTTGACAGATTTACATGGTATCACAGTAACAGTGTATGCTGGATTAGCGCATGAAAGCTAAGGGTAACCCAAGTCTATTTAACTCATCAAGGTATTATGATTAATTTTCAGTAACAAGTTGGACTTTATAGTGTCTAGTTTAATTCATAGCCAAATCAAAAGATTCAGCTAAAGTAACCAGGTAGCTGTTCTCTGCTGGTCCAGCAGAGGGAGATTTGAATTCCTTCCTTTTATTCTTCAAAGAGCCAGTGAAACTCTGAAGTCTGTAAGGTATATAGTCTGACATTGAAATGTCAGTACATATCCAGGTGTTGCTATGGATGTGAGAAAATCAGATAGTATTTCCTAGTGTCATGTAGAGAAAGAGAAACTAAAACCACATGGATCTTAATGCTGTGACATATTTAAATTTATATGCATGTGAATACAATGCAATAGCTTTTCTCCTGTTTTTTTGAAAGAATCTTTTTTTCTGCATGAGAAAATGCATCCTGTACATCTGGCAGGCAGACCTCAAGCTGCTCTATGAAAGCTGAAATCATCTGTCGAATATGTTTGACTCTTAACATCTTTAGCAGTATATTTCATGGATTCTTTTCAAATATTTCAGCAATGCGTGTCTGTTTGAATTTGCTGTGGAATGGCAGTGCCTGTTTTATCTTCAATTCAAAAATTCATGTGATTGCTGGCAGATCCAGGAATGTGCAGAGGCAGAAAACATTACTCCATGGAATGGCAATGCAGTCATTGAATTGTCTTCTTGTTCTAAGTATGTGACAACATGAAAAAATAGGAGTTTTCTTTCATATGATAAATATCATTAAATTACATATTTGAATGTTGGCTTACTGCTGACATTAGTAATAAGCAATCTGTTACACAACAGTAAAAATGCAAAAAGAGATTTTCTAAGCCAAAGACATTCCATATTTTCTAGGTGGCTTTAATGGCTATAAATATATGTCTATGTGTCTATATTGGATAGTTTCAGTGCTTGCTCAGATGCTAGAGTTCATACGAAAAGTTTTAGCACATTGAGAAATAAGTAGAAAGGTACAGATTTTTCACAGCTTACAAAGACTTGCTCTAATTTTGCAAGCATGTCAATAGCCTTATTGAAATCACACATGAGACTACTAGCACATGTAAAGCTGCTTGCATGTATAAATATTTGTTCAACAAGATAGGGAATAGCTGCAGGCAAGAATTCTCCATGTAAACAAGCAGGATAAGAATTGCCTGTCTTAGGAATCTTCTGCAAATAGCGATGAGACTTAGGATGCCTCCACAGCCAATATCGGTAAACCTTCCTTAGCCTTTTCACTGCTGAAGGATCTATGTAAAGACAATATTGTGACTGCTCTTTTAACATAATAGAGGCCATTGCTCATTTCATGAAATCAGAATTTTGACACTACTTTTTTTCATTTCTTTTTTTGTTTCCTTTTCATTTTTCTAGTCCAGAAAACTCAACAATGGAACATAGCTATGGGAGGAAAGTGGTTTGGACTTTGCCTTTAGTAGCTTAATCAAGATAAGATTCTAGTTGACCATAAAATGTTGTTGTTTCCAGAAATCACCTTTTCATGCCAAAATATGCTGCATCGCAATGCTAGTCTAACCCTGATTCTTGGCCTGTTCTCATTTTTTAAGCTTTCTGACTCCTGTAGCCACATGCGGAAGTTCATTAACTATTTCCTCTATGCCATCCTTTCACTTTGCAAATTCATTCAAGAATCACATAGTAGGGCAAAATGTTCTGCTGTGCAATAAAACTGTTTTTCTGACCACTGAGAAAAAATGAACATGCATCTGTCTGGGTTATTCTGCATTTTTATCAGCACGTATCAGAGGGCTGTTATCAAAGCTGAGTGTCTTTCCTTCACCATCAGTCATATCAATGAGGAAGAAAACATGGGTTTTGAAACTGTAAGATCTCATAAACCAGTTTTCTCTTTGGAGAGCCACATGGAACAATTCCAACAGCAAATAAGCCTCTTTTTAATTAGGTTATGCCCCGGATTTTGTATTTCTATCATATTCTGGTAGCTGGTAACTAGTGCTGACCTTCAGGGGTCAGTACTGGGCCCAGCCTTGTTTAACTTCTTCATCAACGACCTGGATGAAGAGTTAGAATGTACCCTCAGCAAGTTTGCTGACGACACCAAACTGGGAGGTGTGGTAGATACACCAGAAGGCTGTGCTGCCATTCAGCGTGACCTGGACAGGCTGGAAAGTTGGGCAGAGAGGAACCTGATGAGGTTCAACAAAGGCATATGCAGGGTCCTGAACCTGGGGAGGAACAACCCCATGCATCAGTACAGGCTTGGGGTGGACCTGCTGGAGAGCAGCTCTGCGGAGAGGGACCTGGGTGTCCTGGTGGACGACAGGTTAACCATGAGCCAGCAGTGTGCCCTGGCTGCCAAGAAGGCCAATGGCATTCTGGGGTGCATGAAGAGGAGTGTGGCCAGCAGGTTACGGGAGGTTCTCCTTCCCCTCTACACTGCCCTAATGAGGCCCCATCTGGAGTACTGTGTCCAGTTCTGGGCTCCCCAGTTCAAGAAAGATGAGGAGCTACTGGAGAGAGTCCAGCGGAGGGCTACGAGGATGGTGAGGGGACTGGAGCATCTCCCCTGCGAGGACAGGTTGAGGGAACTGGGCTTGTTCAGCCTGAAGAAGAGAAGGCTGCGAGGGGACCTTATAAATGCTTACAAATATCTGAAGGGTGGGTGTCAGGAGGATGGGGCCAAGCTCTTTTCAGTGGTGCCCAGTGACAGGACAAGGGGCAATGGGCACAAACTGAGGCACAGGAAGTTCCGTCTGAACATGAGGAAGAATTTCTTCCCTCTGAGGGTGACGGAGCACTGGAACAGGCTGCCCAGGGAGGTTGTGGAGTCTCCTTCTCTGCAGATATTCAAGACCCGCCTGGACAAGATCCTGTGCAGCCTGCTGTAGGTGACCCTGCTTCGGCAGGGGGGTTGGACTAGATGACCCAGAGAGGTCCCTTCCAACCCCTACTATTCTGTGATTCTGTGATTCTGTCAGAATGTTGGCTTCCATGCCTGTATTTCTTTGTCACAAAAAAATACACCTTTGTGTAGCCAGAATTGTCAGTGGGGACTGCTTTATCTGCAGGATAAGAGATGGCCTTACCTAATCCCCTGAAGAATGAATAATGTGCTCTCCAAAAGGTCGTTTGCTCTTCCAAGGAGGCTCCTTAGTTTGAGTGAAATGCTTTTGTCTCTAAGAATTTCTGGATATAGAAAATCTGAAAGAAAAAAAAAGGTGATTCAGGGAAGAGTGTTATGTGCCTTCCTTTTGTATATTTCAAAGGCAAGTATGCTAAGGAAATATTACAACTGAATATTTTCATCAGTGACTTACTGTAGTTATGTATCTCTGCAACAGAAGCAGGGTTAGTTATGAAACAGGTCTTAAACATCCTCCACAGTCTTGCTAAGTATTTTTGAAAGAGGATGATGCTACCATACATTAGAACATGAAGAAGGTCCAGCTGGGTCCTGTCACTCTGGCCTGTAAACCTGTTCCTGAGAGGAAATACCTAAGGCAGAGGACAGGCAGGTTAAGACTTCATGATACTTTCCTCTCATGCTCTCCCGGTGTCCAAAAAATTCAGCTCAGGTATCTTTCTTTGTCAGGAATGGTAGTATCTGGTCATTATTTGCAGGTTCTCTGGCATGTATTTGTCCAATTTCCACTAGAAGCCACACAACATCTTATCGTCCACAGCATCCTTTGGTGTGGAGTTCCACAGATCTGCTGTCTGTTCAGTGCATACTTCAGTGTTCATAATGAAATGCACAGCTTCTGTATTAACTGCGTCTCAGAATGTCTGAACTAAGGAAAATAAAAGAGGTTTTCTGACATTTTTACAAATCTCTAAACTAGCAGCAGATGCATAGCAGATGTAGCATCCAGTTTAAGGATTTTTATTTTACCTGTCTTGCGATTAAGAAGATCAGTAAATGCTTCTTCAACTTCAGAGTTGAACTTATCATCTATAGCAAAAAAGTAGCACCTTCTTCACTAATCCTCCACTGGTTCCTTTTCTCCTTTGGAAAGCCTTAAGGCGTCTAGATTAAGCAGTGTGCATGGAAAGTTTCACTTGAGTCAAATCCCTTACTTTGCATTAGTTATTTGTATAAAAATGTAAAATCATTGCAGAAACTTCTCTGTTATTAAAAGCAACATGTTGGGCACAGCGACATTGACTAAGACTCAAACTTCACAACAAAACTGGACTAAATCAGCTGAGCACAAGAAGTAAGATCTGCAGTCACCCTGAATATCTCCATTTAGATTCATAAGTAAAGCTGATATTGAAGGAGCCTCTTAAACTCATGCTGTAGAGCCTGTGGCATATAAAAATGCTATGTAGATTATTTTTATGCACGTGTGTATGTACGTGTACATGGTTAAGTAACAGCTGGCAGCAAGAGCCTGGCAGGAACTGGTAAGTTAGTTGTTGAGTAGTGACTCACAGATAAGTCGGTACTTCTGGAGGTCTTCTGGTGGTATTTATAGGTTTGCAAGATTTTTTGGCCCAACGACACCATTAGGGCCTCTTGAACAATGGAGGCCATGGAACTGCTCCAAGCAATTCTCACAGAAAAGATAGGGAGCAATATTTGAAAGGAAATACTTTTTTTTTCAGAAAATAGTCTCTCTTCAGTTTAAAAGCTCTCATTACAGATTATCCACACAGATCTTTGTAAAATATTTCGAGCATTGCCATGCTTCCAATCAAACCAACACATTTTTCCAACCCTAAATTTGTTTAGCAACTACTTCTAATTTTTGTCTTGTTATTTCTTTTTCTGGTAAATGACAGACAGAATATTTCACACTCATATATTGTCTTGACTTAAGGCTGGGGTTGCAGGAAAATAAATGCTCCTTTTGTTTAAAAGACAAGGGATTTTTCTAAATAAATATCGACCATTAAATATTATGTAGAAAGACATTAGAAACTGTAAATAAGGTACGTTTGTGATTGTGATTATAATGCATAGAAATAAGCAGGAGAAATGTTCATTTATCTCCTTCCTAAGTACTTGGGTTATGTACTTTATCACACAGTGAACTATAATGCAACTTACTTTACCATGGTAGCCTGCCTGGCATTCATTCTACTCCCAGGTAGAGGAAGCTCCTCCAGGAACAGGGACCTCCTGCCTTAACTACAGGGTGATGGGTTCTAATCAAACTCAGTTTCATAAATTATCTACCCAAAGTAGATAGGGCTTGCTCATCTGCATTGTCTCTGCATCGAAGATTTCAGGCAAGAGCATAAAAATCAACTGCAGAGGTAAAAAACCTTGATCACTCTTGGAGAAAGGTTAAGATATAAAACTTTCATTAAGATTGATTTTGGGCTTTACTGCTCTTTGAGTTAATTAATTAAAAGCAGAAACAGCTGAAAGATACATATTAATATTAATACCCTATCAGAAAGAACTTCCTTCAGTCAACAGAAGAGAATGAACTGGGGAGACCTTTCCTAAAATATATGACCTGGCCTTCAGGCCCTTTCACAGCACGTATTTTAACACTGCTAGCTGAAAAAAGGCGTGCCTTTCAGGCTTCCCTGTTAGAGGACCAGCAGCCTTCACATACTATTACTTCATGCCCTGCTTTTGCAATGATGCTCTTGTTCATTAGGAATACTCTCCTGTATTGAATGTAGACCAGCTACATAGTGATAATAGACTCAACTTTGAGTGGCATGAAAAGAGATGACCTCTAGTATCAGTGCATCTTAATGAAAACATGTCTGTTCTGAAATTTCTTTCATCATATTTCACATCCGATTATGTATATTGAAATTGGAACAGGCTCAGGACAGCAATGTCTATGTAATCAAACTCAGTGAATAGGGATATAATGCAGAATTGAATGCAGGCAATGTTGGCAGGCATCCTCAAGCCTCACCTATCTTTCTGTGTTTTGTCTTTAGGGAACTATGAGATTGGATGCTTTTCATTCAGTGTTGAGAGTATTTATTTCCACTGCTAGTGAAAAGCTGTGATTTTCATGACTAAGACAATTTGAATCACATAATTCCTTTGCGTATCGATATCAAAAACTACATATTCTTTCCTCCTAAGAATTCCCCTCATTTCAGTAGTACTAAGGTCTGTGTGTACCTGGACAGAAAATAAAGGGAAGTTCAATCAAAAATTATATTTTCAGTAAGCTATTTAATTCATAATTTAGGATAAATTAAATTTGATTTGACTGTAACTGTAATTTCAAATCTACTTATATTTATGCCATACTTGTATATCTTTAGGTTCACAGTAGGAGCCCTACAGTAAATTAGAGAAAAAGACACAGTTGTTTTATGGGTTTATATTGCTTTCTTTATGCCAACAGATTTTGGTTTTTAGCAATAAACTTATACACTTTAAGAAAGGAAAGCATATCCAAAAAAGACTAAGAAGTTCAGCCCGAGGCATTCTCAAAGTATACTTCCCTCATGAGAGATTTCAGGGAACAAGAAGGAGATAAAAGAAACATCATGAAGACCTGTACAACACACAGATGTGTGGGAAAAGCAGCCTAAGTTACAGCACACAGTCTCCAAGCCTCCGACGTGGTAGCTCTTCTCCTAATATTACAGCACCCTCTGCCCAGAGGAGTGCAGGGGTGGCCACATGTGCTACTGCCACTCCTTCATAAGTGACAGGGGAGTATGCATGAACGCCATTGCAGCTAAAGAGGGTAATTATCCTATAGCATCAGTAGGATAGAAAAATATCTAACCGAAGTGTAGGCCTTTCGAGAAATGGGCACTGGCTGCACAGAGCTGCGGGACTGTCACAGAAAGGGGCTGGAGCATGGAGGTGAATGGGGCCCTTTGTACACCTCCTACTCCCTCTGCTTTGATCAAAAGGCTTTGACCCTTGCTCATCTGCTCTCTGCTGCTTTCTCTGTCTCACTGCTCAATGAAGAACAAAGCAGTAGATTATTATCATGTATTAGCCTCAGTGTGGTTTTTTATGTCGTCTTAAAATATGATTTTGTGTGAGGAGTAGTGTTTGTTTCATCTAAAGAACGTGATTTTAAAGTTCTGGCACACACAAGTATTTGAATTAATCCTTTCTCAGCTGGACAAGGAAGTGCTGTTTGATGCTTTGTAAACATCTTCGGTACAAGTCATTGATCAAAGGAAAAGTTATTTCCTTGTCAGCCTTCTATATGCGTCCCAAGAGGTCATATTTATTCTGTGTACGTGTGCATGTGGGCACATGTGTGCACGTGTGTTTAATCACTTCAGAAAAAAAAAGGCAACCTAGCACTGGTGTCTTTGTCACGATATCAGCCTTACTGCTAACCTTTGGAATGAGTCTAGTGTTTTTTGAACACAGTTTATTTTGAACACCAATCTGCATGGACAAATATCTGAGTTAAAAAACTTCTTATCCACTTGTAGTGGCCAAAAAAACTCCTTTGTTCTCAGTTTCTACATGTTCCCTATTCCTTGTACGAAATACGATTGAATCCTCTCCTCTCTTGTCAGATTACTGGTATTTTCTCAATTCTTCCTACTCACAAGTTCTATCAAGTCACCTTTTGAAACACGGATGAATCTTCTTATGTAACAACCCACCTCCCTTTAAAAATCACATCTGCAGCCTGATGCTAGGTGGCACTCCAGTGGTTTTATGACTTCCACAGAGGATTCTGCTGTCATGACAATTTTAAACTTATACAACTGTACTGACACTAGTGCAGCTGCTCCCAGTTTATGTTTCAGTAAGTTACAACGGACATAGGCTCAATTTGTTTCAAAGACATGGAAAATAGAGAATAGCTTGCACTAGTCTTTACCAAACGCTGGGTTGAGTGATCAAACTGTGTTTATTTTATTAATCTGTGACAATAATTTTAGACCACTATAAGTAACTTCAATGTGATGTTATGTTGTTCCACAGAAGTGACTGAAGGAACAGAAGAATCAAAACTCAAGCGTAGAATTCAGATTTATTAAGTGCACTCAGGAGTCAAACAGGAGTAGATCCATGACTAGTGTCAAATAGTATCACTGTATTAAGAATAGTGGAACTTTTTCAGTTAAACTAGGTAAGACAGGGCTTCCAGGGCTTAACAGGCTACCCAGGGAAGTGGTTGAGGCACTATCCCTGCAGCTATTTAAAAGAGGTATAGATGCAAAGCTTAGGGATATGGTTTAGTGGTGGAATTGACAGTGTTAGGTTAATGGTTGGACTTGAAGATCTTGAAGGTCCACTCCAAGCTAAATGATTCTATTCCATAAAAGAATTTTCTGTTTTCATTTACAGAATCACAGAATCACAGAATCACAGAATAGTAGGGGTTGGAAGGGACCTCTCTGGGTCATCTAGTCCAACCCCCCTGCCGAAGCAGGGTCACCTGCAGTAGGCTGCACAGGATCTTGTCCAGGTGGGTCTTGAATATCTGCAGAGAAGGAGACTCCACAACCTCCCTGGGCAGCCTGTTCCAGTGCTCCGTCACCCTCAGAGGGAAGAAATTCTTCCTCATGTTCAGACGGAACTTCCTGTGCCTCAGTTTGTGCCCATTGCCCCTTGTCCTGTCACTGGGCACCACTGAAAAGAGCTTGGCCCCATCCTCCTGACACCCACCCTTCAGATATTTGTAAGCATTTATAAGGTACCCTCGCAGCCTTCTCTTCTTCAGGCTGAACAAGCCCAGTTCCCTCAACCTCTCCTCGTAGGGGAGATGCTCCAGTCCCCTCACCATCCTTGTAGCCCTCCGCTGGACTCTCTCCAGTAGCTCTTCATCTTTCTTGAACTGGGGAGCCCAGAACTGGACAGAGTACTCCAGATGAGGCCTCATTAGGGCAGTGTAGAGGGGAAGGAGAACCTCCCTCGTCCTACTGGCCACACTCTTCTTGATGCACCCCAGGATCCCATTGGCTTTCTTGGCAATCAGGGCACACTGCTGGCTCATGGTTAACCTGTCGTCCACCAGGACACCCAGGTCCCTCTCCGCAGAGCTGCTCTCCAGCAGGTCCACCCCAAGCCTGTACTGATGCATGAGGTTGTTCCTCCCCAGGTTCAGGACCCTGCATTTGCCTTTGTTGAACCTCGTCAGGTTCCTCTCTGCCCAACTTTCCAGACTATCCAGGTCACGCTGAATAGCAGCACAGCCTTCTGGTGTATCTACCACACCTCCCAGTTTGGTGTCGTCAGCAAACTTGCTGAGGGTACATTCTAACTCTTCATCCAGGTCGTTGATGAAGAAGTTAAACAAGACTGGGCCCAGTACTGACCCCTGGGGGACACCACTTGTCACCAGCCTCCAACTAGACTCAGCGCCGCTGATGACAACCCTCTGAGTTCTGCCATTCAGCCAGTTCTCTATCGACTTCACCGACCACTCATCCAGCCCACACTTCCTCAGCTTCCCTAGGAGGATATCATGGGAGACTGCGTCGAAAGCCTTGCTGAAGTCAAGGTAGATAACATCCACGGCTCTCCCTTTGTATACCCAGCCAGTCATGTCATCGTAGAAAGCTATCAGATTGGTCAGGCATGATTTCCCCTTGGTGAATCCATGCTGACTACTCCTGATAACCTTCTTTTCTTCCACTTGCTTGATGATGGCCTCCAGGATAAGCTGCTCCATCACCTTACCCGGGATGGAGGTGAGGCTGACTGGCCTGTAGTTCCCTGGGTCCTCCTTCTTGCCCTTTTTGAAGATTGGAGTGACATTGGCCTTTCTCCAGTCCTCGGGCACCTCTCCTGTCCTCCAGGACCTCTCAAAGATGATGGAGAGTGGCTCAGCAATGACATCCGCCAGCTCCCTCAGCACTCGTGGGTGCATTCCATTGGGGCCCATGGATTTATGGACATCCAGATCACTTAAGCAATCCCTCACACAGTCCTCCTCGACCAAGGGAAAGTTGTCCTCTTTGTAGGCTTCTTCTCTTACCTCCGGGGCCTGGGATTCCTGAGGGCCAGTCTTAGCACTGAAGACTGAAGCAAAGAAGGCATTCAGTAGCTCTGCCTTCTCCGCATCCTCCGTCATCAGGACACCCGCCTCATTCAGCAGCGGCCCCACGTTGTCCCTAGCCTTCCTTTTGCTGCTGATGTAGTTGAAGAAGCCCTTCTTGTTGTTTTTGACATCCCTTGCCAGCTTCAATTCCAGGTGAGCCTTGGCCTTCCTCGTCGCATCCCTGCATGCTCTCACCACGTTTCTGTACTCTTCCCAAGTGGCCTGTCCCTCTTTCCACATTCCATGGACCTTTCTCTTCTGCCTGATCTCCGCTAGAAGCTCCTTGTTTAACCATGCAGGTCTCCTGCCTCCTTTGCTAAATTTCTTTCTCAGGGGGATGCATTGCTCCTGTGCATGGAAGAAGTGTTGTTTAAAGAGCGACCAGCACTCATGGACCCCCCTGCCTTCCAGAGCCCTGGCCCACGGGATTCCTCCCCGTAGCTCCTTGAAGAGGGCAAAGTCAGCCCTCCTGAGGTCCAGGGTTTTGATCCTGCTTATCGCCCTGCTTCCTCCACGCAGGATCCTGAACTCTACCATTTCATGGTCACTGCAGCCGAGTTTACCTCCAACCTTCACATCCTCCACCAGTCCCTCCTTGTTTGTTAACACAAGGTCCAGCAGCGCGCCTTTCGTTGTTGGTCCCTCCACCACTTGCATCAGAAAGTTATCATCGATGCTCTGTAGGAACCTCCTGGATTGCGCCTGCCTAGCTGTATGGTCTTCCCAGCTGATGTCAGGGTGGTTGAAGTCCCCCATGAGAACCAGGGCCTGTGACTGTGAGGCTGCTTGCAGCTGCCTGTAGAAGGCCTCATCAACCTCCTCCTCCTGGTCAGGTGGCCTGTAGTACACACCCACCGTAATGTCACCCGTGTGAGCCTGTCCCTTAATTCTAACCCACAAGCTTTCAACTCGTTCCTCATTTGCCCCCAGGCCAAGCTCAATGCATTCCAGTTGCTCCCTCACATATAGAGCAACTCCCCCACCTCTCCTTGTTGGTCTGTCTTTCCTAAAGAGTCTGTAGCCATCTATGACAGCATGCCAGTCATGCGAGTTGTCCCACCACGTTTCTGTGATGGCGACCAAGTCATAGCTGTCCTGCTGTATAATGGCTTCCAGCTCCTCCTGTTTATTGCCCATGCTACGTGCATTGGTGTAAACACACTTGAGCTGGGCTGTCAATCTCACCCCTGGCCTTGGCACTCCAAGCCTAGGCTCATCCCTAGTGAGCTGGGCAATATCCCCTTCCCCCTTCGAACCTAGTTTAAAGCCTAGTTTAAAGTTTAGACCCATATGAGGACTCAAAGTATACAGAAGGTTTCTTATCAAAATCCCATCCTGTAAAGATTTTTGATATCAGGAAAAATATCATTGTAATTCACACAAGGACAGAATTTCTCTGGAGCTTTCTTGTAGAGACTGCCTCTAGTTAGTGAAAATACAGACTGTTTTGCTCATCCAGAACTCAGAAGTGTAGAAAAGTCTAATAATGAAGACCAGTGATTTTTTTTTTTTTATTTTAACTAAATATTGGGATGCTTAATACAAAGTTTGATTTTGATATGGGCTTACTAAAGGAAATGAAAATCCCTCCAAAATGAGGGGCAAATCAGGGGAAAAGAACGAGTAGCAAATCAGATTCCATTTTCTTCTGTGAACTGACACAGAGACAGAATTAGAGATAACCACAGCAACAGTGAAAACTTATCAGAACTTTTCCTTGCATTCTCTGTAAGTCTGTATGAAAATCCCCAGATTGTATTAAGGTTTCAAATCAGACAGTGCCTGCAAAGGTTAGAAATTTCTGGGAAAATATCTCTGTACAGTGGAGTGGCATTAAGAAGTGATTTAACAAAGACTAGCTGATGCTTCGTGTTCTAATTACCAAGAGCTGTTATCAGGATTTTTTGCAAAGCTCTTAGATTTCTTGATAAATAAGAGAGACACAGTGCTATGTGTTATTGTTAAGGTTAATGACTTTGATTTCTTAGCATGACAGCCAGAGAGATACAAAGACAGACTGAACTATATGCAATGTCTGCGTTTTTTAGTGCTAGCATTTTGAACTTTTCCTTTTTTTTTTTTTTGTAGACTGAATAAAATGAATCATTTTCTGAATTATCCCTATCGTTTAAACAATATGTAGTTTCAAAAAAAGGTGGGCACTTCTTCTTGGAAGAGTTAGTGTGGTTAAAAGGAAAATTTCTTTACTGCTTGGACATTTAACTGTATTTTACTTGTTCAGATCAGAATGATATTCTGATTAGAAAACTTCTTCAACTGTCAGAAAAAAGGCAGAGAATTACTGCCTACTTCCCAAATAAAGTGTTTTCTTTGTGACAGGAATCAGTGGTGTTTTGGTCAGTTTAAAGGATCTGACCTAATTTCAGTGCTGCTTAGGCCAGTTTTTAATTCATTGACTTCAATATGCCAGCCAGAAGTGACATCTGTCAATTAGTGGCTGTTGAAAACCTTAGGAATTGAATATCAGTGTAAAGCTTTTGTGCTTCACCAGTGGAATTTTCTTTTTCTTGCTGTTCCGTTTTCTTCCACTTGCTTTGTTTCTGTATATGTGTGCATGAAGTGCCCTGAATGCTTCTTGGACTTGTTCAGCTGTGTTTGTTATTGTCTTTTGACTTCTGAAGAAACGATTCTTCCAAGATGGACAATACAGAAATAAATAAAATAGGATTCTAGACAGCTGCATCCAAAAATCCTCTTATGGATTATGGATTCTTATTTCCTAAACACAATGGCTGAGATTCTGTACTGCACGCTTCTAAAAAAAACACACTTCCCAGCCTTGGGAAACAAGACAGCTAGACTGATGTTAAACTTGTCTTGCTATTTTCTCTGGATTAGATAGGGGTCCTTCTAGTATTTCAAAAAGCCTGAAAAGACAAGTGGCCTTTCTGTCTGTCTGGTGGGATGTAACACCATGTGGAATTTCCACAGCCCCACACAACCTGGTCCTGGCTTCACTTGGGTGTTCTTACCCTTAGCAAGTTGTTAACATCAGGTTTATAAAAGGATTTCTTTGTCTCAGTTCCTGAGTTGATATTAGTCTGTCCAAAACAAACTGGAGCATTAGAGACTGCGTAGACCATGTAGACCCTCTGCTTGACAAAAAATATGGGATACACAGGTAAAAGTTTTACTCAATTTTTTAAAAGAGGAGTTGTATTAATATTTTCTTTATCTCCTCTGTTCTCAGTCTATTTAGGGTCTAGAGACCTTGAAGAGTTCCCTTCTTTTGGCATAGGGCTTTTGCACAGTCTGATTTGAGTCAACAAAACCAAACCTTTGGCCCACCCAATAGACAAGATCTTCAACAAATAAATCAGCCCAATAATATTACTTGAAGGAAGCAGATGCAGTCAAACTACGTAAAAGTAAATTGCAGTGATGAAGGTTCTCCAGCGACATTATAAAATTTCAGCTGAAATAAATAAATAAGGGAACTGTCATTTTGAGAATCTCAGCTTATTCTACCTGTCAGTATGGAAAACAAATGAGAGAGGGAAAGAACTCTCTAAGAAATGAAAAAGTTAGACCATAAACGGCAAAACCTTTCCTCAGCTTGCAACTTGAAACGAATGCCATTCCTTGTGAAATATGTGTATAAAATGTACCATTCATGAAAAAAAAGTAGGAAGCCAGCTAGTTAAAGCTGCTGGGATACATTTTGACTAAATAACTGTCAACATTAAACACCATCAATTTTAAATCGGAAGAAGTAAAAAATCATTAAATTAAAAAAAGCTATTAATCTGTATATCTGATTGTATGTATTCAAAAACCCAATTTTATCCTGGAAACACTAAAACTGATGAATCAAGGTTGAGCATGAAAGCTATGATACTTCTTTGATTACCTATAGAAGAGTTGATCAGAACCAGAAGACCGTGATTTTTTTGTTAGCTACATGACCTTCTACAGATAATTGACTAAATGAACATCTGTCATTATTGCATCAATCATTACTGACAAACAGGTAAAACTAGCTTAAAATAGTTCCCAGCTGCACACAGCTATGTTAGAATTATGGCCTTTATGCACACTCATTTAGCTACTTGCTTGCTTTCTCTCCAAAACAGAAATCCAGGGAAGCTGGCAAAACCTAGAATAAATAGTTTTCCCTTCTCATTTTACATAGTTAATTTAATTTTGGCAGAGAGGTTAACTATCTGATGAAAAATTATTAAGCCTTATTCCCCAGCAAGTTTTTGAGTGACATGCACTATTTCATCAGTGTAGCTGTAAGTTCAGTTTAATGGATCCTTTAAATATCCAATGTATCCAGATACTTTATACTGTGAAAGTAATTCACATTAGCAAAATATACCAATTTTTCTGCACCATCATTGACTTTAACAAAGATCTGTTGATTTACACCTTCTGAACATTTGGCAACTCTGCCCATTTTCTCAGAAGCATACTGCTAGGAACCCAGACCACGAACATCCTGTTTTAAGGAAAGCAAAACCTTCACAAGGAAATAACCTTATTATTATGTATTGTTGAAAGCTAAAAATAGTCAAGCTATTTTCTCATTACATTGTGTTTATCTGGTTTCAATTTTTTATTTGATTTCAAACCCTATTGACTCTAAATGTAAGAAGTAACAGTGCTCAGTTTATTTAACTTCACCTTCCTTTTACAATTATGTTTCCTTTAGTAGTGGCTCTTCTATTTGCTGCCACAGGCAAGCTATTTCTTTTTACAGTATTTGTGCATTTCATTATTTTTTGTGAAATTAAATAACATGAACTCTGGATGCTCTGATTCACCCTCAGAACTATGTTCTTGACTCTTTTGCTGCCAGTTGTTTTGCGATATTTATTATTTGTTTTATTTATTAGTTTTATTTTTCACTTCTCTATTACATGTGACATCTTGTGCAGGACAAACAAATCTTAAAAGTCTTTTTTCCTATATCTTCCCCTGGACCTCTTCTACAATCTCAGAACTGCTTCTTCCTTGTATAACTAACCTGCATAACTGAAAAGTCACAGAAATGGGCAAACTGTACCAGTAGCTAGATTTCCAATCAAACAAGCTGAAAGCTGCGGAGTTCATTCCCAAAAACATCATGACTCAGAAATGCAGCCTTTACTTCAATGTTCTTCAAGAAGATTTTCCTTATTAGATCCTGAAAGAACTTAAGTTGTGACACTCTTAACTGCTTGAAAAGAGCCTTCTAGGGCATTTTTTTCCTGTTTGAGAAGGAGAGATATTTTGAGCTTTTCAGTAGCACAGGTGCTGGGGAAGCTCTGTTTCCCTCACACACTGCATAAATGCACACACAGAAATTTCAGTTCCTGAGTTTATCACACTTCAGATTTTAAAATACCAATAAGGATAATGCTAGAAGTCTTTCTTGTTCTATGTAGCCAGTGATACCTAGTTTAGATTTCAGAATACAAAGGAATATGAAGCATCTGGTCATCTTTCAATTACGAATGCACAATTACTCAAAATCTCAAAGCATAGAACAACAGTACAGGGTGGGAAGAGCAATTTCTAATCTGAAGGTTTTTCTTAAAGAAGATGATATTATTAAGGGATAATTATTGCACATCTGTTCATACAGTGTAGTACTAGCCTCAGTAAAAACAAGAAAATCATAGAAGTTGTACTGGAATTACATACTACCTATTCTGAGTGAGATGTCAGAATCCGGTCCCCATATTTTTGACATATTTGTCTCACTAAATGGTAGCATTTATCCAGATACCTTGCTTATTAACTAAACTGAGGGGAATACATACACTCAGCTGTGGCCTACTCCAGCTGTTTCAACCTGAGATTTGTAAATTGGAGACACCAATATTCCATTTTATCTTTTCCTCAACAGAAATTCTACAGTTTTATAAACTATTATAAATGCTGCTGAAAATCCGTCTGAGCAGAACTATTTTGTAATTAAAACACTCGACATGGCAGGTGTAATATTTAATAGACTTTCTTGGATTTTAGCATAATGGTCAGCAGTTTTCCCCTGAATCTGAAAAAGAATATAAACACATTTTCAGATTCCAAGAAACATCTTTTGTTGTTGTTATAAACACTGTGTGTCCTGGTATTAAGGAAATGGTGCCCAGCATCAAAGCTCCTCAAAATGTTTGATTTCCTAAATAAATCAATGAGTTTTTTCTATTTGTCACCACATAAATATCATGCCAGACGCTCTTTTCTCTTTCATAGCTCTAGCAACTTATGTGCCTAATACTTATTTTATGTTATAACCATACAAAATAAAAAGTATATGAAAACATAACACTTAGCCTTGCTTCTTGTAGGAAGAAATGTGATGTACAGCATGTGGAGTTGAAAGAAATAATCATGTTCAAGTCTACATTTCAGAAATTTATTCAGAATTTTCAGTTTATTAACATTACTTCACACTGAGAAAAAAGGCTTGTTAGGATGGGTAGGGATGAATTATAAAGGAGGTGAGTTTCTAGCATATGAACTAGTAGTTGCATTTTTAAAAAATAAAGAACATAAAAAATCAGTCCCAACCACAAAAAAATAATATTTAAAAACCAATCATCTCAACAGAGAGGCTCATGACCTACTATAACACACAGACTGCATGTCACAAGATTCCTCAAATTTCAAGCCGCTCTCATGCTACTTTAACCACCTTTTTGCTCACAATTTGCCCTTTGATGTCACAGATACCTCCTGTCACATACATTAACATAACAGCAAATATAAAAAGAAGGAGTGTGTTCAGTGAGGTCAAAATGAAAAAGCAGGTCCTGAGATGTGTGCAAGCTAGGGAACTACCAGTGAATGTGTTGACAGTGGAAATACCTGAAATTATTGTTAAGCAGCTGAATTTGATACTTCATTTTTGTGCAGAGTAAACAGGGCAGTTTATAACTGCTTCACAACCAAGGTTATCCCCTTCCCTGGATTTTAATGACACTTAATTATGCTTCCAAAACATCAAATAGGAGATAAGGTTTTAAAAATGTCTTATTCTATTGCATAATAGACCACTTGGAGCCGTTAGAGTCTATATGAGGTCAATAATACCCTTTCTGAAACTCAGCAAATAAATATTTATAAATTATAAAGAAACATTGCTCCTTTGAGTCAATCAATAATTCATATTTTGGAAGGCCTTAAATACGTGATAAACCATAATGGCTCCAATGGAACAGTCAGCTCTCATAAACTTCTAGGAGGAATTGTATTTTTATTTCATGTAGACTTCCATTACAATTCTGTAGTAGAGGAACCATACATTAAAATAACTCTGTAAAAGCAATGCTATAGATCTACATGGTTAAGACTAATACTCTTTGTGGCTAGGGATAAACTGCCATTTGGGGTAGGGAATATGTTTTTTTACTTTTTATGCATTATTATAAATGTACAAAATGCTTAGCAACTGCCTTTATTCCTAGAAATAATTATTGTTAGTTGCCTTGCAGCTGCATTGAAGAAGTCCCCAGTGCACTAAATACCGTACAGAACACAGAAAATCTTAATATACATGCAACAGTTGTGTTGTTTAAACCGAACACCATAAACCTTATGCGCTGCATTGCATGAAAACGTTAGAAGAGCATAAAAATGCTGAGACAAATCTATCGTAATCTTGTAAGAAAATAATTATATATGCAAATTTTACTCCTAACTGAAGCAATTACACCTGTGCAACGTCTGCTTGTGGACAAGGACTGAGAGGTGGTTCCCATGCTGCTCACAGTTTTGCCAGGTAAGTCAAACATAAGGTAAAGCCAAGAAAATGAGAGACTGATGAGGAGACGAAACAACTTTCACATATTAACACAGCAGGTTAATAATGACAGCAATGAATCATTAAATATATGAAATCCCTACTGCCTTGTAAGCACGATCCCACTCTTACCCTGTTCACTTAACACAGAGCGAATTAACAAGTTTCAGCCTTTAACTCTGTGTTTTCCTTCTGTGTCTATACTATCAATATAAGCTGACTTAGCAAAGCATGATACTGTGATACTTCATCTGCAACTCTATTTGGTGTCACTAGAGAATAATTCAGGTAAAGAGACCTCCTCAAGAAGTAGGTCAGGGCATCAGCAGCACAGAATCACAAATAGAAGGAAAAAAGAATATTTTTATTATCCGATACTACCTGAAGTTCATGCCTGCTTCTTTCTCTCTAGAAGTAGAATGAGACCTCTCAAGATCTCTCTGTATGACATATGCAGTTGCTATTACATTTTATTTAATTAAAAAAAAAAAAAAGTTACAGTAAAATTTAAACTTTTGGGTGCACTCAGTTTGGAAAAGGATGTTCAGCTAAATTCTCCTGATTTACTCCAGCAGAGGTCTGGGATTTTGCTGGTGCTAGGAAGTTCTTCCATATTCCAACCAGTCACTCTTTATTGCTGCCCTACTCTAAATGATGACACTTAGGTCATCCCATAATCAAAGGGAGGCATACACATACACTGAAGCAGAAGTCAACATGTTCGCTTAAGGGAGGGATGACATCCTCACTCACAGGGCTCAACAACTCAGCAAATAGGTGGAGGACCAATCTATACGAAGCCTTTCTCTTCACTTCCAACTTCCCACAGGTTGCCCTTCCACATTAACCAGTGTGCCTACAGGAGGAAGCACCAGAAGAATCAGCCAAACAATGCGGCAAAACAAAACACTTAAAACTATTTTCCTACTAAAGAGATGATTTCTTCTGATATAATAGCCAGCTTAGTCACAGAAGGTCAGGCCTCTGAGTGAACCATTGGTCCTTATTTTTTCTGATCACATTTTATGGTACCTCCACCCCTGTACCCATGACCACAAGGCCCATTGAAACTCAGGCCTGAGTTCCCAGCTTCAGGTGAGCTATGCCAAGGGAAGGTGAGGGCCAGTGATTTCCCAGGCTGCTCCTGGCTTGCCGCCTGCCCTTCCTGCACTGAGATGGGACCTTCCCACCCGCTCCTGCCTGTCTGCTGGTCACTGAGCTGTCAGTGGGACCTGTCATTGCTAGGAGCACTGCTCTCTTGGCCCTATTTCCCTTTCTGGGGAGGACATCACCTCTACTTGTGCTGTGGTACCCCTTGGCTCTAGCTTGTCTTCCATCAGAGCTGCCCCCTGACCAGTGTTAGCCACCCCTTACCTGCCTGCAGCTTCAATCTACAAAGAGGGGAAGGAAAGAAACAGAATAATGGAGGTGCTACTGTGTTGCACCCTCCAAGAGCAAGAATCGCAAGATTAGGAAGATGCAGCTGCAGCCGAGAACTGCAGCTCCTGCGGTCCTTTGGATCTTGCTCCAGCCCACTCCACCTCATCTGCATCATTAGACACATGTAAGTACCTTCAGTCAGTCTAGACTGAGAACAGGATCACTAGCAGGACAGTCCTCACTTGACTCAGTTTCACTGGTTGCAGAAGTAGAAAGAAAGTACATTACCTTAATATTTCCTTTTTTTTTTAGGATTTGTGTGTTGACTTTAATTAACCTTCCCTTAGGCTTAGAAACATAACAAACACTAGTCCTAAAAGCAAATAAAATTGTCTGTGTTCCATGGGATTTTCAAGGCATTTCTATTTCCTAAAGATACAAATAAAGGTTTAAATAGGTGGCTTTTAAAGAAATATATGCTATTATAATATATCACTAATATTTCTCTTATCTGGCTAGCCAAAAGTTCAACATCATTAAGGTCCATGCTGTAAGCATGCTATAAAATTATACATTGATTAGCTGGCATGAGTTTAGCAGAACAATTATAATGTATTTTCCTTGAACTTCATGTGCTGTTTACAGAGTTACCACCTTGAAGTAGAACACTTTGAACTTGAGAAAGTAATTTCCAGTAGATACATGTAAACTTCACTGTTGGTACAATTTGCCAACCTAAAAATACCACTTGATCACAGAATGTTTTCAACAGTCCAGCTCCTGTAGAATAAGGTGTCTGGGTTTGGAAGTAATTCAGAAAACAAATAAAACGGATAAAGTATAGGCACATTCGTCCTTTCTGAAAGCCAAGTCTGCACACAGAAAGCCTTAACATCTTTTCTAACAAAACTCAATGTTCATAAGATAAAGTTTCACTGCCATATATTAGCATCACAGCTACAAATGTTCTTAAGCTCAGTCTTTCCTAAAATGTTACTACCACCTAGTAAAGAAATAGCAGCTAGTATACGGTATTCATCTATAATGGGGTTTTTTTCACATGACTTTAGCAGAGAAATCTTGCATTAAAATGATTCTAAATTACAGTTTCTGCCATTCAGAAACATAAATGTAATGAGAAATAAAGTCAATCACAGCCCTTTAGTTTTTCTACAGATTGCTGCAACAAAATAATTCTTGTGCTATTAAGTGGAGTGTAAATGGGACTACTTGAATCATAACTAACACTGATTTCCTATGTTTTGAACAAATATGTGGAGTTATTCTGGCAGTATAGCCAGAAGCAAAAAAAAAAAAAAAGGAAAAAGAAACTTACTTAATATTGGGCAGTCTTTAGTGGTTCTGCAAAAGCAATTGGGTAATTGTACCAACCTTTTTTATTTGCCACTGCACACATGGATTATATATGAGAGCTCTTTTAAGATAAAATAATCAAATAAGATCACAGATTTTGCTAAATATAACATCATAAAGCAAAACTTCAAATGTCACTAACTGTCTGGCTGTACACACCATTCTTACTTCTCAGAGTAGTTAAATTTGAATGCTCATACTGCAAAATTTTTCACTGATAGATCTAGATAACCTGTAGGTTTTCTTAAGCTGTAGTTCAACCGATTACTCTCCTGAGTTTTTTGCTTCTCATTTACTACTTCTTCTGCAACAGCTGCCTGTGTACTATAAAAGTAGCTCTACTGATGCTGAACAACTGTGAATATCAATGTAAAATACGGTTGCTTCACATCATCTTTTATTTATCTGCTTTTGGAATTGCTTGAGCATGAAGGAAGAAGAGTCTCTGAAGATTCCTCCTGTTTTTCTGTTTCAGAGGGCAGGGCTAGCATGCTGGATACTCCTCATCTACTGGAAAAAATCTGCATGAGGCACTTACTCTGTCTCGGCCCTTAGTTCTTCTACTTGGACGACATTCCAATTGGAGCTATTGTTAATCTGAACTATTCCTCTTTCTTTGTGCTTCATTTTCAGGGACAAAACAAAATATAGAGCTTAATGTAAAACTCCCAGACTCCTTGACTAGGAATATCTGATAATCTTCCCCTATCTATAAGTATGACCTCTGTGATTCGGCCACCATAGCTGATGAAGCTGACCTGCAAAAATCACATGCTCCTTGTATGTCTCGTGGATGAGTTTGGTCTGAAAGAGACTCAATCTCTATGCAGCATTGTTCGCCACACCCCGGGATTCTTTAATGAGTCTTTCTTTAAATGGCTCTTTTTAATATTTTTCCACAATCTTATAGATCCCGTCTTTCAAAATGTGTAAATACAGTAATAAAACTTGCTCCTGAGGTGCACACTCAGAGAACAGCATTTCCAGTTAAAGCAATTAAATGTTTTATTTATATTTTGGGGATTAAGCAAGCAATTCAGGCATTATAACAAATCAAGCTGACGAGTCCTATTCACATAAATGACAACATGCAGACAAAAATTAGATTAATTTCCAAAATAACAACAATTCCTTTACCCAGAATGCCATATTTATGGAAAGTGTTCAGAACATTTCTTCCAATTATTTCCAACTTTGCAACAAATTATTACAGAACAACCTTTTCTTTATAAAATTACCCTATTTTGATGACTCTTTGCACCTCTACATTCTTTGTATAAATGGACTTTCCTCATTACGTAGACACAGAAAGGATGCAACTGAAAAACAAAAGCAAGGCAGAGGAGAAAGAAATTGTTTTCTTGTTAATGTAGCCACACATTTATGAGAACTTTGCTAAATTAATGTAGCTGCAGGGTTCATAATAACCTGCCTGTACTTACGCCTTGCCAGATAATGCATAGGTTATTTCCCTGGAATTAAGTGGTCATGTGTGTGTACCTCAGTAATATCTTCTGACAGACACATATGCATATATATAAAGACACTTACAATCATGCATGGAACATTCTGAAAATCAGTTGATCTATGTTTTTTTGAATAAGAAGAAAAAGGAATTAAAGTAAATGGTCATATGATATAGCAGGTGAAAGTGGACAATGTAGCAATAGTTAGGAAACAGAAGGGCAAGGTGCAACTGTTTCCTTATAAACAGCTTTTTGGTTGGTGATAGTTCATTCAGTTTTAAATCACAGAATTTTGGGGTTGTTATATTGCTAGTACTCAGTTGCCAGTTGATGGTGATCACACTAAAAAGCATGAGAGTCAGCTTTGTATCATTGATATCTAGCTGCTGCAGAGTTACATTAGCTTTGCTTTTAGATATGGCCCCTGCTGTCCAAAGCTTTTTAACCATTAGGTTATTACAATGTATAATTTATCACTACATATTATGGTTAGTCATGCATAGAAGACAAAAGCTCAAACAGGGTGCTTGTCTAGGGGGATCTATGCCGAATATTCATAGTTGCTGATCATTGGTTCTATAGTCCTAAGTGACAGACCTGATTGCGTAAGAACTTCTCTGTCCTCTACCAGGACAGACACTGCCAGCAGGATGTGTTTTGTAAGTAGTCCTGGATCTCGGTGACTTGGTTTTATTCAGAAACAGTCCAGGAACACAGTCAAAGCCATATGTGCATAAGGATTTTTCAGAGAGAAGTAAAGCTGTGTTTTAGGAGACAACTGTTAGTGGAAATACTGGGTTTTATGTTATTCACTGGCTGGCTAACCTGAGTTGATTTATTTACACTGAATATTTGGCTTTTTAATCCTGCTGGAAATAGAATGCCATTGAAAGCTTAAGTATTAGACCCTAGAGCTTTGGGTACAGCATTTTTTTTCACGACGTTTATCTAACTAAATAAAGAACAAAACGTGGAACGAATAGTGGGAGCACAGTTTGCCTTTGTCATCTTCCTGCAGTCTATGCCTTTTTCTTTACTTGCACTTGTATGAATTCTCACCAGACTTGGTATGCTTAGCTAAAACAAAGAAAAATCCTCCCCATAAACCATCAAATGGAAACAATGTTCAGATGCTAGTCTAAAAGCTGGACTGTGCTTTGCCCTATATATAAGTGTTCTTCCTCAAAAACACTGCTAGAAAACAACTACAGGTGTAGCAATTATCCACTCACTTCATGTGCTGCACATCTTGGGCTCCTCAGCCAACTTTGCTTTGTCAGCCATTCTCTCAGAAAAAGATACAGTGTTATTTACCCTTCCCTATACTTTCTCCCTACAGAGACCTCTATGCCCTCTATGTCCCTTTGATCCCAGGTATATTTAGAATACCTTTGATGTTCCTATGTGATAACACTTTCATATTACTCAACGTTATCATCTTGTGCAGAGAATATTTTGTGTTCCTACCGCTTTCCGGGGACACAGAGCCTGCTGTAAAAAATTCATAAAATAGGATATCATCCTACACTCTCTATCATAATACTTCTTTATCATATAAATGTGAATGTAGTGAGACTGTATAAGCAAAGAAAAGAAAGACTATACTGGGAAGTCCTCAATGTAATTTCTAAAGTGCCTGATCATATGCCATAGGAAAATTATGTCCTTCATCCCTACAAACCAGCTCTGTAAACCAAAGGGCAAAAGAAGACCATGGAGCTGATAACGGTTAAAGAAGGCACCTTGCAGAAAATGGCAACTGCAATTGTTGAGGTACTCTACTAAAAGTGACAGATTTTGGATCTGCTCTTTTTTCAAGTCCCCTGTGAGTCACATTACCATCATTTCTTCATCTATATGGGACGAACTCTGTCCCTTCTGTGAATTATGTCAGCAATCTTCCACTAGATACAAGCAATATTACTAGGTGACACCTTGCAGCAGGTGTTCACTTCTTCCATATGGTGCTTCACACATTTACTTGAACTATCATATCTGAAGCATATTGAATTTGCTTAGTATACAGAAGTTGTCAAGCTAGACGGATGACATTCTTTTAAGAATGTACATTCATCTTGGCTTGACAAGTGTCCGTTCGACACTGAGTGGAAATTCTTTTCCCGAGAAGGCTCCAGAACACCGTATTACTTGTCACTGTAACTGTTGTGCTGCCAGAACTTTGCAAGAAGTGTCTGCAGATCCCTACTGGCAAATTACTTTTATCTGGATATGTCAAAGAATAAAGTATCTAGATTTCCTATTCTGAATTGGATAAGTGAGCACATTTTATAAACAATAGACAAGTCCTTACTTCCTTTTAGGCTTTCATTTCATAAATGAGAGTACTACCAGCTGCTTCAATAGAGTATCTATGTCATTTAAAATGGCCTCTACTGGAAAGTTGAATTGTAGGTCTTTTTTAAACATCTTATTTTTTCCAGAACTCATCCTATTGTCAAGCTATGCAATTATTCTCTATTCACTTGTTCAGCACAATGCTACCTACAGAGAAGAATCTTTAACTGCTTTTGTATTTACTGAAAGGATCCAGTCACTTACTATGTGTGTGCTACATTTAGCATCCTGATTTAAATGAGGCTGCAAAGTCCTGGACAGTTTAGTAATAATACTTCTTGACTTGAGCAAACCAGAGAAGGATGACACGGTCCCTGGAAGTGGGATTCAAAATCAGCAGACTACAGCATCTTTTGTAATCTGACAAGAATTATGCTCTGTGAAAGCAAGACACCTTTTTTCTTAGCCCATTACAACACGTTAGCAAAAATAAACAGACAAAAAGTCTTTGTCATTCACTGTTAGGATGATACATATGAGATGGCTAGCATATGTTTTTCAGCGAAGACTGTGGTGAAGGTCTCTGGAGCGAGGGATCGCACTGGAGGAACCTTTTCTAAGCGGCAGAACAGCCGAGACAGGCACCCAGGGAGAGAGAGCGTGTCCCCAACCCCCCCCCCCCCTCCAAGAGCAGGCAGTGCTGAGCCCTGATGAGTGACGGCTCTGACTCAGCGTGGGCGGGGTCAAGAGTGATGGCAGCCCCTTCCCCCCTCACAAAAGCAGCCTCTGGGGAGCGCGAGCGACCTGGAGCGCGGCGAACAGGATGGGCAAACAGGGCGTGGTGCAGCAGCCAGGGCCTGGCGTGGCAGTTGGCGTGGCCGTTCGTTCAGTCAGGGCAAGCAGGCAGGGCCCCAGGCTCAGCCAGCTGCCCAGGTAAATTCAACTGGTGGTCATTGTTTGCTCAGCTGGGAGATATCGAGCTATGGTCTCCACTTGCCTGAAAGCCGTCACCAGGTGGAATGTGGCCACCCAGACAGAGCATAAACAGGCACCTGTGCAGGTCTGTGGCTGCAGGGAGTGCCTGAGCCTCCCGCTGGTATCGGAGGGCAGCAGGCAGAACACCTGCGTGCGCTGTGACCAGGTTCATGATCTGCTCAGCCTGGTGCAAGAGCTCAAAGAGGAGGTAGAAAGGTTAAGAAGCATCAGGGAGTGTGAGAGGGAAATAGACTGGTGGAGCCATGCCCTGCCATCCCCGAAACAAACACAGAGGATGGACGCTTCACGAGAAGCAGAAGATCCCCTACCCTCTCGCCACCAGGCTGAAGAAGAGGACCTGAGAGACAAGAAGGAATGGAAACGGGTCCCTGCTCGGGGTGTCAGGCAAATCCCCTCCCGACCTCCCTCTCCACCCCAGGTGCCCTTACGCAAAAGGTATGAGGCTCTGTAAGTGGAGGGGCAGGCAAATGACGAGGCGGATGAAGGCCCACGCTCGGGGTTGTCCAGAACTAGGCAGTCAGCCCCAAGCATCACAACTGCCTCCACGAAGAAAAAAAGAAGGGTAATTGTCATAGGCGATTCCTTTCTGAAGGTAACAGAGGACCCGATATGCCGACCGGACCCACCCCACAGGGAAGTCTGCTGCCTTCCTGAGGCCTGGGTGAGAGATATCACTAGGAAGCTCGCTGGTCTGGTACGGTCCTCTGACTATTACCCGCTCTTAGTTGTTCAGGTTGGCAGTGATAAGGTTAGGGACAAAAGCACATGGGAAATCAAAAGGGACTTCAGGGCTCTGGGGCGACAGGTTAAGGGATCAGGAAAACAAGTAGTGTTCTCCTCTATCCCTCCAATTGCAGGGGAAGATGAGGGAAGAAACAGGAATAGTGATCCATACCTGGCTCCAAGCCTGGTGTCATAGGCAAAATTTGGAGTTCTTTGACCACAGGTCAGTTTACATGGCACCAGGTCTACTGGCAACAGATGGGGTACACCTGTGGCAAAAGGGGAAGAGGATCCTAGCTCAGGAGTTAGCAGGGCTCATTAATAGGGCTTTAAACTAGATTTGAAGGGGGAAGGGGAGCAACAGTGCGGCTTCATCAGCCACTCAGCTCAAATGCCTTTATACAAATGTGCATAGCATGGGGAATAAAAAAGAGGAGCTGGAGGTGTGCACACATCTGTTGGGCTATGATATCATCGGCATCACAGAGACGTGGTGGGACAGTTCCTATGACTGGAGTATTGGGATGGGATGATACAGTCTGTTTAGGAAAGACAGGCAGGGGAGACAAGGAGGAGGTGTTGCCCTCTATGTCAAGGATCAGCTGGAGTGCATGGAGCTCCACCTGGGAAAGGATGAGAAGCTCATGGACAGCTTATGGGTCAAGATTAAAGGCAGGGCAGGCAACATTGCAGTGGGAGTCTGCTACAGGCCACCAGACAAGGAGTAGCAAGTGGCTGAGGCCCTCTATAGGCAGATAGGAGAAGCCTCATGTTCAAAAGCCCTGGTCCTCATGGGGAACTTCAACCACCCCGATATCTGTTGGAGGGACAACACAGCAGGGCACAGGCAAGCCAGAAGTTTCCTGGAATGCATTGCGGACAACTTCCTCCTCCAAGTGATAGAGGAGCCCATGAGGAGAGGTGTGATGCTGCACCTTGTTCTCACCAACAAGGAGTGGCTGGTGGGGAATGTGAAAGTCAAGGGCAGACTTGGCTGCAGCAACCACGAAATAGTGGAGTTTAAGATCCCTAGGGCAGAGAGGCGGGTGCACAGCAAGCTCGCTAGCCTGAACTTCAGGAGAGCAGATTTTGGCCTCCTCAGGGATCTGCTTGGTAGAATACTGTGGGATAAAGCCCTAGAGGGAAGAGGGGCCCAGGAAAGCTGGTCCATATTCAAGGATCACCTCCTCCAAGCTCAGGGGTGATGCATCCCAACCAAGAGGAAGTCAGGCAGAAAGGTCAGGAGGCCTACATGGATGAACAAGGAGGTCCTGACCAAACTCAAGCAGAAAAAGGAAGCCTACAGAGGATGGAAACAAGAACGGGTAACTTGGGATGAATACAGAGAAATTGTCCAAGTAGCCAGGGAGCGAGTTAGGAAAGCTAAAGCCCTGAAATAATTAAATCTGGCCAGGCATGTCAAAGGGAACAAGAAAGCCTTCTATAGGTATGTCAGTGGTAGAAGGCAGACTAGGGAAAATGTGGGCCCTCTCCGGAAGGAAGCTGGAGACCTGGTTACCTGGGACATGGAGAAAACTGAGGTGCTTAATGACTTTTTGATCTCAGTCTTCAACAGCAAGTGCTCTAGCCGTACAGCCCAAATTACAGAAGGCAAAGGCAGGGACTGGGAGAATGAAGAACCGCCCACTGTAGGAGAAGACCAGGTTCAAGACTGCCTAAGAAATCTGAAAGTGCACAAGTCCATGGAGCCTGACGAGATGCATCGGCGGGTCCTGAGGCAACTGACGGACAAAGTTGCCAAACCACTCTCCATCATATTTGAGAGGTCGTGGTGGTCTGGGGAGGTCCCCACAGACTGCAGAAGGGGCAGCATCACCCCCATTTTTAAAAAGGGAAAAAAGAAAGACCTGGGGAACTACAGGCCCGTCAACCTCACCTCTGTGCCTGGCAAGATGATGGAGCAGAGCCTCCTCAAATCCATGCTAAGGCATATGGATAACAAGGAGGTGACTGGGGACAGCCAGCATGGCTTCACCAAGGGCAAATCATGCCTGACCAACTTGGTATCCTTCTATGATGGGGTTACAGTGTTGGTGGACAAAGGACGGGCAACTGACATCGTCTACCTGGACTTGTGCAAGGTATTCGACACTGTCCCGTGTGACGTCCTTGTCTCTAAATTGAAAGGACATGAATTTGACAGATGGACCACTCATTGGATAAGGAAGTGGCTCGATGGATGCACACAAAGAGTTACAGTCAATGGCTCGATATCCAGGTGGAGACCAGTGAGGAGTGGTGTGCCTCAGGGGTCGGTGCTGGGACTGGTGCTGTTCAATATCTTTGTCGGCAACATGGACAGTGGAACTGAGTGCACCCTCAGCAAGTTTGCCAATGACACCAAGCTGTGCGGTGTGATTGACATGCGGGAGTGAAGGGATGCCATGCGGAGGGACCTTGACAGGCTGGAGAGGTGGGCCTGCGTGAACCGCATGAAGTTCAACAAGGCCAAGTGCAAGGTCCTGCACGTGGGTCGGTGTAATCCCAAACACAAGGACAGGCTGGGCGGAGAGTAGGTCGAGAGCAGCACTGAGGAGAAGGACTTGGGGGTACTGGTGGATGAGAAGCTCAACATGAGCCGGCAATGTGTGCTTGCAGCCCAGAAAGCCAACCGTATCCTGGGCTGCATCAAGACAAGCGTGGCCAGCAGGTCGAGGGAGGTGATTCTGCCCCTTTACTCCACTCTCCTGAGACCCCACCTGGAGTCCTGCATCCAGCTCTGGAGCCCCCAACATAAGGACATGGATGTTTTGAAGCGGATCCAGAGGAGGGCCATGAAGATGATCAGAGGGCTGGAGTACCTCTCCTATGAGGACAGGCTGAGGGAGTTGGGGCTGTTCAGCATGGAGAAGAGAAGTCTGCAGGGTGACCTTAGAGCAGCCTTCCAGTACCTGAAGGGGGCCTACAGGAAGGATGGAGAGGGGCTTTTTACAAGGGTATGTAGTGATAGGACAAGGGGAAAGAGTTTTGAACCAAAAGAGGGCAGATTTAGATTAGATATTAGGAAGAAATTCTTCACCATGAAGGTGGTTAAACACTGGAACAGGTTGCCCAGAGTCGCTGTGTCTGCCCCCTCCCTGGCAGTGTTCAAGGCCAGGTTGGATGGATCTCTGAGCAACCTGGTCTAGTGGAAGATGTCCCTGCTCATGACAGGGAGATTGGAAACAGATGATCTTTAACGTCCCTTCAAACCCTTACCGTTCTATGATTTCTATGATATAATTAGTAGCAAGTGTGTCCATCCCCCATCTATACAGTACCAAGGATCTTCTAGCCTACTTGTTAGTATTTTTCTGCACTGAACAGATTCTTGGCAGTAGCCCCAAAATTAATGAAGCAAACTTGTCTCTTCTACAAAATCTCTTCCAAAATTATGTTTTTCTATAACAGATTTCACTCAAACAAGCTGGTGCCACTTGGTACTAGCTGCTGTATCTTTGGGATTTTGTTTTATTATTTGTTGTAGCACTGGATATCGCAAGCTGAAGTGAAAGTATCCACAAAATATAACTTTTTGTTTATCAAAACTAGAACCGGAGAGAGAAGAATTCAGCCTTCCAAGTCATGAAAAAGTGAGGGTTATGATCTGTATAACTGATTAGATATAGGGCAATTGCTCATACTGCATGTTAGCCCTGTTTTCATCATCTGGTGCCAAGAAGATGATGACCTTATGAATAGATATTTCTTGCATTTCCTTTGATTTTACTAGAAATCAGGTTTATAAACAAGGCAATCCTGCAATCACTGAAGTTTCCCAGTGACACTGGAGTTACCAATGCCAAAGGTACTGCTACCCAAAGAATTACTGCCCAATATTTTTCAGGTGCTTCTGGCCTGCTTGAAGAGGGCTGGTGGTTGTATGAATGGCTGTGGGCATTTTCCTGCCTGTCTTGTCCCACTAGATTAAGTGGGATAATGAAGCAGTTAATGACAAAATGTTTGAAGAACCCATCTACACTCCATTTGTATATTCTGATTCGCATTTCATTTCACAGAATCACAGAATCAAAGAATGGTAGGGGTTGGAAGGGATCTCTGTGGGTCATCTAATCCTACCCCCCTGCCGAAGCAGGGTCACCTACAGCAGGCTGCACAGGACCTTGTCCAGGTGGGTCTTGAATATCTCCAGAGAAGCAGAATGCACAGCCTCCCTGGGCAACCTGTTCCAGTGCTCCGTCAACCTCAGAGTGAAGAAGTTCTTCCTCATGTTCAGATGGAACTTCCTGTGCCTCAATTTGTGCCCGTTGCCCCTTGTCCTGTCGCTGGGCACCACTGAAAAGAGTCTGGCCCCATCCTCTTGACATCCACCCCTGAGATATTTCTGGGCATTTATAAGGTCCCCTCTCAGCCTTCTCTTCTTCAGGCTAAACAAGTCCAGCTCCCTCAGCCTCTCCTCGTAGGAAAGATGCTCCAGTCCCCTCATCATCCTCGTAACCCTCTGCTGGACTCTCTCCAGTAGCTCCTCATCTTTCTTGAACTGGGGAGACCAGAACTGGACAGAGTACTCCAGATGGGGCCTCACTAGGGCAGAGTAGAGGGGGAGAAGAACCTCCCTCGACCTGCTGGCCGCACTCTTACGAATGCACCCCAGGATCCCATTGGCCTTTTTGACAACCAGGGCCCACTACTGGCTCATGGTCAACCTGTCGTCCACCAGGCCACCCACGTCCCTCTCCACAGAGCTGCTCTCCATCAGGTCTGCCCTGAGCCTGTACTGGTGCATGGGGTTGTTCCTTCCCAGGTGCAGGACCCTGCACTTGCCCTTGTTGAACTTCATCAGGTTCCTCTGCGCCCAACGCTCCAGCCTGTCCAGGTCACGCTGAATGGCAGCACAGCCTTCTGGTGTATCTACCACACCTCCCAGTTTTGTGTCATCAGCAAACTTGCTGAGAGTGCACTCTAACTCTTCATCCAGGTCATTGATGAATAAGGGAATAAGACGGGGCCGAGTACTGACCCCTGGGGAACACCACTAGTTACAGGCCTCCAACTAGACTCTGCGCTGCTGACAACAACCCTCTGAGCTCTGCCATTCAGCCAGTTCTCAATCCACCTCACTGTCCACTCATCTAGCCCACACTTCCCGAGCTTGCCTATGAGGATTTTATGGGAGACAGTGTCAAAAGCCTTGCTGAAGTCAACGTAGACAACATCCACTGCTCTCCCCTCATCTACCCAGTCAGTCATGCCATCGTAGAAAGCTATCAGATTGGTGAAGCATGATTTTGCCTTGGTGAATCCATGCTGACTACTGATAATCTTCTTTTCCTCCACTTGCTTAGAGATGACATACAGAATGAGCTGCTCCATTGTCTTTGCCGGGATGGTGTTAAAGCTGACTGGCCTGTAGTTCCCTGAGTCCTCCTTCTTGCCCTTTTTGAAGACTGGAGTGACATTGGCTTTTCTCCAGTCCTCAGGCACCTCTCCTATCCTCCAGGACCTTTCAAAGATGTTGGAGAGTGGCTCAACAGTGACATCTGCCAGCTCCCTCAGCACTCGTGGGTGCATTCCATCGGGGCCCATGGATTTGTGGATGTCCAGATTGCTTAAATGATCTCCCACACAATCCTCCTCGACCAAGGAAAGGTCTTCCTTGCTGCAGGCTTCCTCTCTTACCTCCAGGACCTGGGGTTCCTGAGGGCTGGTCTTAGCACAAAAGACTGAAGCAAAGAAGACATTCAGTAACTCTGCCTGCTCTGTATCCTCAGTCACCACCTCGTTCAGCAGCAGCCCCACATTTTCCTAGTCTTCCATTTGCTGCTGATGTACTTGAAGAAGCCCTTCTTGTTGTCCTTTACATCCCTTGCCAGATTCAATTCCAGGTGGACTTTCGCCTTCCTCATTGCATCTGTGCATGCTCTGACAACATTTCTGTATTCGTCCCAAGTGGCTTGTCCCTCTTTCCACATTCCATAGACCTTTCTTTTCCATATGAGTTCCACTAGAAGCTCCTTGCTCATCCATGTGGGTCTCCTGCTTCCTGTGTTAGATTTCTTGCTCAGGGGGATGCAACAATCCTGAGCATGGAGGAAGTGATGTTTAAACAGTAACCAGCTCTCTTGGATTCCTCTGCCTTCTAGACCCCTGACCCACAGGATTCCTCCCAGTAGGTCCTTGAAGAGGCCAAAGTTAGCTCTCCTGAAGTCCAAGGTTTTGATCTTACTTATTGCCCCACTTCCTCCATGCAGTATCCTGAACTCCACCATTTCATGGTCACTGCAGCCAAGGCTGCCCCCAACCTTCACATCCTCAACCAGTCCATCTTTGTGTATTCTAATCCTAGTAAACTGTCTGGAAGATAGTAGGGTTAGATCAAAAATTCACCTAGCTCAATATCCTGTCACTCATACTGAACAGGAATAAATAGTTTTTATCTCATCGTAAAGTCATTCACCCACACAGTATCATTTGAGATATTTCTGCAGAACCTCGCCATCTGTTTTAGCTGAACTCCAATTAATTCACTATTGTTATAAGCTTTGTCATATGTCATGCCTTCACTGATCACTTGTGATTTTGTTTATCTGCCTTAGTACAGAACCTTTTCTCAGAATCACAGAATGGTTGAAGTTGGAAGGAACATCTGGAGGTCACCGTAGCCAACCCCCCTGTTCAAGCAGGGCCACCTAGATCCCTAGGGAAACTCTGGAATCTCCCTGGGCTACCTGTACCAGAGCTCTGTCACCTTCACAGTAGAAATTGTTTCTTGATGTGCAGCAGGAACCTCCTGTGTTTCAGTCTGTGTCCACTGCCTCTGATCTGGTCACTGGTCACCACTGAAAAATGCCCGACTGTCCTTTTTGCATCCTCTCCTCAGGTATTTATACACATTCATAAGATTCTCCTGAGACTTCTCCCAGCTGAACAGTCCCAGTTTTGTCAGCCTTTCCTCATCTGTGAGATGCTCCTGTCCCTAAATCTTCTTCATGGCCCTTTATTGAACTCTCTCCACTATATCCATGCCTGTCTCGTACTGAGAAGCCCAGCACTGGGTGCAACACAGGTTAGCCTCAAGCCTGTATTGATGCATGGGATTGTTCCTCCCCAGGTGCAGGACCCTGCACTTGCCCTTGTTGAACTTCATCAGGTTCCTCTCTGCCCAACTTTCCAGCCTGTCCAGGTCACGCTGAATGGCAGCACAGCCTTCCCGTGTATCTACCACACCTCCCAGTTTTGTGTCATCAGCAAACTTGCCTCCTTTAAAAGCCTGAGTTTTTCTTTGCGTTCTTTGAGGGAGTTTACCAGACACTTGTATCAGATACTCACTTCCAAGAGTGTCCACTGTGTTGAATCTCAACGTGTTTTCTTTTACTGTGCAGGCAAGTTTCAACTGCTGCCCTTCAGCTTCTAGTAATCTGCTTTCAAAGTGAACACGTTCCGATTCAGCTTAAGGAGTTGGTTTTTTTATGATCCACAGTGTCTTCTATGTTCTGTTGTTATAAACTGGCCCCTTTGTTATGGTCCCTTTGTGGCAGGTGCAGGGTATTTATCTCCGGTGGCTCCTTATCCATTCCCAGGGAAAGCTCCATGCACTCCAGCTGCTTTCTCACACCTGTCCTTCCTATGGAGCCTGTATCCCTCCATTTTAAAACTCCAGTCATGGGAGCCATGCCACCATGTCTCTGTGATCCCAACAAGATCATACCTCTGCAATTTCATGCAAATGTCTAACTCATCACGTTTATTCGCCTTACTGAGTGCATTAGTATACAGGCATTTAAGCAAGACACCCCTGCATGTTAAGTTCCTGGAGAGGGTTTGGGGGATTTGTCCACAATGGTATCTTGTGTGCACCTTCTTGACCATGTGCAAGTGCTGAAGGTGACCCCACCCAAGCCCCTGTTTTATTCACTTTCTATTCCCTTTCCAGCACAACACCCCATGCCTTTTTCTCAGCATTCCCTCACAGGCCTGCTGACTGGTCTCTCCCTCCCCCAACATTCCTGGTCTAAAACCCTTCTAATGAGATCAGTCATCCTACTGGCAAAAATAGTTTTACCCTGCTTAGTAAGGTGCTGCCCATCTCTCCCAAGTAGACACTTGTCTGCAAACAAGGTCATGCAGCCATAGAACACAAAAACCTGCCACCTACACCAGTTCTGCAGCCAATTATTAGCTTGTTCTACTAATGCCCTTCTCCTCATAGCCTTTCCCCTCGCTGACAGGATTGAGACCACCTGGGTCCTCATGCCCTTGACTATCCACCCTGAGTTTTGTCAATTTTGATAATTTTATGACTCTTAGTAGTTTTATTGTCTTGACTTTCATCTTTCCAGCTTTCTTTCCGTGGGGACCTCATTCATGTTGCACTGGCTGTGGTTGCTTTTGTAAATGCAACTTATTTTCAGAAACTAACTTCTATTCCCCAAATGCTAAAGCCAAATTAAACAGCAGATTATGCACTGCCGAGAGCTTTTTAAAAATTACATTAGAGTTGCTTAAAAATACTTGGCAATTTCTTTCTATAAAGTTTAGCAATTTTTTGTAAACCCATTTCTATCAACATTTCCATTTTACACAGTTCATCTTTGTAAGTATGGAGAGAAATCATCAGTGTGAGAACCTCCAAAAATCCTCTTGTGTAAACCAATGAAAAATGTTAATTAGGCTTGCCAAGACTTTAATGTACTTTTGTGGCATCATAAATCACAAACTTCACAACCTAGTGCTTTACATTTTCAACTTAGGTTTCTGTGGTGTTTTAAAGTGTGTTGGGATGAGGAAGCTGCCCATAAAAATCTGTTCTCATGCACCTTTTATACCTTTACTTTTAGGTAGTCAAAGATTGTTCTCTCCAGTTTTCCCCATTAAGACACAACTTTGTCTGAGGGAAGTCTGTCCTTGTAATAATTTTCTAATACTTCAATTTGATCACATTAATTTTATTGAGTTCTTTTAAAGTCATACTCAATCAATGGTTTATACCACTGAACTTCTATGGCATCAATGTTCATTCTCTGTGTGCCATACAGGTCTTTTACTTTTTGGATGTGTCTTTTCATTTTCTTCCTTATTTTGTTCACTCCTGTTTTAAAATTAAACATTTACTATATGATATTATTTCCTTTTTTCCCTATAAGGATTAGAATTTCATTGCATTGTTGCCACTATTATAGAGCTTCCCTTTGGCAGTTTTATGTTGAATAGTGATCTAAGCAATTCTCAAGACATAACCAAAGACTGTCCCAGATCTTGAAGTCTCTAACTGACTGGTTCAAGAAATGTCCATTGATGGTGTTAAAAATACTGTCACTGCACCATGGTGCATTATAAATTGACCCAGTCCATATAAAGTCGTCAAAAATTCCTGGTTTGTACATTTACATATTTTCAAATGTCTCTTAATTTTCACACTCATTGTTATCAGGTTAAGTGACTTTTAGTAAAATCTTAATATTGTACTTGTCCCTCTTCAACACAGAGCTTTATTTTTTGTTGTCTTTTGTAATAACATCAATGCATTATACACATTTGACTTAAAGATTTGTTAACATGAGGCACCATGCTCTTCTGGTATGATTATCTCTTAGTCACAAATAGTTTTTACTTTCCTATTTACAGAGTTTCACTTATCATCTTGCTTTCATCAAACTTCTGAGAAATCTATTACATTTCCATTTTAACCCTAAAATTTTCATTAATCTTTTTATTTTTTAGTTTCTGAACATCCGTAGAGAGATATATGCATATTTCATAAATGTCTGTCTATTTTTTTTGTGCCTTAAATATTGCCTAATATTTCTTAATGTTATTCTTCAGTATTTTCTACCCGTATTTTAGAACTTCCTTCTTATTCATGCAGCATTTTTCTGAGGGGATTTTGATTTTCATGATCTTAAACAGAGTGCTCTCTCCACTGTTTTACATTCCCCTGCATTTTAGGTATAAAGAAAAAATTACTCAAAGAACATCTTAGTTTTAATTTTTGTGATCTGGCACAGTGTCAGAAAATGACCATTGTTTTGTAACACATTTTTTCCTGTAGAAATTCCTTTCACTGTAAAACTTTTCTGAGTTCTTATGAACCATTAACACCTCCTGTGTTTTTTTTCCAATATCCTGCCAAGACTCATTTTCCTTCTCTTTTGTCCCATACATGTTCCTGTTTTCAAGAAGGCCTTACATTTTCTGTTATTTCCACCTCTCCATATCAAAATACAAAAGCCATAGTATTTCACTGAGAGATTTAGGGCTGAAAGAGCCTCACATGCTTTAGAAAGATGCTTTTAGCTGTGTCCAGAACCACACTTACAGGCTCCCTGTCTCAAGCTGGTTGACCAGTCAGCAAATCTGGGGACCTCCTTAGAAAATTTTCTACACAGAATAATCAGGCAGAAGAGAGCAAAATTTCACAAGAGTGGTGAGCAGAATATTGATACCAACAAAGACCATGTTTTAAGCTTACAAGAAAGGAAATAATTAAATCATTAAGCACTACTGTTAACAGTGCTCCTGATAGGAATCTGGTGCTGAACCTGAACAGTTTTGCAGGAAATACAGACCTATTCTAAACCTCATAAAATATTTTTCTTCTTCTTTGCCACCTGCATGACCTATCCAGAGAAATTATGGAGAGCCAAGAAGGACGTAAATAATTTTTTTTCCTGGCCGCCGCGTGTTCTGTCTTCCCCTGCAAAAAATCAAAGCTCTGCAGGTGAAATCCTGCATGTCCCAGAAGGAAAGCTAATATGGTCCTGAGAAAATCACATGAGAATTCAAGATCCTACTCCAAAATTGTGCTGCTTTTTCCAGCATGGGAAAAACCACTGCTGCCGTCATAGTGTCATAGTACCATGAGGAAACAGTAAGAGAGAGAAAAGAAAGAGAAACTAGACATTTCTATCAGCTACTGCCCAAAAGATTTACTATTATTATAGTAACTGGTACTATAGTCAAAAAGTCGAAAGGTTGTTACCAATGTTACCAGAGTGAAGACAGTAGCAGAAACTTCTGACCGTTGCGAACCTCAGCAGAATCTAATCCATTCCTTCAGCTTGCCAAGCTTAGCTTCCTAGATGTGCCCAATCTCCTCTGTTGCAAGTTATAATAATAAGCAGGTTCACATTTTTTTCTGCAAAGGTTTGTGGGCTTTTTGTATTATTATTTACACAGCACTGCTTGTCACACACATGTGTGCAAATATATGCAAATCATCTGTAATGCATATTGCCCCTCAAACATGCACATTCGTCTGCAACTAGTCAGAAATGATGAGCTGGTTTAAAAAATACGGGGAAAAAAAAGACAGCCAGTGTCAGAGAAAAAGAATAAACTGTTTGGGAACAGCTCCCATACATAGCTGAATACATAGAAGTCCTTTTCTGCATCTCCGTAAGAGGGAAAAGGACTTATGTTGAAGCAACAGAACAAGGAGAGGCTCTTTTGCAAATGGCTGGATCTCAGTGACAGCAATGATGTTGGTGATAATTAATTGCATGTGTTGTGTACAAAGTTTTCTACTTTGACAAGACAGTAGCAACTTTATTTGTATTTTGTGGACAGAATACTAAGACTAGGTGAGAAATGACCCCTGAGTTCTCTTTTCAATGTGTCATATGCATAGGGCACACTCTGCATTTCGATTGATAGCTGGGAAATTCTTCCCTACCTTGAGAGAAAACAGGAAAAGAGAAGAATAAACACAAGATACTAGAAAAGTAAATGAACAGATGTATATCTCCTACTACCAGAAAGGTACAGTAGTATTAACAACGAGATATTTTAATCTGGTAGTAAAGTCAAGTTTTAAGGATTAACAAAGCAAAACCAGACCGGAGTCAGAAGAGCAGATGTACTAAAAGGAATGAACCTTAGCCACCATAATCTTCTTGGGACCTCAGGATCTAAGGACAGAAGTGTAAAAGGCATTTAATATCATTTGTGTTATTTGCAGAGCAGGGAATCAGCTAACAATTTCTATGACAAAAATTTGACCTATGAAGGCTTTTAATGATTTTCTCGATTTCATGTTTTTGTTGTAAAAATCTGAGTGCATTCATATGAAGTATTATGTATAAACAGACAAGTGGCCGGTCACTTTGAAAACCAAATTGAAAAGCAATTTCCTTTACATGGGAGCCAAAGAGGTAGATAACCTAAACAGCTGGCTGTGGAGTTTCTTTAAATTCTACCAGCTTGCAGAATATAACCTGGAGCCAGTATAGTCCAGATGAATCTCTGAACTGATTACACCACAAGACCTTTTCCAATAAGTCAAGATCAGAAACAAACTACAAAAAAAATATTCTTTTATGCCAAGGTATGAAAAAGGAAGCCAGAATATGCTTGCAACCAAGTTGGGATGCTATGATCTACATGAGTGGTCCAGTGGATGGGTGAAAACTGGATGGATTGTCAGGAACAAAGGTAAGTGGTTAATATTTCAGACCCTACTTAAAGGCTCCTTCCAAGTGGATTACCTCAGTGATCTCTCCTGTGACCCATTCTGTGCAACATCTTTGTAAAGAAACTGGAAGAGGTGGAGTGCACCCTCTTCAGGTTTCTGAATGATGCCAGACTTGAGGTGCCGTTGATAAACCCAAGAGCAGGTCTGACATTCAGACAGGCTGCAGGAAAGAGGAGAAGGACAACTTCATGAAATTCAGAAAAATCAAATGTGAATTCTTGCACCCGGGATGGACCAGTACCTGAAATAGTGTGAGCTGGGGACTGATGAGCTAAGGAGTAGGTCTGCTGAACAGTTTCTGGGGGTCCTGATGAACAGTAGGCTACACAGCAGATAGCAGTGTGCCCTGGTAGGAAAGAAGGCTAATAGCACCCTGGGCTATGCCAACAAGAGTGCAGCCAGTCCATTAAAAGACTTGGTGATTCATCTTTTTGCAGCACTGATTAGACTGCATCTGGAATACTTTGTTCAGTTTGAGACCTCCCATGACACAAATGATAAACTGGAGTGAGTTCAGTGAAGGGTCACCAAGAGGACTGGGTCTAGGAAGGAGGGGCTGGAGTACTTGCCCTTTTAGGATATACTGAAGGACTGGGACTTGTTTATCCTGGAGATGAGACAGCTTTGGAGGAGGCCTAGTGGTAGCGCCCCAGTGCCTATAGGGAGGCTATTGAGAAGATGAGGTTGGGGCCTCTGGTGAGGTGCATGAGGGAACAAAAGACAATGGTCATAAATTGCAGGAGAGGATGTTCTGAATGGTTATAAGGAAATAAATTACCACTGGTAGGAAAACTAAGCTTTGGAAAAGGTTATCCTGAGAAGATGTGCAGTCTCCATACTTTGAGGTTTTCAAGAACTTTGTGGACAATACCTTTAACAATTTCATCTGAGTTCAGTGTTGACCATGTTTGGAACTGGAGATCAGACTAAAGACCCCCTGAAGTCCCTTCTAACCTGAACTATTTTATAATCTCTAAAGGATGTAACCTCTCCCCACCAACCCCAGAGCTCCTCATAGCTGAAAACCAGGACCAAACAATAAAGTATCTTCTAGAACAGTGATTTTTCCAGTTATAACAGCAGAGGCTCCTCATACATGGACAATCTCATCCCTGATTGCATAGTGGGAGGTAGTAAGAGACTGGGTTGTGTGTTGCAGAAACACAGCAAGTCAGGCATTTTCAGTGAGGGAGGAGGAGAGGGAGATGGAAAAGGTTTAAAATTCTTCTATAAGTACAGGTGTCCTGCTCTTCTTCTTGATGTGAGCAGTAAACCCTGCCCTACTTAAGAACACCATCCCCTTGCTTTTTTATGTCATCTCTGTTCATTTCACAAATTCTGGAATAAGAACAGTTTCTCCTCTGTTGTTTAAGTGTCAGGACATCTGGACTACTGATCTGAATAGAACAGACCTTACCTTACAGAATCTGACAAATAATAGAAAAACTGGAAAAGACTTCAAAACTTTTGTTTCAAGTTCCTTATTTAAGCAAGGATTACTCCAAACTTAAATCAAATTTCTTGGGGTCTTTTCTAGTTCTGCTTTGAAAATCTAAAAAAATGGGCATTCCACAGCATCTCTGGGCAACCTGTACTTTACCACTCTAGTGGTAAAGATTTTTAATTTTTGTTTATGACTAAAAAGTTTTCCTTGTTGCAACTTGTGGCCGTTTCCTCTTGACCTCTACTTCTGCGTCTCAGAAGGTTTTAGCTCCATCTTTATAACCTCACTTCTGGGAATGAAAAACGGCAAATAGAACCCCTGTTAGCCTTCTCCAAATTAAAATAACCCTATTCTTAGTCTCTCCTTCTATGTTACATGCTCTAGCTACCTAAGCATTTTAGGAATCTGGCACCACACTCTTTCCAGGTTGTTGAAATCTTTCCTATGTCCAGAGCTGTATGCAGTATTCCAGACACAGCCTCATCAAGTACCAGGTGGAGAGAAACAATCACTTTCTTTGATACACTGGTGTCCTGGTTTTGGCTGGGATAGAGTTAATTTTCTTCCCAGTAGCTGCTATGTTTAGGATTTAGTATGAGAAGAATGTTGGTAATACACTGAAGTTTTTAGTTGTTGCTAAGAAATCAAGGAGCTTTTTTTCAGTTACCCATGTTTGGCTAATGAGCAGGTGTACAAGATCTGGGAGGCAGCACAGCCAGGCAGCTAACCCAGGCTGGCCAATGGAAATATTCCATACCATAGACATCTTGCTCAGTATATAAATGGGGATTGGCCAGGGGTGAGAGATCCGCGAGTTCCACGAGTTCAATGTGTTTTATGTCAGCCCATGAGTTCTATTTTTTGTCCATTTTACTGCTTATCCCACTGAGAGGGGTAAGAGTGAGTGAATGGCTGTGTGATCCTTGTTGCTGGCAAGTGGCTGTCTGGTGCTTAGATGCTGGCTGCTGTGTTAAACCATGGCAATTATCTATGGATGTGGTGAGTTCTCACAATGACACGCAAATGACTCCTGTTCACGTTTCTGTTCACCAGAAAACCTGCATCCTTCTCTGACGGCGTGATACATGTCTCCAGCCTGTGCCAGTGTCTGGGGTTCTTCCATTCCATGTGGCAGGCTTGTCTTTGTGTTTGTCTGTGTTGAACTTCATCCAGTTTCTCTTGGACAATTCCTCAAATTTATCAAGGTCACTCTGAACACTATCTTCCTGCTATGTTGAAAGCATTGTTAAAGTCAAGATAAATGATACTCAATGCCTTCCCAGTGCCCATAGATCTAGTCACTTCATGGCAAGAGATAATCAAGCTGATAAAGAATGGTTTCCCCATAGGAAGTTTGTGCTGTTAGTTTCCACCTAACATTCGTTATTTCTTTTTCCTGGAAATGGCTTCTATGAGGACATGTTCCCAGGAACCGAGGTCAGGCTGTCTAGCCTGTAATTCCCCAGATCCTTCTTCTGGCATTTGTTGAATACAGGTGTTACATTTGTTCTTTTGTGTAAACTAGGGCGCCTCTCTCATTGTTACAACCCACATAATGGAGAGTGCTTTTGAAATGACATCAGTGAATTCCTTATTTTACAGTTTAAAATTAATACTAAATAATTGAAAAAACTTGCAGTATAGTATTGTACATCCTACAAGTTTGCATTAGCAGTCTTGGATGCTTTTTGAAGACCTGTGGTTCATAGGATCTACCATTTTTTGACCCTGTGGTATATGAAAAGGAAGAACCTTACATTTGGTTCACAGGCACACCTTTCCTAAAATGAAGCTTAAGTTAGGGCCTGGCAGTTTTAGCGATCAAAGTAAATGTGAATGAAGAAAACTTCATGAGAGTATCACTCATTTTAAGGACCTGTATTGTACAAAACCCAATTATCACCACATTTTTTGGAAGTTATATAAGGTTTTCCAGATTTTGGCAGAGAGGGCTATGAAAGTCAGTTTGTTCCCTAACAGCATCAGCAAAGATTCTCTTCAGGCTTGGAGCTGTACTTCTGACTGCCCTTTCTATCACCAGTTCTTTTGTGTGCACACCAAAGGAAATCAGTCAAGACTGTCAGCCGCATTGATCCCGCTTCTCTCTGCCAGATGTGCTTCTTGCCCATCTGCTCATGCTTGCTTTGCAAAACATGAAAAAGAACTGGAGGCTGTGAGGTGACACTGCAATTAACCTTGTAAATTATTTCCCTTTTGCAAATGAAACTAGCAATTGGGTCCATAACTTACACAATTAAGAGCAATACATCTTAGTCATTTTCTGTAATCCTCTATTTAATATTTGATCATTGATTTAATGTTTAATACTGTGGAATCGTTGTTCTGTGTCCCTTATTTCTTGAATGTCCTTGATTTTAAGGATAGTCAGCAAGATAGTAGCTTGATCTTGCAAAGCTTTACTTGTGTGAGTACTTTGATGAAGGCCAATGCGATTATTCACAAGAATAAGGGTTTGAACGGGTAAATTCTTACAATTCAGACACCTCATCGCTGTCTTAGTAGTCTTCTTTAACTGTTTTCTTTTCTTTGGGGTTAGCTTAAAATTATGTGTGTGTGGAGTGGTCTATAGGTGTTAACTATATTTTCAAAACTCAATTTTCTGTACAACATCGCTTGACATTTTGTCACTTCTGAAAATAGTTATTAATAATCTTTTTTAACCATGGAAAATTAAAGCTGCCTGTCAATATCATCTGGCATCATGTGAATGAAAACACTTGTATGTATATTTGATACATACTAAAGTGAAACGCTTGGAAGAGTGAACACTTCAGACAGATATTTTGCCAATCTACCAAGATATTAAAATATCTTAATCCTTACAGGTAAGTGTGTCTGTTATTCCAGACTTCTGCTTCTGTTATGTAAAGGGTGCTAGTAAGTTGCAAATTTTTGGAGAATACTACTGTTCACTGAGAAATAAATGAAATAAAAGATAAGGGACTTGTTATAACAGATGATTCAGATAACCAGTTCAGGAGTTGCAGTTAGGCTTCCAGAGGTGAAAGCACATTCCATTAAATTGTTATATCACATATCTCTGATGTTAGTTCATTTCAGACTCCACAAATATTTTCTTATTCAGATGAAAGTCACTAGGTTTCTATAATAAGCAGTTGTATTATGTGACAACTGCCATATTTGTCATGACCTGAATTGAAAATTGAGTCTTCAGATAATAAAAGCATCGGGTACTACATCTGGAGCTACAGGGCTGACCCCTACACTCTGCTATAGTAGTGTGACTTTACACACAGGGCAAAAGGTACCACCCACTGCACCATGTGTTGTTATAGCTGAACCCAAAAATGCAAGAACCCACCACTGTGCTAGATCTTGGTAGATGTGGCAGAAACTTCCAGGTTGTTTAAAGTAGCAGTTTATTGTTTTGTTGGAAAAGAAAGATCCTATTACACAGCTGGCTATGAATCAGTTTTGAAGTGTATGCTTCCCCCACAATGGCTGGGGAATCTTCTCAAATTCAAATAGATAAAATAAGTTAGAGAGAATTACTTTAGAGTTTCCTGATAAATATAAAATATTTAACAGAATATGTTTGATAAGTGTAATGACGCCTGCCATTAATGTATATGATTTGTTTTTGTTTGATTTGGTTTTTTTGAGTTTTTGTGGAACCTGTTTTAAATCAACTGGGAATTTTCATTACTTGTCAACCATAATAATAGCTATATCTTTTCCCTATTGTGTATGTAAACCTTGATCTTAGAGTTCACTGAAATAGTCTTGTTTCTAGTCCTGTCATCTTCAAGGTTCTCAGTCAAGGGGCTTTTCTATACATTGCAATTTTTACGGTGCAGGTCTTGGGACACTGGAAAAATAAATAACAATGGAGAAATCCAGATTTTTTAAATTCTAGCTTCTCTGCATGGAGAGCAAACAGAACCTGAATCTAATGTAATTTTAAGTGTAATTAAATCAAACAGTTTTGGGTTTTGTTGGGAATGGACTAGTTAAAAGAACTTGGGAATTCTGGTCACATTGTTTACATATAATTTACACATTAGCTTGTGCTGTGTGCTGCTTGTGTTTACATGGGCTTATTCTGCAAGTAGAACGTTATCCTAGGATTGATCATGAAGTAAGGTATAGTTCACTCTGAATAAGCACAAATATCATAGAACTAGATTCAGACACATATTACTCTATGAAAGTGTCCTCACATAATGAAAGTTTATAAATAAACTTACCCCAAGCACATAGGCAAACATTTTTTCTTCATGAAACCTTCAGAAGTCACTAATATTTTTTCTCCTTTTGTATCTTTTTCAGGATTTAGACATGTGAAGTAAGAAGATGATAGACATTACTACCCTGCCATACTGTAGCCCAAGGGTTGTGACATTCAGGACAACTGGATTCCAAAGCTTATCTGGTGTTCATTCATACTCAGCATCAAGCAAGCTAGTTCTCTACAGAGTAAAAACAAAGACACCTTCAAAATATATGCTGCTCAAATTTAAACAATGGCTTTCCTTGCCTTTCCTTGCCTTTCCTTGCCTTTCCTTGCCTTTCCTTGCCTTTTTCCTTGCCTTTCCTTGCCTTTCCTTGCCTTTCCTTGCCTTTCCTTTCCTTGCCTTTCCTTGCCTTTCCTTTCCTCTTTCCTTTCCTCTTTCCTTTCCTTTCCTTTCCTTTCCTTTCCTTTCCTTTCCTTTCCTTTCCTTTCCTTTCCTTTCCTTTCCTTTCCTTTCCTTTCCTTTCCTTTCCTTTCCTTTCCTTTCCTTTCCTTTCCTTTCCTTTCCTTTCCTTTCCTCTTGCCTTGCCTTGCCTTGCCTCCCCTCTGCTCCTCTCCTCGTCTTCTTGTCTTCCTTTCCTAATCATGGATATCCAGTGTTATTTTGCTCTTTAGCCAACAAAGCATAACTTTCCATGACTTTTTGTTCTGTGTCATCACCACTCTTTCTCCCTTCACCAAATGAGAGAAAAAGCAATCTGTAAAATCTCCCATTGGTCACTGTCCCTTTTCTACCTCATAGACTTGCTACCCAGACAGTAAAAGTTGCTACTTTTCGCACAAGTTTGTGTATCTTTCTCACTCTTTTTGCTGCCCATTTAATTAAAGGTCAGGATCTATGACTATAATCTTCTGGGATAACAGCTAAACCTAATAGGGTATCTTCTTTATAGCACTGACTGTCTATCACTGCTGATTCCTCACGGTAGCTATTCTGTGCAACTCATCATTCTGCTGGATCTTTCAGTAGACACTGTCTTTGAAATCCCATTTGTACCATTTGGGTCAGGTCAGGAAGAGTAATGGCTCTAATCTTGTTGGAGTGATATTATTAATCTTGAAGCAGGTGAGGAGCAAGGTACTTTCTCCTGCCAAAGAACTCAGAGTTCAGTTCTGCAGTGGGTAATCCCAGGTTTATTGCATATGCCAAAATGACTCAAAGATTAAGCTATCATTTTTTGTTGTATTTAAACCTGTACACTATGTTAAATCAATTTTAGAGAACTAAGATGGAGGACTAAACTTTCACTTTCCAGTTTCAATCAGCTTGTTTTAAATTTTCGTAATATGCTTTTAGCAGACAATAAGCAAAAGTAAACAGGAGTAGCTGTGAATCACAGCAATATTCCTCTATGATCATAACCGTATGCTGAGCTTTTTGCTTCTGGGCATAACAGGTGCATATTTGCTGATGTCTAGAATTTGAGAAATTCACAATTAACACCAGATTCAGCAATTTGATGTGTTTAAATTTCAGGACAGACCTGCTGTTTATAAAAGCCATTAACATCAGCTGCAGTCATTGTCACTTCTGAACATCCAGCCAGGGTTTTTTAGGATCTAGCAATAAGACTTCCAAAGAGCATTATGCGTGCATCTGTTTTGTGTACCCATTAAAATGGATACTGGTTTGGGGGTAAGCTTCACTGTGAACAAGAAGGTTAGCAAAGAGGATAGAGTATCAGGCTTCTGTTACCTCTTGGTTTCGGTCTCCATGTACATTCAACTGAAAAATGGATTGGCTAAGCGTACTATGTCTGGACAAAGTGTTTCTATAAAGTACACCTCCATATGAAACATATTAATAAAATAACACAGTGCAACACCATTCCTAGAAAGGCCTCAAAATAGCCTTCTGCAAAGGAAGATAAGTTTGTAGGCACTGAGCCATAGCTCTTCAAGCCTTTCTCTTTTCCAGGTGTCTTTTGTTCTTCTATTGCAGTTTCTTGCATAACATAGTTCCTTTATTCTAATCCACAGATAGCTGCATTAAGCTGGGACAGACTGAGAGTCTTTAAAACCCCAAAGTGGTTTCAAAGCACTAGTTGAAAGAGTACGCACATGCTGGATGATCTTTAACACTGAAGACATGGACACTAGCTCTTACTTCAGTATAGTGGATTGCTCTCACAGTCATGTGAAATATTATAGACTATGCCAGGGCATCCTTGAGTACAAACAGAAACTCAGACAGGTGTAAGTGAACATGCTAAACAAAATGAGTAGCCCTAATTCAAGAAAATTCAGCAGAATGTATCCATTATGTTAACCTGTCAACTATGCTGAACTCAGCATTTGGAGAAATAACATGGAGATGGGGAACATGCTGTTTGCCTTTCTAGTTAGAATTATCCCGTCTTAAAATGCTACTAATATCTTTCCAACAGATCATAAAAAAGTAAACAGGAGTAGTTATGCATGAAACTTCTGTTTCTGATCCTAACAGATCTACACTGGTATTAAAAAAAAATATGAAATCTGTATATTATAGAAAAGACTTTTTTTTGCATTAAGCATTTCCATTTTTCACTTTTAAAATTTGAGGTTTTGATTATTTTTGTCATATTCAGCCTTGTTTGGATTCTCATCTGTATTAAGCAAAAAGATCAAAATGACACAAAACCTTTATTTTTGTCAAAAAATACTTCTATAACAATGCTTTGTGTAAATTCATATTTTTCAAGATAAAGAAGTAATTTAACCTAAAACCCATCATTTTTCTTTTCAGTTCTAAGGTGGGATGAAATCAGATTTGCAAAATACTTGTCAAAATAGAAACTTCTCAACTTATCAGTATCAATAACTTAGACATAATATGCTTTCTATCTAAGTATTAGTGCGATACAAATAATGTTCATTGAAACTAGTTAGCAAAGAGGTGGTAAACTTCTAACAACACTTATTCCTAGCTCACCTTGGTACTGCTATGAAGAAAAAGCTGTTAGCAAAAATAAGAATCAAGTGCAGTGTCATTTCATGAGCTTAAAAAATATTTTCAGACTCTTCCTCCACCCCAACATATTGACTGCTTTGATTTCACTTTCCAGGGAGGCTGCCACTTAACTTGTGGGATTTTCAATGAAACATCAAAAGGGCAGGCTGAACGTGTTACGTAAACCTCGCAGAAAGAGTGCACAGCTGGAGCACAAAGATGCATATTGCATCAGACCACTGAGGCGCATTTCATGCTCACTGCTGTTTTCATTGGTGGAATTTAGCTTTTCTTCTCTGTGGATGTAAAGAAACTCCTTCTTGCTCCCCACATGGAGCTTCAGAAATCAGGGACCATCTTCAGATGGTCAAAGTCCTCCCTAAATCTCTCTGCGCAATGACTTTTATTATTTGACTCCCACTCAACACTCTTCAAAACTTTCAAGATTTCCTAGCCCTCTACTGATGGAGGCATCATGATGATGTCAAGGGCATGGAAAGAATGTAGGTATCCCAGTGGACTGGGACTATGGAGAAAATTCTGTATTCTGTACAGGCCTGCATTCTTCACCTGCATAAGCGAAGGACCCACTCCATACTTCACTTTGCTAATGTTCACTCCAATAAGAAACACCAAGTCTAGGGTAAGACCAGACCTACTCGAGATATGAGGAGGTGTATATTTAGGTCTGCATTTTCTTACTCAGTTTCAGGATCCCCAGTGCTCTTTGTCCACTTGTACGAATAAAAACAATTAGTAGTTTTAATAACAGCACACTTTTTAGTAATGTTTCTTCCCTTTTGGTTTAACCACAGGAACAGAGTTATGCACTGAATACTAATTGATCAGAAAACCAGTTTTATGTTTTGAAACTGAGTCAGATGTGGGCTAAGTTATGTAAGACACCTGTCTTCTTTCTCTAGGCAGTTCAATTTGAAGGAGTTAGGTTTCCTTTTGAGCAAAGAAGGACTTTCTAGTATTACCCATTATAATGTGGAATGAGTAATGCACAGAAGATAAGAACAAGCTGGTTTCTATTCTGGCTACTGCTGCCTTGTCAGAACTATTTTGAAAGAAACAAGGCAGAACCTTTACTAATGATAAAGAAAAATGACTGCAAGTGAGGAAAAATGCCTCTCTCTCTACTTACACTGCCATTGAGGGAAAAAAAAGCAAGCTATTCTGTACAACAAGTTCATATGGAAAGCATTTACTGCAGTTAAATCCATAGGAAAAATAACTCCATGATTATTATTAATTTAACCAATAATATTTCTTTCCGTGTAAAGCCATGGTTTAAAAATTAAGCAAGTGTGTTTTCAGGGCTTTTCTTTTCCACATTGCACCATATGGTTACCACTTCTCTAATGTGAGCTGTGCAAAACACCCCATACATCCCATTGAATCCTCTCCTTCTTTTTGATATGACACATGCTTATAACAGAAATAGAACCAACTTTCTACCTTATTACATCGCCATAACCTGAATCTTTTTCACTAGGTACAAATAGGTGTCTTTTTTACCAGGACCCACAGTTCTTTCTATGTCCTGTGTTACTTGCTCTGTTTTGATCGGTAAATTTGCATACAGTTTGGAAGTTGTAAATTGGGTCTGCTCCAGGCTTCTGTTTTTTGGAGTAATGTAGGATGGAACCAAATTATCTGCAGATCTTCTTCAGCTTGCTTGATAATTTAATTCTTCATTGTAAATCCTCAGTGCTTATTAGGCTCTTGAGTGAATCAAGACTCTGCAATAATGGCCAAAAACATGTCAGCAAGCCATCAGGAAATTCAAGCTGCTGCATGCAGAGGAACTATTAAGTGCTGCTAAAGTGAGAAGTGATATTATGTAGATCACTGAAATGTTATCATTTTAGCATTTTGGAAAATGTGAAGAAAGTTCAAAGCCATACCAACGCAATTTTGTAAAAGGAATTGGGCTATTGTCTTCTCTCTGCGTATATGCTCAATTTCTTCTGCAGAAATACATTTATTCAGAGATTTCAATCCAACCAGAAGATAAACGACTGAAAATATAATTAAGAAAATGGTATTTTTATAATAAATGTTCTTAAAATATTAATTATATCAAGAAGATAAATGAAGATTTGTCTGGTCTTGAGATAGAAAAGACTTGCCAACTGAGTAGGATTTCAAGAGGCTTCAAATCCATTTTCAGTCCCATACTCAAATTATTAGAGTGATATGTTCTGTTTGAGAAAAATTATGAATCTCCTTACAAGGAAGGAACAGTTTCTTCACAGAGGAAGGCTGCTCTTAAAGGATATACCTCAACAGATGCATCAAGGTCGAAAAGAGAAGCTTCAAAATGAGCTGATCATACCTCCAGAACAAGTGAAATGGTAGTCTTGTCTTTGGGACACCCCACACAAGCAACCAATTGGCGTAGGAAATGTTTGTCAGAAGAGGAAAAAAGAGACAAACAAACTTTAACAACTGCTGGTTGAGGATTTTTACATTTTAGGATAATTTTTTATTTAGATTCTTATTAAAATTTTGTCATTTGATAACCTAGATGCACTTAAAGGGTAATGCAATTTTTCAGGCAATGATTCATGCCTAAAGCTATGGTTTAAGTTTAGCCATTTTTTTTTTTTAATCAGTTCAGTGTTATGACCATAGAAATTAAAAGCCAAAATGTGGATACCACACAAGTGCTTGAAATGAATAGTAAATGACTTCTGGTCCCTGTTTAGCTAAAAACAGGAAACTAATGCATTGCTACTCCTGAGTATGGTCATTGTTTGCTTATTTTGCTTCATTTGTGACCTTTTACAGGTAAGAGTTCAACTTCATATAACACTTAGCAATCTCCTGCGTGTTCAAGGCCATCAGCATATTATTTTTATCAAGTGCAGAATCTATTTTTTTTCTCCTTTTAAATGAAACTTTGAGGAAGAAAGGAAGAAGGGCTTTATTGTCCAAACTCCTTACTTCAGCTTCAAAGAAGCAAGCTGGCATTTTAAAATATGGATGGAAAATAGAAGCTGAGCTCAGTAGAAATTGGGGAAGGGAAAGAAAAGAGCATAAAACTAAAACAATGTCTTCCTGAGACCTGAGAATATAGTTAAAATAACAGTCTTAATATACATTTCCTGGGGTTATATGAAGTGCTATGGTTTTTGAGAGACATTGTGATAACTCATGCTGGATTGGAAAATTACAGCTACAGAGGAGAATGAGACCAAATCTTACAGGTCTTACACGCTTTTTAGGCAAGTTGCCACTGGCATAAAGAAACCAGGCTATAAGGGAGCCATAAGAGTTAGGTTACAAAATCATTCTCTTCTTCCAATGTTAACTTGTTCCCAGCAGTATACTCTGAGTTATTTTGTCCTGGGGTGCCTAACTGACGAACACAATGAAGCTGAAACCCCTGAGCAATCTCTATGTGCTACTTAAAAATCCCGTTAGTTTAATGTATAAAATAAAGACTTGAAACCTTTTAATGTCCTGACTATAGGGTAGTTGATGCAGATATTCAGGCTCCATACTCTTTTCTTCCTTTCATCTGTTACAAACCTTTTACTGATCTATGTCTCAAGAGTGATCAGAATCACTGGCAGTGTCGTGGACTACCCGAATTTAACAACACGTGGGCCGCATTACACTCCGCCTCCAAGAAAGAAAAGTATATGTCTTTCCCAGAGGTCTTCCTCCTGTGTAGGGGAGCTAAATATATCTGATTCATTTCACTTTTCCTCAAAGACCAGCCCCTTCCATTTTGATGCTGAATGACACCCACTAAGAGAACAAGTTTCTGGAGAACCACAAAAAAATATATCACATAGGTATGGCTGATAGCTCTGTGCGGGACTGGTCAAATCTTTTATAAAGGCATGGTTATTGTATTGAGATGGCTAAAGTAGTAAGGATGTCTTGCTTCTATATTCACTTTTATCTGAATGTCCATTGTCGTCAACAAAAACTCTGCTATTGTTAGTTTGTCATCTATGTCATTACCAGCCTTTAGATCATTAGCTCCTGAGATTTTTTAAAATAAATATTTACTCTGGTATTAGAGATCAGCAAGTATTTTAGTATACCTGTTGAACGGCATACTTTTCAATACTAGCGATATTGTCAAGGCCTTGATTTTGCCTGATGATGCTCAAGGAGAACTCTCAGGTATGCAGCTGTGTAACCCTGGGCTGTGTGGAAACAGCTGTTTTGTGAAGCTGAGAGGAAAGACCACCTCACTCCTCTCTCCCAGCCTCTTTTTACTCAGAGGCCTCACTGAAGCTCATACCCTTGCACTTGATCACCGCCTGAGCAACATTGCAGTTGTGTCTGTTCTTACCATTGTGCCCTCTCTCTTGTCTCTCTCAAGTCTCTTGACTTGACCTGGGGACCTGTCCCACCGCTATGGTCCTGTCAGGTGGGCTGGTCTGTGGGTGGTCCTGGGCATCATCACTGGACATGCTCTGCTTGCAGGTGTACCATGGGGATGTGTCCTGTGTGGGTGAGGGCACTGCCATTCTGGACGTGCTGCTACTCCCGACTCCCTCCTGAGAGCTCCCTGAACCCTGTAGGGCAGCTGGTCCCGCTGCTTTCTGGTGCATACTCACGTTTGCGTAGCTGATATTTAGTGGCTGGCTCAGCAGAGAAGTATTTGAAGTAGCAGACAAAAATTTCTAAAATCTATCTCAGTTTAAGCATAGAAGTATATATCTTCGGCTGCAACACTCACATGGTCAGTGCTTATAACACTGAAGGGAAAAAAGGCTGCAGTGAGGGAGACGTCAGCCTTTTGCAGGCTGGATCTCTTCCAGAAGTTGAGCCCAGAGTAAACTCAACACCATTTTACCGTGCAATAACTGGAAATCATTAGGTGGGATATGACATGAATCTGACATTTCTAGGAAGACTTCTAGGGCGCTGTCTGAAGACGGAGAGGAATCTAGCTCAAGACACTTCTGTTTCACTGACCTACATTTTTTTTCCTTTTCAAGAAAAATTAGGTAAACAGGTTGAACATACAAGCTCAGGTCTCATTTCCAATCATCCATAAGCACAGAGGATGCTACGTTTAACTAAAAGTCAGAGGAATATTTTTAGATTTTCACATTTATAATTTTCTTCCTTTTTTTTGTAACCTGAAGTTAATTACATATTGGGAAAAAAAAGTCTAATACCTTGCATATCTCTTTTCATGCAGGTTAAAATCAAACCAAACAATTCTTTCTTTACTGTTACACTATACCAGGTAATTAAACATGATTTGTAGTTTACACCTATCTTTGTAAGACATAGTTTATGAATGAATTGGACATTTCGAGTATAATTATAGTATTTTTATTGCCCTTTATCTCAGCTACATTAAGAAAAGATAGTTACTTTCATATGAATTTCTACGCCTAAAATCTATCCATTGTTCTCAGATTTTCCAGAATTTACAGCATTCATTCAGAATACTGTGCCTTTCACAATGTGCCAAAAAATTTAATCAGGGTGAAATTCAAACTTCACTATAGGAATGTATCAACCCCGTTGTAGTTTGGTCTATAAGAGAAGTGTCGATAGTGTGATGTACTGATGGAGTCTTACAGCTTCTGGGTTTGTCAGATGATTTGAAACGATATGGTAAACCTAATTCAAAAACTGAACCATTCTGTTTTTGGTCAAAACATTAAACATTAAATCAATGATTTATATTTTCCTAATAGAAAATCTAAACCTGGGGCAAAATTTTATCAGATTAAAAAACATATATATATACATACATACACATAGTATATTGAGGTAGATATTTACTTCTGCATAATAGAAACTGCATTTTCTTAAGAAAACATTGTCTGAGCATAAATTCTTTGCCAACTGCCAAATCCATTGGCTTTCCACATTCATTATAGAAAGTATATATGGTATATTTTTAGAGAATAGCAGTTGTAGCAAGCGTTTGCACTAAATTACATAAACAGTGACCAGAACCAAAAGTTTACTAAATTTAATTTCTTCATAAAGAGATTTCATTGTTTAAAACACAGTGACAGTACTTGCTTAACCCATGGACCTCTGAGAAAGGAATTTAGTGAAATGAATACACTATAGGTTTAAATTATACCTTGCGTGAAATTGGTTTTAGGTGTCTACAGGCAGAAGAATGAAAAACAAAATCCTAGTCATCTTGCAAAGGATGAAATATAGAATCTGAGCTGAAAGGTGAATGTGAAAAGGGGCAAAAATCTACTGTGTTTGAAAATATTCCAAAGCGCATTCAAAGAGAATGCAGACTAGTTAGGATTTCTTTATAAAATCGGGCAAAATTACTCTTCTACAGTAAGTTTAAGCAAGACTGCACAGTTCTACTTAGAGTTTATATCAATAAATTATACTATGAATTATTTTACCATGCAATGATTTTCATGTATTTAAAATGAATGAAGAAATTAGATGTGATTGTAAGAAAGGTTAATACCATTTAAAGAAATTGAAAAATACGGGTAATGTGATCTAAATGAGCTATTTAACTGAAAGCCAAAATATATTAAGTAGTGGATATCTCATAATCGAAGTATGAGTTTGGTAGCAGCAGAAGGATTTAAGCACCATGCAATTTTAGTAACTTTCTTCATATAATTACTAAGAAATTAACTGCACTATACAGGATCAACAACAAAAGAATATTTCATAACAGATTACAAGTATAAAAAGAATTTCCTCCTGGAAGGTTGTTGTGGCAGTGTTTTTAATGAATACTTGACATTATTATTACTGTAATTATTTATTTATTTCACATTGGAGTTGTACCTGGTATTTCGCAGCAATATAAAAATAGGTGTTCTCTGAGTTGAGGATCTTGTGTAAAATGACAATAGGCCAAAGTACGGAAACAATAAGAACAAATTAGCTGGTAAAGCTCTTTGAAAGTCTAAGATGACTGTCTCTAGTTGATTTCCTAAAAAGAACTATTAATCTTGAAAATAAAAGAGGGAAACGCTTTTCTCTGCCTGCACTGGGTTTTACTTCTTATTTCTGAACGGCGAATTGGAGGATCCTTTTGTTCTTATTATCATTTCATTCAGTGTTGTCTTTTATTTAGTGATTTAAATTATGGTTTTACTTGTTAGCTGCATAAAATCATCCTTAGACTGTGACCCCTCAGTTTTATCATCCTTCTTTTTGAGCTTCAGCCATGTTTCTGACCATCAGACAACTAAAAACATAGCTGTAAAGAAACACGGATATTTTTCAGGGAAACTTGGTATTCTGACAGCCGGCATTTTAAGGAAAATACCAAATATCAGGAAATATGATAAAAATCATGAGAGTTGACAATGCTGCCATCTAGCCTTTGAAACATAACCAACAGGAGCAATCAGACACAAAGCAGTGAGTGTCTGAACGTCTTCATTAGCTCACTAATTATCAGCTATCTAAGAGGACTCCTTTCTGTGAAGTCATGGCAGCTTGACCATGTTCAAGAAGTCTTCTAACATCATTCTCAAGAGCAAGACTGTATATGTGTAGAGCTAGTGACATTGTATACTCAGATGCTTTGAGGCTTTGTTCATGGGATATTGCTGTGAAACCCCCTGTTACACAAATTAAAAAGCCAACAAGCTTCTGTGTGCTGTCCTTTGAGGAAGGATTATGATCTCTGGAGTACATCATACACTCCCATGGTTGGCTTCCTCTGTTTTTAAGTTGGGCTGCTTTTATGAAAATCTATTAATATTTAAAAGATAAAAATTAATTTTTTCTATGCCTAATTATATTCCTCTTGTTAGTATTTCTTTGATTTAAACCACAAGCTTGCGATCTTTCGTATTACCTAAGAAGATCAAAGAGCAATCACCTTCTAATGTATGTAGGTATGATGGGTTGTCAGTTTTGTATTAAATGCTGTGTTTTAGATCTGTTTTTTGTGTGCATGCAAATCTTTGTATCAGATATCTCATTCTTACATGTATTAATACATGTAGACTGTTACTACTTACATTTGAAATGATAATTTGTTTTTTTAGGTTCTTGTTTTAAAACTAGCATTTGTCATTGTTTTGTTCTAGCCTGTTTCACAATAATTGATTTTGTGTTAACTTGTTAATTGGTTTAGTTGTTACTTTATTGAAATTCATGGATTTGGTGATGTCCTGAGGAGGGTCTGTTTTCACAGGTAGTCACTAATTGCACAGTGTTAAGCATTCGTAAGATTGCAACTTCTTCATAAAGCAATCAACACATTTTATTAACTTGCTGAGTCTCTGCTCTACTCCCTGAATCATAGCATTTGTGATCCTGCTCTTAGCTGAAAACAGGTGCCATATTTGTATAAGATATTATTTGAAATGAACACATATTTTACTTTTAAAAGAGTAATTTCATGGAGACAAATTGCTGTAATTATTATTATTTATTTCTACAACAGAAGTGTTGGGAGTATCAAAATCAGAGATACATTGTGTTACTTGCAGAACAAGAGAATAAAAGACACTCAAATCACCAAAGAGCTTACAGAGTAAGGGTTAGATGATTCCTAACTGTATTAGTCACATGAGGGGCTTAGATACTAAGCAAGAAGAAGTGCCACGCACACCAGCATATCTTTGCAAAAGCGGTGCATACCTTCTGCTTAGGAACCCCCCTTCCTGTCTGCTTCTTTCCAATATGAGCAGAAAAAACAAAGAGAGACATCAAACAGGCATGCTAGGTGCCTCATTTGGTGACCAACAAACATGGGCAGAAAAGGTTAGCACCATCTGGTGTCAGTCATATTTAAGAAAGTGGGTGAGTTGGAGCTGTGATGTGTCCTCAAGTAATGGCCTCAAGTTGTGGCAGGGGAGGTTTAGATTGGATATTAGGAAAAAATTTCTTTACTGAAAGAGTGGTCAGGCATTGGAATAGGCTGTCCAGGGAGATGGTGGAGTCACTATCCCCGGAGGTGTTCAAAAAATGTGTAGATCATAGAATCTTAGAATCATAGGCTGGAAAAGACCTCTAATATAATCACGTCAACCGTCACCCCAACACCACCATGCCTGCTAAACCATAGCCCATAGTGCCACACCAAAAAATGTGTAGATACTGCACTTCGGGCTATGGTTTAGTAGGCATGGTGGTGTTGGGGTGACGGTTGGACGTGATGATCTTAGAGGTCTTTTCCAATCTATGATTCTATGATTACCCCACGCATCCTATTGCCCAGTCCAGCAGCACAGATCTTGCTGGGGGTCTCAGCAGAGGCTGAACAAGGGCCACTTCCTCTCACAGCCCGAAAAAAGGGAGCAAAATGAAACCAGGCCTGATACAGAGGCCTTAAAGCTTTTAAAGTTTCTGCAGCTGTACTCTGAAAGGAAATACATGAATCACGAGACTAGTAACAGATTCCTTGGTTTTAGTTTCCCCTTTTTTCAATTCCTTTAGTTTTCATACTTGCATCTTTGATCTTATCCTCATGAAACCACTGTAGCTGTCTTTTTACCCTTTTGTAATCCACTTAACTAGAGAAAATTTAGGTTATATTGTCTTAATAACGTTGCCTGTAGCATTCCCAAATCCTTGCCCTCTGCCAGTGGATTTTTATATTTTTCCCTATTGCTGTCTTTGTCTCAATAAAATCAGACTGAGCTATACTGCTGTACACTCCCAACTTCTCTCTCCAACTTTCTTGGTGATAAATTCACAGATAACTACGATACATTTAGTTATTGCCCACCTAGAATGTATACATACACAGTAGTATAAATATATTTATATTATGCATAGGAGAGAGTACAGCCCAGGACACCTGCCCTTAGCACAACCAGCCTTTCCCTTGAAAAATTAGCTGCTGTCTGTATGTTAATGTTCACTCTACTTCAGGTTTGGAAGAATCTGTGTTGCTCCACATACCTGAGGGAAAGGAGGTGAAATGGGCTGCCTGGAGCTTAGACCTTTCCCTACTCACTCTACTGGTTCGGCTGTATGTGGCATGGCAGCCATGAGCTATTGGGACCTGGCTGACAAAAGCAGGATAAAATTCTGTTGCTGTCTGAATCCAGATAATTCGGAATCATATTATGCATCTTTTACCTCATCAATGAATTTATGTAGATATGTCTCATATGCCTCTCCAGACAGACAACTGAGCAGGAAGACAGGCAAACAATCATATTCAAAATCAACTGTACAGAATAACCCAGATTCCCTTAATATGTAGATTGCAGGTGAAACCTAAGTCTGGATAGTGTCCCAGCAAGAGACGTTTCGTTGTTTTTTTTTGTTTATTGTGTTACTGTTGTGATTTTTTTTTTTTTTTTGCAAGGCTATCTTGTCCTGTTCCAATAATCCCGTGCTTTCTGTAGGGAATTACATATGGATACACTGTACCTGTCACCTTTGTAGACAGACAAATCACATTCCCCTTTCTGTGTGTTCTCCAGCCCTTTCTTTGCCCTTCAGTCTCCCACCATTCCCTTGTCTGACAAACCCTGTAATTCTTCTGATTTAAATCTCACCTCAAAATACATTCTGAGAAGAAAATGCCATTGGTTGTCCACTACTGGAAGGAAAGATTTGGTCAAACCAAATGTATCACTGAGAGAAAATACAATATTTTTCCAACTTTTTGTAGAAAAGGATTTCGGGGGGGGGGAAGTAGTTTTTGTTATTGCTTAGAAATATCATCATAGTTTGATCATCCAGTCTTTATGTTATCTGGATTAAACACTATACTACTGTCATAGGAACTGTTGCTCTTTTCTTTATTCTATGTACTGACAAATCCAGTAGAAAAATCAAAGTGATTTTTACCCCTCCATCCATGTTGTAAATTAAAAACTCTGGGTTCATACAACCATATATATTTTAGCTGTACTTCCAACCTGAATAAGAAGCTACATATCTATGTTGGCACAGTGATAGGAAAATACAGCAGTTGGCTGTCCTTCCTCTGAATCACTGTATTCATCTGAGCATGGTCGAGGTAGCATGAAGTCGACGAAACAATGCTCCTGCAAAGGCGTGTTTTGCTTGGGACAATTATAGGAATCTGAATCATTCATTCGTCATGGTAACATTTCTAAGACTGACAATTCCTACCAGTGCTCACAGCCATTTTAAATTCAGTAAAGAATTGCATTTTTGAAAAATATTGGTTTACATTCAGAAATTGCTGCTGTCTTCCAATGTGGTACGGCTTTGTGCATGGAAAAATCACTTCATGCTCTTTATTTAACTTGAAAGCTTATTGTGAAGCTTAATTAGTGAATATAGATGAGATACATTAAGATCCTTAAGCAAAAGATGTTCTCCATCACACCTACATAGACATTAATACCTTTAAAAGCAGATAATTTGTACCGCCAAAGCAGTTATCTACTTATACGTCATATTATTTCAGAGGCTGCTTAAACCAATTCTTCAGTTAGAAAATGAAAGCAGAAGAAATTTCAGCCACATTGCCATGACCTTACATGATTATTTCTCTTTCACAGAACTATACAACTAATCTTAACAAAGCAACTATTTATCCTCCCATCATTTCAGTTCTGCAAGGCCGACAATTTTTGGCAGCATTCGTTTTTGAATGGTTTATAGGCCTTCAGTATGATCAATTTTAGCTCAGGCACAGAAAAAACAGGGAAAAAATCTCTTCACTTAAATAACCACACAGAGATACTAGAAAATGTCTCTTGAGAGAACAGTTATCTTTTTATGAAATAATGAATGGACAAAGGTATATTAACTTTCTGAAATACACTGTAAGGTAGGAAAATGAAAAACAAATTAAAAAAAAAAAAGAAGAAAAATAAGTAATAAGGAGTGTTATGAAGAACCCAAAGACAAAACATTTTCTAAAAAGGATTTAAAAAGACCAGAAGCACAAAAGCATGATATATCCTCTCTAGAAATGAAAAGGTTTTCTTACAAGTAAATCATAACATGTTTTCTAATTCCCATCTTCATATTTTGTCTTTCTCTGGATCAGGAGCTTCAGCAGTGCAGTATGTTTCTTAAATGAAAGACTGTTTCCTGTACATGGTCTCTCACATTTAGGGCTGTGCAAGACCCCAATGAAGCTACAGACATTGTTCACCTGTAAGAAGAGCACTGGGCAGACTCTGAAAGCTGGCTTCCCACACCCATGCTCCAACCCTCAACCTCTCTTTTTTACTGGGTTTTAGAAATTTTAAAGAAAGAGAAAGGCGCCATGTGACAAGACAGTTGCCTATGGACGGTTCACATGGGCTCTGCAAGTTGCTGAATTTCCACGAATTCCAGAGTGAGAGGTTGAGTATCTTGGGCAGAACACTGTGGAGTCCTGGCTGGACGAGAAGGGACATAGTTTGGTGCATTGAGCAACCCAGGTTCCGATCCGGAAGTGATCCTTGGGAGCGGCTGACACGGAACTCTGCTGGGAAGGCAGAGTGATGAGCTTGGAACACTGGAGCAGGGGGAACGTCACTGTTTCCTGCCACACTGTCACTTCCTTCCTGCCACGTTGCTGTTTCCTGCCACAGTACTGTTTTCACTTCGAGATGCAGCTCTGCACCAATCACAACGAGTTGCAGTAGTGTTGCCTATATATGGGTTGGGGTTTTAACCATTCAGATGCTGTAATAGTTTTGCTATATAAACCTTGTTTTGCTGACTAATAAAGGGTGAACGATCATACTCATATTGGGGTCACATCGTTACAACGGATCCGTAACCCACGCCAACATTTGGTAGCAGAGGATGGAAGGTTTCCCTGCAGGAGTCCCTCAGTCTGCGGTGAGCAGCTAGACGGGGGGCGTGGAAACAATGGCTGGGAGGGTCCTGCCTGGGTGCAAACGCGCAGGGCAGACACAGACAGCTGACTCGCAGGAATTTTTGAGCCACACTAGGGCTGCCTGGCGCAGCTAAATTTTAACGTGGAGGCCGTGGTCGCAAGCACGGAGATAGGGGCTGTGGCAACGTTGCTCGTCGATATGCTCTCTAAGAGAGGAATAGACGCAACGGCAAAGCAACTCGTGAAGTTGATTGGGCCGGGGAGGAGATGGGGTCCACACTGATATAGAAAGAGTCAGCAGTGGTTAAGCTCCTCCAACCCATCCTCTCCGTGAGAGGGTTACAATATGACTCAGCTACCTTGAAGTTTCTGTTGCTGCTGCACGGAGAAAGGACTTAAGCAGTTACTTCTGCTTTCGCTACATTAACACCCGAGGAAGGGACCTGCTTGGCAATAACTCTGCTGTTTCAGGGTCCTAGCCTCCCTATGCCACCTGTGAAAGCAGGAGGGGGTCCGACAGCCCGTGGAGGCAGGGAAACCTGCAGTCCAGGAAAAGCAGTACGCGTGGTGAGACCCACTGGCACAGGGGTTTCCACCCCCACCGCCAGAGTCATCACCACCGCCACCACCACCGCGCCGTGGAGAGGGATTCGCTGAGGCGCCACCGCTCGCAGGTTGGCCGGGCGCCACCGTTGCCCCTTCTGATCGTCCCACGTCCCCAAATCCTGTACCGCGGTATCCTCCACTTCCTCAAAAAAAAAAAAAAAAAAAAAAAAAAAAGTGGCCAGAGTCATTCAGAGAAGTCCTTTTGTTGCAAATGTACCACCTGAAGAAAACCGTGAGCAGGGGCTGGGTCTGTTCCCCCGCCCGGCTCGCTGGAGGATGGGATAGTCACCTAGAAAGGAGCGAAAGCTCCATCAAAAAATTTTTGCAGTGAAGTTTGAAAGAACAAAGTCTTGCAGTTTAAAATCCCTGAGAAAATCATTACTTGGAAATCAGTGCATACAGCTTTAAATGCTCTAAAACTTACAGAGACTATCTCAGAAGCAGCTGCTACTTCTCCACTGTTATCTCAAAAGCAAGGACAGAGCAGCAGTCTGTTGAAATTTAACCCTACATACAACGAAATTCCTACCGAACATGAGAAATGCGGGAAGTAAATCTGCCAGAACCTGACGATCCTTTGAATCCAGAGAAACGGGAAGTGGGGTGTAAAAATCCAGCATTCCGAAAGTGCACGACAGGGTCTCTTGACAGCAATTGACATACCCGACCTGAGATCAAAACGAGGTGAATTCCAACATAACACTGCACAGTCTCTCAGACGCTGTACAGCCGCCGCGCCAGCAGTCACCGCATAGAACGGGTCAGCAAACCTTACACCTGGTGGGGCATATGGCCCCCCCCCCCGGGCAACCGGTGGCATGGTTCCCCCCCACCCCTTCCCCCCTTTTCCCCCCCCCCCCCCTTCCCTCGATCCCAGCGCGCCAGCCCGTCCCGCCCAGCCCAGAAGCAGCGCGGTGAGAACCATCTTTCTGACATTCAAGGACTTGGTTACAAAAAAATGTCTACAATTCAATTACTGCAGTAGAATTCCCTGTGAACAAACAGCTGGACTTTATTATCTTTCCAGGGTTCAGATGGTCTACCTACATGATGTTATTCACTCTGCTGAAAGGTGAAAATATTGACTTTACAGCTGAAGATTTGTCCCCTTTATTTACTTTGTTAAAAGGGACTCAGATTTATTATTTTCCTGAAGATCAATGACAAAAGCAAAAACTGTTTTACCAAAGGTTTCAGATATAATTGCAATTACCTTTAGCTCCAGAATTAATGTCAATTTACCAACAAATTTGTATATAATTTATGAGTTTTTTTGTTTTCCAGCCTTATTCTCTTTTAGGTCGGTTATGTGCTGATGCGCAGGAGTTGAAGACTCTGGAATGGATCTTTTGATATCATATGGCCAAGAAAATATTAACCACTTCTCGGGAATGTAATGATTATGTATGTTAACATGGCATAAATATCTAGTAAGAGTATCTTTTCGGTACACACATTTGGGTAGAACTATTCCCTGTGCGTTCAGTACTGCAGTAAAGAATGCCTGCTTTCTAGAACTCCAAAATTAAGTTTTAGAAAGTTAACTATTTTGCTGCTTTCTAGTGATAGATTTTGGGTACCCAGGTAAGACGCTGCTCTTGAACATCAATGGTCTGAGGGATTGCAGGACCTCCAGCCGGCACCGAGGGATTCTCGGGGAGAACCTCTGATCACTGGACCAAAAAGTTCTGAGCACGAACAATTAATAAGGCAAAGGCATTCTTCCAGTATTGTTTCTTGTCGCCTATGTGTTAGTCATAGTAAAAGCTTTACAGCATTGAGCTATATCCCTGACGAGAAAGGAAAGCGTCCCTTCTAATCCAAAATTGAAAAGAGAGTACTCTTCCTGAAACTGAAGCTTGGGAATTTGTCTGTTAAATGTTGAATATTATTGTAAGTCCTGTCTTTGCAATATTTGGATTTATGCTGAAAACTTGGTGTGCCTCTGTGTGTGTGTGTGGTTGCAACCATGAACGTGTGATTTTATGTTACAGTGCTTGTATTTCTGTGATCTGATAGATTTATTTGGTTTCTGTGATCTAACGGATTTGTCTGGACTAAGTAACTGTTTTGTGTCTCTGGTTTGGTAAGTTCTGCAGGTATTGACTATTTCTGGTTTTTGACTTTAGATTGTTGTATTTGGACTCTGATTTATCAAAACTTCAGAAGCATTTGATGCAGCAGGGAATAGATGTGGAGATGTTTGCAGCTTTATGCTTTTATGTACATTAATTTTAGCCTATATAGTTAATGAGTCATAGTTCTAGATACATTGATCTTAACCTAGGTGATTAATATGGATAGCCAATACTAAATGTTATAGATGTTTGTATATGTGATAAGTATACCTATAACCCAAGTGCAAATTTACTGAGCTCATATTATTGATACACTGCTATTTCAACGCCTAACGCGATGAGATGCATCCCCTCCAATTGACAGTAATGATATGCTGTGGTCAAGCGGTACTTTAGTCCCACCATCCACACAGGAAGAAAATTGGATATAAGTAAATCCAGCAAGAAAATTGAATACAAGTAAATCAATCTACACCCATATGCTAGGTAACAGATTTACCATCAGTATGTATCATTCTCAAATTAATTTAATCTTTCTTTATATCCAGCAGGTTATGGTATGCACTTCACATCTCTATGTCTTCAATTAGCATTTGTGTTCTTATATCTGTTAGTATTGTAGTTTGTGTGGGCCTCTGAAAAAGTGGTAACAAGCTGAAGACCAAAATTATGTCAGCTCTCATCATCATCAACAACCTCATCAACTATATCTGGCTTGCTCAAAAAACAAAAAGGGGGAATTGTGGAGTCCTGGCTGGACTAGAGGGGACATAGTTTGGTGCTGTTGAGCAACCCAGGCTTGGTAATGGAGATAGACCTTGAAAGTTGCGAACACGGAACACTGCTACAGAAGTAGATTGGCGAACACGGAACGCTGGGCAGAGAAGCAAGCCAGTGTTACCACAAAAGTCTTGCAATCCCTGCTAGAAGATCAGAGTAGTCTACGACATGCAGTATTGCAAAATAGAGCCGCAATTGATTTTTTACTGCTGGCCCAGGGACATGGTTGTGAGGATTTTGAAGGCATGTGCTGTATGAATTTGTCCGATCATAGTAAGTCCATCCACAAGCAATTACAATGGCTTGAACAGCACGCCAATCAAATACAACAAAACCAGGGATTTTTTGATGGATTGCTCACCTCGCTCTTTGGTAATCTGCCCGCTTGGCTTAACAGTTTAATTGTAGAAATTTTGCGCATATGTATCGTGTTACTTGCTGTAGGAATTACAATATGTATTTGCTTCAGTTGTCTTAAAAAGGCTCTCTCCAAGATGACTAAGCAAACCTGGCTTGCTCAAAAACAAGAAGGGGGAATTGTGGAGTCCTGGCTGGACGAGAAGGGACATAGTTTGGTGCATTGAGCAACCCAGGTTCTGATCCGGAAGTGAGCCTTGGGAGCGGCTGACACGGAACTCTGCTGGGAAGGCAGAGCGACGAGCTCGGGACACTGGAGCAGGGGGAACGTCACCGTTTCCTGCCACACTGTCACTTCCTTCCTGCCACGTTGCTGTTTCCTGCCACAGTACTGTTTTCACTTCGAGATGCAGCTCTGCACCAATCACAACGAGTTGCAGTAGTGTTGCCTATATATGGGTTGGGGTTTTAACCATTCAGATGCTGTAATAGTTTTGCTATATAAACCTTGTTTTGCTGACTAATAAAGGGTGAACGATCATACTCATATTGGGGTCACATCGTTACAACGGATCCGTAACCCACGCCAACAGAACACAAAACTCACTGAAGTTATTTGGAAAAATGGCCATTTACTAAGACATTCTGTATCAGCCGCTACATTCAGTAATTCTGTTGGATCAGCAAAACTGTTCCTGAGTAAAGCCAACATTACAATCCTCATTGTGATCAAGTACAATCCTATCCTGATAGTGTGCTAGCAAATCCACTTTATCTCCAGGAAAATATTTTAAGCAGTTTCTGATGATAAGGCATGGAAATAGGTGAGCAAAATGTGTTTGAGCATGATTTATTTTTTAATTTCTATTTAAATCATTCCATAGCCCCACCAATTCCCCCTAGACAGCTAAAAATCAATGAGCCAGGAACTCCATAGCCCATTGGCAAGTGCCCATCATTCTTCAGAACTTCAGAACAAGCAGGGTGATTAATCCATTTAAATTTACTGCACAGGAAATATCAGAGGTGGCAGATGCTTTCTCAACTGTGATTTACATTGAGAAGAAAATTAAAACCCTCACTGTAACAATTAACTCTCTGCTCCACTAAATCCAGTGTCATGTCTGGCTTTTTTTCTTGTGCAGAATGTGACTGTAAATGCTTCCAACTCTCATGACATGAAGAGGTAAGTGTCTGGGGGTTTGTTTTATTTTTCCCTTGTTGTTTTATTTCTTTATTTTTTAATTATTAATGACATTCAGTTGCTTGTTTTGGGTTATGATTTTTGGGGTGTGGAATCCCTAGGGAATGCTGCTTTAGAAACTGATTAATCTGTAGTCATTAGAACACTTCACAGACACTGCAGCAAAACTGTCAGTATCTCTTCATTAGCTCTGAGATAGGGAGCTTTATATAAGTACATCTAAACCTCAGCTGTAACATGCTCCTCAGGGTATATTAACAGTGCAGGATTTTACAACATTGCAGGACTAATTTCCCGCTTATTCAGATATGTTTTCATCACAAGGAATTTACAGAGTTATAGACATCTCTCTTAATAACACTCAGCACGTTAATATGGGTCTTGAGGACACTAAGTGATTGAAACTGTAGCTAGTCATTTCTCCCAATCATTTTGAAATGGTCGAAAGAGAATCCTTCATGGCTTTGGAAGATTTACTGAGTTGATTAATTTTTATTCTGTAAATTATATTCACTTTTTTTTCTTAAAACTATAGGCCGTACATAAGACTTGTAAGGTATGCAGTGACAGTTCGAGGAGGAAGACCCATTACATGAAAAGATAAAAGTTTACAATACTGAACCTGATGAACTGTCTCTTCCACCATTATAGATATCACAAGGCCACACTTTAATGGCACTCATTAGCAAATGATCAGAATAGCATGTATGTAGGTAAAACCTTATTTTGCCAAACCTTTTCTCTATGCTTTCAGAATCTGTCCTACCTTCACAAAAGACGAAACCAAATGATTTCTTGGCATTACCAGTATGTATTTTTCACGAGCAGTCTTTGTATTCTTAAGCCAGGGGTTTCTCAAAGTTTTCATAGTGTAGGCTGCAAAGCAATGAAGGCAATCATATCTTGATTGATGCCATCCCATTACAAGTTTCTGAGCTAAAAGGCTCTGTGCTAAGGTGAAAATTCAATATGCTTGACTTGTTTTTGCTTTTCTTTAGAAATTTCCTTACAGCCACTCTTGGTAACAAGATACTGAACTATGAAACTTAGGACTGAACCAATATACATAATCTTCTGCTGATGGACAAGTGTAGGAGTTAAGTCCTGACACAACTGCAGAATCAGTCTTGTGCATAACTGGCCTAGGTTACCGTATGTGATGCTTTATAAGATGTACATGAACTAGTTAGTTGTATTTTAATTACAGTAAACATGATCTTCTTCCCACTAGATAGACCCTATTCACACAGGAAAAAGTGTGGGAAAGCACTTGAATGCACATTATCTGATAATATGACAAAGGCTTAGAATGTGCATCTTAAGAACTGATTTTGGAAGACAGTTTTTCAGAGGTCTAGGGATCAGCATTGAAATCTTTCATTTTTTTTTAATACCTGTGACAAGGCAGCCAAAGAACTGCTACCACCACCATTGTCTGCTGCTGGCTTTTGCTTCAGTGAGATTAAAAGAAGCAGCAAGTGGAAAAGCACCTCACACTTCTTTGGATCAGATATGCCACAGAGAAACTTGATGAACTACATCTTCTGCCTAAAGCTCAGTTGAAGAGCTGAAGAATGACAAGAGCTACAGAAATGGTTGACATTCTTCAGCTCTGCAACTTGTTTGTTCTTTTATTCGTAGTTTTAAAATGTGTCTGAGACAGTTACACTATCTGCTTCTGAGGACCTAGACTTCACACCTCCATTTTCACCTGATTTTGAAAATATACAGAATTCTCTTTGCTAAGGTACGGGCAAAAAAAGGAAAATAGACAGCATCGTATGATTGACCTGACTGTAAAATCATATTCTGCTAATCACTACATGAGGAATATATTTACAGTAGTTCCTTTTATTAATGAAGTGGGAAGTATTGTGTATCAGCTGCTTCTTGTATTTCTTGTGTAATCAAACAAGAATAGTATTTACTCTTCTGGAAAACCTCAACAAATACTTGTAAAAGTTTCAGAAGCCCATTCTGAAAGCTACAAATATGAAAGGAATATTTATCCAATTTTTTTTCTCAGTAAGAAAAGCTTAATTGTTACTTTTTCTTTTCCTCTTTTTTGTTTAAAAAATATCTCCATTAATTGTTGCTATTCACATTTTATAAATGGGAAAACAAAGACAGAATGGTCAGAAGTAAGAAAGGAGAAAGTGCAAGAAAATACAAAGTTTCCTAGCTCCCTGTTTCTACAACTTTTTACCTCTCATATATAATTAGCTGCACAAAAAAATTGCATTTGCATGTGGTCCTTTTTTGTTTACAAAAAGAGGGTGGTTTTTTTTGTCATAAAGCATGAGGAAAGGCCATTGACAGATAAGCATGGTTGTTCCTCTGCTTAGACCTTTACTGTAGTTTCCCTGTAAGCTGATATTGAAAGTTCCTGCAATAGAATCTACATTTTATGGGGAGCAAATTCTTTCATTTGAAAGCAAGGTATCTGTTTGCATGGACTGCTCTCAGAGGAGACAAAAAGGGCTTTGCAGCCAGTTTTTCTGATGCAGGCACATGAGCAGGGAGCAGGAAGTTTGGGAGGCAAAACCTCTGCATATTGCTGAACTTATGCTTTGAGAGGAGTAATGAAGTGACTTACATCTCAGAACAAAGAGAAATCCAGGAAGGACTGTGACCTCTCAGCCACAGTTCTTTTCTCTGGTGTCCTGGGATACTGTTGCCTTGAACTGCTGCTGTTCAGGGTAGACAAGCAAGTCACACTGTAACCTATAACATTTTTACTGACTAGTGTGCAAGCCTTTTTTTTCTCTTCCTGTCACATAAGACTGGTAATGAGTTTGATGTAATCTCAGTTTGGTCCTCGAATAACAAGTCCAATACACTGTGTTTATCTTATCCAGGTCTACTGCATTTACATAGATTTAGTTTTTAGATTAATATTCAATTTTGTTTATACTGTGCTTTATCGACCTTCCCTTTTATATATATATATATGGTATATATATGTGGGTCCTTTGGAATGTTGTGTCATGAAAGAAATTCTTTTCAATATAAAAAAGGATTGCTCTCCATAAAAAGCAGCTGGAAATTTCAGCTTCGTCGTTGAACCATAAGAATTATTTTTAGGTTAAGTCCATAGTTACTGGAATAATTCTTAATTTCTGAAACAACACTATTAAGATTCTATGACTTTATTAAACACAAATGATGACACTGAGCCTTATTCTACTCACCGATTTAGACAAGATTAAAAAGGATGTGGAACTTTTTTGTGAAGTGCTGTGCCAAGACCATCGAAAGCGTGCTGTCTAGTTTGCAGAGTTTGCAAGATAAGACCAAATGTAGGTAGGGAGCAAATCTGCAGTGAGACAGAAGATGAGGACAGGAACCATAATAAGATTATAATAATTATAATACAGTTTATCTATCATGGCATTTTTGAATGTGATTGTTCTTCATCATTGTAAACTTTTAAAATAGATATCGACAGTCCCTACTGGCCTTTTACCTAGCCATTATCAGTTGGTCATTTCCAGATACTGTGGGTCTCAAGATGGAAATTGAAAGATGAGAGGTTAATGGCTTTATGCACTAATTCAAGAACTGCACGCTATTTGTAAAAGTGCTAAGACTCCTGTGGCAGAAACTGTCAAGTGAATCTTTTGGGCTACAATCACTGATGGAGTGGAAATGTCAAAGAGCAACTCATTAGACTCAGAGAACAAATAGGACGGGGGACTCAGAGCTTTGAAAAGCATGGAAGGTAGAGCAAGTACATGAACTAGATGTGACGGAAAAAAAGAAGAGTCAGTGAAAGGAAGTAAGGAAGAATGATCAGAGACAGGGAAGATAACCTTGCACATAACAAAGAGCAAACAGAGATTGTACACCACCGTTCTACTAATGTTCGTGTGATTAACTTTGATACTGAAACAGTTGTCAAAAAGGTTTGTATGCATAGACATTTTCAGAATCGTAGAAATATTGGCTGAAAGGATATTTAACAGTCATCTTGGCACCCTCCCACTTGAACCATGACTACATTCAGTGCTAGATTGAGTCAGCTGTTGCTTTGTCTAGCGGACTCTTGGAAGGGCCTCTATGGCCTATTTGTTTCCCTCCTGTGCTAGATTTATAATGAAAAATTTTTTCCTAATGTCAGTCTGAATATCCAAATCCCTGACTTATAACTGTTGCCTTTTTTTTTATCATCTACCACTAATGAAAATAGCTTGGCTTAGTCCAGCTGGGCTTTGGCTTTTCTGTATTCAGCTCTAAATCATAGAATCATAGCATCATAAGTTGGAAAGGACCTGTAAGATCATCAAGTCCAACCATCCACCCAACACCACCATGACTACTACACCATATACACCTCCAGGGATGGCGACTCAGCCACTTCCCTGGGCAGCCTCCTCATCTCCAGACTAAACAGCCCCAGCTCCCTCAGCTGCTCCTCATAAGACTTGTTCTCTAGACCCTTCACCAGCCTCGTCGCCCTTCTCTGGACACACTCCAGCAACTCAATGTCCTTCTTGTAGTGAGGAACCCAAAACTGAACACAATATTCGAGGTGCAGCCTCACCAGTGCCGAGTAGAGGCGCACGATCATCTCCCTACTCCTGCTGGCCACACTATTTCTGATACAAGCCAGGATGCCGTTGGCCTTCTTGGCCACCTGGGCACGCTGCTGGCTCGTGTTCAACCAGCTGTCAACGAACACCCCAAGATCCTTTTACACTGGGTAGCTTTCTAGCCACTCCTCCCCAAGGCTGTATTGATGCTTGGGGTTGTTATGACCCAAGTGCAGGACCCAGCACTTGGCCTTGTTGAAACTCATACAATTGGCCTCGGCCCATCAATCCAGTCTGTCCAGATCCTTCTGCAGAGCCTTCCTACCCTCAAGCAGATTGACATTCCCACCCAACTTTGTGTCATATAGAATCATAGAATCATAGAATCATAGAATCATTGAAAGTTTGGGGTCGGAAGGGACCCCTAGAGGTCGTCTAGTCCAACCCCCCCATAGCAAGCAGGGACACCGCTAACTAGATCAGGTTGCTCAGAGCTCTGTCCAACCTGGTCTTGAATGTTTCCAGGGATGGGGCCTCCACTACCTCTCTGGGCAATCAGTTCCAGTGTTTCACAACCCACATTGTAAAGAATTTCTTCCTTATATCTAGCCTAAACCTACCCTGTTTTAGTTTAAAACCATTACCCCTCATCCTGTCACTGTTGTCTCTACTAAAAAGATTGTCCCCATCTTTCCTGTAGGCCCCCTTCAGGTACTGGAAGGCTGCTATAAGGCCACCCCAGAGCCTTCTCTTCTCCAGGCTGAACAGCTCCATCTCCCTCAACCTGTCCTCATAGGAGAGGTGCTCCAGCCCTCGGATCATTTTTGTAGCCCTCCTTTGGACCTGCTCCAACAGTTCCATGTCCTTCTTGTGCTGAGGGCTCCAGAGCTGAATGCAGTACTCCAGGTGAGGTCTCACCAGAGCAGAGTAGAGGGGCAGAATCACCTCTCTCGACCTGCTGGCCACGCGTCATCTGCAAACTTACTGAGGGAGCACTCTATCCCCTCATCCGGATCATTGATAAAGATGTTAAGCAAGACCAGACCTAAAACTGAGCCCTGGGGGACACCATTCATGACTGTCCGCCAACTGAATTTAACTCCGTTCACCACCACTCTCTGGTGGACACCTAAGAAATGCTGTCGCACTTCTCTTTCATTGCCTGTCCTTGATTCCACTTGCTGCTCCCTCTTCACATTTTAGCGCTCTAAGAATTTCCTGCTTGGTCTCCTGCCAAAATGTCTTATGTTTCTGTAGAATAGGATACTTTGTTCCTGAGTGCTAATAATTATTACTTTTTTAAAATCCAGCAACGACCCAAAGCAACTCTGCTCCTCTTCATGGCTTCTCAGGGGGTTCTGCCCAGCTAATTTACTAACATTCATGATCTTAAAGTCTAGATTCCTAAATGTTGCTTAACCTCTCAGTCTCAGAATCTGGGTTATGGATTCTTCTCCCAACATCTGCTGCAGCCAGTCAAAGCAAACCATAGGCTATGTGGTAGAAAAATTGGTTTCCTGTTCTGTGTTTAAGTGGCAGTAAATGTGAAAGGAAGGCCCCAAAGTTTGATGAACAGAACAAAATCCATGTATTGGTTTTTATGAAGGGAGCTACACTTATTTGCAACTCTGCAAGAATTTGAATAGAAATGTTTTTATGAAATGCATTGGTTGACACAATACTTGGTGTCTATGAAATATACAGTCCAACTTGATAGACAATGACAAAGATTCTTGCTTATCTGAAAAGATTAGTTGTTAAAGCTTTAAAGCTTGCACTAGTGAGACAAAACAGTATATTTAATTTCACGTGACATTTTGATTAATACCTGTTTCCCAAAGCTCACCTCTCATTGAATCATGTAATATCAGAGGTGTTTACCAGAGTATCTGTCATTGGTGGTCCTACTTTAAGTGACATTTGAGGACCTGTATCATGCCATCTTACGCTCTCCCATATGAAGAGGTGTGTTATAAAAGATGAAGTGATCAGACTGTGCTTCCTTTTGTGGCAGCGAAGTGGATCATGGACCTTCTGATGAGCTGCTTTTGTTGCAAACTGTCTGAGTACCTAGTGCCTGAGCCTATTGCAGCATCTACTAGTCTAGACCCCTTATTGCAGCTGAAGCTCTAAAAACTTACTTTTAATCAAAGATGTTCTTATGTGTCAATACAGACATCTTCTTCTGTTCAGTAAGCCAGAAAATTTACACTCTTGTAAACAAGAATAAACACTCCTGTATACTCTTAGTCTTTCCAGCAAGTATTTTAAATTGTTCAAACTAGCTTCACACTTTCTGACATGTGCAAAGGCTGAGGACAAGCTTCAAAGAAACATAGGCACCAAGAAGTGAAGTTTAGACTGGATGAGGAATGCAGAATTATTCTAAGTTAACAGCTAAGAAAACACCTTTATCCTCTTAGAAGTTCCAACCACGAAATCTCTTCCAAAAAGCTTAGATCAGGCAAGACTACTGGTACAGACAGACTATGATTATTGAGGCTGAGCAGTCGACCTTCTGCCTGTAACAGGGCAGAGTTTTTGCTTGCTCTCTTTCCTGTCCCATGATTCCTGCATTCATATCTGAACAGTGGCCAAGCTCTGATAAGAGGAATAGCTTGTATGTGATCTAGTGTATGACTTGATGGTTAGAGTCCTTGCCCAAGAATGGGAAGGGCTCTTAGGCTGATAAAATAAGCCCATCTCTATTTTCTTGGGCAAATTTTCTAACCTTTCTGTTATTACACATGGGGGAGGAAAGACAGCACTGTCCTTCCAATTAAAGGAGTGCCATAAATCCAGGTACGTACCATGTTCCTCAAGAAGAAGTGTCAGGGCGTAAAATGCCCAATGGCCATAAAGTTACCACACTAAGGGCTGCACTGAGGAGATCCAGAATACAAAAAGTTTGTTCAGCACATTGGTCCTGCCATTCCCAGCCATGGGAACTGCCCTCTGCAATGTGAGTGCCACATCCACAGTTTGGTGCGTAATTTGGAATAAACTGTTTCACAGTGACTGGGTACTGTTCCTAATCTGATGCTAAGTGAATACATCAGTGAGTAACTACTTGCTGGATAGACACCACACTAAGGTGTAAGATTTCCATAAGCATCCTTAAGCACGATGCAAAATTTTTCTAATACTTGAAATCCAGAAGTTGTTACCTAAATTTCTACATTTAGATCAATTCTATCTAAGGGCCAAGGGAGTTGTTTTGTTTATAATCATACTAACTCTTTCAGAGCCATTGCATTGAATGTTGTAAATGTACACAAGGAACATTAGGCTTTATGCAATATAGTAAAAATCCTTGTTAAATGTTGAGAGAAATTACCAGAAGAGATTACTGGATATTGCAAACTAACCACTTCACATTAAGGGTTTTTTTTTTAAGGTTAGATCTGTCTTTGAATTAGATTCTTATAAAAATACTTTACAATATGAAAAATATGCTAGTACTTTTTAAGTTAGCTTACTAAATCTGAAACATTCCAAATTAAGGACAAACTGCATTAGGGCTACTTTACCTTGTTCTGGTATCAATTACAGTTACATGTATTTAAAGCCCCTATTCACTTGTGAAGAGATATAAAGAGAACTTAATGTAAATAAGAATTCAGTCGTAATCTTTTGGGATTAACTGAAATGGTCATTTATAACAGGTAATAATTAACAAAAAGACACCTTTGCCACCTTCGTGTCAATCCTTTCATTTTAAACTAAGCATCACCTTCTGTTAATTTTGCTTATTTGAATAGTATTTCCAAGTGAGTATTCCTTCCAAATTTGGATTTTTATGTAATTATTTTCTAAAGAGATAAAGAGTGATTTCCATTTAGCCATTTAATTTTATCAATAATCTGTGGGCAGAGTGGTGGATTTTTTTCAGTGAGCACGTGTCTTTGAAATCAGAAAAAAATGAGATCCTCTGCAGCTAAAACAATGATACTTGCCTAAAGCCTTCCAAGCAGTCTGGAACTCCTCCAGTAATCCTCCAGGCCTTCCTAGAGCTCCACTTGAGCAGGAAAATCCAGTATTCTCTTCACTGCCTGCATTGAACTAGATTAAATGATTTTCACTGATTTTAAGGTGAGAAAGGATTTTAAGTACTGTGTTCTGTGTTAGCAGTCTGCTTATCCTCAGGTATCTTTACAGTCAAAGCAGAAAGACAGGTAAGGTGACTTGTATCTTAAAGAAGTTTATTTTGGAGCTGCATTTGAGTGTCCATTGACTAATCAAAAACTTCTAAATACAAGAAAACAATCCCTTCCTCTGATATCTGAGCCTTCTTCTGATTGTCAGATATATTTCTCCAATTATTCATCCAAGTATAGCCAAGATACAAAGGCATCTGTCCTGAGATGAAAGTGCATTCTTAATGTGATAATTACAAAATAGTGAGAGACATAAATTAAGTGGTAGTTATATAAATATTCATATTGTTATGGTCAAAGACTTAATAGGATAGAAAAATGGCAGTACAGAAAAAAATATTATTTATGTCACACCATGAAATCTGTTTTTCCTATACAGAGATGACCATAAAGTAGAGAGCATATTATTGTCATGGATATGCTGACAGTCCAGTGAAAAAATTGGAAATAGCCTTGTCAACCAGTCCCAGTCAGATGGTTTAGTGCAGTAAGGATAGGCATGGCAAGAGGAAAATTAAGTCTTACAAGAAGGCTGAGTTTTGACAAGTAAGACACAGAGACAAAATCTTTCTTACAAAAGCTAATGCAAGTCACTTAGTCTCATCCAAACAATTGCATTAACGTGAAGGCCTGATAGAAAAAGCAACAGCCAAAGTCATAAAGTGAGAGAAGTTAGACAGATTAGGTAGATAGGTCAGCTATATCTTTTCTCTCTCAGATGGAGATACTGTGAACAAAAAACCAAAAATTTATCCAGTCTCCTCAGTCATCACTTTGCCGTACCTCTTTTAGGAGAATAAAAGGATAAAAGGCATTTTGTGTGTCTGACTTCTGTCTGATGTAACCTGACTATAGTAGAATGGGTTTTGGTAAATAAAATAGGTCCATTGCTAGAAAGTATCTCACCATGGTTTGTCTATTCAGGTGAACAAAATGGCATATCTCTAGAAAGAGAAAAAAATAGAATAAGTGAAAATCATGTTGCACCTCTTCTGAAGCCAGTATTGGTTGATTCTATATTTCTTGGAATACAGAGCATGCACAAACAAGAACCTAACATATCTGTAAATATCACCTTTTCTTTTACATCCTCAGTGTAAGCCTCTGTAAAGCTGTAATTGGGTGGATTTTTCTTCCCCAAAGCTGATGCACAAAACTTATGCGTATACTTCAATTTTTTTTTCTTTCTATTGCTAAACGCAAGCAATTCACAGAATACTTAATTACCATGCACAGAGTTCAGTGGAAGGCCACCAAGGTGGACAGTGAGTGGAGCATTTGTTAAAGGAGGAGAAACACTCAGGAACTGAGGCTTGTTCAGCCTGAAGACAAGATGGCTTTGGGTGCATCTAACAGCAGCCTTCGCAGTACCTGTGGCAAAAAGATGGAGCCAGTCTCTTCACAGTGGTACATGGTTGGAGGACAAGAGGAAAACCTCATAAACTGTAACAAGAGATTCTCAGGTTGGATACAAGGAGAAACCTTTTCACCAATGGATAGTAAAGTAGCGGTATAGGCAGCCCAGGGAGGCTGTGAAGTTTCCATCTTTGGGGATTTTCAAGATCAGACTGAAAAAAGCCCTGAGTAACCTGTTTTGAACCCCTGAATAACTTCAACTGAGGTTCAAAGCTGACTTTGCTTTGAACTGGGAGTTAGACTAGAGATCCTGAGGTCTCTTCCAGCTTGAGTTTTCTTATATACGTATAGCAAGCTACATGTATTGTAAATCAATATAAAAAGTAATGTTAAAACCTAACTGTAGAACACTGAACAGAAAAATCAATCATAATCATACAGTAGATAACATTCATATTTCATAGAAAATAGTGTCACCAATTGAACAAAATATTCACATTCTTTCCACTGTATAAACTTAGATCCATGTGTTTATGTTCATGTGTCTATGATGCCAGTAGCAGAAATTTGAAGAAGGTTTGTCTTCTGGTCTGCCATTACAATTTGACCTGAACTCTGCCACCAGTACCATGTGAAAGACTTTGCAATGCCTAGTTGCAATATGAATGGTTGCTTGTACTTACTAACACTGGAAAGGAGAATTATGTTCTAATGGAAACCTGGCTCAGCCAATTCTCTAAACCACTCCAGGGTGAATAGCTACAATTAACAAATGATTTGTTCTTTTTATTATTTCTTTATTTTCCTTTCTGTTCAAGCCACAAACTGTATGGTTAAGAAAAATCTAACAGACAATTAATTCATTTGGAATTCATACACAAAATAGCTCTAGAGGGAACAGCAAGATTAAACTTGAAATGACCAACTAAAACAAAATATTTGTGTACCCAGAAAAAAATATGTGTACTTGTCTACCTAATACTTAATGCTTGTATACATACATACCTATTAAACAGAAAGTTGTTGATTCTATTCTTGTATTCTCACACTGAATCCCTTGATGCCTAATTCACCACTGTATATCCTCATTTCCCTGAACGGAAACCAGAACTTCTGTTCTTTTTTTACTGTTTGATGTTTGGTTAAGCTGGTGAGGAAATCTCTCATGCATAATTCCAATATCCAAATTCACCAAAACTAATTCCTTCTTCAGAATCATTACAGGTTTAAATACGATTCACAGTCTGCCATACAGGTAGTGAGATTATCAAAAGGTAAAAACTAATTTATGAGATGAAAATTAATGTATCCATCCCTCAATTTTCACAGCTTCTCCTGTGCACTACTCAACAATTTGTTTATTTCACAGGCAATCCCTTCAAGCAGACTGAAATAGTTGTGATTCAGTCCTAGTGTCAGTATTTCAGACCTAAAAGCTACTTTAAACTGGATACTGAATCTCTGCTGTGCTGGGGAAGGTTTATTCTTTTCAGAAATGGAGATTCATTGAATTTGTTATCCCTTTGGGGGCTTGTGAGGACTGTGACATAATTATAAACACAAACACATTTTTCTCTTTCTGAGTTTTCTGCAGGGTCTCAAGGTAACTAAAGTTCCTGGCTTTACAAATTGATGCAAATAAAAAATACTTTCAATTAAAAATGGAAAACTCTCTCCAGAATTTCCAAATCCATTTTTGTCACATAGGTAGCATATTCAGACACATAATGATGCCTTGCAATTGAAAAGGTCTCTTGTCACTTTTTTAATGACCTGCATAAGTAATTTGCAGCTTTCTTACTCAACAACAAAGTGCTAATCCCAAATCATCATCTTTCAAATTCCCTCTGAAATTAGGCAGAGACTTCTGTGATTTTTAGACTGGGCATGCTATAGTGTTATGAACAGATCAGATCATTCACTATTTTTGCCATATGCATGTGTAACTGTGGGATTTCTTTGGAGTCATTTTGATTGACAGCAGGATGGAATAGAGAACTGTGTGCAGATACACAGTTTCTGAAGTTGAAGCAAAAAAGAAGTATCTCTTTTATTTAATAAAGACACCATTTGCCATAGGCAGTATCGTAAGGGAGACTTAAGGTTGAGTGAATATCTTAGTTTCAAAACAAATAGTGTAAAGGCTGTGATTCCAGTCCTTGAATTTGTCCCTTTTGTATTCCTTCTCCATTCTACAACAAACAGCCAAGATTTAAATTAATGAAAATGGAAGGCAATATTGTGGAAACACTTTAACCACCATGGAGCTAGTAGGCACAGCCATGATACAAAGTTCGTTTACTCTAATGTTGTGAAGAGTCCTCCTGTTCTTCCCCTGCTCCACCATCAAAAAAGAGTCAGTAAGCTGTGGAAAATGCTGTGCAGACTATTAAAATCCCTATGTATTCAACAATATTATTATATATTATAGCTATTTCATCTGAAAACCTAATAAAAGCTGGCACTACAGGCTAGTTAGGGTGCTGAAGGTGACTTGTTTTATGCGTGATGACGTTAGAGGGAAAGCTAATAGAGGCTTGGATTGTGACACTGTATAATCATTAAATATAGACCTAATTTGGCTGGCAATTAACCCTGGAATATTATGTTGTGGGCAGCACAGGAAGAAAATTAATAGAAAGAACAACAACTCGCAAAGTGACAAAAAAGTGGAGGCAGAGGCACAGAATACAAAAATTTAGGTGAATAACAATCAGGACACAGTTGACCAGTTTGGATTGCCACTTAAAAACCTTTGCCTCTGCTGCCTTACCCACCGCATGCTTAAAGAGCAAGCTGCTGAAGTCTACTGCAGAGCCATTATCATCTGTTCATTTTATTTCCATTGCCAATTACACTTAATTATTGGAAAATTTTTTCAATGTATAATGAGTGTTGAAATGTTAGCATGCTCATTAAATTTAGGCTTTAGCTCAAGAAATAGATTCTGATAAGCTACACTATGTTATAGACCTGTATTTTCCAAGTACTCCATCCTCCGTTAACTTCGAGTCCGTCTTTGCACATTTTCCAAGATATATTTATGCATTTATTTATTTTTACAGGAGAAAAGAACAGAAGGCCAGATTTCATTTCTGAAAGCTGACATAATTAGTATAAAAAGACAGACATGATCTGAATTGCTAGTAGCTAAGGAATAAGTATGGACAAACATTGTTTCTGGAGGGAGGGGTGATATCACTTGAGCAAAGGCAACAGGAGGCTGCAATTCATTTTGAGCCCATGGAAAAGCAGAAACAAATTTCCTCAGAATCTGCCCATTTATAAGTCATTGCAGCCGGCTGTATATCCAGTCATATGTGCTGGCTGCTATCCCAGAGACCATCTTGAAACCTGTTTGCATGAGCTGTGAAAAGAACAAGGACACAACTGTCTTTGTGTCAATATCAGAGAGTACAATCTCGCCTGACATTCATGTGGATTTCGTATCTTCACTGTTGCACACTCTCAAGAAAGCTAGGGAAAATCTGGCTCAGAGTGGGTCCATTTTAGGCAAAGGAAAGCCTGAAAAAATAAGCAGGGGATTTGGTAGGAACTCAAGAAAAAATGTCATTCGTAAATGAAATGGTAAAGCAGGGGGACTTCTCTGAGCTTTTTGACGTGTCACCTTACTGACACCACTGTCAGGTCTGGGAAGAACGGATGTGCGGCTGTCCCCTTGGCTTGTTGCCTTTCCCAAAGGCAACCTCATCCTGTCTTCCACATCAGATATGTCTCTTCGTGCTCTGTGATTGCCATGGTCTTCCTCTCTTGGCTTCTCTGTTGCTGTCTTGGTTTGGCTGTGGCCTGCAGCAAAGGGCCACGCAGTCGCTCTATTGCCCGTCCCTCCACTGGGGTGGGGAGGAAAATGGAATGAAAAAGGCAAAAAACTCGTCGGTTGGGATAAGGGCAGTTTAACAGAACAGCAAACCAAGAGAACAGTAACAACGACAATACTGATAAGGACAATATACAAAACAAACAGCAAAATGCACAGAGAAACTCTCACCACCTGGTGCCCTGTGCACTCCCGAGCCACGACCGACTTCCCACCGGCCAGCTTTCCCACTGGAAACTCAGCATGGTGGCATATGGTATCGAATACCCTATTTTGTCTGGCCAGTTTGGGTCAGCTCACCTGGCTGTGTCCCCTCCTGGCTTCTGGTGAAAATTAACCCTGTACTGGCCGAACCCAGGACAGTTGTCTTCTGACAACACCCATGATTTGCATCTCCTCTGATGACAGAACATTTTACCAAAAAAATCTAGTTAAAATAAAATAACTAACAAGATGTGCATGTAACAGTGCATATCATTGTGTTTGACCACATAGCTCTTTCATTTCTCATTCCCCGTCAATCTCGTTTGTCATTTTTTTTCTTTCACAATTATGAGAGCTTAGGAAGAATAAAGAACGGGTTTTTTTGTGCAACTTGTTTTAAACAACCTCTCTGCCCTTATTGCACAAACACACACATATAACATCATAAAAAACAAACACAAATATTCAGGTGACAATTCTAATTTCTTTTAGATCTTGTAGCTGTGTTGCTAGCTCTGTATTTCCTTGTTAGGCATTACAAGACTCACGACAGACACAGGTTTAAAGTGCAGTCTGATCTTTAAGGTTGATTTTTGAAGGTGATCTTCCTGTTCCAGATATTTCTGTCACACCATCTGGTAGCAATACAAAAGAACAAGAAGTACAGATTTTAAAATGAGACAGGGAAGACAACTACCTATGTAATTCATTGGTCTTAATGTTTGGTCTGGATTGAAAGCTTTTTTTGTAAAATTGGGTTGATACCAGATTTTTTCATCATACCTTTATGAAGCATATACACTTAAATGTTTGGAGATTTTACACATTCAGACAAAGTCCTTCAAAGTGTTTTTTTTTTATTTTGTTTTGTTTTTAAAAACATGTGAGACATCTGCAAGAAAGCTGTCGTCCTACTGTTCTTTCCACAGAGTACCGTTGGTGGATGAAACTCGGGTATTGCTCTAGTTCTGATGTCCCAGGAAAATGACCTTTCTGAATCAGGAGTATGGGGAAAAGACCATGTTACTAAGTCAAAGTGTCTTAATGATGACTGTGAGGATCTTCTTTATAACTATTTTGTCATCAAGCAGAAATACTATTCCCTTCTAGTAAAGAAAACTTACAGAGGTACCTTACTGACTTCCTGCTAGCCCTCACACCCACAATTTCCATCAATTCAGCATGTTCCTGCTGCTTCTGAGGACTCTGTCTATGGCTTTACTAGGGACAAGGCTTCTATTCCAGATCAAATAAAAATAATTTTTCATGAATAAATATTACATATACATGTTTTGACATGAAATCCATGTTTTTGAACCTCCCCACATCCTTGCCGCAAACAACACTGACAGCAGAGTCAGCGTGACTCTGATAAAAGTAATTCTCACAGTGTTTTCCAGTGACCTGAAACATGAAGTACTAGTGAACTTGTAACGTATCTGGGCGCACATTGCTCACAAGAATGCCAGTTCGGTTTTGCAGAACCAAGGGATTTGGAAAAGGTTCAGAGAATCCTCTGAATTTTTGGGGCTTCATCCAGAACAAACTAAGCTGCCTGGTCATTTAGCTGTGCACAACACTAATCATCACTAGCAGTAAAACTTCTGGAATCAAAACCTGGCTGACAATTTTGTCAATAATACGCAGAGTGTAATTCAGTTCGCTCTTTAACAGTTATATTGGCTGTGCTGAACTGACAGTAATAACAACTTGTTTTTGTCAGTAAACTAAGCAGATATGATTAGGGCAACACATGGGGTAAATTTTTATAGAGATGCGTAGGGTTTTAGCCATGCTTTTGTCATTAAAGTCAATGGAGACTGGGCAGCTGAAACCCCAGGTAACTCTTTGGCAATTCGTACCGCAGGGAGAAGATTACTGAAGTAATTAAATGCTGTTTTTTCCTTTGAAGTGTTGTACTCGGTAAGGTTGCTAGACTGGCAGCCTTGCAAAACAGAAGTTCTTTGCTGTATTTATCCACACGACAGGTACAGCATAAGTAGCAGCAATATGGATTTCTTCCTCCTGCTGTACCAATGTGTTACATATTTTTCCAGTGGCACTCTTTATCACCACCGTGATCTAGGGCACTGTTTGCAAAATACATGTTTAGTCTTCCTTCCTACTTGTTAGCAGTACTCATTCCTATACTTAGCTGCCCTAGCAATGAACAGTGTTTCTTTCTGCTATTACTGGCAGTCATGTGAGCCTCTTATACAATCTTTACGCAAACTACTAATCTGTTATCACATGAATAGACTCACTGAAGTCAACTGCAAGCATCAGCAGTTTATTGTCATGGTCTGAATATGCTTCCTTCTTGTGAGGTGCTAGACATTTCTTGCTCTGAATAATTGAGGATGCAAAGGGCTAAAGAAATTATTATTATAACTGTTGTTGATAAAGTAAGAATCATCTCTAGCCTATGCCTTTTCCTAATATTCTCCATACAGTTGCTCTTTTCCTTTCTCCATTAAGTACCCAGCTAAGCAGAAGAAAGAAATTAAAATTATTAAACGCGGCTTTAGATAAGAAGGAAAAAAAATGCTTTGGACATTGAATTTACTTAATCTTTTACATATTCTCTCTGCCAAAACCCTTTCCTATGTCTGTTTGCCTGTCTGCAAAGAGCTTTAACTTACATTGGCAGAGGTGCTCCTCTAGATATAAAGGTAACTTTTAGCTTTTCAGTGAGCTCTGAACCACGGAGAAAGTGTACTTGGTTACAAAAATGAAGTCCCAGATCTTCTGAGCTGCAGTTATCCTAAGAGTCTTCAGCCTCTTGTGAGGCTAGGAGAAAGTATCTTAATACATCAATTACCTAGTCAATGGCAAAAGACCTCCACAGAGAACAGCCTTCCCCACATTCCAATTAAAGTATGTCGTGTTCTATAGATGCATGGGATGAAAGGCTGGAGACCTGTTGCTACTCCGACAACAATACTTAGCTTAATGAATTAGGTAGGTAGTGATTTTCATAGTAAGGAGCCTGCACAAATTATAACAGTGAAAATATGGGGAGAAAGGAAAATAAAGTATATCCACTTAAAAGACATTCTCTATTTAAAGACTTAACTTTTTTTATAAAAATGTACATTTTGCATTTCCAAAAGATTAACTTTCAGTGTTTCTTTCCTGTGCCTTGCCCACCACTTTGATACATAATTGAGTTTGAACACCTTGAAAAAAACTAGAGACCTATGCATAAGTCAGCCATTCAGATCGTCATAGTTTGCACATTTGTAACAGGGTGATTAAGGAGTAACTACAGGAGGATTAAGTATATTTCTCTGCTCTAACTGATTTCTACATACTTCAGGCAGTTAGAATGTAGGAATTTTTGTGCTCTTGATGAGACATAACTTTACAGCTTTTATTCAAAGTAGGCATTCCCAGCTACTAACAGCCCAAAGAATTCTGTAACCAGGGGGTGATAACAAACGATAATTACACTTTGTCTGAGACAACTGAATGTTAGGAGAATTTTTTCTAGTTTACCAAGAAAATCTTTGACAAATTATCCTCTATTAGAAAGTTCAAAATTTATGTAAGCTCAAATTTTACACAAATAAATTTTACTTCCTCAGCTCTAAGACACTGTTTTTTCCAAAAATTAAGGTATTAGTAATAACGTTTTGACCGTATTTAATATGCTGTTCACTTTAAAATATCATTTGCAGATTTTCCTAAATATTGAAACATTCACCTGGAGAATCATTCGTAGCAAGTTATAACTTGCTGTCCTTTACATCTGAACATTCATTGAAAAGATTATGTTTCGGTGGTAATTAGTATGATCCATGTAATAAGAAAGGTTATATGTGCTTGTTAGACTTTAATAATGTTTTCTGTTCTTCGCTATGTTTTTGTCACTCACAATTTAATTGTTGAAGGTTTAGAGCTTTTATTTTCTATGTTGAATCCCTGACTCAGAGGGAAATCTTTTCATGGTGGAAGAAAGAGTAGGTCTGCTGTTTCTAGTCAAAGGTGAAAAAAGGATTATTTAAAGGAAATAAATGATTTTTCATTTTTTAAACAGTTCTGTGACTAAGGTGGCTGGAATTTGATAGGTGAAGTTGTCCATGGTGAGAGTTTTCACTAGTACTCATTAGCTCAAGTGAAAATTTTCTGTCTTAAATTGTAAACTCATTGAAATAGTGTCCCAATCCCAGTTGACTATGTCCATAGTCTATATTCAAGGGATGATTCATTGTGCTTGCATGTCTGTCTTGCGTAGTAATAACAGTCTAATCAAATTTGTAGCAGCAAATCTTTTGACGTAGCTTTGACTGGATGGAAGGGCTACTGTGGCTTTATAAAGTGTGATAAGTGAGTGAGGAAGTAGGTAGGAAGGGCTTGTATGAGTCCTCACGTATCTCATCTGAGGGGAGGCTGAGAGAGCTGGGATTGTTTAGCCTGGAGGAGACAAGGCTCAGAGGAGATCTATCGATGTGTATAAATACCTGAAGGGAGGGTGCAAAAAGGACAGAGCCAGACTCTTTTCAGTCATATGCAGTGACAGCACCAGAGGCAATGGGTAAAACCTGAAACACAGGAGTGACATGGTTTAGCCCTGAGCAGCAACAAAGAACCATGAAGCAGGTCTATCACCCCTCCATCCACCGGGATGGGGAGGAGAATGGGAAGAAAAAGGCAAAACTCATGGGCTGGGATAAGGGCAATTTAACATAACACCAAAGAAAGCAAACAGTAACAACAATAATACTGATAAAAAGAATATACAAAAACAAAGGAATACACAGGACAATTCTCTCACCATCCAATGCCCATTGTGCTCCCAAACAACAATTAACCTTTCCTGGCCAGGTCCTCCTCCCTAAACTAAGCAAGATGTCACATGTTATGAAGTACCCTGTTTATTTGTCTAGTTTGGGTAACCTTCACGGCTGTGTCTCCTCCTGGCTACTTGTGAAAATTAACCCTATCCCAGCCAAGCCCAAGACAAGGAGGTTTCATATCATCAGCAGCAAAACCTTTTTTATTGTGAGGGTGACTGAGCAAAGGCACAGGTTGCACAGAGACGTTGTGGAAGCTCCCTCCTTGAAGATATTCAAAAGACATCTGGATATGGTCCTGGGCAACTGACTGTAGGTGGCCTTGCTTGAGCAGGAAGTTTGGACCACAGGACCTCTAAAGAGTCCTTCCAACCTCAGCCACTCTATGACTCTGTGAGACAGAGTCAAAAGACTCTGTCTTTTGATAGACATCAAAACAAGCTTTGCAATTCAAAGCACTGATGCTTGTTGGTAGGAGCAGAAGGATCCAGAATAAATAACTGAGGATTCAGGATAAAGAACACCAGCTTGTGGAATGTCCATTTTCCGTATTAGTGATGGTTAATTCATGTTGTATTTTTTAAGTCAGGCACTCTGTTGCACTGTGTGCACATGGCTATAACAGCTGCCAAAGAATCTTGTACATTTTCTGGTGTTGATGTTGATCTTAAACTAACTCTTGCCATTTGACAGAAAATTTTCCCAAAATTGAGGGGTTGTCTACAATTAAATACAGTTGTCAGTTATCTTTGTCATTGTAGATGACATAGCGATAAAATAATGATTAGTGACTTAGGATGCTTTACCAGATTTCGATTTCTCACTAACTTTGTCAGTTCCATTTGTATAGGAATACCTTCAATAAGCTAAGAATATGACTCACATACTTCATCCAGCAATCCTGATGAAGGTATAATTTGGCTCTTCTGAAAGAGAGAGATGTAAAAGACATTATACAAATATACAGCTAAACCACATTTTCAGTAGTTGTTTCCAAAGTATCTACATTTAACCACTGAGATGAGGCAAAGTGCAGGAAATACTTTAAAACACCCAGCTACTCAAAGCATTCTAGACACAGGCAGAACTTTAGAAACACATAGAAGTCTATGTCCAATCTAAACCAGTATTTCCTTCAAATCCTGCTGAAGATAACACTTACTTCACAGAAAAAAAAAAAAATCTAAAATTGCCAGTCATGTTCTGATGCTATTTCCTGAAAGTATATTCTGTGATTTTTAACACCTACTTATGTAGTAAGATTAATGCATAGAGGCCAGGTAGGTGTCAGGGACATTTTATGAGAGACTTGATTTCTGTACAGCAGATAGATAGAGATGGTGTAGAACCATGTTTTTCTAATGTGAAATTATAGGAAATGAGTTACTAATAGCCTTAATCAGTACAGGATGAAGAGCGATACAAAAACTCTTCCAGGGTTCTTTGTGTTGTCATGCTGCTGCGGAGGAATGTATATGGTACATATTAGTCTGTGGAAGAAACTTTGTTCATACAAACCTTATTCCTAGCTCCCAAGCTCACCCACAGTGTCGCCCTTTGAACATCCTGAAAAAAAGATTTGTGATATTGAATTCTTCAAGAATACCGAACTGCAGTCTTAAAGGTTGTCATCTCCATTGAGAGGACACTAACCTCTATGCTCACACCTTTGCTTGGAGTTTGTTAAAGTCCACTTAAATTCAAGCAATCTCCTTCAGTGCTACTTCTTTGTCTTGAAACTATAAGGAAATAGTGCTGATATTTTGATAATCCTCACCTCCTTGGATACGCTTGGTAAGCATTTTTAAATATTTCCTATGCCTGGGTAAAGAACTGGCAAATTAGTAGGCCAGTGAGAAAATTTTCTTGAGGCACCACACAGATCTGAATCTGATATTCTTACACATGCTGAAGATCATATTTCACAAAAAAGTGGCTATTAAAAATGTTGTGTACAGTACACAAGCATGCAAATTGTGTTTGTTAATGTATGTTTTTCATCGCTGACGGAGATTGTTCACAAAAATTAATCAAACATCGTGTAGCAAGAATGGTTTTCAGATGGCTAATTCTGATCTTGTCTCTGCAAAATGATGACAGATGGGCATAAATAGTTTCAAAGTTAAAGAAATACAAAAACGTATAATAACAGCATTCCATGCTGTTTTTTGGGGAGTCTAGAGCTTGTTTCATTAAATAAAAGTGTAGAGTAATCCTTGTGACAGTCTATGCTGACTCGCGTTCATTCTGTATTTTAACTTAAGGTACTGGCACTCACTTCTGGACCACTAAAAGATCTGGTATTTTCTAACCATATTAAAGATCATTCGTTAGCTTTCAATTTCACATAAAACAGAGGGGAGGAGTTTTTGAGGGGTTAGGGTTTTTTTCACTTTAATTTTTTATTGTCCCTCTAAATCTACCAATGGAAACAACTGGCATCATTGTCCCTCTAAATCTACCAGTGGAAACAACTGGCATCAGCATGCAACTAGCATCTTTAACACTGAGATTCTCTTCCTCCCTCAGTCTTTTGGAGCTTCTGTTGATTGATACACAAGTTATGCTGTAAAGCCTGTCTGCCCACTGAGGCTTTTCCTGGGAGGAATAGAATAAAAAAGAGTCTGTGAATAAGTAGAAGATGGAAATATTGCCGTGCAGGTGAGCTTGGTGAATAGGGCAGAATTACACTTTTCCAGTAAATATTTTATTAAATAAATCATTGTTTTTTACTAAAAAAAAAAAAAAAAAAGAGCTATGTATGTGTTGATGCTTATACATATTTTGTGACTTTCTATGTACAGTTAAAGCTGAGAACAGAAGTATAAACCACAATAATAAGGATAACAAGTTGCATCATGGTCTACTGGTAATTAGAAAAGACAAGGACACCACAAATGTGACTTGATTGTGATCATGTATGAAAGTCTCCACTGTGCTTAAGCATGTCAGATGTACATACAAAATGTTCTTTTTATAATACACATATAAGTGTGGATTTCTTGCCTCGATGGCAGGTTTTCTAACACATTTCATCAAAGAACAGCACTGTAAACTGCAGACCGAGTATGACCCTTGTTTTTTTTTTTGGAGGGGGAGAGTTTGTTTCCGTTTATATTTAAAACCAGAAATTTATGGCTGAGAAGACAAGGTTTGTCTGGCTGTCTGCTGAGGAGGTACATTCAGTTGCAATTAGCACAGTATAGTCTAAACTATAAATACATGGATAGGACAGCAGAAAAACTAGTTATTGTTTGGGATTTTTTTAGCAGATAGCAAAGTCACTTGTCAGGAATCCAGAAGAGAGTTTGCAAAACTTTCTTTCTTGTGCCCAGGGAGGGCACTTGACTGCCAATGTGAAGAACAGAGACTGCCTGAAGAGCTCAAATTGGTCTATTTTATCAACATCAACCAATTACTCCCTTGAGCATAATCATACTCTGCTGTGAAAGAGAAAAGAATAATGTCTTAATGTCTATCACTGAGATCTCTTCCATGGAATTTGGCTATTTCATGACATCTGAGAACATACTAAAATGCCTTCCAAACATCTAAGACACAAGGTATTTTCCCGAAATAAATTACAAAAGCAAGTTTTTCAAATGATCACACAGATGGTTTTTTTTTCCCTCATACATTAAGTCAAGATGTATTATCACATCACAAAGCTTTGAGGTTATATGATTTGGCAATTTAGCAATCAAAATCATTGCATCTCATTTAAATCACAAAACTGCATTTAGATATCATGTCTTGTATTTTCGTCTTTCTGTACCAACAAGGCAAAGTATGATTTTATAGGTAAAATATAAAGCTGCATGCTGCACATATAGCAATCATTCTGATTTCTCAGGACTCTCTGAACAGAGGATCTTGAGGTATTATGGCAATGTATTAGTAATGTCGGTGTTCCATATGATGTGTTGAATATCTAGTCTAGTCTGATCATAGAATAGGTGTGCTTCTTTGTCTTAAATAAATAGTCATTTTAGGATAGAATTGTTGAATTTCAGAAGAAATTGACACTTTTTTGTGGAATGCTAAACTCAACAGTGCTTAAGAAGAGACTAGTTCATCAAGAAAATAAATAATTTTATTGGTCACTCTGTTTGGAATTGGATCAGTTTTGATGCAGTCTTTGCCAAATATCACATTGCAATAATAAGAAGTAATATCATAGAATGTTCCAGATCACTTTGATCCTTCCTCTTCTTTCAATCATTTCAATTGTTCCAATCTTTAATGGTATTGTATGATACCATACCACTGAATAACCCTGTACTTCTCTTAGATTCATGTAAATATATGCTATACATTGTTGAAAATATTTTCTTTAGACTAGTGGATATGAAATACATTTCACAGAATCACACAGAATCACAGAATGGTAGGGGTTGGAATGGACCTCTGTGGGTCATCTAGTCCTATACCCCTGTCAAAGCAGGGTCACCTAGAGCAGGCTGCACAGGACCTCATCCAGGTGGGTTTTAAAAATCTCCAGAGGAGAATCCACAATCTCCCTGGGCAGCCTGTTCCAGTTCTCTGTCACCTTCAGAGTAAAGATGTTCTTCCTCATGTTCAGATGGAAGTTCCTATGCTTAGTTTGTGCCCCTTGTCCTGTCACTGGGCACCACTGAAAAGTCTGGCCTCATCCTCCTGACACCCACCCTTGAGATATTCATAAGCATTTATAAGAATCCCCTCTCAGCCTTCTTTGCTTCAGGTTAAACAAGCCCAGCTCCCTCAACCTTTCCTCATAGGAGATATGCTCCTGTCCCCTCACCATCCTCGTAACCCTCTGCTGGACTCTCTCCAGTAGCTCCTCATCTTTCTTGAAGTGGGGAGCCCAGAACTGGACAGAGTACTCCTGAGGGCAGAGTAGAGGGGGAGAAGAACCTCCCTCGACCTGCTGGCCACACTCTTCTTAATGCACCGCAAGACACCATTGGTCTTCTTGGCAGCAAGTGCCCACTGCTTGCTCATGGCTAAGTCATCGTCCACAACTTTAATTTGAAATTTACTTTGCGATTACTTTACAATTTAACTGCATTCTATGACCAATACCCCTATCTAGTATTTGTACTAAATAAATGTAGTAGATTCAATATTGTTGATCAGAACATGCTTCTTTTCCTTTTTTTGCTACTATGAGTGTCACACTTAAAGAGATATGTCGAATATGTAGAAAATCCGTAAGTCTTACAGACTCATCTAATACACCTAGCCTTCTTTGTGAGATGCATAGTACAGAATCACATCAGTAGATTAGCAAGAATATATTGTGCCACGGTGACTTTAAACTAAAAGAATGATTATAGGATGCTCTGTGTTCCAGTACTTCCTAAACAGCAGTATTTTCTCTCTCAAAATAACCAGTGAACTATGTACGTTCATATTTACACAGAACTGTCTTGGGACTTGTCTTTTTTTGTCCCAAGCATAAGATGTCTGAGTTCACTTGCCCATCTCCCAAAGACAGGACGCTCCTGGAAGAGGTTGATATGGGGGAAAAAAATGACGCTGGGAAGAAATTTTTACAAAGAAGGGCTTCCTGTTCCTTATTTCCACTCGTTAGTGATGAAAGGGGAAAGACAGTGACTGCTGCTGCTGCTGAGGCCATCTTAAGTAGTGGCTGTGGCCAAAGTCCTTCCTTCAGAAGTAGAAAAAGTGGCAGTCAGCCTGACTTTTAGTTTCTCAGCCAGAGCAGATAGCCAAAATGTAACTGCATTTAGCTCCCACAGACAAGTATGTAGTTCACCTATAATTAGAGCCAGGATTTTATGCATGCATGCACATGTATTAGGAAAGCTAGCTATACTCAAGATGCATCTGAGCTTTTGAGTCCATGTATTTTACTTAGAGGTCTCCTCCGTATACAAATGTGTAGGAAACAAAGGCACAGAATTTCCTCATAGGAAGGAATGTACGAAGTCAAGAAGCCTGAATTTCACATTGCTATTAATGTAGAAAAGCAGAAGAAACTTTTGCAATAAATTCACCTTTCTTGTCAATCTATTAAAAAAAACCACCCTTAAAACTGCTACTCATTTGTGAAACTGTGGAGTTGAAAATTGATTCTATTACAGTCAGAATCACAAGAGTAGAAGATATGTGGTGCAGAATGGAGAGGAAAAATGTAAATCAACAATTGATCCTCTTGAAATGACTGCAGGAGAAATGGAAAATATCTAAGAAGTAAATGTGGCATTGATTAAGACAATTTCTTTTTTTGTACTGAAAAGTGGAGCCTCAAGAAACAGAATCAAAGGAAAGAATTTGAGGCTATTGTAACTCCCTCCTGGTACCCAAAAGACATAAGGCATGAAATAATACTACCTAAGATGTTTTTCTAAAAATTTTGGAAAGAAGAGTTTGATTGCAGCTCTGCACAACTGAAAACAAAATAAAATAGAAACCTGAAGAATATAATATACATCAATTCTATGAAGTCTGACAAAGGTAGAAAGTAAATAATGACTCTTACAAGTTGCTACTGAAATTAACACTGAGGCTTTATTAAACTTCTTTATTCAGTGAAATAGCAACTAATGCTGGAAAAAATATTCATCTCTACTGTGAATAAGAGTTCTTTCCCTGAATAAATTATATAGGCTATGTTTGCTATTTAATGTTAAATATTATTAAGCAGGTAAGACTGTAACTCCATTTCTTTGGATGAATGCAAGCTATATCAAGGATGTAGACATTGGTATATATTTGTTTACCATTATAATGGTGTTCATGGTTTTTTAAATAAATATTTAAAGGGCAATGTATACCCTCCGCATCCACAAAAATCCCAGTCTTTGGCTTAGCAAAGTAGCATGGGAGGTGATTTTTTCAAGCCAATTTTTAAAAACAGGGGACATAGAAGAACAACTTTTATCGTGTAAAGCTAGCAAGAAAATTAAAGAATGGCATAGTATTTAATGGAGTTTAAAGTACAATAACAGTCAAGTTGCTTTTCAAAAGATTATATTGAAAAAATTCTTATTAAAAGACCAAATTTTTGTCATGCTTATTTCAACAGATGGTGATTTATGCTGCAGCTCTTTCTAGCAGATTTTTTGAAAGAATGTGATGAAATGTCATATGTTTTTGACATTTGGTTTTCATTAGGGAATTATTTCTCACCTGATGCTGTTTGTCTCTTCAGATGCTTATGATGATTTGATGGCAATATTGACTGCAGCTTATATATCATTTCTCTCACTAACTTGAATTCTTTTCTTTTTTAGTCTCATATTTCAAATCAGTCTGTGGTTTAACCCTGTCTTCTACGATTAAATTGATATAATGGGACTTTTAATGGCCATTTACAGTTAAAGCTGTAGTGAGATAAAAAGTGTATAAGAATAGGTATGGTGTTACATTTAACCTAAAACATCCTAGAACCAATCAACATTGTGCATAAGGGACAAAAGTCCTTAATTTGATAAAACTGGCAGGATACTCACTTAGAAGCATCTTGGAAACCACTTGGCTCTCTAACTGTGGTAGGTTGGCCCCAGCCAGCAGCCAAGCACCCACACAGCTTCTAGCTCACTCCTCTGCCTGCAGTGGGATGGGGGAGAAAACAGCAAGAACAGGAGATGGAAAACTTATGGGTCAAAATAAACACAGGGAGATCACTTGCTAGCTCCTGTCATGAGCAAAGCAGTCTGGGCTTGGGGAATTTAATTTGCCAGTTAACATAAACATTAAATTATTAATTCACATACTCAGAAAAAAAAAACCCAAACATTTAGACACTTGGCAAAACAAATTTCCTCCCCATTTGTCAGGCTCAATTTCACTTCAGACTCCGCTCCTTTCTCCGTGATAATGCTGCAGGTTATGCTTGGTTCTTTCAGCTAGGCAACCATCAGTGTATAGTGGTTTCTCTCTGCTGATCTTTCTTCATCACCCTTTTCCTATACTCCAGAATGGGTTCTCTATGTGTGATTGTGCCTTCAGGTGTGTGCTTACTCTACCATGGAGCACCTTCTCTTCCTCTGATCTCATTGTTCCCTCTGTGGTTTCTAACTTTTTTATTCCCTTCTTGTTTTTCTCACTGGTGTTTTCTTAAATAAGTTATCATAGCAGTGCCATCCAGCTTTGCTGGTGAGATTGGCTGTGTCCTGTGGTGGTTCTATTTTATAGCCAGCTGGAACGACCTGTGCCTGGCCAGGGGCTGCCCTTGACCTCCTCCCAGACACATCACCCCATGCTACCAAAACGTTGACATTTACACCCAATACATTAGTATTTTTCTAAGTTGAAAAGAAAGGAAAGGTTGTCTGGCATAAATAGGGACATAATAGTTATAATTGACAACATAGATATCAATGACAGTGGTTTTTCTTTTAATTTCTGCAGCACTGCCCAGGAAAAGGATATGAAAGTTGCAGATCCCTGCAGATCATGTCAAATAGAACAGCTAGTCTCCTGCTTAGAAGACTTCTCACATTGTAAAAGGAAGGTTAATGAAACAGTCAGCTGCAGGCCTCATAAACTTTGTATTTCACATATTTATCACAAGGACAGAGACAGCATTTTCTGGTAAACCACAGAAAGTCATTTTTCTTCATTTGAAATGCTTTATTTCCCCACTTAAAAGAAAATGGTAGTCAGATAAGCAGGCTGCTTTCCCTCCCGGCTCATCGATATAATTTCTTATATACATAGTCTCTGCTACTGACTGATGAAATGGGAGACATACTGTACTAAGCCCACTGGGAACAGAGATGGAGATGATAGTTGTGTAGCATTGAAATATGAAATGAGTAATGAAAAAAGCAGAACTCAAACCAAAACTTTTTCTTCAGGGTGAGAAGGCAAGTACGGTGAAAGAAGAAGGAAAGAGATGCCTTGGAAATACGGATACTGAGCGACTCCTTTGGCGCAGCTGAACATGTAAGCATGAACAGGGGACATGAACCAGAAAAGTGAACGAAGTGGAAAGAAGATAAGGAATCTGAATATATTGTTCATTATCATCCAATAGACTCTCATGAGCAACTTGTTGGTCATAAAATTCCATTTTTTGCCCCAGTTCCAGGAAATACCAATCACCTCTGCATAGATGAACTATCAGTACTTGATCTCATACACCTGGATTCTGCATGGGAATTATTCTATCATTGATCAAAACCAGACCAAAGTGTTCAATCTCTTCTCACTTAAAAAAAAAAATCATTCATACATTCCAATGTCTAAAACAACTTTTGTTTTACAGAACAGAAAAAATAAAAAACTGTTAGAAGTAGCCCTTTGCTTTGAAAATATATAACTAGCAGCTACACAACATCATCTCCAAAACTAGTGTATTTGATTCTTTGTTTTCACGCTGAGAAGTGGAGAAATCATATTACCAAGCATTTAAGAATTGTAGCACCAATTCATTGTTCTGTGAAGGAATCAGCAATGATGGTTCTTATGGCATATAGTCAGTATAATTAAACATCAATTTATGCTACTCCATGGCATATCTGAAATATATAAAAACGTAAAAGTCTATAGAAGTCTCACAGCTACTCAAGAATGTATTACTCACACAGAGCACAGAAGATGACAAAGAAGAATGCCTATGCATGTTTACTGGTGTATAATTGTCTTTACTTTGTAGATGATGAGCCTTTTTCCATCTATCTTCTTAATCTGTATTTAGCTAGTTTCAAAGGAAAAGTTTTAAATTATAGATTTTAATCATATGATGACATGGTACAGTACTGCGTATCAATTCACTTTATGCAGCTGTTATGAAGTTAACCTACATACCACACTGACTGTGTGAATATTAAAATTCTGATTAAAAAATTTTGACCTGATTCTTTCTTTCTATCTCATATTCTACCAGTCTTATACTAATGTAAATCAACTCAAATGAATGGATTTCCACTAGAATAAGACTGAGGTAAGTATTTAGTCCTGGCTCTGATATGTATGCAAGGACCGACGTTTTTAATATGGCTTACTTCGGAAAATATTACCAGAGCATAATTCTTACAATACAGAACAAAAGCAACTTCTTGACTATATATATGTATACAACACATATGTCTATATACATTGTATACACGCTCCCACTTGCCTTGTGAACTGATATGAAAGTTTTGCCTTGACATACTGCATTGATTTAATGATGGCAAATATGTTTTATATATCTGCATTTATGAATGGTAGATGTCTATGAACAGGAGAGGAAATGTATTTCCATACAGTTTTTGAGAACAGAATGGGATTTGCTGTTCTTCAAAGAAAGATATTTTTATGAACCCCTTAGGTGTTCATAAATCTTCAGCTTACAGTCTCTCTGCAAACAGCAAGGTGTCTGTGCAGTTACAGATTCTATACTGAGCCTTATGTGAGCCATTTCAGAAATGATAAAAAGCTCCAGGTGATTCCACAACTGGGCTGCATATTACCCTTCTGTGCAGCCTCAGCTACAGCTGCCTTCAATTTCCACCTGTCCTTGGGGCAGATGGCTTCAGAGCTCTTCTAGCAATGGCCCTGGGATGCCTTTTCCGCCCAGCATTCCCATTGCGATGCCATATTAAGGACAGATGGACATATTTTGGACAGTCAGAGTATGCTGATAAATGCTCTGTCCAAGACTTCAGGCATCACATATTCCAACAGTTTCCTGTGCAGTCTGCTCCACAATGTCCTGAATGGATTGAAGAGTGTAAATGGTCATTGCTTTTAAACATGAATCCAACCTTAAGGCCATTCAATAAATGCAGTATACACTAGACTGCTACTTCAAATGGCAATCCACAGATTATTCTTTCATTGCCTTAACAAGATTGGTACAAAATTTTAGGACTAAGGGTGGAGTTAAACAATGAAGTTGGTAAGTAATGACCATAAATTCAGTATCTGTCAAAACCGCATTTACTTCCTTCACTAAAACATTATAAAGCTTATCATATCAAAAGAAATACAGAATAGTGAATCATGTCATATTCTTCATTAAACCAAAATTTTCCATGTGTCTAATTTCTGAAATGCCATTTTACAACCATAGATAACTTTCCATTTATGGTTATCATTCCATATTTGTAAAAATGAAAAAAAACCACAACAAACAGAGAAAAGAATTGCCTTGTCAGTACATGTGTTTATATGTACATATATATTTATGTTTATATTTGTGTGCTCTTCTCTAGTTATATAATTTTATGTAAACACTGAAATATATGCATATTTATGAATAGCTGACATTGCATCTTGGAAAGACCTGAAGAATTTTTGAAAATATTTGCATATTCTGTTTTTACGTATGTGTGCATAATATCTCTTTCTAAATATAGTGTGTGTATTTGAAATCATTCCTCTGTACACCTTAGAAATGCAGTGACTATATGACTAGATACTACTGCTGTGCTTACTGAACCTTCGTACTGCAGAGCTATATCTAACTGTATTATTCAAAAAAGCACTACAATTTTTGGTATTTCTCGTTTCCATTGAAATAGAAATTCATTAAAGTGCAGATCTGGGAAAATGAAAATTCTGTCTAGAGGATAACACGACATGGGTTGAAAATTTAAAAAAACCCAACATATCTTTTTCTGGCTTGCTTTCCATATGAATTTGTAATTTGCTAGTTTTAATTTGTTCTTATCAAGAGCTGTAATTTTTACCAAATGAACCTTCATGTACGTCTACAAATCACAAGGCAAATTTGCTGCATCTCAGAGTGAAGGGCATTTGAATCTAGGTCTCCAAAGACCTTGATCTGGTTTACCTACTGCAACCAAACACTGATATTTTATAAGGTCATATCCTTCAGTGGCATCAGTTTCTCTCTGACTGACAATGTGAGAAAATCCATTTGGTAGTTTTGCATCATGACTGTTTGTTTTCATCTGTAGAAATACATAAAGGAGGAATAGATGGGACCTGGGAGACTGCTGGTGGTTGTTAACTCAATATTGTCACTAAATCTGTATTTCAAAGACTTTATGAGGGTAGTATGAGCTGAGGTAAGGAAGAGAGAGTCAAATTTACCCCCTTTAATTCTGATTCCCTTGGTCCTTATTAGAATCCTAACTTTTCTGTTGCTGATCTTTTTTCCAACAAATCTAGGATTTTTATACTATGCCACATTTTAACACTGTCATCCCTTGTGGCCATTTTTCTACCTCTGACTGACATTTGTGCAGTACACAGTGCAAATTTCTTGGCACATATTTTGAAAATCAATGTCGAAAGAGCAACTGTGCTATTGATGTGGGTATTCTTATACCCTGTGGCTCTTGGAACTGTTCAGAAAAACTCTCAAGTAACCTCCAAACACTGACTTGGCAATCCTTAACTTTGATACAATTTACATGTTTCATGCCTGCTTTTTTACAGATGTTATCTTACTCACCTTGCTTTGATTTTGAAAATGCACATTTAAAAAATGTACTTAAACATCCAGTTCATAAAAACTAGTAGAAACAGAAATAGAAACATGAGAAAGTTTAGGATTTATTCACAACCTGTGACTTTTCTTTTACTATTGCTAAACAGGCATTTGAATAGGGAAATCCATTCTTTTGGGGGGCAGGGGAGGAAAGAGTGTTAAATAAATATAAGCGTTTTTTTACAGTCAGAGTAACCTGACTGAAAGTAAAATTAATAGCATAAAACAAATTAATTGTGAGTAAAAATGATAACTTGGATAACACATTACTGAGGCAGAAGAAGAGATCCAATTTGAACAGCAAGAAAATGGAAAACTATTAGAGCATTAAAACCAGTGAAAAAATCTTATAACAACTCTCATTAAGAACATACAAATACTGACAAGATAAAGGTTGGTATTGTTAGTACTAGCCTTATTATATCATAAATGTTGTGGGGTATTGTGGACTGTAGAAAGCTTTTTGGATATTTTGGTCACAGCCTGAATTTATCTTGTGTAGATGATTAATTTCTGGGTGAGAACTACAGAAATGAACTAGTAGCAAGGATTAAAGAGTTGAAATCGCTGAGTAAGGTGATATTTTATATATAAGATTTTGTGTCATCACACCCCATGGAACAAAGCCAGAAATATTCAGTGCAATTCCAAATCCTTTGTGGATTTTGTAGCTTAAATCCTTCTATTTCGACTTGCTGTGCAAAGTGTTGTCACAATTAAAAGGTTACAGGGAGGTATATCTTACTTCTTCACAGATTATAAAAATATTGCTAGAAAGCAGCTTTAAGAATGAAAAGACAGAAAACATGAACCTCTCCTACCACAGGAAATGAAGTAATGGATATTTATAAGCAGAATAATTACAAAGCTCATCAAAGATATAGTGCGTATATATAATCACAAAAACTCTCACACCCATACAGCTTGGGGCTGTATCCATCCAGTATGGATCTAATAAGGTAATTATATCTAAACACTAAAATTATCTAAGCCTCTATATTGTTCTGTAACTGACAAATTGATTAGAAGTGTAGGCCCATTTAAAGCATTCTTAATGTTATATTTTCTACACCACTGTTTTAAGCTCTATTGTCAAGAACACTTAGTAGATGGATATTTTAATCAGGTCCATTAAGTTTCTTGCTCGATGATCTTGAAAACAATTGACTAGAGTCTTTTGCTAATGCTTACCAGTTATGCTTTCAGGTTACACTAGATACCTTCAGGACTGTTACACTCTGGTGTTTCGCCAAGAACAGTCACTGCTTCCCAGATGGAGGACAAAGTTAATAGATCTGTTCTGTACAGGGAGAAAAGTCTAAATTAGGGAGATTTTAAATAGAAGATCAGCATCACCATTAGTGCATATATTAGACCTGGTTAAAAAATCTGATTCCTTTAAGTAGCAGGGTGGAAAAAAATTATCATTGGAGAATTTCCATAAATCTTTGGTTTACATTAAGGTTTTTTTTTCCTTGATCCAGGTCTACAAGAGATCTATTTTTAAATGCATCTGTCAAGTCTGTTCATGTCTCTAATTTCAATAATTGATTTTTCAAAATTTATTTTGAAAAGTTTAACTTTCAAAATTTATTTTAATAAATTTTATTTCTATAAACTTCTTCAGTGAATGGGTTATTAAGCACTGGAACCGGCTGTGCAGGGAAGTGTCTGAGTCACCATCCTTCAAGGTATTTGAAAGATGTATAGACGTGGCACTTAGTGACACGGTTCTGTGGTAAACATGGCGGTGTTGGGTTTAAAGTTGGACTCGATTATCTTAAAGGTCTTTTCCAACCTAAATAGTTCTATGATTCTACGATTCAGAAAAAGAAGGGTAAGTTGTATAAATGCACATTTGAATACCAGCAGTAGGGAGGGTGATGCTCTAGCTAAAAGAGTCAATTTTTTTTACCTATAGTGGCTTTATTGGTTTATAAATCAGGACGACAAGAGCGAGCTAGAAGTAAGAATGTACAGCTGGATTACATACATATGTGTGTATACATCTCTAGGAGTGTGTGTTTATATTTACTTATATTTATACATTTATGTGTTCAGAATAATGTTAAGTGTTCTTATTCTTCACATATACAAATGGTCTCTATTTTGCATAAAATACGGAAGAGTAGACATTCTTAATTTCTGCGGAACAAAACATTTGAAAGGTTACTCAAAACCTGAAAAGCAGTATGTATAATATATAATTAATTAGAAAGTCTTGTGAACATTTAATTAATGTCAGAAGTTAAAAACATTCAGAGTCAGCTCTTTCCAGTTCTGAGACTCTAGGAAGGGACCAGCTGTTGACGGCCTACTGAATTATATTCTTTGTAAATGTCACATTGAGAGTAATTGTTTTCTGCAGGTCACTCTCAGCTTGTTATCATTAAGCTTCAATCTGAAACAGAATAAAAGAATGATAGAGAAGAACACAGAGTTTACAACAGGAAAGATTCAGATGTTTTATATTCATCATTTAAAGGCAGTGCTTGGAGAAGGCACCGATCATAAAATCAGTAAATTAGAGTTAGAAAAAGACTAATAGCTTTTACAAAAAGGTTTCTGAAACAGTAAACTTGATGCTCAGGCGCATGCATCCTGAGAAGACAATTTGCACTGCCTCATGTAAGTGGCCATAGGGGTAACTGACACTCCTAGAAGGCTTGTGAAGCCTAGAAACTCCCTAGGATTTTGAAAAATAAGACAAGTTGTTCTTGAAGGAAGTTAATGTCAGCAGTCTATAAGCCCTTTCCATAGCTTCATTGTTTTGCTGTAAAAAAATTATCAGTTATAAACACCAACTCTGATTTCTAATAACTACAAAGGAAAACAATGTACTGAATTTTCCTGGGACGGTTTTGGTAGCTGGGGGGGCTACAGCGCTGGCTTCTGTGAGAATTTGCTGGAAGCCTCCCCTATGTTTGATAGAGCCACTGCCAGCCAACTCCATGATGGATCTGCCGCTGGCCAAGGTCATGCCCATCAGTGACGGTGGTAGCACCTCTGTAATATATGAGAAGAGGGGAAAAAACCCTGGGCAATCACAACTTCAGTTGGAGACAGGAGTGAAAATACATGAGAGAAACAGCTCTGCAGACACTAAGGTCAGTGAAGAAGGGTGGGGAGGAAGTGCTCCAGGCACCGGAGCAGAAATTCTCCTGCAACCCATGGATGGCCACTCTAGAGCAGATATTCACACTGCAGCCTGTGGAGGACCCCATGGCGGAGCAAGTGGATGCACCCTGAAAGAAGCTGCAGCTCATGGAGAACCTATGCCAGAGCAGGCTCCTGGCAGGACCTGTGTACCTGTGGAGAGAGGAGCCCATGCTGGAGCAGGTTTTCTGGCAGGACTTGTGAGCCTGTGGGGGACCCATGTTGGAGCAGTCTGTTCCTGAAGGACTGCACCCTGTGGGAAGGATCCACGTTGGCAGAGTTCATGAAGAACAGTAGCCCATGGGAAGAGCTCATGTTGGAGAAGTTCATGAAGGACTGTGTCCCGTGGGAGGGACCCCACGCTGGAGCAGGAGAAGAGTATGAGGAGTCCTTCCCCTGAGGAGGAAGGAGTGGCAGAGACAACATATGATGAACTGACCACAAACCTCCCTCATTCACTGTCCCCCTGTGCCGCTCAGAGCGAGAAGGTAGAGAACTCAGGAGTGAAGTCAAGCCCAGGAATAAGGGAAGGGTATGTGAAAGTTGTTTTAAGATTCAGTTTTTATTTCTCATTACCCTACTCTGATTTCATTGGCAATAAATTGAACTAGTTCCCCCGGTTTGAGTCTGTTTTGCCCATGATGGTAATTGTTGAGTGATCTCTCCTTGTCCTTATCTTGACCCACAATCCTTTTGTCATTTTTTTTCTTCCATTTTATTCATTGCATGGAACAGACAGCCAGTCTGATAATTCCCTGCAATAATCTTGTAGAAATAGGTAATTATATGCAAAATTATTCACAAACCCATTCTGATAGAGGCCTATGAGACCTCTTGTTGATCCTCAAAGGTAGATAGGAGTAAGCAAGTTGGGGAAGGGCTAGATCAAATAATGTACAGACTTAGATGCCTTCTTGAACATCCTATTCTGATACTAATCCTTCAGGAAGGATGACAAGCTCCCCTCACTGATCAAACTTCCAGTGAGAGGGCAGAGAGGAATTTGATTTCACTTTGTGACAGGTTAAATAACATTCTTCCTTGCATATAATCTTATAAAATAAATAAATTAATTAAAAATCTGCTATTGTTGAAAATAATAGATCTGCAAATAGTCGTGTATGGGAGTACACAGGGAAGTATATCTCCAGCATATGTGTATTCAAAGTCAGATCTAGTTACAAAGCAGACAGCACATTGTGAAGCTGCACAGCCATCTCTATGCCAAATGACTGGGAACACTTACGCTGACCGACTAATACAGGAGTAAAAGCTGCCTGGATTCTCTGGTAAATTCAAGCAGTTCTTTGCTTCAGTAATTCAAATTAGCCAGGCATTCTGGTTTGCACTATATAATCAGTTTATACTCTGAAAAACTGCATTTTTTTCTGCCCCGCCCCCCAAAGTGAATAAGTAGTGGGTACATCATAAATAATGCCCCAAGATCTAGAGGAGAAAAGCAAATAAAAAAGATAAGACAAAACAAAACTAAATCAAAGAAACAAGAGAGGAGAAGAAGAAAGAGAACAGGAAGATAATACCCTATGGTTACAGATTCTTATACCCAAGAGAATCCTACAGCGATGTGCCAAAGACCGTACTTTCTCTTCAGGTGAGGAATCATAGACTCATAGAATCACAGGTTAGAAAAGACCTCTAAGTCTAAGTTAGAAAAGACCATCAAGTCCAACTGTCAGCCCAACACCACAACACCTGCTAAACCATGTCCTGAAGTGACACATCTACATGCTTTTTAAACACCTCCAGGGATGGGGACTCTTCCACTTCCCTGGGCTTTCTGTTCCAATGCCCGACCACTCTTTCAGTACAGAAATTTTTCCTAATCTCTAATCTAAACCTCCCCTGACGCAATTTGAGGCCATTTCCTCTCCTCCTATCGCTAGTTACTTGGGAGAAGAGACCAACACCTGCCTCACTACAACTTCCTTTCAGGTAGTTGTAGAGAGCAACATGGTCCCCCCTCAGCCTCCTCTGCTCCAGAATAAACAGCCCCAGTTCCCTCAGCCACTCCTCATGAGACTTGTTCTCTAGATCCCTCACCAGCTTCATTGTCCTTTTCTGGACACACTCCAGCAACTCAACCTCTTTCTTTTAGTGAAGGGACCAAAACTGAACACAGTAATCAAAGTGAGGCCTCAGCAGTGCCGAGTACAAGGGCACGATCACCTCCCTACTCCTGCTGGCCAATGTGGGGGTGAAAGCTGGCTAACATTCTTCTGTTACCGAAGCACAGTATTTTCTACTGTGTCTTCTAATGTGGGAAGAAACAGAGGGCATTTTAGAAATTAAGGTGAAGCCTGAGTAAAGATAATATACAGCAGTCTTCAAGATTTGATTCAGCAAGGACCTTTCATGGGAAGGTACCTCTAATGTTGCTGAAAATGCAAGTTAGAAATGGAAGAAAGAAGGAAAATCAGAGCCCAAGTAAGCCATAGCTTTTGAGGGAGCTCAGGTTATCCTGTCTTATTCAGTTGAAACAGAGACACTTTGAAGATCATGGTTCTCCTAGCTACACATTGAGGGTTAGAAGTGACACTGAATCAAAGCCAGGGATTTCCAAGTGTCCAAAATAATTTCCTGCAAGGTCTAGTATTTCCCTGGAGATTTTATTTTTAAATGTTAGATCCTGTTTCGCTGAGAAGATTTGAGAAGCTTGTAACCCAGGTGCAGCTGAATCTATGGAGATACTGATAGTAGTCATTTTGAAATAAGTTCTTGTCATGGTGTAATGGCAAATCTTTGCTCATGGTATGACAGAAATGTACAAGAATAAAGAGAGAATGCAGCTCCGGTGCAGTATGTTTTGAAACATTACACGGACAGTGGCTTTTAAAATGTCTGCCATTGAAAGTAATGGATTTTATTTTCTTTTACCCCCTGTTATGGAGGGCAGGAATCAATAATACTCCTCTCCATTAAATCAAGACCCTTTCTACTTTCTTGTATTCCTTTCAGTATTGACCATAATTTTATTACTCCATGCTTTTCTCACAGGCTTCAGTAATTGACTGGCAAAACTACAGCACTTAGGAAAGTTTTTTGCATTTGGCATCAAGAGACACAGAGCTCCTAAGCTCATTTTATTTGTGACTCTTGAAAGCTTGCAGTCAAGTCATGTCTCTTTAACATGAAGCTCTAAGGAATTGCACAGATAAAGCTCAAAGGGCAGAGGAAAGCTAAAAGAGAGATAGAAAAAGCAAGGGGGACTAGAAGAGGATACAGGCAACACAGAAGCAATAGACAGCATAAGCTTCAGAAGGGAAGACATAGAATCTCGTGGTAACAAGAAAAATCAAAAAAGAAAACAAAAGGTAACATTTTAGTGCTCACCTAACCTTCAAAAGACAGCCTACAGAGGCACCAAAAAGAGTGCTTACAGCTATGCCTGCCTCTGAGACTTCATCTTCTGTGAAAGATGTAGATTGAGATGAATAAAAAGATTGTCTTTTCAGGACCAACACTCTGCCTATCAGTCAGTTAAAAAAGTAAAACCAAAACCAAACGAACAACAACAAAAAAGCAAAACAAAAACAACACAACAATAAAGACATCTTAGAAATCCCATGTTTGTCATTGAGTCAGTTAAACATGTGATTAGCTTTTTCAGTTAACGTTTCAGGCAGTTTCGCTCATCTGACTGTTCCTGCTTTGCCATCAGACATTCAGCTCTTTTCAATACAAAATGTCCCCAGGACACCTATCCTTTACCCAGAGTGTACCCAGGATACCTGTCCTTTGGAATATTTAGCCTTCACAGTGTATCTTCCTTTCTGTTGTGGAAAATGAAACTTGCTCCTTTCTGCATGTTACCATGATATGTTCTGATCAGTAGAATTCATATGTCATTTCCATTTGCAACAGTAGCACAGAATCACAGAATCAGAGAATGTTAGGGGTTGGAAGGGACCTCTGCAGGTCATCTAGTCCAACCCTCCCGCCTAAACAGGGTCACCTACAGCAGGCCGCAGAGGATCTTGTCCAGGCAGGTCTTGAATATCTCTAGAGAAGGAGACTCCACAACCTCCCTGGGCAGCCTGTTCCAGGGCTCCGTCACCCTCAGAGGGAAGAAGTTCTTCCTCATCTTCAGACGGAACTTCCTGTGCCTCAGTTTGTGCCCATTGCCCCTTGTCGTGTCGCTGGGCACTACTGAAAAGAGTCTGGCCCCATCCTCCTGACATCCACCCCTGAGATATTTGTTGTTGGCGTGGGTTACGGATCCGTTATAACGTTGTCACCCCAATATGAGTATTGATCATTCAACATTTATTAGTCAACAAAACAAGGTTTATATAGCAAAGCAGTTACAGCATCTGATTGGTTAGACCCCTAATCCATATATAGGCAAAACTACTGCAACTCGTTGTGATTGGTGCAGAGCTGCATCTCGATGTGGAAGCAGTGCTGTGGCAGGAAATGACAGCGTGGCACGAAGTGTCAGTGCAGGAAGTGACAGTGTGGCAGGAAACGGCGATGTGACGGTCCCCCTGCTCCAGTGTCCCGAGCTCGTTGCTCTACCTTCCCAACAGGGTTCCGTGTTCGCCGCTCTCAAGGCTCACCTCCAGATCAGAACCTGAGTTGCTCAACGGCACCAAGCTATGTCCCCTCTCGTCCAGCCAGGACTCCACAATTCCCCCTTCTTGTTTTTGAGCAAGACAAGTTTGCTTCGTCATCTTGGAGAGAGCCTTTTTAAGACAACTGAAGCAAATACATATTATAATTCCTACAGCAAGTAACACGATACATATGCGCAAAATTTCTACAATTAAACTGTTAAGCCAAGCGGGCAGATTACCAAAGAGCGAGGTGAGCAACCCATCAAAGAATCCCTGGTTTTGTTGTATTTGATTGGCGTGCTGTTCGAGCCATTGTAGTTGCTTGTGGATGGACTTACTATGATCGGACAAATTCATACAGCACGTGCCTTCAAAACCCTCACAGCCATGTCCCTGGGCCAGCAGTAAAAAATCAATTGCGGCTCTATTTTGCAATACTGCATGTCGTAGACTACTCTGATCTTCTAGCAGGGATTGCAAGACTTTTGTGGTAACACTGGCTTGCTTCTCTGCCCAGCACATCAATTTCCCTAGCTGATTTAACGCTGTGCAGGTGGTGGCACCAGGCACCAATAATGCCATAAATACTCACTCAGTGGTACTTGGGAGAGTAATTCGATCATCGCAGTCAGGAGGAAGACCCGTAACACCTCGTTTGGGATGAGTTGTTACCTTCTTCCACCACTGTTGATCTGGAGCTAGCAATGTCAGCTGACCTAAGTAACACGGGCCGCCATAGACGTTACAAGGAATTCCTTGCCATGCCCTGTTGCCACAAATTAAAAACACGTCAGGAGGCAAGGCTTTAGGCGTAGCATTATTCCACAAGGGAGAACCACCTTTCATCCTGTAGGCGCCCAGACTTTGGGGGCTTCTTTTGTTCGTGTCATTGGTGCCACAGAAGGTGACAGCTCTAGAGTGGCCCTGATAGTTATAATGAGAAGCAATTGGAGTGACATTGGTCCACCCTGACCGGTTGAAGAAATGGAGATGGTTGGGCCTAGCAACAGCAGGTCCTGCAAATACAAAAGAAGTTTGAGTCCAGTTTTTGGTCATGTTACCAATCCTCATCGACCCTAGCAAGTTCAACTCTTGAGGATCCCAGGGCAATGTGCGATTCAGACCCTGTATGAGTTTGGCATGGCAGCTACTCACCTGAATCTCCTTTGTACATCTGCCTGTACTATAATTAGCAAAATGAGTAACATTGTAGCTAGGTACCCCTATTAGACAGGTGCGAAAAGGCTCTGTTGCGGAAGCAAGAGACAGACAAAATGCTGATTGGCCCATTTTGTTCACCCAGGTAACCCATAGGTTTTGTTGGGGCTCAATGCGGTAAAGGGTTTCTTCACCTACTATAATCTGACAACACGTAAAGAGCGCGGCTAACAGGGTAACCGCTCATTTCCCTGCCATTCCCTTTAAAGCTGATGTAAGCATCGCACTCTCGTCTTTCCCTCTCTGCTTTGGGGACGGTCCAAACAGCAAGCACTATCTTACTTTGGCTATACTAAAGGAACTACTTACCCATATGGTTTTAGCTCTCCGGTTTGCTAACCTTACCCACTTCAAGCAGCTACAGAGATAAGCATCGCTTCCTTTTGTCTTGAGCTTTGTAACAATTAAAACGCGAGCTACGCTGCGCCCTATTAAAGGCACTGCTCACACCGATGCTTCGCAAGCGATATTTGACGTCGCCGCTATTGTTGGCAAGTGTAACAACTACGTAAAACCCGAGGCTTACAGATCTTACAAAACGTCACTGTTGGTATCAGTGACAAGTACCTCCTGGTAACCACTCATATACTCTTCCCTCTATTCAGGTTATTTCTACTTGATTGCTCTGTTCGTGAGAGTCTGCTTGTTGCTCCTCGGCTACCTTGTCTTGCTGATCCAAAGTAGGCTTCACGGCTCTACTAGGCACCGAGACTGGACCGCGATCTGTGGAAACACACATATACCCTCGACCGTTAAATACCACTGGTACGGGTCCAGCCCACTCTCCAGTAGTCGGGTCTCTATAGATCACTTTAAACCGCGGTAAAGTCGTTGTACTTTTGAATTTTAAGTTCTGATGATGCACCACAACAGGCGGTGCCTCCTGATCACCCATAAGGCACAAATAGTTTAAAGTAAAAAGAACTCGATGCAACCTTGATTACGCTTCTGTTTCAACCCCTCGCTGTTTATCTAAGTAGTCTTTCAGCACACGATGAGTACGCTCTATGAGGCCTTGCCCTGTTGGAGAATGCGCAATTCCCATGGTGTGCTTAATTCCCCACGTCAACAAAAATGATCTCAACTTTTCACTGACATAGGCAGGTCCATTATCGGTCTTAATTTCTTCAGGGACCCCCAGTACTGCGAAACACAAAAGCAGATGTTTACAAACTTGTTGCGCTTTCTCCCTAGGTAAAGCAGTGGCCCATATCATTTTCAAAAAGGTGTCTATTGTGACATGCATGTACTTCAGTCGCCCACATTCGGAGAAGTGCGTGACGTCCATCTGCCATAGCGCAAGTGCCTGCAGCCCTTTTGGATTTACACCTTGGCCTATACCTGGTCCCTGGTTTCCACACTTAGGACAGGCCCGTACAATATAACGAGCCTCATTTTCTGTCAGGCCAAATTGCCTTCGCAGACCTCTTGCATTTTGGTGAAAATTCTCATGACTCTGCCTGGCCTGCTGAAACTTGTCTACTGGAGGCATAGGGCATGCGGGACTGACTAAGTTGTCAGCAATTTGATTGCCATGTCCTAGTCCCAGATCCCATTGGTGGCTACGTACATGAATGACGCAACAAGGTACGGCCCGTTGAGACAGTACGGTCCGCAACTGGATAAACAGCTTGCCTAATCTAGGGTTGACTGCCTCCCTAAACAAGGCATCCAGTATTCGAGGCACTATCCCGGCTACATAAAGGGAGTCAGTTACAACATTTAAAGGCTCATTTAGCCAATTCGTTAAAGACCAAACCACGGCAGTCAGCTCTATAATTTGCAGTGAATCTCCATTCTGACCTTGTATCATATGATGACACCACTGGCCCCCTTCTTGCCAAACACAAACTGCCTTATGCAGCCTCCTGCCTCCATCTGTATACACTGTAATTCCTTCGGCCAAGGGCTTCTCCTGAACTCTGGACTTCTCAAGCCATAGATTACGCTTCAAGAACTGCCACGATCTCCCTTTCGGCTGTCTGGAATATATCCTCCCACCATAGCCTAATAGAGCTTCCTGTATGAGTAGAGCATGCCTCAACCACCATTCCAAATCTGCTGCTTTGACCGGTATACTGATGTCCTGCAGCTCTTCCCCTGCTATTTCCACTATCCTCTTCCTACCTTTTCTGATTAGCTCTCCCTCAACTTCTGATCACGTCTGTGTACTAGTCTTCGGCTGCACACTTAAAAACACCCATTCTAGTATGTAAAATGGATCATCGCCCCTAATAGGCTTGTCAGTGGCAAAATCAGGACTATTCAACGATGCTGTACAGGAATGACTCTCCCCCTTCTTGTTTTGCCACTGACAAACAAGGGCATATGGCGACCCGGCAGGGTTACAAATAAGCAAGGAAACAGGTAGGGTTAGCAGTCGCCTAGCAGTCCAAGCTGTTTGAAGCTTCTGTACGATGTGTTGCAAAGCTGTTTGCTGTGTCTGTGATAGGGTGACTGGTGTGCTGGGATGCGAGCCACGTAGTAGTAATGTCAATGGCACAATGTCAGCATTGGAAATACCAGCACAGTTGCGCACCCACTGGATATCTCCAAGCAAGGTCTGTACATCAGTCAATGTGCGCAAATTTGTCACTAGCTCCACCTTTTGTGGTTGGATCTTAGCGTCCGAGATGCGCCACCCCAAATACTTCCATGGTGCAGATCGCTGAACCTTTTCTGGGGCAACAACAAGGCCCTTGCTGGCTAAAACAGTACTCAGCTGCGTCAAGGAATCGTCATTGAATGCTTCCTGTTGACAAGCAGAGGATGTCATCCATATAATGATAAATAATTGTATTCGGCCATTGCTCCCTGAGTGGAGCTAAGGCCCAAACCACATAAAGTTGACACAGCGTGGGTGAGTTTCTCATGCCTTGTGGCAAGACAACCCGCTCATATCACTCTGAAGGTACTGCTTTGTTGGTTACAGGTATCGAAAAGGCGAACCATTGAGTGTCTCGTGGATGTAAATGTATAGTGAAAAAGCAGTCTTTTAGGTCAACAATGATCACGTGCCAACCCGACGGAAGCATAGCAGGTGATGGCATTCCAGGTTGTACGGCTCCCATGGGTTGCATTTGCTCATTAATCTTACGTAGGTCGTGTAAGAGGCGCCATTTGCCGCTCTGTTTCAGAATGATGAAAATGGGGGTATTCCATGGGCTGACTGAAGGCTTGATGTGGCCTGCAGCGGGTTGCTCTGCTACCAATTGCCTTGTTATTTGCAGTCGCTCTTCTTTCATGGGCCACTGGTCAACCCACACGGGTTCGTTGGAAAGCCAGGTTAGCGGTGGGTTGGGCGACTGCTCGCCAGTGCCCATAACTAAAAAGGGGTAGTAGTTAATACAACTCCAATTTGACTTAAAACGTCGCGCCCAATTAGGGCTGCAAGAGTTTTGGGCAGCTGCATGACATAGCCCTTTAAACTGACCTCCTGCCCTTCAGGAAAGGTTATTTGCAGAGGGTATTGGCTCGTCATGGGAGTGGAGTGTCCCTCCACACCTGTGATAGCCGTTGTGGGAACACTTAATGGCCACTCCTCCAGCCAAACACCCATACTTATGATTGTGATGTCAGCTCCGGTGTCTAGCGTGGCATAGATTTGTACTGATGCATTTTTCTGACTCAACGTGCATATTAGGCCAATGGTCCATCGTCGTAGTAAAACAAACTATAGGGTCTGTGGAACCAAGACTTCGGTTTTCACGGGAAGTCTTTGCTAAAGAATGGTCGATTGAGCTGCCTATCACTAGGATTTGCACTATCGTACTGCCTTTTGGAACACACAAAGGAGGACAAAGGGTATGGACCACAGTATGAATCTGGTCCACATAGTCTGCATCAATAACCCTAGGAAAAATTAGTAGTCCCTTAATGCCGGCAGAAGAACGTCCCACTAAAAGTCCTTTCATTCTGCCATTTAAATTAATCCTTGGCTTGACAGCATTGCTAGGGATCTCATGTACGGTCGTGTCGTTAAGTACAATGTCTATTGTGGTTTCCAAGTCGATTCCCAAGCTGCCTCTGGTTGCAGTTTGAGGCTGTTGTGAAAAACTCTTGCTTTGCCTGGAGGATTCATTTGTTTCCACACACGGCCTCTATCCGCGCTCCTCCTCTCGTTTCCCGAACATACTTTTGTGGCGTGGTTACTTTTTTGACATTTTTCACACCAGACAGCACTACGGCAGCAGCGTCTGACGTGCCCCTTTTCCCCACACTGGTAACAAATACGACAGACTGACAATTGCACCTGTAGAGGACTGTTTTGTTGCACCGCAGCTGCAAGTGGTTGGACAACTTCTCTGACCGCACCTTGCATGGCAGCAGCGACTGTCGCCTGTTACTTTTGTGCTCCAGCCCTCTTGACCCTGGACAGCATGTCTTCAACTCCCGCCCCTTTCGGCAGACCTGCCAGAAGCTGTTTTGTAGCCTTATTGGCATTGTCAAATGCTAACACACGAAACATTTGCTGCTTGCTTTCCTCATTTAAATCTGGATGATTCATTAACGCATCATACAGCCGGTCGATGAAGTTGCTGTAAGTTTCAGTGGCTCCTTGCACTACAGTTCCGAAAGGTGGAGCGGACGAACCAGGCAGCGCAAGGAAAGCTTCTAGGGCAAGACGTGCTGACAATTGAAGCACATGGGCGGGGAAGGTCAATTGCCGCTCCAGGTTAGCATAAACTCCTTGTCCGGTAAGTATGTCCACTGTTACTCCATGGTAAGGATCTTGCTGGTCCTGATGTCGCATCGCCTCATCCATAGCACGTTGTGCCCACTCTGCTCCCCACAACAAGAACTGAGTAGGGGTGAGTAACAATCGCATTAAATTTCGACAGTCATGCGGACACATCATGTCAGTGGAGTAAATCCAGGTAACAATTTGTCGAGTGGCCTCAGATCTCACCCCATATTGAGATATAGTATTACTGGCCTGTTGTAAAATTTTCCAGTCATGTAGTTCCCATTTGCTTTGACCATTAACCTGTACCACAGGACAGGCTAATGCCTGTGTACCTCCCATAGTGGTGGCAACGTTCCACTGTCCATCTAGGATGGCATCCCTTATAATACCGCTCCAGAGGGCAGGTGTGATCGATGCGGGAGCCCCAACTAAACATTTCGGAGAGGAAGCCTCATTTTCCCAGTGGGGGGAGTTGGCAACGATTGACATATGCTGGAACAGCGAGCTCATGTCTTGGAGATGCTGCAAAACTGACTGCAAAAGATCGCAAGCTGCTTTTCCTTGCAATTTGCTCTGGCCGCCATCAGAGGGAGTCGGGAGTGGAGACGCCTCGCTGGAGGGCGGCAACGGAGGATAGAGAGGAGGGGCCGATGTTGCAGGCCGCGCCCCAGGAGGGGCTGATGTTGTAAGCCGCGCCCCTTCTCCCTCCCCCTCTGGGGGTGGTACTAGCCGCTCCTCCCCTCTTCCGGAAGGCAGTCGTACTTCCGTGCCCGACTCCTCCCCTCTCTGCGGGGGCAGTCGTACTACCGCGTCCGGCTCACATTTCCACTTGATTTCTTTAGCGGTCACTTCCGGTGGGCCCCTCCCCTCTTTGCCAGGATCGGAATCACGCTCCGCACTCACCCGAACCTCGGCAATTGTTTTACAGTTGATCCCAGTCATCCCTCTAATGGCAGGTAGCCTGAAAACCCGTGCTAATGTCCTAGGCTTAGGCGTGTGATCTTTCCCCGGCTCAGAAGCTAGCATCTGAGCTGCAGCACACGCCACCTCTCGTTCAGCTTTCATGGCTTTTAAGGTCTGTAATACTGTTCGCCAGAGCTCGCGGACAGCTTTTATCTCCTTTTCTTCCTTTTCCTCCCCCGTTATTGTCCTTTCCCACATTGTCTCTCTTAACTCTTGCCATTCCAAGACGGAAAACAGTAGCGGGGTATCCGCAAAGTGACCCCATCACTGCCCCAGTTTAATCAACTTCATGAGTTGCTTTGCTGTTGCGTCTATTTCCTCTCTTAGAGAGTATACCGATGAGCAACGTTGCTGCAGCGTCTATCTCCATGCTTGCGACCACGGCCTCCAAGTTCAATTTTAGCTGCGCCAGGCAGCACCAGTGGGGCTCGATTAACTCCTGGGAGGTGGCCGTCTGTGTCTGCCCTGCGACTCTGCACCCAGGCAGCACCTCTCTCAGCCGTTGTTCCCACGCCCCGCCTCTAGCTACTCACCGCAGTCTCAGGGATTCCTGCAGGGAAAACCATCCATCTTCTGCTACCAGATGTTGGCGTGGGTTACAGATCCGTTGTAACGATGTCACCCCAATATGAGTATTATAGAATCACAGAATCACAGAATGGTAGGGGTTGGAAGGGACCTCTGTGGGTCATCTAGTCCAACCCTCCTGCCGAAGCAGGGTCACCTACAGCAGGCTGCACAGGACCTTGTGCAGGCGGTATTGATCATTCAACATTTATTAGTCAGCAAAACAAGGTTTATATAGCAAAGCAATTACAGCATCTGATTGGTTAGACCCCTAATCCATATATAGGCAAAACTACTGCAACTCGTTGTGATTGGTGCAGAGCTGCATCTCGATGTGGAAGCAGTGCTGTGGCAGGAAACGACAGCGTGGCACGAAGTGTCAGTGCAGGAAGTGACAGTGCGGCAGGAAACGGCGACGTGACGGTCCCTCTGCTCCAGTGTCCTGAGCTAGTCGCTCTACCTTCCCAACAGGGTTCCGTGTTCGCTGCTCTCAAGGCTCACCTCCAGATCAGAACCTGAGTTGCTCAACGGCACCAAGCTATGTCCCCTCTCGTCCAGCCAGGACTCCACAATTTATACGCATTTAGAAGATCCCCTCGCAGCCTTCTCTTCTTCAGGCTGAACAAGCCCAGCTCCCTCAGCCTCTCCTCATAGGAGATATGCTCCTGTCCCCTCACCATCCTCGTAGCCCTCTGCTGGACTCTCTCCAGTAGCTCCTCATCTTTCTTGAAATGGGGAGCCCAGAACTGGACACAGTATTCCAGATGAGGCCTCACTAGGGCAGAGAAGAGGGGGAGGAGAACCTCCCTCGACCTACTGGCCACACTCCTCCTAATGCACCCCAGGATGCCATTGACCTTCTTGGCAGCCAGGGCACACTGCTGGCTCATGGTCAACCTGTCGTCCACCAGGACACCCAAGTCCCTCTCCACAGTGCTGCTAGTAAAGGCACAGTAAGATACACAACTGGTGCCAGGAAACCAGTTTCCTGTTACTGTGCTCTGACACGAGCTTATTAGTGACACCATGCACTCTTCAAATGAGCCACTGAATTACAATGAGCGTTTAGAGCTCAGTTCTGCTCCTGGTGTCATCAATGACAAACACCGAGAGACTGTACTGCAACTTGTGTAAAACAATTTGGCGGTATGAGGACCTTGTCTTTTTGGGTTTCATTTATCTCCTTCTGAACCACACCCATAATGCAAAAGAAAAAAATATAGCCAAAACTTGGACAAGAAGTATGTGAAGGAAGTGGTATAATACTTTTTTTATGGGACAAGGATGTCTAAGTGAAACTTCAGACGAAGTTATGGTCAAGGGCTAGGAACATTAGGGCTGCCAGATGACTCTTCAAATGTGCTCAGAGCCAGACTGTCCCTCCGATATCACACACCAAGGATTGCCCCATCAAAAAATACACACTTTCAGAGCAGTTTCAATCAAAATAGGAAAGAAACTAAGGGGAGAAATAAAGGAAAAAATGTGAGAAACTGAGCAGTGAACTGGATGGTAGATTAGGATTGATTTCTTGTTGTATTTCCCTGAAACAGAACTGAGCTACAAAAACAACTTGAATTTTGCTCTTTGCCCTGTTTTCTTAAAATGGTGAAGGTCTTTTCAGTGTGTGTTATATCTCAGCACTGTTAAAATTTTCAAACAATATGACTAGTTCCCAGTTTAAATAGAAGTCTATTTCTTAACACACATGGACAGCTATTTATTCTACTGTAAGGAGGCATGAGAACCAGCACTGACAGAAAACAACTAAGGTTGTTATCACAGGATGGCCATGTCTGTACTTTCAAGTATGTCCCATCTGTTTACAGATTCTCTCAATACCAGGTCTTGCTCCAAAATACGAGAATGTGATTTTTAAGAAGTTATGGGAAATAAAAACAAAAGCTAAAAAAGCAACACAAATAGGTTACTTGCAGAATGAAAAGTCTAAAAGAGAAGGGCCAAAGATTTCTTATACTGGTCTGAAATGAATATATGTATCTAAGAACCTATTAAAGCTTGTTGAAACTACGGAAGAAGTCAAATAAAAGAACCTATATTGATAGTGCAGAAAATTGTATCTCCTTAAAACAAACACTGCTGCTATTCAGCGAGACCTGGACAGGCTGGAGAGCTGGGCAGAGAGGAACCTGATGAAGTTCAACAAGGGCAAGTGCAGGGTCCTGCACCTGAGGAGGAACAACCCCATGCACCAGTAATAGGCTCAGGGCAGACCTGCTGGAGAGCAGCTCTGTGGAGAGGGACCTGGGTGTCCTGGTGGATGACAGGTTGACCATGGGCCAGCAGTGGGCCCTAGCTGCCAAGAAGGCCAATGGGATCCTGGGGTGCATTAGGAGGAGTGTGGCCAGTAGGTCGAGGGAGGTTCTCCTCCCCCTCTTCTCTGCCCTAGTGAGGCCTCATCTGGAATACTGTGTCCAGTTCTGGGCTCCCCATTTCAAGAAAGATGAGGAGCTACTGGAGAGAGTCCAGCGGAGGGCTACGAGCATGATGAGGGGACTGGAGCATCTCTTCTATGAGGAAAGGCTGAGGGAGCTGGCCTTGTTTAGCCTGAAGAGAAGGCTGAGAGGGGACCCCACAATATGCACAAAATGGGAATAATAGACTTCCTACTGCATTACAACAGTGCTGAGGTCTCAGGAATGATCTGTGGACCTTAGAACGGTAGAATTATTCTGGTCAGAAGGGGCCTCCGAGGGTCCCTAGTGCAGCCTCCTACTCCAAGCAATGACAAAGCTGCTCGGGACTTTGACCACACAGCTCTTGAAAACCTCCAAAGACCTACATTCCATAAACTCTCTTGATAACCTGCTTAATTATCTTCAGGGTGACAAATTTTCCTTATATTCAGTCAGAATGTTCCCCTTGCAATTTATCATTGTTATCTCTCATTCTCTCCCTGACCTCATTTGCACTTCAGTAAAGAGCTTGGTCCCATCTTCTTGATGACCTCCCTGTAAGCATGGGAGGACTGCTGTTAGGTCCTCTCACAGTCCTATCTTTTCCAGGCTTAATAAGTTCTGTTTTCTCAGCCTCTCCTCACAGGATAAGTGCTACAGCCCCTGACCAGATGAACTTGCTTCCATTTATCAAAACCTTATTTCCCTGGATCTCCCAAAAATGAATGCAATATTTCATATATGACCTAGTCAATGCTTCTCAGAGGGGAGTAATCATGTCCCTCAATATACTGGCTGCAATTTTCTGAAGAGGATTATTTCATCCCAGATACAGGACTTTGCATTCGTCCTTGTTGACTTTTGTGAGGTTCATGTCAGCCCATTCCTCCAGCCTATTTAATTTCCTTCTGAAAGGCAGTTCTGTTCCACCACAGTTCGGGGTTGTCCACAGACATGATAAGGGTGCAGCCCATCTCCCCATCTAGGTTAAAGATATTGAAGAGAATAAAATATATTGAACTATCCCAGAAATGACCCCTGAGGAACTCTGCTAACTGGTAAAATACAAATCATTAACCACCACACTTTTGGACTGACAACGCAGCCAGATTTTCACCCACCTAGTAGTCCACTTATGTAAGATCTAACTTGAGTACAGGAATGCTGTGGGAGACCATGAGGAAAGTCCTACTACAGCTGAGATCAGCAACATTGTCCCAATCCAATATCGGAAGGGTTTTGATGCAATCCCACGGGACGAGATTGAGACGCAAACGAGGTCAGATGCCATACAATCGTGCAAGCTTCATTCTAATAAACCATAAAATGAAGGTGGGACAAGGAGATAACAGAGAGAGGACAGAAGGAGGAAGCAAGAGAGAAAGAGAGAGAGAAAGAAAGGAAAAGGGAAAAGAAAAGATCCGTGATCTCCTATGGCAAGCTTCCCCCACTTTTTCGCACCTCAGCCCCGACGTAGGCACACCGGGATAGTTGTCCGAAGCAGGGTATGGTAGCTTGTCCAGAGGCAGGATATCCAAATCAGGAAGTGATGGCTGTGGTAAAACAGTGATGTCGAGACAAGTCTAGTTTCATAACAGTCTGCTACAAACATCCAATATTCTTCTCTCATCCCCAGTCATTTCATCATAGAAGTTCACCAGGTTTGTCTGGCAAGATTCACCCTTCGTCAGCCTGTGTTTACTATTCCCAAACATAATTTTCTTCTTCATGTGCTCAGAAATGGCTTTTAAAAGGCAAAATCTTCCTCCACACACAAAATCTTACGGTGATTAATTATGACACTTTATGCTTTTAAAATCTAGTTGGAATTAAGAATAAGATATATGGAAATGCAAAGAATATTTTAATGCAAATAGACTGAATAAATAATCCTCCTCTCTGAATAAGGTACTTTACAACGCCACAGCTTGGTGTGATTGTGTGGTTCTCAAGGGAGTGAGAAATGAGGAGGAATTAAAAAAGCTGCAAAAAATTCCCATCCATCTTTTCTCCCTTTCCATATCTTATTTCTTTTTCTCTTTCTGAGTATTCTGTCCTTTGGAAGAGAGTAGTATGTTGATTGGACCCATGAAGCTGGGGACAAGAGAGAGAAGTCCAAACCAAGATCTCAAGCTTGAGGACAGACTCAGAAATGTTACGGATGGAAAAACATACCTTTGCAAGTTAAATGTCTGTGCACTTGAAGCTATCACTGAGACTGAAAGAAGGTCTTGTTGGCACACCATGCACAGACACAGATGGATTTCTTACCTAGGCTTTGTAGAGCTATCTAGGCACAAGAAAGCGAGGTGAGAATTCTGGCACTAAGTTTAACTCAGTCAGAGCCAGGGTCAGTTTTTTTACAGGTTGCTGAAGCGAGCGGGATTGAAGAGTAAGTATGAGAATTTTTGTTGGTGGCAGATAGTGAGTCTGCATGAGTAAGTGCATGTGTATTTGTAAACATGGCATGAAGCAAATACCTACAGAAAGTAATAGCCCTGTATAAAACAGAAACAGTCATGTAGTTTGAGAGCCACACAGGTAATGCATAATTTTTTAGTTTACAAATGTAAAGCTGGCAGAATTTGGTATTCTTTGTTAGTTTAAAACTTAAAAGTGTGTTTATCCAGGCTTGCCTACACCAAAATTTTTATTCTCTGCCATCCCTTTAGTAACTGAATGGGTCAAGTTCCACAAAAATCTTACTAAATTATACTTCTAAGTAATACTCAGGCATCCTTTTTTGAAAACTGTTCACTGACAGAACCAAGCCGTAAGGCACAGGCAACCATGGAGCTATTCACAGTCTTTTCCATGAGGAGTTAGGGAGATGCTGCCTCCCTTACATGGAGCTGCGTGGTTTTGGGGCTCCCTATACACTTCCCATATAGATTTTCTGATCACCTGGAGATGCAGAGATGAGTGACACCAGGCCATTCTGGCCTCCCCTGTGCTGAAACAGACTCTGTTTTTCAGTCCAACTTTAACATGCTCCATTGAATTTCAGTAAACAAGTCTGTTTATGAGTCTGGCAAACCTAGAGAACAGTTTAAAACTATGCTCAAAGAAATTTATTCCCAGTCAGCCTATCATATGTCAAGGAGTCACATGTATTGCTCCCATTCATGACTCCCAAGTCTCCATTTAATTCTCATCTCTTGAGTCCATGTATCTCTCCTCTGTAGTCTGAAGTATTTTGCAGGGAAAACAATTTAAAAAAGGAGGTTTATCGACGCCTTTTATTCTCCCAATGGGCCTTTCAGTTATGAATTGCTCTTTCCTTCTTTTTATGTTGCTGTTATCCAGCCTTGTACCTGATAGTCCAGTTTTCTCCTGTAACCTCTCCCGTGCTGCCTGTATCTTTTTCTCTCAGGGCTCCTGCTGCTCTTTCTATTGCTTGCTGCTCTCCTGTATTGCTCTTTCACCCACAACTTCCTCTGTTTGCAACAGGTTTGGCATTGCTTTACATATGCACATATACACATGGGACTTCATGTGATTGCTTAACTGAGCAGCTCAAATACACTCCGTAGATACGCTCCAGATCAAATCCTTATGAAATATGCTGAACCCACATACAGTGTCTACAGCAAGAAAGGAACGTTGGAATAGCAGCAGGAGCAAGGGCAAAGCAAGGTTTCTCCATTTCAATGTTTTAAATACTTCCTAAAAAGATACTAAATTTATGTTTGGGATATTTCAATAGTCACAGGAAAATTATTGTCACAACTCCACTGCAGCTCCCTTAAATTCTTGATTTCTATTGCTAGAATTAATGTTGCATAAGAAAATACAAGGGCTAATCAAATAGATCAATAGACCTTTAGATGTTTGCACTTCCCTATATTCGATCTTTTCTGAAAATGAATTTTCAGTAATTTCTCATTTTCAATAACTGATTTTCATCTGGACAATGATTCAGATGAGACATAACACTGATACAAACGTGCACTGAATAAAGTCAGAGCAAGTTTCCAAATATCCCTTTGTCATTTAGGAACAACTTCCCTTAAGGTTGAGGAGAATATATCATTAACTGTACCTGCATTCAAAGCTGAGCAGCACTTTTAAACTTCTATTCACAGACACTATTGAATGGAAGCAAGCCCTTACTTTTACCTCCAGGTTTTTTTTATTTCATATTCGTTTCATTGTCAGGTGCAGTACACCATTATCAATAATAATATAGTATGAGCACACACAAAAAGATTATTGATTCTTATATGGAAGTCACAGCTTGTAGCTTGTTTTTTTCTTGTAAGACATAAATATCTCAGGATAAATAAAAGTGCATGGTATAAGAAAACTATATTGAATAAGCTGATTCGGTTCTTTAAATTAGTTGGTATTTCAATTGAACTGAGTTGTAATCTCAAAATTTATTAATACACCACATCTGGAATAAGAAACACAACTTGTTGCTTTTTAAAAGAGAATTTCCATGCCTTGATTTCAAAATACCATGGCTTTATGTTGGACTCTTCTTTCCTGATATATACAGCAGCAAGAACAGAACCACAGTTTTAAAATGTCATCTATAGAAGTAATTAAAGTATAAAAAAGAGAGAGAGAGAGAGAGAGAAAGAAAGAAAGAAAGAAAGAAAGAAAGAAAGAAAGAAAGAAAGAAAGAAAGAAAGAAAGAAAGAAAGAAAGAAAGAAAGAAAGAAAGAAAGAAAGAAAGAAAGAAAGAAAGAAAGAAAGAAAGAAAGAAAGAAAGAAAGAAAGAAAGAAAGAAAGAAAGAAAGAAAGAAAGAAAGAAAGAAAGAAAGAAAGAAAGAAAGAAAGAAAGAAAGAAAGAAAGAAAGAGAGAGAATAGAAGGAAAGAAGGAAGGAAGAAAAAGAATGGAAGGAAGGAAGGAAGGAAGGAAGGAAGGAAGGAAGGAAGGAAGGAAGGAAGGAAGGAAGGAAGGAAGGAAGGAAGGAAGGAAGGAAGGAAGGAAGGAAGGAAGGAAGGAAGGAAGGAAGTGTTATAGATGCTCGCCTCCCATGAGGAGCCAATTGTTAATTAATCAAGTGTGAATTTATTAGCAATAGAATTTATTTAAGCAAGCAATGAAGCAGGCAAAACAGCGCTGGGTGGCCGGGGAGTCTCTTGCTCCACCAACGGTCCACACCCCACCTCCCCCAGAGTCCCTTTTTATAGTTCAGTAGTTCCGCTTCCACGTAGCACATCCTGGTCTCCTTCTGTGGCTGCGCATGCTGTTGCTAGGGGGTCGCTCTGGTTTGAGAACAAATCTTATATGCTTTGGTTTATTACAACTTCCCCCTCTTTTAATTTGTACTAATTTGTTCTTCAAACCGTGCAACTGTCTCTCGTGCTAAAGAGAGAACTAAGGTTTCTTCCTTGCTGGTTTCGTCTCTCTCCAGATGCTCGTATTGTCTTTTTAACAGCATCAAATGGGCCGCTTCTAATTTGCCTTTTATTAACCCAATTACTTTATTCAGGATACAGGGCTCAAAGGTTAAAACAAGTATTAACAATATCAAGGGTCCAGCAATGGTTGACAATAGGGTAGTTAACCAGGGAGAATGATTAAACCACGATTCGTACCATCCTTGCTGAGTCTCTCTTTCCCTTTTGCGTTTTTCGAGACCCTCTCTTAGTTTAGGCATGGTATCTCGCACGACTCCAGTGTGATCAGCATAAAAGCAACACTCTTCTCCTAATGCAGCACAGAGCCCCCCCCCCGCTGTAAGAAAAATATATCCATGCCCCTTCTGTTTTGCAGCACAACTTCTGATAGTGAGGTCAGGGACTTTTCTAATGCCGTAATTGACTTTTCTATTCTTTTCAAGTCTTCGTCCACAGCGCCTCTTAAGGAGCTAAAACCTTGCTGTTGTTTTATGAGATTCCTGTCCCGGCCCCTACAGCCCCAATACCCAATAAGGTGGCTATTGTGATAGCAGTGATGGGTTCCCTTTTTGTAATGCGGGGTTTTTCCACATCCCAATGGTCATAGATTATTTTCTCTTCATGATATAGGATTCTCGGGACAATAATAACTTGGATACAATATTCACTAGAAGCATTAAACACAGCCAAAGATACGCACGGAGTAAGGCTCGTTTTGGAACAGATCCATTGAGCTCCTTCAGAGGGAATAACCCATTTTTCATTGGTTGTCCCCACTGTGGACGAGACAGAGCTACAGAGCCTCCATTTTTGTCCCCACACCTTGCCTATACAGATTCCAGATCCAGAAACATATTGCATGGTTATTCCCTTTTTCCTATCCCTCCAGGAACACTGGGGTGGTGCGGTTCGGGTGTCTAAGTTATATGTAGTATTTACTCCTATTGCCTCATAGAGAGGGGGTTTCACATCATAACACAACCAGCAGTGTGTAGTTAGGTTTAGGTTGGTTTGGTTCAAGGCGTCATAGGTAGCTTGCATTACTTTCCACAGGGGGAGTTCTCCCGTTCTATCGAGGGAGGGTGTTACAGTATTTCTGGTGGTTTCCATGGGGCTAGTAGCTCCTCTGGTCCACTAATAATTGGATTGGGGCCAACTCCTTGAGGAGGACTTTCTACTTCCTCCTTCCTTATAAATATCAATCCACCTCGATCTGTTCCAGGTTCCCATAACCTTACACCCCAGGTCCCTTCTACAGTCCACCCTAAGTCCGAGGGATTTTGTACCGTCAGGCTTAGATTCCTGCGTTCTCCCACTAAGTTCACGCCTCCAGCATAATCATAGGTTAGATGCCTACACCCTTTTGGAGCCCATTCAACCACAAAGTTTTTGTCTTTGATTGGCACTTCCCATTCAGTAGCTATGGTTTCACATCCCCAATACGCACAGTAAAAGTGTCTTGGGAGATTACAGTAACCTCTCCCTGGGTTGGAATTTGGACACTAATAAGTACCTTTTAAATTGTTTACTCCCCAGCACTGTTCTCCTACAGCAGGCCTTAATAAGTCACAATTAGTGACACTAAATGTGGGAGCTCCAGGGGTGATACTGATATGGATAACCTTTGAGTCTTCCATACGGATTAAAGTCCACTGAAAAGGTTGATGACTAGCACTAGCCCCTGATCTTACAACCATAAACTCACATTCAAAGAATAGCAATATTACCCAAATACGGACTGCTGGTGGGGGCTTTGGGGGAGTCCAAATCTGGAAGGAGGCCAATTCCCTTGTATCTGCGGCTTGGGGCGCAGTATAGTGGTTTAGACTCCTTCCCTCTCTGTCCCTTATAGGGTCACCCTGTGAGGGACCGGTTCCGCATTCCACCTTACATGCATCTCTGCCTCCTTCGCCTACTCCGGTGCCTGGAGCAGCAAGGTTAGTCATCTTCTCGGCAGCAGCTGCAGTCTTCAGGAATGGGTTTTCCGGACCTCCTGGGACCTGAACAGGTCCACAAGCTTTTGTCAGCAGGGCCCTAAGGACAATAAACGAAATCCGGGAAAATGGAGTTCTAGGGTTGTTAGATCCACCACTGCCCTCCTTAGGTTCCTCTCAAATAGGAGATGTGATAATTTCCCAGTGAATGCTCCCACCCTTGATCTTACCTCAGTTAGTCCCTTCTCCCCTGTGGTTGTTGCCACTAGCAGTCTCCTTTAAACAGTCTTAATACTCCTCTTGGCTTGCTTCCACGCAAACCTGGCAGTATTCCAATTTGTATTTCATTTACAAACTACCCAGCACAAATGTCCAGAAGTGGGGTGTTTTATACAAGGTGTTCTTAAATGTTTCTATTTTTGAGCATCTTAGGTACTTCTGTTTCTACTTCACAGCATAGAGGGGGGACTTGAGACATTCCTAGTAACTTATACAGTCCAGCCCCTCCTGTTTGATCAGGTATTTTCCCTTTACTCCAGGGTACAAAGTGTACTTTCCGTAAAGTACCTTCGGGGGGGGGGTTTGAAACCACTAGTGTATATTGTCTCTCACTCCTCTTCTGGGATGGTTCATTCGCTGATGCCAGTCTTTTTTCATCCCTATCCGAAGGTCTCTTGGTTCAGATATTACAATCCATTTGGTAGGAGTGGATTTCACCGGTCCTTTGACTCGAAATGCGTAAGTTCATCTTCGCTTAGCCGTACGAATTGCCGTATCCGTGGTGATAAGAACAACAAAGGGCCTTTCCCAACGAGGGTTATTTGTTTCTTTTTAAGGAATGCGGTCTAATTAAACCGACAGCACTAATAACTTATCCAAGACAAAAGGTGCAAAAGTGTAACTCCGTAGCTATACTTTTCTCGTCCGAATTTCACTGATTTTTAATATTTCTTAAATTTCCTTAAATCACTTGCTTAAGTCCGCTTGAGCAATCAGCCCTGTCCTAATCAGACTAATTTCTGCATCATACACACTGACAATCATCTCTAAATCATACTCAAACGTTTTTCCCTACAAACAAAACACTTAAAAAAAAAGTTGCCTAAAAAAATCCTCCTATACAAAACACCAAGGGCTAATACTTGATTCAAGTAACCCTGTCTCACAGTCTGACACAAACTTCTTTAGTCTCCAACATGCTCTTCTCACAAAAAAAAAACTCCATAAAACTACAAATCAAAACTTTACACTCACCTTACAGCCAGGCTACATCTCACTCGCCCAATCACTCACTCAATATGTTTAACACACAATAACGACACAATAACACACATACCTTTTTGGGACTAGCCCAACACTTCATACAAACATCAAGGCCTTATTATTAGGTGTTACAATAGTGTTAGACGGTATGATCTTTCACACAACACACGGTACCAAATTTTACAACACATAACAATAACCATGGCAATACCAAATATAACTCCCGCTTCTTCTTTCTTTCTTAAAGGGAATAAAAGAGTTCTATTACTTGCATATTCCCTTTCCTCAGGACTGGTTAGTGGTCTCTTACTATTCACCCATATACTTCATTTCTGGCACACCCAGTCCCCAAATGACCCAAAAATGGGCCAAAGTACATGGAGGTTTATGAGAGGCTTCCCTCCCCAGATCTTAATACAATAATGGATCACCTTTTCTTTAGACTTACTTTTTTTCTTCCTCTGCGAGCTATCCCAATATCTTATTATCAGCTCTAGAGGGTATCTTGGGGGTATTCCTCCCCCTTCTCATGGGTGCAGGGGGCTTGCATTTCCCCTGTCCCATCTTCTGAGATGCCTTTTATTCACACACACTCGCTTCCCCTCGTTCGTGGCCCACGCCCTCGCAGGCAATGGGAACCGCACTACAAGAGGGTCCGCACTCGCTTCGCCCGGTGGATTACTAAGTCCGGTGGATGTCTCAGTCAATTGCACCTCGGGAAACCCACCCCGACCGAATGGAAACCTTTTAATACTACTCACGCATCCGGGAGTCTTCGTTCGGGTCTTCGTGCACCAAAATTACGGGGTACTGCAGTTTCTTTTGCCTGCTTCCTTAAATTTAGGGTTCGGAGGTACAGGTGTTGGAACAAGAAGTCGTCCACCCAGGGGCCATCCGAAGATGGGATGGGGCGCCTCCCCAGGGTCTGGATCCCGAACCAAATTAACCTGTATCTGAGTTACGGCACCAAATTGTTATAGATGCTCACCTCCCGTGACGAATCCAAATTGAGGAGCCAATTGTTAATTAATCAAGTGTGAATTTATTAGCAATAGAATTTATTTAAGCAAGCGATGAAGCAGGCAAAACAGCGCTGGGTGGCCAGGGAGTCTCTTTCTCCACCAACGGTCCACACCCCACCTCCCCAGAGTCCCTTTTTATAGTTCAGTAGTTCCGCTTCCACGTAGCACATCCTGGTCTCCTTCTGTGGCTGCGCATGCTGTTGCTAGGGGGTCGCTCTGGTCCCTCTGGTGGTCGTGAGGATGAAGGCTGTAGTCTTCCTCCACGTTGTGGATCAGTTCCTTTCCTTATTTGGTCATGTTGACCCAGTACATAGAATTCCCCGCTTTATTCTTTTGATAATGATTAAGGAAGTGGTTATGCAAGGGTTGCACATTAACAATACAGCAAATACAAAGATAAGAGGGAAGGGGGGGGGCCTCCTTCACCTTCCAACCGGTTTGAGAACAAATCTTATATGCTTTGGTTTATTATAGAAGGAAGGAAGGAAGGAAGGAAGGAAGGAAGGAAGGAAGGAAGGAAGGAAGGAAGGAAGGAAGGAAGGAAGGAAGGAAGGAAGGAAGGAAGGAAGGAAGGAAGGAAGGAAGGAAGGAAGGAAGGAAGGAAGGAAGGAAAAACCCCTAGATAGAAATGAAGTGTAATAGCAGTTGCATTATATTTCCATGGAAGTAGGTGATACGACTGTAAGGATACAGTTTGGAAACAATGCTGTTTTCATTACTTTGCAAATTATAGGTCTACCACATAGGCTGGAAACTTGCCCTTTCTAATGACACTCAAGAGTAAGAAAATAATCTAGGCTGTGAAACAAAGCTAATCATGGGAGTGTTACTAAACCATATTGATGGCACAGAGGAAATGGGCTAGCTGAACTAAGGAGGGGGGGGGTTATCTTTATTATGAAAAGCAACAAGCACCTGGGCTAGCTGTATACATGTCTAAGTGGACAGGATGTTTGACTCTTCTGTCAAATGGCACATGTATCTTCTGAAATCAGTGAATACTGATTAAATGATAAGACAAAGGTGTAATGTCATTCTATCAGAGGCAGTCATGTCTCCAGGTCCATAAAAAAAATAAAAAAAAAAAATACCAACATTCTGTTATGCGTGATATCAGAAATTACCAACGCAGTAACTGAGGAAAGTAAGCCCAAAGTATTTTTTACTTCATTGTCCTGGGTTCGGCCAGGACAGCGTTAATTTTCACCGGACTCCAGGAAGGGACACAGCCGGGCGGGCTGACCCCACCTGACCAAACAGAGCAGGGTATTCTATACCATGTGCTGTCATGCTGGGTTCCGGTGGGGGGGAGCTGCGCAGCGGGAACTCACTCGTGGCTCGGGAGCATGCAGCGCCGGTCTGGGAGAGCAGCTCTGTTCTGCGGGTTTGTTTTGTGTATTCCCCTTTTCTGTATCGTTGTTGTTCCTGTTCCCTTTGTTTGCTGTTCTGTTGAACTGCCCTTATCCCGACCCACTGGTTTCTGCCTGTTTCTTTCCATTCTCCTCCACACCTGGGCGGGGGGAGGGGCAGCCGTGTGGCGCTTTGGTAGCCGGCCGCAGACAAACCTTAACAGTAAATTTGGTGCCCAAGCATGGGGTGGGGATAACAGCAGGGCTGAGCAGCGGGTGTTAAAACAGCTTTCTTAGATTTTGTAAAAATTTTGTTATACGCATTTTTCTGTGCTAGTTAAATAGTCGCTGGCAAAAATGTTTCTGACTTTGATCAGATTGTTGTGGTATTTCAGTCCTTACTTGCAGTATGTATTCACTGCTCTGCTGTTCATTACCTCGGTGAAAAGGATCAGGATGACGATTTTGCTGTACTGTGTGATATCGACTTATGATATGATAACATCACTATGCATGAAATTAGGCTTGTATTTGCATGTGGCACTGCGGTCATTTCCATACCTCGGATCCAATGTCTTAGAATTTGTTAATAACTGAACCCAATCTGTGGGGAAAACCGAAGGGGATACCTTCCCCCACTCTTTTGCCCCCCCTCTCTCCTTCAGGCTAGTCCTAAAGGCTTTTGAGTATTTCGAGTACCCGTGGGATGCTCAGGCCAGCGGGTTTCTACTGTTCTGCCTCCTGAATGAGTTGCAGGTTTTGTTTAGGGTTAAGCAAGTAGTTAAGAACGTCGTGCAGAGACCTGCCCCGGGGCTGGATAGCTGTGAGTGGCTGGGTGTGTGGGACAGCATGGACAAGTGCCTAGGGCAGTGGACACCCCCGATGCTTTTTAAACTCACCCCTGAGCAAGTACAGAATCCGGATGAAGTAGTAAAATATCTGCAAAAAGTGTGCTGCCACCCTGGGAACTCCAGAGAGACACAAATCACCGCAATGTGCTGGGGTCTGGCCCACACCTACCGAGCCCTGTTTAGCCTGATTCAGTGCCCTAAAGGGGAAGGGGTGGGAAACAAAGCGGCAGGCACTGTGGCTGGTGCTGCCCCCCCAGCCAACCCTGCAGCCCCTCCAACCCAGCAGGCAGTCACAGCCCCCCAGACCGGCACCATAGCTGCCGCTGCCACAGCTGCAGGGGCAGCGCCGGTTTCCCCAGTGGGCACAGCAGCTGCTGCAGCTCCAGCTCCAGCAGCAGGCACAGTGGCTGAGCCCAATGACCAACCTGTGCCGGTAGCAGTCACCCCTGTAAAACTAAAGAAAGATGCAAAGAGAGTAGATCGCTCCGGGAGGGATGACAATGAGCCAGGGTCATCGTGGGAGATAGAGACAGAGATCATCACCCGGTCCCTGTCCCCGAGAGAGCTGCAAGACATGCAGAAAGATTTCAGCTGCCACCCAGGCGAGCACATTGTCACCTGGCTGCTGCGGTGCTGGCATAACGGGGCCAGCAGCTTGGAGTTAGAGGGCAAGGAAGCCAAGCAGCTGGGATCCCTGGCCAGGAATGGGGGCATTGACAAGGCCATTGAGAAAAAGAAACAAGTCCTCGGCCTCTGGAGGAGACTTCTGTCAGGCGTGAGGGAGAGGTACCCCTTCAGTGGCTGTCTGACTCTGGCAATATGAAGAAAGCCTCTCTTCCTAACTTGTTTCGGCTGTGGGGAAATTGTCCCAGAAAGTCCAGTGACTCGAACAGAGTATTTACTACTCCCCACCTGTATGGGCCAGCATCTCAGCTATTAGGGGCAAGCGTTCCTCTGCTCAGGAGAGAGAATACAGAGGCTACACACCCCGGGGCACCCTGTGGTTTTACCTGCGTGACCATGGAGAGGACATGAGGAAGTGGGATGGAAAACCCACCTCAACTCTAAAGGCACGAGTGCGTGAGTTGTGAGGTAAAACAATCACAAAAGGGGACTCTGTTAGGAAAAATGCCGCTCCAGTTTCCAGCAGCCAGCTCTCCAGACCAGGTAGGCAGTTTGATCTTGATTCCAATCCTCTGGAAGGGACTTCAAAGTCATTCTTACAGCAGGTGAGCAGCAAATTCTCTGACGAGGATTAGAGGGGCCCTGCCTCCAGCCAGGTGGAGGAAAGGGACAACCGCGTCTATTGGACAGTGTGGATTCGGTGGCCTGGCACGTCAGATCCACAAGAGTATAAAGATCTAGTGGACACTGGTGCACAGTGTACTTTAATGCCATCAGATTTCAAAGGGTCAGAGTCCATTTGCATTTCGGGAGTGACAGGGGGGTCCCAAGAGCTGAGTGTATTGGAGGCTGAAGTGAGCCTCACTGGGCAGGACTGGCAGAAGCACCCCATTGTAACTGGCCCCAAGGCTCCATGCATCCTTGGGATAGACTATCTTAGGAGAGGGTATTTCAAGGACCCAAAGGGGTATCAGTAGGCTTTTGGCATAGCTGCTTTGAAGACGGAAGAAATTAAACAGCTGTCCATTTTGCCTGGTCTGTCGGAGGATCCTTCCGTTGTGGGGTTGCTGAGGGTTGAAGAACAACAGCTGCCAATCGCAACCACAACGGTGCACCGGCGACAATATTGTACTAACCAAGACTCACTTCTCCCCATTCACCAGCTGATCCGCCAGCTGGAGAGTCAAGGATTGATCAACAAAACTCGCTCACCCTTCAACAGTCCCATATGGCCAGTGAGAAAATCTGCTGGAGAGTGGAGACTGACAATAGACTACCGTGGCCTGAAGGAAGTCACACCACGGCTGAGTGCTGCCGTGCCAGACATGCTAGAACTTCAGTATCCGCTGGAGTCAAAGGCAGCCAAGTGGTACGCTACAATTGACATCGCTAATGCATTCTTCTCCATCCCTTTGGCAGCAGAGTGCAGGCCACAGTTTGCTTTCACCTGAGGGGCATCCAGTACACCTGGAATCGACTGCCCCAGGGGTGGAAACACAGTCCCACCATTTGCCATGGACTAATCCAGACTGCACTGGAAAAGAGTGAAGCTCCAGAATATCTGCAGTACATTGATGACATCATTGTATGGGGTGACACAGCAGAGGAAGTTTTTGAGAAAGGGGAGAAAATAGTTCAGATCCTTCTGAAAGCCGGTTTCGCCATTAAGTGAAGTAAAGTCAAGGGACCTGCGCAAGAGATCCAGTTTTGGGGAATAAAATGGCAGGATGGGCGCCGTCAAATCCCAATGGATGTCACCAACAAAATAGCAGATATGTCTCCACCAATCAACAAAAAGGAAGCACAGGCCTTCTTAGGTGTTGTGGGTTTTTGGAGGATGCACATCCCAAATTACAGCCAGATTGTAAGTCCTCTGTACCACGTGACCCGGAAGAAGAATGATTTTGAATGAGGCCCTGAGCAACGACAGGCATTTGAACAGATTAAACGGGAGATAGTTCATCCAGTAGCCCTTGGTCCAGTCCGGTCAGGGCAAGACCTTAAAAACGTGGTGTACACCGCAGCCGCGGAGAATGGCCCAACCTGAAATCTCTGGCAGAAAGCACCAGTGGAGACTCGAGGTCGACTTCTGGGGTTCTGGAGCCGAGGATATAAAGGATCGGAGGCCTGCTATACTCCCACTGAAAAAGAGATTCTGGCAGCATATGAAGGCGTTCGAGCTGCTTCAGAAGTGGTCGGCACTGAAGCACAGCTGCTCCTAGCACCACGATTGCCGGTCCTGGGCTGGATGTTCAAAGAGAGGGTCCCCTCTACGCATCATGCCACCGATGCTACGTGGAGTAAGTGGGTCGCGCTGATCACCCAGCGCGCCTGAATGGGAAATCCCAGTCGCCCAGAAATTCTGGAGGTAATCATGGACTGGCCAGAAGGCAAAGATTTTGGAGCATTGCCAGAGGAGGAGGTGACACGTGCTGAAGAGGCCCCACTGTATAACCAGCTGCCAGAAGATGAGAAACAGTATGCCCTGTTCACGGATGGGTCCTGTCGCATTGTGGGGAAGCAGCGGAGGTGGAAGGCTGCTGTATGGAGCCCTACACAACAAGTCGCAGAAACTGCCAAGGGAGAAGGTGAGTCCAACCAGTTTGCAGAGGTGAAAGCCATCCAGCTGGCTTTAGACATTGCCAGTCGAGAGAAGTGGCCAGTGCTCTATCTTTACACTGACTCTTGGATGGTGGCCAATGCCTTGTGGGTGTGGCTGCAGCAATAGAAGAAGAACAATTGGCAGCACAGAGGCAAACCTATCTGGGCTGCCCCATAGTGGCAAGATATTGCTGCCCGGCTAGAGCAGTTGGTTGTAAAAGTACGTCATGTGGACGCCCATGTCCCTAAGAGTCGGGCCACATCAAAACAACCAGCAGGTGGATCAGGCTGCTAAGATTGATGTGGCTCAGGTGGATCTGGACTGGTAACATAAGGGTGAACTCTTTATAGCTCAGTGGTCTCATGACGCCTCGAGTCACCAAGGAAGAGATGCAACATACAGATGGGCTCATGACCGAGGGGTGGACTTGACCATGGACACCATTGCACAGGTTATCCATGAATATGAAACATGCGCTGCAATCAAGCAAGCCAAGCGGGTAAAGCCTCAGTGGTATGGAGGACGATGGCTAAAATATAAATATGGGGAGGCTTGGCAGATTGACTACATCACACTGCCACAAACTCGCCAAGGCAAGCGCTATGTGCTCACAATGGTGGAGGCCACCACCGGATGGCTGGAAACCTACCCTGTGCCCCATGCCACCGTCCGGAATACCATCCTGGGCCTGGAAAAACAAGTCCAGTGGCGACATGGCCCTCTCAAAAGACATGAGTTGGACAACGGGACTCACTTTCTTAACAGCCTCATAGACACCTGGGCCAAAGAACACGGTATTGAGTGGGTGTATCACATCCCTTACCATGCACCAGCCTCTGGAGAGATCGAACAATACAATGGGCTGTTAAAAACCACTTTGAGGGCAATGGGGGGTGGGACTTTCAAAAACTGGGATACCCATTTAGCAAAGGCCACCTGGTTGGTTAACACCAGAGGGTCCACCAACCGGGCTGGTCCTGCCCAGTCAAAACCTCAGCGCCCCGTAGAAGGGGATAAAGTCCCTGTAGTGCACATGTGGAACATGTTAGGGAAGACAGTTTGGATTAGTCCTGCCTCGGGCAAAGGCAAGCCCATCCGCGGGATTGCTTTTGCTCAAGGACCTGGGTGTACCTGGTGGGTAATGTGGAAGAATGGGGAAGTCCGATGGGGATTTGATTTTGGGCGAGAATAGTCCATAAATAAATTTTATAAAGTTAATTGTTAAATAACCCTGTCACTGTCTGTTACCACTGTTATAATTGTTATGTTTTGTACCAGTAGTAGCATAGTAAGAATCGTCCAGATTAAAGAAGGATGGACTTTTTGATGAAAACCTAGCAGAGCACAGCGATGATGGAACTGGACCTGGTTTTCAACAACTGGCAGTCAGCAACTTCATCAAGATTGACGTCTCCAACCTACAGACTGTGGGCATGGGCCGCACCAGATACATCAGCCATGAACTCCGGGTGTAGCAAGTGACTGCCCATCACCACACATCACCTCTCATGCCACGGAAGACCATTATGACAGATGGATTAAATGAACTCAATGCACACTTTAGAGTGATGATCCATAGACTAAGGGATTGATATCTGGAGACAGGAGAAGTGGTGGTGATCAACTGGACAATAGGAGACCTTGAAAGAAGGAGTTAAAGGACCAGAAAATGACTGTCTTGGTGTCCCACACAGTATTCGCAGTATTGGAAGCAAAAGGAGCACACTGGCTTTCTCCGCAAAGATTCCTGAGATATCAGGCTATACTGGTAGAGCAGGATGATGTGGAGATTATAGTTACTAACATTGTCAGTCCAGCTTCCTTTCTCAGCGGAAACACAGGAGAACCAGTGCATCATGACTGCTTGGAGACCATTGAAGCAACCTATGCAAGTTGCCCGGATTTGAGAGACAGCCCTATGGAAAACAGAGAAAACTGGTTCACAGACAGAAGCAGCTATGTTCTGAGTGGTAAGAGACACGCGGGGTACGCTATTACCACCACTCAAGAAATCATAGAGTCAAGACCTTTGCCCATAAACACCTCTGCACAAAAGGCAGAGATAATTGCTTTAACCCGTGCCTTGGAATTGGCCCAAGGCAAAGTTGTGAATATATACACAGACTCGAAGTATGCCTTCGGAGTTGTGCATGCGCATGGAGTGATCTAGAAGGAAAAAGGGTTATTGAACTCTCAAGGGAAAAGCATCAAACATGCAGAAGAAACTCTGAAACTACTGGAGGCAGTTCAACTCCCCGAGAAAGTGGCAATCATGCATATTAAGGCACACCAGAAAGTGAGCTCAGAACTGGAAAAAGGAAACGAGCTGGTGGACAGAGAGGCAAAACAGGTGGCCAAAATGGAGGTAAAAAGTGAAGGGGCTTTAATCCCTGATGGATGAATCTCCCTAGAAGGTAAACCAGAATGTACTGAGGAACACCAGAAACTTCTCACAGATCTAGAAGAGTCATATAATGAGAAAGGGTGGGCTCAAACCCTGCAGGGAAAACTAATCATTCCCTCCTGTCTGATACGGCATTTGATAAGGGAAGAACATAAAAAGGCATTGGGGGACAAATGCTCTGTACAAACATTTAATTAGAGAGATTGTGGCCAGAAACTTCTACACCATGGTGAGACAGGTGACTCAACAGTGCGATCTTTGCCTCCAGACTAATCTGAAAAATAATCCTAAACTAAAAATGGGTCGGATTGGAAAAGGTAATGGGCCTGAACAACAATGGCAAATTGATTTCACTGAACTCCCAAGAAAAGGGGGGTACCGATATCTATTGGTATTAACCGATACCTTTCAGGTTGGCCAGAAGCATTCCCAACCAGGACGGCTAAAGCTCGAGAAGTGTAGCCTTTGGCATTGCAAGAGTACGGGAATTTCTTATAGTGAATGGAAAAGAAACCAATTACGACGAAAGCTGGAGCCCAATAAATATTTTGAACTGATGCTGAATAATGATGTACTGTAATAGAATTGAAAGTAGTAAAAGAATTTACTAACTTTTTTGAAAAGGGGGGATTGAAGGAAGGGGTTAAAGGGATTTTAATAGAAGTGGCATTACCTAATAGCTGCTGTGCATTTAAAAAACTGATAGTGCTTATCTATTGTCTAAATTAACTGAAGCAGAGAGTCTTGCATCTCCATACAAAGGGGTTAGTTCCTGATAGGGGCTGGGAGTCGCCTAGAACCGGTCAAGACCGACCCTGCTGTATGGATGGGAGCCAGGAGAGAACTGAGTTTGAGCAGAAACAAAGGTCAATCAGCGGACATCGTGATGAAGAGGATGGGCCTTCATCTAGGGACCCCCGACGACCACCACTAGGAGGCACTGCACAAGTGCAACTGGGAGGAGTCTATGGAAAATACTTCTTGGAACTAATGATAATATGGAAATTATTTCTCGGAACTGATTTTGATATGCAATGAGGATAGATGCATATGTATAGGTGTATTGGGAAATCTAATGTATATGTAATATTTGATTGTACAAATTGAAGACACACGTTGCCGCTCGGCGCGCACGACTTTGGTGGGACTACCCCCGTGCCGCCCAGCGCCGAACAAACATACCTACTTTATAATCTTACAGATTGTGGAGTCTGCTTTCTGCACGTCAACCTGGGCATGATGTAGATGGTATGGAATAAGGGGTGGATAGTGTCCTGGGTTTGGCCAGGACAGGGTTAATTTTCACTGGAATCCAGAAAGGGACATAGCCGGGTGGGCTGACCCCACCTGGCCAAACAGAGCAGGGTATTCTATACCATGTGCTGTCATGCTGGGTTCCTGTGGGGGGGAGCTGGGCGGCGGAAACTCACTTGTGGCTCGGGAGCGCACAGCGCTGGTCCAGGAGAGCAGCTCTGTTCTGCGGGTCTGTTTTGTGTATTCCCCTTTTCTGTATCGTTGTTGTTCCTGTTCGCTTTGTTTGCTGTTCTGTTGAACTTCCCTTATCCCGACCCACCGGTTTCTGCCTGTTTCTTTCCATCGTCCTCCGCACCCCGGCGGGGGGAGGGGCGGCTGCGTGGCACTTTTGTTGCCACCCACAGACAAACCATAACATTCATAAATGGACAAGGCAGAAAGGAGGTTTCTGAAAAACTTCCGAATGTTGTAATTTGCAGTTGGAGCACAAAAGGGACTGAAATATAACGGGTAGGAAAATACCTGTAAATTTAAATAATTATTTGATCTATGTAAGGCAGAGGCTCAAGAAAAGATTTTGTCATGATAAGAGCACTAATAACAGACCAAGATCATTAACCCGTACTCTGAATGCACATTGTGTGAATTAGAATATTAGCAAACAGTAAGTTTTGTTGTAGGCACTGTCAGTTTACTAAAGTCCTGAACAAAATAAAGTTATTTATTTTTGACTTTGCAAAGACTAGAACTTATCAAGGGTGATGAAAGGGCGTCATGACTACCAGCTACCATTCAGAGGCTGTCATATACCAAAAAACAGTGTCATGGATTTAACATAAATAACTCTTGTAGAAATATAGCTTTCCTATTCACATACATTAAAAACCAAAATATTAAAACACATTCATAGACCCACAACCTGGCAAACAAAGTGCTCTAATTCTAGGCCATTACATTCCAGCTCATTATTGTGAAATCCTTTATTAAAACATAGAAACAAAAATTCTGTGATAGATGGGTCTGTTGTAGCAGCACAAGTAATCAATAGGTTAATTTTAGAGAAGAACTGTACATCGTCAAGGTGAAATAGTATACACAGAAGATGAGCTGGCTCAAGTCTGTCATGGATTCTGCTGTCTTAATTTAGGTGGAACAATGTGAAAATCTGATTAAGCTAAGGAATTTTGGCTGTATGTGAACATATAAAAAACTTACTTTTGAAATTAAGCCACTCAGAGAAAGGTTACAGGTTTGATATGGCGGAAATGGGTGGCTGTGCAACTTGCTTTGTTTTTTTTTTTTAATTTTCTGAAATGTTTGCCAGAATATCTTCTGTCCATTTATCAGAATATCTTCATGTCTATGAATATCTTCATTTTTGTAATCAGGTACCTTGTCATCTAAGAATGACATATTTTTCACTGCTACAGTAATCTGATGCATCTGACAGATTTTTTCCATTTTTTTAAGTCTTTTTGGAGGGGGAGGAGAATTAAGAAACACCTATGATACTTAAAATGATCAGAGCTTTAGGGTTACAAAAATATCTACAAAAACAGAAGAGAAGCATATTTTTGTCTAGTGCCACAGAAAGTGTCCTTCCTGTAGAAAGAAAAATAGATGCATGCAGATCTTCATATCTCATTACTGTACCCTTTACACAAAGGAGCTTATAAGCACATGCATTTATGTGAGTTTGAAACACAGGATGTTCACTACACTCCTGTTGAAAAGCAAGTTTTAGCCCAGGTAGTCAGGTAAAGAATATAGGCTATGTATCCATATTCACAATGTAAAAGCTAGTACAGAAGAATTAGAGGTATTCAAAAATTACATTATTACAGACTTTTCTATGCTGCTATAATATACATATATATTATAAAGTCTTATTTTACCACAAAGAAAGCAAAAAACAGAGACAATCTCTCTATTTATCACATATTTGTTGGGAGAAATCAAGTGCTTGAGTGCAGCAGTGCTTGTAGGACTAATGAGTATGTCTGGAATCACCTGTAAATTCAGGTGATAATAACCTAGCTGTGTTAATATCCATGGACTAAGATTTTATCCTTAGAATAAGGCCCAGAAGACATAAAGTAAGAAAGAAGTGATAAATATATACTGTTGTTATAGGTAGAAAGTGAAGGGAGAGAGAACAAGAAGACATTCTGAAATGGAAAGAATCATAACAATGCAGAAATATTCCTCCCAAAAGTATTTAATGCTGCTCTTAGTTGAAGAAGATGATGGGTCTTGAAACTGATAAAGCATCTCAGTCACAGGCTTATTTATAGCCCTCTGAGAACTTTTCACAGCTAGATCCTGGAATTTTTTCAGTCTCTTTGAAGTGTCATTAATGACCATCATTTTTGTACATCCAGACATCAGTGAATAGTGATCCAACAGAACAGAATCTATACTCTTTTGTCCAGATCACCGTTTAGGATTTTTCCCCTCTTACAAAGTGTCTGGTATCTAACTTCATAAAGAATGCCTACAATATGTGTTCATTTGGGTAAATGCTGTGGTAGGCAAGCTGTACACACCTTGACTGCTGAGTTTGCACAAACCAGAAACTTTAAATTCAGAAGGCAACAGAGCAGCAAGAATACGTGTTTAGAATAATGAGAAAGGGAGTTTAATAACAAATGCACATTTATATCAGTGTTTTATTCTGATATATCAAAATATTGAAGGATATTGAGAAAATCTGATGCAACATATTAAATTTCCCATTTTATAAAGTTTTTTCAATACTTCTGTGAAACACAAGTATATTAGCATGTTAGAGGTTAATATCTTTACAGTGGAAGGAAAAAATGGTGGTATGATACTTCATAGAAAATAAAAATATTTTCCAAAATGTAAAAGGTATAAAATGCCAATCTATATCTTTGTACTTATTTCAAATACAGAAATTCCAGCAGATCAATAAAATAGCATGTTATAAATCAGTGACTTTTCATGTGACTGCAAACGGAGGAGTTAATAACTGTTTAATCCAGAGATGTCATGAGAGGTTCAAAAATCTCTCAAGAGGATGGAGATTGATTAAAAGAAAGATGGACCCTGCAAAATCAGGGAATGGGAAAGCTGAACTGGAGAACATTAAAACATGATGGTTTTTCCGTTTTATACGTGTGTTCATATAATGCCCACAGATTTTCAGGTTTAAATGTTAAGGCCCAAGTAGTTGTTATTTCATTTTTGAATATTTTCATTCTTTGCTTTAAGTTTTTTCTAGAAGAGAAATGGAAATTAGACAGGAGTTCCCACAGATGTTTCTATAGAGATGTTTATAGCATCATGCTCAGTTGTGCTTTCACTGTAGCAGCATAACTAGGACTAGATAGCTTATGTTCTTGGCAACAGAGACCAGCGTCCTATGTTCGGAGTAAAACCTATGGTACAGATAAAGCAAGAATACTAAACTCTTGAAGCTGACACATCATTGCATCCTTGCAATGATATCTGTAGGGAAAAAGAGCAGTTCATCAGCTCACTCCATCAAAGTTCCTCTGCATGTTAGTGGTGACACATTAGTCTGCCCTTCACAAGCAAAACTTCTTGTTATGTATATGTCTGACAGACGAAACAAGTGTTTCACCCTGCTTTTGTTAGTAGTTGAACTGTGTAGAGCATGAGATACTTGGCTAAAAACCAGCTTTTGCCCTTGCAAGGATTTTTTGCTGCCGTGTAGACTTAGATGAGTTGATTAAATGAGTCTTTGAAAAGTAGCTAAAATTAATGTTTACTGTCTTCTATTCATTGATCAGCAAAGTTTAGTTCTGCAGTAGTTTCAGGGCAGCTCCTTGGGTATGTCCCTTCCTAAACAATTGAGACCCAGCAAGTTCCTTGGACACCGTACTAGGTGCCTTTGATCACGTTAGCCATCCGCACTGCACCAGACAGACCAACCATCTCTCTGCCATCGCCAAGTGCACAAATTCAGAAATGCCCAAACAAGCATAATGCTGCCAGCCAGGAAGAGAGGAGATGAGAGGAATCTCCTTTCCCCTGCTCTCTCTCACTCTTTCTGTTTCCTGCATTGCTTCTCATTCGCAGAGCAGCTGGGAGAGGAGAGCTTGGGAGAGTGGACCAGTGAGGCCTATGCCGCTCTGGGTGTTTTAATTTATTCTCAGAATATGTTCCAAAAAGTGTGTGTGGTGGAGCAGATCTGGCAGCCACTAATGCACTCACATGCTTTCAGTCATTTTGAGTGCAAGTGAAATGAGCACGAGGCTGCTTCTAATTGGCTTAACAAGTAAACACGAAAGTCCAGCTAGCACGTACTGACTCTCACTGTTTATGGCTGATGTGAGCTGGCTATGTCTTTGGGTCTTGTGACCTAAGACACAAATAGTAATTTTTGCTTGTTTTTTCTCACTTCAAAGTGCTTGCAAGAATGTGCCAGACTAGTGCATTATAGCACTAACATGAAGATGTGACATCATTCACAATGTGTACAGTGACAAAGCCTGCTAGAATAATGCTAGAAAACTGTTCACGCGACACGTTATGGTGCTACATCACTACTATTGCCTTTTAGAAGTGCTTGTCGAGAGCTACAGCCATGCCAAGAGTCATGCCTGAGGTTTGTTATGAAAACACAATGCTAAATTGATATAAACAGGAGTCTTGGAGTAAAAATTATACAGTTTGGATAAGATGGCATCCAGTGCCCAAGCTTACCCTACTTCCTTTCTTAATTTTTTTTTTTTTTTTATTTAGGCTGGTGGATGTATACAGAAGATCTATTTGTTGTACTCAAGAATGTGATTCTAGTACTACCACTGATTTTCTGTCCAGGGCACTTTCCTATTTTACCCATGCCTGATGCAGGCTGTGGCTTACAGGAACTGTACGGAAGTTTAAGAAGCTCTGGACTTATTAGTTGTAAAATTGTTCGAATTCCACATGGAACTTGGAATGATATTAATTGTGCCAGAGCAAATCTGCATGATCCCACTGACTGCAGTAGCTGAAGAACTGCTATGACACCATGAGGCACACAAAGAAACAACATGTCACTGTTGAATTTTCAGTTTAAACTTGTATTTAGGATTGATCTTTAAACTCAGAAGACAACCACCTAGAGCTACAGTGGATATTTTTGAGTGAGATGCAAAGCATTCTGGTGTAGTAGTTTCCTGAAAATCCTGAAGGCTAAAACAGACCAGCAGGAAACTTCATATAGCTTTCTGGCTGAAGAAACTGATTATCAGAATTCTAGAATCTCTTAATTTCCCCTTTGTATATTGAAGTCACCCTTTCGAAAAGTTTCCTGACAGAAATTAGTATCTGTATCTAGTTCCTAACTCATTAAAATGTCGACATGAAGGCAGTAACACTTTTGTGCTTGCCAAACTGGACTTCTGAGCATTTGCGTAAACGTGTGTTGCTGTTCATCTGAGTAATTTCTGCAAAGTCATCTTTAGCAACAGAAGACTGGGGCTGACTCAGAGATTCACGCAAAAGCCATTAAGACCTAAAGAGGCTCCCTGGTAGTATGATACATGAAGTGCCCTTATCCTTTAGGAACATCGGTGAATGCTAAAAAAACTGCTCAGTCCACAACTGGCGTAAGGGGTCTTGTCCAAATAGTGCCCTATCCAAACAACTCATAGAACTACTTCTTTTCATTCTCTGTGTTATCAATGAGCTTTGGACCATATCCAAAATGTATTTATTGACCATTTATTAAGGGTATAGAGAATAAAGTGGCAACCATACTGTGGTGGGTTAAACTTGGCTGGATGCCAAATCCACTACCCAGCTGCTCTCTCGCTCCCCCCTCTTGACAGGACAGAGGTAGAAAATAAGGCGCAAAAGCTCATGGGCTGGGATACAGACAGGAAGATCACTCACCAGTTACCATCACAGGCAAAACAGACTAGACTTGGGAAAAACTAATTTAATTTTCTGCCAATGAAAAATAGAGTAGGATAGTCAGAAATAAACACAAAATTAAAACAACTTCATCCCACCGTCTCTTCTTCCCAGGCTCAATATCTCTCCAGACTCTTCTACCTCCTCTCCCAGACAGGTGCAGAGGGATGGGGATAGGGGTTGCAGGAACTTCATAATGTTTAGTCTCTGCGTCTCCTTCCTCTTCACACTCTTCTCCTGCTCTGGTGTGGGGTCCCTCCCATGGGATACAATCCTTTATCAACTGCTGCTGTGTGGGTCCTTCCCACAGGCTGCAGTTCCTCACAAACTGCTCCAGCACGGATCTTTTTGATGGGGTACAGACCTTCAGAAACAGACTGCTCCAGTGTGTGCCCCCCATGTGCCACAGTTCCTGCCAGAAAATCAGCTCCTGCACGGGCTCCTGTCCCTGGGCTGCAGCTCCTGCCAGGAGCCTGCTCTGGCATGGGCTCTCCATGAGCTGCAGCTTCTTTCAGGGCATATCCACTTGCTCCACCATGAGGTCCTCTACAGGCTGCAGTGTGAATATCTGCTCTAGAGTGGCCCTCCACGGGCTGCAGGTGGACATCCTGCCTCACCATGGTCTTCATCATGTGCTGCAGAGAAATCTCTGCTTCAGCACCTAGAATACCTCTTCCCCCTCCTTCTTCACAGACCTTTGTATCTGCAGGGCTATTTCTCTCACATTTTTCTCACTCTTCTCTCTCCCACAGCTGCTGCACAACAGTTTTTACCCTTTCTTAAATATGTTATCACAGAGGTGCCACCAGCACCTCTGAGGGGCTTAGCTTTGGGCAGCAACAAGTCTGTTTTGGAGCAGTTTGGAAACATCTCTGCTGACATGGGGGCAACTCCTGGTCTCTTCTCAGAGAAACCAGTCCTCCAACCCCCCTGCTACCAAAACCTTGCCACATAAACCCAATGCACATACATATATGGGAGAGAGAAGGAGAAAATAAAACATTCATAATGTTAATTCAGCATATAAATAGTTTTGTTAATGTGATTTCAAGTATAGGCTGATGCTATTCCAGTAATGATTTTAATTCATTTCTATTTTTTGTACAATCTTAACACCAGAAAATGATTTCTCTCCTGTCAGTCTTGCTCTCATAACTTATTATTGCACTTGCATTTGCTACATTATGAATTGTTCCCACGGCTGTAAAAATATTTCATTCACTTTGTCTCCATTTTTTTCTGTTAAACTTGAATCACTTACTTTTATTGTTGAAGGACTGCAAAATTAAACTGCATTATGAAAACGCTGTAACATACTCTGTATGTTACTGGTTCATATCTGTTCCATTTTTAGCCACTGCTGAATAACAATTGCATAATATCACTTTCCATTACAAGCAGTCTTCATTAACCTTTGAGAACTACTTTGATCCATTGAGATTCCAGATATTTGATAGCAATGCCTGCTTTGGTTTTTATTTATTTGTAAAATAGCTGAGTTAGCAACAATGGTCAAATGTAGTAAACGTAGAGTAATTTTCTGTATTATTTCCATCTCTGCTTTCAGCTTTAATATGCTGTTTTATCACAGACAAAGATGAAATATTTTGTGACAGCCTGATAGTTTAAGTTTCAGTAGGTGTCTGATCCTTTTTGCTCCAGGATCGGTTGAAATACTATTGTCCATATTGGTGCAAAAGGAGGAAGGCACCTATGCATACACCTTTGTGTTAAACTGAAAATCAAATGCTCTCAAGGTAGAGGTTTTAAGCATCTGTTTTAGAAATTATGTGTATCTGGTAATGTACCTAATAAACAGATCATTGCACTGTGCTCATAAGTTAATACAAATGAATATTTTAAGTCTGATGCATATCAGCTTCAACAGAAGTCACAAAACTGCTGTAAATCCCCATATTTGCAGTTAAAGAGGTGATGAATGTGAAATGATCTGACCAAATATAATATTCCCATAAGTATAGTATTCTGCTTGCCAAAAATCATGCAACTTACACAAATGGTTTAAGCGGATATTCAATTAGTTTGAGGATGCTTTATCACTTTAAGCACAATCTTCAAGCTACTGCAGAGTTAAGAAAAAGTGCACGGAGATGTAGCTCATCCTAATATTACTAAGTCTTGAAACTTAATTTATGGACTATATTCCTTTTCTTGGTCATAACATAAATCACTTTGGAGTCTGACAAAACATTTAGGAAAAGTTTGTCTTTCCCCTTTTCATTTTCAGGTGATTTAGACCATTTAAGACACAATACTTCTTACTTCCACAGCAAAATCAGAGCTTCTTAATTGGCACATCAATACCCATACCTTTTATGACAATCAAGTTACATCCTGGTTTTAGTCCATAAACCCCAGGAATCACTTATGTATATGTGAGAAGAACATCAGTATAATTTGATTACCTGAATTAAAGTATCAGGAATCAAATTCAGATTGAGATGATAATTTAATGAATAGAACAACTAGTATCTCATGAAGACAACTTGAAAAAGCATCATCTAAAATGACTCATTCTTGTCTAAGCATTTCATAAACAATAGAAATGGAAAATATCTCATGCTTTTTCCCAGACTCTTTCTATGTCTGGTCAAAGCTAGTTTACAAATTAACCTTCTAGTTAAATTAAATAGACTGAAATACACATCTAGCAAAACCTAACAGCACTCCCATGGCAGCTCTTTACTCATTCTAAACACATATATTGTTCCTGTTCTTTTGTTACCAATGCAAAGTGGCTCGTGTTTCTCCAATATTGTAAGAAGCCAACAGAAAAGAGGTATCTACAACAGCATGTCTGTTACAGACATGGCTTGCACCAGCCTAAATTAGTTCATGGTTCTAACCTCTAATGACAACATGTAACATAGAAATGTCCACAGAGGAATAAGCAATAGCAATATTGTTAATACAGTGAATGTATATCAGGTATGATGAGGTGTATTATAACTTTCAAGCTGACCTGGGTTATGCAGAAGAACTAACATGTACTGTTTCACTGACATACTGTCAGCTGCACTGATCAGCCCAAAGGAAAGCACCCACCATGGCAGAAAAATCACTACAAGTGAATCTTCAAAACTAGAACTTTATAGATTCTTTTTGTTACATGGCACTGAATAAATTCTCGCATCTCCATCTTGTCTGAAAAGAAAAATTCTTTTACTCTCAGGAATAAAGTTCTTTGCCCATCTTGAAAATTTCTTGCTGCATATATATTTTTCTCTTTATACTAGCGAGAGTATATAATCCTAAATTTACTCTATTTATGTTGTGAAAGTAGGATATTTTATCCAGACTTCATATGATATAGGTAAAAATGTTCAGATGCACAGAAGGATTAAAAAGAAGTTCTTTTGATTTCTAGTGAATTAGTGTAAGAGGGAAAAGGAAAAAGTGAAATTTGTATTCTGTTTTTAAGACCTAGATATTTTCTTCTTTTTTTTTTTTTCTTTTTAATAATGGTTATAATATGTGTGATTTGGTGAACTCTACAAAATCTTTCTTTTCCAATTTGAGTGTCTGGGCAAGGGAACTTTTCTCATATATATATGACTTTACAGGTTGGAGGTTTAGTAGAGCAGAGCAAGTGAGGACGAAAAGGGGAAAAAAGAGGAAAGAATGAGCCATGAGGGACTGTGTAGCCGAGAAGTTAATGATAGAATTATAACCTTTTAAAAACCTACTTGACACCTTGCAGGAGAGCACATTTCATTCACAAAATGAAAAGAAGAAAACGGAAACCATGTCTGAGTGGAGTGAGACAGAAGCTGTGGTGAATTAATGAACTAAAAGGCACAGTAATTTTCAGCCTCAGCCGTATATTGATAGTTTTCCAGTTCTGTTACCGCCATTGCTTAAGTCCTTCATCTAGAAATCCCAGTTTGACTTCATCTGATTCCTGAACCCATTGCAATGGTTTTCAAGCCACTGTGAGATAATCTTATTTTAAGAAGAATTAATTGAAAAAGTGATAGGTGAGATTTGAGGAGGAAATGGGGAATATTTTTTATTTTGTTTGGAGGTAGGAAGACAGATAAAACTAGACAATAATAGGAGCAGCTGTTCTTTTTAAGCATTAGGAGACCTCTTAAATTTAAATCTAAGTGATTTAAATAGTACATGATTTTAAATTCACAGATAGGAGCTCAGAATAAATAATTATAAATTTGTAGTAAGGCTAAATATAGAATTACATTCCTAAACTAGTGAAAATACAAGACAATTTTTTCTATATCTACTGTAATTATTTTTTAAAGGAGCTCTGGGCTGTTGCATGCCACCTAGTATGAGTACATAAGAAAGCAGAAAATAGTAGAAGTGAATATGTAACATTTGCCTGTTTCTTCTTTTGACCCCAACACTCCTGGAGGCTATCAAGGGGTCAAATTAAGTTAGAAAACAGCATTGGGAAGCAAAATAATAATAAAGAATTTCCTAACAATTTCATATACGCTCTCTGAAAATTTCATTAACAAGAAAGTTTTTCTAGGTAAAATATTGAACTAGTCTGACAGTGAAAGAAATCACCACCTGGCACCACTTAAATGGATGTTCTCCTGTGATTCAAATTAACACCCAGAAGAAAACATTCTGAGAAGGACTGATTAACGAAAGTAGTAGTAAATGGTAACAATGAAAGATATTTTGCTTAATCTACTCCTTCTGATACAATTTACTGTAAAAATGACTGTTTAAATATAGCTAAATATTTTGGAAGGTAGAATCCATAATGCGATCTTGAAAATCATTTTTTTTGTGGTGGTGGTGGGTTAGGTATTTTCATTCCTAATACAAGTAAAAAGACTAGAAATCAGTATTCCTATAAATTAAAGTAGGTTGGGTGATATTCATGATGTCAGACATACAGCATGATCTGATTTTTTTTTTTCCGCTGAATGTGATTCCATGCTGGAGTTCAGTAGGAAGGTACTAGATGTGAAGTTGCCCCTAGAGCTTCTTGAGAATGTCTGCAGGCTCCTATCCATATGAGTTAATTCATCACATCATAGTTCATTTCAGCTCTTCACATTGACCTGTGCACACTACACCGACAGATTGTGTTTAAAGGACAAGTGAGCTGCAGCTAGCTATCTGGCCTTTCATTCTGAATATTTGCATTCATGCAAATGCAATCAGGCAAATCTTAGGCATATTATCTACAAGAAGTAGGAAATTTCTGATGGATAAAATAAGTAGTTTACTTTTCATTATCTCACAATAGAAAATGTTATTGTTTTTAAAATGTGGACATGCTGTCTAAATAGTCTAAGTATGTAACAGTCTGTCTAAACAGTCTATCTGAAATAAAAATGAAATTAAAACTGTGAAGAAAGGATATTTGGCAGTAGTAAGACAGAAAAAATCCTACATTTATGAAAGCAATTTCTGGCTGATGAGGTAAATGTTAAGTCTGATTTCCTCTGTCAGTAATTATCTTCTTCTCCTGAATCCTTTTTTGAGATTTGTGATACCTTTTTTTCTTGTCGTCATCAGGACTGAACAATTTTATATGGTGGGGTCTGTATACATGAGATATTGTATGGACTGATTTGCAAAAAGAAACCAAGAAATGCATGCTTAGTAAGAACGAGCAATGTTCTTCATTGAATATGTATTCAAAAATTTGTGTCCTATAATCTTTTTTTCATTGAATTAGACTGGCATAGGATGAAAACGATTCGAGAGATTAACTAAAAATGAAAGAGTAATGCAAAATTTCATTCTTGTATTTCCACTGATATTTTTTTCTGCTTACATTCAATTTCAACAGAAATTTTTGGAACAATTCAGAGAAAACCTAGCAAACTTGCTAGTATTGTCTGTAGCATGTTAAGTCTTGCTGTAAAGGAAAGCAGTGTTAAGATGTTGTATTACATCTGCTGTTGATTGGTAGCTGTGGTCACTCAGCTCCCTGCAGGCATAACAAGTACTCCACAAAACAACTGTCTCATGCACAAATTGGCCATACCACATTGTTTTGATTATTGAGTTTAGCAGAGACAGCTGATGGAGGTTGCAATGCATTTTCAGTAAGCAGTTATGAATACTTGTTGAGAGGATTCATTTTAGCTCCTTCACTTCACTTATCCGTTTTTGATAAAGCCCAAGTGCTTATGGAAAAACAGGGATTTTTTTGTTATGGCAGAAATGCTTTACATGGTAGTATTATATAATTCTATATGATCTCAGTTAACTTGCTGTGGCCATATAAGTAGGCCTGGTGACATCTTATATTGCGAATTTCATCACTGATTGCTGATGCTCTTCTTTTGGCTCCTGCAAGGACAGTGTGTGGTCAAATGAGTCCAAAGGAAAGTATTTAATAAATCAGGAGCTGTCTGGAAAACCTGTACAATACTGGAGCTTGTGAAGAGGATACAAGGTTGGTAAGTGTGATTTATCTACTGATTGTGTGGTTCAGATGCACTCATTCCTTCAGAACCTGAAGTTATACTGACCCCAAAACTCACTGCTTGTTTACAAACATGACAAATTTAGCTATGTTGTTGCTAATATCATCGTTGGCCTGCTTTTGAAGACAAAAATTCAAATCTAGGGATATGTTCAGATCTTGACGTCTTCATCCTAAAGTTACATAGAGGTAAACAAGTAGATATTGAAGAACAGTGAAATTACTGTGGTAGGACACTATATGGAAAAGTAGAGCAGAAAAGAATATTTTGCTCATTAGTATCTCAGATACATTTCTTTTTCATTTTCATAAAGTAAATAGAAGCTTTACTTAAAAAAAAATCGTTGTGGATTAAAAATTGGCTAATCTATATACTGGCAAATCCAAAGGAGAAAATTTTCCTTTAATATTGAAGTAGACCTCCTCAAATTTCCTGTCTAGAGATCAGCAGACTGTGAGTTATTCATCTGTTCTTGGAAAGCATGGGGGGAAAAAAGCAAATCTACTGAATCCAAGTATTGCCAACAAAACCAGGAAAGTACTGGACTTCATAAAATAATATCTGATGATGTATGTAGAGCAATGGCTACTGGAAAAAATGCTTCAAATGTAGACCCACATTGCTGGCTCTAAATCATCTCTTCACTGTCCAAAAGAAGACTTGGATGCCATTGCAGTTAAGAACTTTCTTCCGTGTATCTTGGCAGTACAAAATAGTATCAAATTTCGAGGTTCTGAAAGTAATCTTGAAGATATTCTTGAATCATCAAATGGATGAATAGTACAGAATTGTCTTAGAGACCCTAGTCATAGAGAATATGAGGATAATTGCTCCACATTGTGGTTTAGATGGTTTGGGGTTTGCCATCAAGGAATGATGTGAGTGTTATCTCTGACCTGCTTCTCCCTTTCCCTTCTCGTCCTTCCTTTTCTGCTCCGTCTGTGGTGGGGAAACTATTCAATTTTAACCTTATGGCAGTTTTCACAATCAGGAAGTTAAAGGGGCCTTCATCAATATTTGTATCTAACTGACCGTCTTCGTCTATGATATTTCAAAATCAAAGCTATTCACTTTGAAAGCATTATCAAAATCTGACGAAAATGTTGACACTGAAACCTGAAGGGGTAGGTATTTAATCCATACACCTCAAAAAGTGAAAAAACAAAGATTACTTATGAATAACAGCAAGAAATGTTTGGATATGTATTTGGATTGACAGCAGTAGTTATAGATAGCAGGCAAAATATTTGGATGAATATTTGGGGATGTGAAGTGCCTGAGTATAATCATCTGAGATGCAAATACTGAACTACTGAATTACAAAAGGTGGACAGTGAGATAGATGCCTATTTTTCTCCTGTTCATGAACCAGAAGAAGAGAACATCCAGTGAAATTTAAAAGAAAATAAGAAAAAAAGATGAAAACTAATTTACTGAATACAAAAAGAACTTTGAAATTCATTGCCAAATTTGATCTTCAAGGCCAAAATATATTAAGTATAATGTGGACAAAATAAAATTATCAGCTGTAAAATGTAGAAAATATAAACTTCTGTTGAAGTCTTTCTCTGCAGAACATTAATTCATTTTTGTCCAGTAAGGACTTTCTTCTAGAACTCCTGGAGGCATCTTCACTACAGAATCTGAAATAGGCGGACATTTTATCTGTTCGACAAGTTCTGTGTTAAAAGGGTTTTTCTCGCTTTTTTTTTTTTTTTGGTAATTAAAACCACTTTACATATAAAAGGATACTTTTTTAGACTTTTGCTTATATTTTACTTTTAATAATCTTATTTCCTTTTGACACACATTCTGTAATTATATTCAGTCATAGAGTTTATCTTCTAGGACCCTTAAATTGTCAGAGAATCTGTCCTTTGAAATCTGAACAAAAACCAGCTACGTGAGTACCAGAAGGAGTAAAGCACAGCCTCCTGTAGTTTTGGATCTCAGCAACGAATGAAAGTGTCTGCTCTTTTATTTCTTTTTTTTTTTTTTTTTTAAATCCTGTGGTTGAGGTATTTGCATGGGTTTCCTCCCATGTGGATTATCGTGTGCCAGGAGCTGGCGGGGCTCATTGAGAGGGCTTTAAACTAGGTTCGAAGGGGGAAGGGGATATTGCCCAGCTCACTAGGGATGAGCCTAGGCTTGGAGTGCCAAGGCCAGGGGTGAGATTGACAGCCCAGCTCAAGTGTGTCTACACCAATGCACGTAGCATGGGCAATAAACAGGAGGAGCTGGAAGCCATTATACAGCAGGACGGCTATGACTTGGTCGCCATCACAGAAACGTAGTGGGACAACTCGCATGACTGGCATGCTGTCATAGATGGCTACAGACCCTTTAGGAAAGACAGACCAACAAGGAGAGGTGGGGGAGTTGCTCTATATGTGAGGGAGCAACTGGAATGCATTGAGCTTGGCCCGGGGGCAAATGAGGAACGAGTTGAAAGCTTGTGGGCTAGAATTAAGGCACAGGCTCATAAGGGTGACATTACGGTGGGTGTGTACTACAGGCCACCTGACCAGGAGGAGGAGGTTGATGAGGCCTTCTACAGGCAGCTGCAAGTAGCCTCACAGTCACAGGCCCTGGTTCTCATGGGGGACTTCAACCACCCTGACATCAGCTGGGAAGACCATACAGCTAGGCAGGCGCAATCCAGGAGGTTCCTACAGAGCATGGATGATAACTTTCTGATGCAAGTGGTGGAGGAACAAACAAGGAAAGGCGCGCTGCTGGACCTTGTGTTAACAAACAAGGAGGGACTGGTGGAGGATGTGAAGGTTGGAGGTAGACTCGGCTGCAGTGACCATGAAATGGTAGAGTTCAGGATCCTGCGTGGAGGAAGCAGGGCGATAAGCAGGATCAAAACCCTGGACCTCAGGAGGGCTGACTTTGCCCTCTTCAAGGAGCTACTGGGAGGAATCCCGTGGGCCAGGGCTCTGGAAGGCAGGGGGGTCCATGAGTGCTGGTTGCTCTTTAAACAACACTTCTTCCATGCACAGGAGCAATGTATCCCCCTGAGAAAGAAATCGAGCAAAGGAGGCAGGAGACCTGCATGGTTAAACAAGGAGCTTCTAGCGGAGATCAGGCAGAAGAGAAAGGTCCATGGAATGTGGAAAGAGGGACAGGCCACTTGGGAAGAGTACAGAAACGTAGTGAGAGCATGCAGGGATGTGACGAGGAAGGCCAAGGCTCACCTGGAATTGAAGCTGGCAAGGGATGTCAAAAACAACAAGAAGGGCTTCTTCAACTACATCAGCAGCAAAAGGAAGGCTAGGGACAATGTGGGGCCGCTGCTGAATGAGGCGGGTGTCCTGGTGACGGAGGATGCGGAGAAGGCAGAGCTACTAAATGCCTTCTTTGCTTCAGTCTTCAGTGCTAAGACTGGCCCTCAGGAATCCCAGGCCCCGGAGGTAAGAGAAGAAGCCTACAAAGAGGACGACTTTCCCTTGGTCCAGGAGGACTGTGTGAGGGATCGCTTAAGTGATCTGGATGTTCACAAATCCATGGGCCCCAATGGAATGCACCCACGAGTGCTGAGGGAGCTGGCGGATGTCATTGCTGAGCCACTCTCCATCATCTTTGAGAGGTCCTGGAGGACAGGAGAGGTGCCCGAGGACTGGAGAAAGGCCAATGTCACTCCAGTCTTCAAAAAGGGCAAGAAGGAGGACCCAGGGAACTACAGGCCGGTCAGCCTCACCTCCATCCCGGGAAAGGTGATGGAGCAGCTTATCCTGGAGGCCACCATGAAGCAAGTGGAAGAAAAGAAGGTTATCAGGAGTAGTCAGCATGGATTCACCAAGGGGAAATCATGCCCGACCAATCTAATAGATTTCTACAATGACATGACTGGCTGGGTAGACGAAGGGAGAGAGGTGGATGTTGTCTACCTTGACTTCAGCAAGGCTTTCGACACAGTCTCCCATGATATCCTCCTAGGGAAGCTAAGGAAGTGTGGGCTGGATGAGTGGTCGGTGAGGTGGATAGAGAACTGGCTGAATGGCAGAACTCAGAGGGTTGTCATCAGCGGCGCTGAGTCTAGTTGGAGGCCTGTAACTAGTGGTGTCCCCAGGGGTCAGTACTGGGCCCAGTCTTGTTTGACTTCTTCATCAACGACCTGGATGAAGAGTTAGAATGTACCCTCAGCAAGTTTGCTGACGACACCAAACTGGGAGGTGTGGTAGATACACCAGAAGGCTGTGCTGCCATTCAGCGTGACCTGCATAGGCTGGAAAACTGGGCAGAGAGGAACCTGATGAGGTTCAACAAAGGCAAATGCAGGGTCCTGCACCTGGGGAGGAACAACCTCATGCACCAGTACAGGCTTGGGGTGGACCTGCTGGAGAGCGGCTCTGTGGAGAGGGACCTGGGTGTCCTGGTGGACGACAGGTTAACCATGAGCCAGCAGTGTGCCCTGGCTGCCAAGAAAGCCAATGGGATCCTGGGGTGCATCAAGAAGAGTGTGGCCAGCAGGAAGAGGGAGGTTCTCCTTCCCCTCTACACTGCCCTAGTGAGGCCTCATCTAGAGTACTGTGTCCAGTTCTGGGCTCCCCAGTTCAAGAAAGATGAAGAGCTACTGGAGAGAGTCCAGCGGAGGGCTACAAGGATGATGAGGGGACTGGAACATCTTCCCTACGAGGAGAAGTTGAGGGAACTGGGCTTGTTCAGCCTGAAGAAGAGAAGGCTGAGAGGGGACCTTATAAATGCTTACAAATATCTGAAGGGTGGGTGTCAGGAGGATGGGGCCAAGCTCTTTTCAGTGGTGCCCAGTGACAGGACAAGGGGCAATGGGCACAAACCGAGGCACAGGAAGTTCCGTCTGAACATGAGGAAGAACTTCCTCCCTCTGAGGTTGAGGGAGCACTGGAACAGGCTGCCCAGGGAGGTTGTGGAGTCTCCTTCTCTGGAGATATTCAAGACCCGCCTGGACAAGCTCCTGTGCAGCTTGCTGTAGGTGACCCTGCTTGGGCAGGAGGGTTGGACTAGATGACCCACAGAGGTCCCTTCCAACCCCTACTATTCTGTGATTCTGCGATTCTGTGATCTGCTATTTAAGAATATGTCGACTGCTACTAGACCTGTTTGTTCAAGCAGCACACTGCTATGCTTTTGATACGATTCCTTTTGTGGCTTTCCTATAGTTTCTTTAAAGCACTTCGTAATATTTTAAAGTTCAATGGAAATCCTGGGATTTAAGTTCCTAACAATTTTAGCACTCCGTAGATAAAGTCATGCAGTTGTTGCTCTTTTATCAAAGAAGTCTACACAAAAGAACAGTGCAGAGGGTGTTGTTGCAGGCATTACAGCTATTACAGTCTAAGTCTGTTCATTCAGCATGTGTTGGCTGACAAAATACATGCACCTGATACTGCGCATTTCTGACATTCCTGTCAGAGACACAGACTAGTCTAAAGATAATAACGAAGAGAAGCTATTAGGACATATCTTTGGTTTACTTACTCCAGTATCTTCAGTCATTTTCCTAATGTTGTGCATTGCTTTTTGGTAAGCTTTTATATTTTTATTAAAAATCATACATAACAGAATGAGAAAATTCTATAAAAACTACTCATAATAATTATAACGACTCAGTTAATCTCTCCTTTTCTTTGTCAGTTACCAGTTTACTTGCTTGGATTGTCACAAATACTGAGGACTGATTAGACTCATGCAATAACATCTTGCTCTCTGTGGATTGATTGTGAACTTCCTGCCATGATTATTCTTTCTTGAAATTTACATTTTTATGATTTGCTCTTTATTTAGTGTAAGGTTCATCGAAGTCATAGAATATTGGTTCTCCTCCAAGATAGTAAATTTTCTAAACCAATCAAGAGATTCAAGAAGGGCATCTCAATATCTCAACAGAATACTCAAATAAACCGATATTAACAACATTGTTTGTCAGGTCATACTCTTGCTTATCTTGCTGTTTATTCTATTTCCACAACAGTTTTTAGAAACCAGGCACACAAATATTCACAAAAAGCATAAAATAAAAAGTCTGGAAAATATCATAAAATCAGATTAACATATTTTCTTCAGAGAACTATTTACAAATACTCTTCTCCTGTTATATATCCATCTCTAGAAACAAGACAGTACAGAATGAAAAAGTAAAACCTTTTTTCTCATATTAAAATGATATTTTAAAATAATGTTTAAAACATAATTTCAGTTTACTGACATAACCAGAGTGGATCTGTTTCTCAGCATTTTGAATTTTCACTGAAATCTAGGGCAGTACAATTATATTTTTTGATCAAGAACATATACAGTGGTCACAGTTGTATACTGATTCAGAGTATAACAAAATGTGTACATAAATATATATTCACCATTCATGCTCTCTTACACACAAAAGTAAGACAGTGGTTTTCTGCTCCTTCACTAACCAACATTATGAACATATTGAAAATGTTGCTGTGAAATATGAGATATTGATAACATATCAAAACTGAGTGAACCATACACCATGAGTATTAAAAATGAACTATTTTAAGAACATTTGTTTGCTTAATATTTTTGTGAATATTTGTGCATAATGGGTTTTTTTTAACTAAATGTTTAATGTCTTTATTTTTAGTTTGCATCATGTTGTATTTGCTTGATATGTAGTTTTTTTTATATGACTTATTTTCGCAGATCTATGAAGCTTATCTTTTAAGACTGTAGGAGATAATTTTTATAATTACTTGTTGTCAGTGTCCTCCATCAGTTATGACAGGTAGTACCACCTTTGTTGATTACACAACAGATGCAAAGCATAATCAAAGGATTTTTAAGCCAAACCAAATGTTCTTAGTAAAACTTTCAGAATTTTTCTTTCATTGGTATCAGTCACAATAATGCAGTGTATCTTAGAAAAACACATTTTCTTTCCAGTGAATTGATTAAAGCAGGTGCTCTTTTAGGTAGCACAATGTCTTCATCCGGGAGAAAAGAAAACAATTTTATTCTTAATGTCTAACCGAAAAGCTAAAAAATGAAGCAATAAAAGAAATAAAATAATAAAAAAAATAGAAAGAGTTCGGATGTTTTAGACCAGATGACGCAAACAACTAGCTATAACAGGCTTTTCCAAGCATAGACAAGTGTGAAGAAGTCTATACGGAATCAGAAGCTTTTGGAAGCAGATTTGAAAACAGACTTATTTCTGCCACAGATCTTTCAGAATACCCTTTTGATACATTTCAATCAGTTTTAAAAGTATGCATGTACTTTTATCCCCATTTACACAACTGGTGCTTGGCCCTTATTCAACGCTAATAATGTTCCACATCTTTTAAAAAGAAACTCCCACTCCATCCTATGTCTGCCTCTAGACCCCAAAAGATTCTTCCACCTAGCCTTTTCTCAGATATTTCCTTATTTTCAGCTGAAATACCAGAGTTTATGCTGCATGTGATACTATGCAAAAAAGGAGTAGAGTCACTCTCACCAAAAACCATTTCCCTCTAAATCTTTCAGCAGAGCAAAGGAGACAACATTCTTCTACCCCTTTAGCAAACACACCCGAAAAACCAACTTGATCAAAAGGATAGAAATAACAAGCTGTAATCGATGGCCTTGCTGGACTTGTCAAATGCAACAAGAAAGACAAATGGACTGAGGTGTCTCTCATCTGAGGTGTCAAGAGCCAAAGAGATAACAAAGGAAGTAATTAACTGGTGCTTATCTTATCAGACAAAAGTAAGGGGGGATAGCCCATCACTTTAAACCAAGTGATCTAAGGAGGCCAAGCAGCCAGAGCAGCCAGAGATTGCTTTGGATAAAGCACAGATGGCCCCTGGAAGAACATACCAAGATGCCCGCTCCGAAGGCATGTTACACTGCTGAGTCCCGCTTCTGACGCCACGACATTCCATGCCAAGAGCCAATCGATACACAATAAATGACTTAGTCCCACCTCGCAAAAAGATTTCCAAACATATAAAAACTGGCACTTGAAAACTCTCTTTGGGAGGAGAGCCAAGCGAGAACTTCACCTGACGGATGGGTCGACGGGCCTGAACCTCTCTTCCCCCTCCCAAGAAGGGATGCCTTTTTGGTAAGAGTAGCGCCTCTGACTTTGTCATACGTATCCCCGGGAACACATTGTTAACTAAAGCACTAAACCATTACCTTTGAGCTCAACTTTTGTAGACAGTGCATTTATCAATGGCAATCCCGAATCTGTGATACCAGTCGCTTGAATAAATTACCTCTTGCTTCAACTTTGCAAAACTGTTTAAGTGAAAGTCCTTGGAAGGGCTCTGACAGGCAAGTTGAATCTGATAAGTGGCTACACACTTAACCCTTTAGACATAAACCGCTGACCAAGTCTGGGACTAGGAGTTGATCCAGCTGCACCTAGACTCTCCTCTGAGAGAGAGTTTAGAAAGCAAGGGGATCTTCTCTGAACCTTGTGACTCAACGGGAGGGCTCTCCTTTTGCCACTTATCAGACTCACCTTACCCCCCCCTTTAACACGACACAAGCAGGCACTGATAGAGCAGTTTATGAACAAAGATGAGCAGAAGCTTTGTTTATCATTCCCATTTATTCCAGAGAGATCCAAAGACTTTTATTATGGATTCATACCGAAATATAAGAAGATGATCACAAAGTTAGTCTGAATTATAATTTGAAGTCTAGAGCTGAAACAGTTTTAAGGTCTTCGATTTCAGTCCAAGGTCTTAAACTTTAGTCTAGAGGTGTAGTTCTGGCTGCTCTTTTTCCAGAACAGAAACTTCTCAGCAGTGAAATATATAAAATGCTAAAAGCTCCTTCATGTCATTGCGTATATCTAATCCTTTTTTTTTAAAAAGGTCGTGAACATGGACCAGAACTGCGGTGTACTCTAGCCCAGCTATGCTGTCTACATGATCTGAAAATGCAGATCCAAATCCCATTAGATACTTATTATTTGACAGGGGAGAATATCTTGTTCAGAAGTACAGATGAAATTATGACCCTGGTGGTGTAGCACTAGTAAAAGAAAACTAGCAGAGAGACAAGAAAACTTTTTAATATATGTATTTGTATTCCAAAAATGTTGAATACATTTAACTAAACTAAATTTTTACTCTTTGCAGTGGGCTTTTGTGAAAAGTGATTGGTATAGTATGTACTGGAAAGAATTGCACCCCAAGTACATACAGCTGTTGAGATGACAATGTACAACTTCACATGCCTTAATAGGTTGAATAATATTTTGATTTTTCCCCCTTTTTTAATATGAGTAGCAAGAGATATCCTTTTCCAAGTACTTCAGAGTCACATTGGACACAGGTGGTCAGAGATGAGCAAAACTTACTGAGTGAAAAAGGCAATGACAAAATCAGAAATCAGTCAGACTGGTGATATTTTAAAGTGGATAGACAAAATTCAGGATCTGAGCATCTCCCATATGACCTATCTAAAACTCTCAAGCAGACAGATTTCTAACAGCTGCCTCCATCTCACTCACTAATCTACGGGTGTGCAGATGCACAGTTTTCTGAAGCAAAAAGAAAGCATTAAAATATCCAAATAAATTATCCCAACATTTTCGCCTAAAAGGAGAGAAAGCTAGCTTTTAGAATACTATCATACATCTACAGTCAGTTTACATCACATCATATTCATATGTTTAGCATTATTCTACAACAAGAAAGATCTAATAATAATATTTATTAGCTGTTTCACTGGTTCTTAGAATTAGACTGATTTGTGAATGAAAGAAAACACTCTAGTTAATAATTTATTATGGGAACACCCTTTCAGATACCTGAATCGTAACAGTTTGTATGAACTAGTGTTCTTAAAATTCTAAATGTGAAGCATTTTTTAAATGAAAAAAAAACTTTTTCTGTATTTTGAGCTACCGTTCTTCTCTTTCCTACTCTTAACTGTCATTTAGTGGGAGCTCATAAGATTAAAAATGATACTTGAAAGCGTTTTGGCAAAACTATTACTTTTTTTCTCTCCACTGAATATCCCTGCAGAAACTAGAAAGTAACATCTTATTTTATCTAGACACACACTATAAGTTGATGCTTGGGTCTTTCAAAACCTACAGTTTGCAGGACCCCCTTATTTTCTAGGATATTTTAAGTAGTAAGGCATTCATTTCCTAAAAAAAAATAGTTTCCAGTTCTTAAGTAGAAAGATATATTGGATGTTATTTGAAAACTGTTGTAGGATTTTTGAATGCAGCACCGACATCTACCAGAAGCAATGGTGCAAAGAACCATTATGCAAGCATAACGCTTAACAGCTTTGAGACCTGGGACAGGGAGATAATGGAAGAAGTAGAACTTTTAAAAAAATGTTCCTATATTCATCATTCACATGAGACAATATGAATCCATGCAGAACACACAAGTGACATGATACACTATTTCTGTCCCCCACACTCTGCTCCTCACATATAAATATTCAGCTAAACTCGTGCTTTCAGCCTGTTTTGTTTCTTTGAGCAGTGCCTGAAATTCAGACCACCCTCTGTTGCATGGCTAATTCATTGCCAGTAGTGTTCTGCTTCTTTGTTTGTGCTTCTGGGCATAGGCAACAAAAGTACACCTGTCTGCAAGATAGTGTTTGCGTTAGTCTGAGAAAGGGGTTTTGTCAGAGCAAACAGATACAGCCATGATCTGGCACAGGAGGCTTCAAACTAAATGCTTTTCATTGGATTTTATAATATTCATAATATTACTAAAAAAAATTGTTTGGTTATTTAAGATTTGTTTCCTTTGCCCAGCAGTAATTCACGCCTTAATCAGTCTTTAGCTTTATCTCTCTAAATGTATTTCTGCCACAGAGAACAGCAGTCTTGTCATCTGCACCTTTACAACCACAACTTCCCTCTAAAGGTAGGAACATGCAAAGAATTCCATACATGGTACAAAGATTCAAAGCTCGGGAGCGGATTGATACCTGTTTTTCCATAACTCGCAGCAGGGTTAGTTTATCTTATTATTTTTTTTCTAAAAATCCTAGTATCAGCTGGGTTTTTAACAATTAGCAAGAACTTTTTTTTTTTATAATTCTTTTAAAACCAGAGTCAAGACAATCAGCTTTCCACGTGTTTAAATTTATAGAATTGCTCCTAACATTAGTTTTATTAGCAGAGAATAGAGGTATGCTGACTTGTATTCCCTCATTTGATAGAAATGTACATGATAGACCTCTTAGTGGAAAGACAGAAGAGGGCAAAGAACATGAGACAGAAATATAGCTAAACACATCACCAGAAACAGGTAATTTCTTAAATTAGGAGGCAATTAAAATTAGTAATTATTCTAAAGTGACTGATACTGAATATCCTTTAAAATCTGCCTTTAACAAGAAAAGGGATATGAATAACCCTGTCTTGCCCACACTGAAGTGATTGCTTCTGTAGATGAATTAATAAAGCATTAGCTTAAGCTAGCATTGTAGACTAAGATGACAGAAATGCAACTCAGAGCCAATGTTGAGATAGCATTTCTACCATTGCTTCTTTATTCAGAGCTGGATATGCATTTCACGTTTGATGTTTTGTGCAAAACAGTACTCTAATGATTACAGTTCTTCATTGATGAAAGTCAGGGTCCTGCATGCACCACCTGGCTCTGCAGCCTCTCCCACCCAGGGGCCGGACTGCCTGCACCCAAGGCCAGGACTGGCATGGCAGAGCTCGCCTCTCTCACTGGGGTACCACGGATTATGCCTGTGGTGGCTGAAGGCACAGCTCTTCTGACCATGCTGCCACCCTCAGCTCCCCGAACCCTGATGCCCAGCTTCTTCCTGAGGACTCTGCTGCAATATGTGAAGAACTGAAGCTTGTGGCATTCTGTGATGCCTGATGTTTTAAAATAGCACAGAACTATCAATACACAGCTCAGTGCATGACAAGGGAAAATAAACAGCATCAGCCTGGAGTGGGTGTGCACCTTCAGCGCATGGCAGACCCTGCACGTACTCCCAGTGGTTTTTCTCTAACCTCAGCTTGAAGCTTAAAAGTAATTTTTTTGTAAAAAGATCATTATGTAAATAGGAAACGAACTGATCTTAGAAAACATCATGCTCACTTTCATTCCTGAAACTTCTTTCAAAGAGCAGCACGAGTGACTATCCACAGCTAAGCAAACAGCAAAAAGCTTGTTTTCTTTCTGCTCTGTCTCGATTGTTGTCCCAAGGGGTGATTATCATTACAAAACCTTAATGGTCATGTAGACAAAGAACTGAAATTTTGTATAGGGCCTGGCTGGGATGGAGTTAACTTTCCCCACTTCAGCCCTCAGAGCTGTGCTTTCTACCTAGAAGGGTGTTGATGACACACCAGTGTTTTGGCTACTGCTGAGCAGTGCTCGTACAGCATCAAGGATGTCTCTCCATCCCCACCCCAAAGGCCAGTATGCTAGGAGTGGGCAAGAGGGTGGAAGGGGACATAGCCAGGACAGTTGACCTCAACTGACCAAAACTATATTCCATACCTTCTGACACCTTGCTCAGCAATGAAACACTAAGAGAAAGGGGTGGGGGGTGGCATTTTTTGGTAAGGTGTTTGTCTTCCAAAGCAAACACTGCCTGTATGGAGCCCTGCTTCCCAGAAAGTGGCTGGACATTGCCTGTTGATGGGAGGTAAAAAATAAATCTATTTTGTTTCCTTTGCTTCCGCATGTAGCTTTTGATTTTGTTAAAGGCTGTGCATGCCCTTTATTAAACTGCCTTTATCTTGACTCACGAGTTTTTCATCTTATTTTCTGCTCCTGTCTCATTAAGGAGTGGAGTGATAGAGTGGCATGCTGGGCACCTGGCAGCCAGCCAAGGTTAACCCACCACACCAGTGCAAACCTTGTTATTCAAAACTGCCTTGCACACTGGAAGAACTAAATAATATATCAGCATGGGGAAGAGGATCAAGAAAACAAGGGCAATCATGCAGTTATGAAGGAAATGGTCTTTCTCCTGTCCTTTTAAAGCAATAGAGGCAGAAGAGAAAGCAAGAAAGCAAACTGTTGGGGTTGATGTAGTTTGGGAGTTAGCATGACTAGGCCACTTAAGCAAAACAGTTAGCATAGCTGTACAGGCCACTGGAAAGGACAGCTAAGAATAAACATGATGTGGGTTAGCAAAACCAAGATGTATTCAAGGACATGGAGGCGGTCTGTTGCTATTGGCTTTAGTGCATAGTTACCAATCATAAGGGAATATGGGGTGCATGAACAGCACGTGATTTATGTCTGTAGCCTATCCGAATAAGCGTGATTGTGTGTGCAGATATAAAGAATGTATATAACCACGCAAGCAGACCAATAAATCGGGAATCGGCTGTGCATTGTATCAATGTGTGAGAGTCATTCCTGTCCCTGCATGGATGCTGAAACTCGGCAGCAAAGAAACAAACTAACCCAAAAAAATACCAAACAAAGAAACACCCCAACCTCCCAAAATGAAACAAACAAACAAAATACTCCTAACAAATCCCCAACCATAAAGCAAAAGAAAGTAAGATCTGGTGAAGGAACAGGTGGTAACAGATGAGATGGAAAATGGAAGAGAATGACTCCGGACTTCATTAAGTAATATAATGTGAGCAGAAAGAGCAGGTGAGGACAACGAGGAAGCAGAGGTAGATACATGTGCACTGTTGTTCTCTTATTCTGCCTATGTCTCTATGTCTCTTGTGGTCAATGAAGTATAATCATTTTACAAACAGAAGTCTATGTGCTATATGCATCAGCTTCCATGAGTACTTGAGAAACATATTGTGAAACAAGGCTGAGTTTGCTAAAGCTGATCCTTAGGGTTTTTGAGGATACACATAGGTGTTAGATGTGACGAAGATAGCTGGATAGTAGCTTGTCCCATTTTTATAAAGCCTTTATAGCAACTGTTTAATTTCCTCTTTGGCTATATTTACATGCAGTCTTTTTTTGTATTCTGGGGCTGTGGGCTCTCACATCTTTTTCGTCTTCCCTTCTAAAAATCCATTACATACTGCTTCTCAGACTCTTTTCTGACAGTTTCTTTTCAGCCGCCTGCTGACTTCAAATGGCATTATTGCAGCACCTTCAGTGATCGTCACTTAAAATCACTCTTTCCTTTACAGAATTACATTTCAGTTCACTTCTGTAAAGAAGAGATGACCATCTCATGTTTGAATTTTTGAATATATTCTAAGTTTCATGCTGAGCTTTGAACAGCACAACTGGATGTGTATGACTAGGCTTCGATGCACCAATCATCATCCTACAGTGATTCTTAGATACTGCTCAGTTTAAAGGATCTGTGTGAAATCTTGCAGCCACATTGTACTGCTGAAATTTGACACTTCTGCAGGCTGAGAAACTTTATGAAGTTTAAGAATTGTTTCTTCTTTTCAATATTTCAAATTTCTGGAAGTCTGTTAGAAAATATTTCTTGCTAGTGCATGTACATTTTTTTTTTCTTTTAAATCTGTTTTCACAGAATCACAGAATGTTCAGCGTTGGAAGGGACCTCTGTGGGTCATCTAGTCTAACCCCCCTGTCGAAGTAGGGTCGCCTACAGCAGGCTGCACAGGACCTTGTCCAGGTGGATCTTGAATATCTCCAGAGAAGGAGACTCCACAACCTCCCTGGGCAGCCTGTTCCAGTGCTCTGTAACCCCCAGAGTGAATAAGTTCTTCCTCATGTTCAGATGGAACTTCCTATGCTTCAGTTTGTGCTTGTTGCCCCTTGTCCTGTTGCTGGGCACCACTGAAAAGAGTCTGGTCTCATCCTCCTGACACCCACCCTTCAGATATTTATAAATATTTATTAGGTCCCCTCGCCGCCTTGCCTTCTTCAGGCTGAACAAGCCCAGCTCCCTCAGTCTTTCCTCGTAGGACAGATGCTCCTGTCCCCTCGTCATGCTCGTAGCCCTCTGCTGGACTCTCTCCAGTAGCTCCTCATCTTTCTTGAAGTGGGGAGCCCAGAACTGGACGCAGTACTCCAGATGGGGCCTCACTAGGGCAGTTTTGTCTTCTTACTTTTGGCAAACCACTTCTATTTGGCAAAAAAGATCCTTCTTCATGTTCTTATTGGGATTTACCATTTTGTTTGGAAATGAAAATGTACTCTGAGTTTGGTTGGTTGGTTGGTTGGTGGTTTTTATTTTTGCAGCAAACATGGTAGAAACACTATCCTGCTAATTGTGGCATGACACACCAGAGCATCTGAATTCTTCTGTTTTTTAGTCTAATCTTTCTAATTGAGGCATGAAATTCTGGAAGAAAATCTTGCTTGCAGTTAGTCCTCTTACTGTGAATTTATTTTCTATGCTCTGTAGTTTGACATCTAAATCTCTGATATCTTTTTTTCTTATCTAGTGTCTGAAGTACGTCTGACACAAATTAATGTCAGTTAAGAATACAGTAAGAGGTTTCAATGATGCAAAATTGCATAATTTTGCATCTTTGTCTGACAATGTAAGGCAATCAGCCATCTGGTGATTTCAGTTGTGATGTTCTAGAGTAAGAGTTGGTCTATATTTTGCAATGGGGTTGTAGCAACCAAAGCTTTATGCAATGAATACCATCTCCTTGGAAAACAGTGGTCTATTTCATTTTAAAATATTAAATTTTCATTTTGGATTTCCTTCATATTCAAGACCTCAAATATTTGGGCTTCCTAAGTAGACCGATTTTCTTCTGTTTACTCTTCCATTCTTACCATTACTTCTTCCATTTCCACTTTAAACCTTATTCATAACTTCTATTTTTCTTCATCTCTTCTCATTAAGTGGTTGATATTATAGTTTTCAACAAGTACTTTTAAAAAAAAGCTCAGCAGATTTTTAGTTACATTATGCCTTGCATTTGAGGTAACTGCTTTGCACTTACAAGGCACTGTCCGCAAAACAGAATTGCTTGGCTGCCCTGAAGCAGATGGGCAGGTGTAGTGTTTTGTGAAGAAAGATAGTCTGAAACCCCAAGAAGACTCATGCTTGTCAGATAAAAAGCAATAAATATATCTGAAAACAAATTTTAATGTAAAAATGACTAAATCTTCAAAACAAATTCAGATGTTGATTGTATCAATGTAGCTTTACTATAACTTGTCAGTTTTCAAAGATAATGTTATTTTTTGAAATCGCATATTTAACCATACCTGGATCTTTATTAGCTAATCTGGGATATTTCTGTCGTGATGAAAACGGGATGGGTAGCTAATGCATAATTAAGCAGTTTATTTCCAATGCAATGGAAGATCCCTCTCTCCTCCTGCTCCCCCACCTCCCTCTCTCTTTTGCAGTCACTCCACTCAGTCTTTTCTTTATCCATCGTTTGTTAACTTCTTATTACGCAGAGAAATTGCACTTAACTAAAGATTGCCTGAAGGATTGGATAGATAAATTATTCCAGCTTTCCCAAGTGGTAGTTTAAATTTTTCTATTGATATAAGACTGCACCAAAAATGTTGCCTAGTAATTTTATTTTGACCCTCATGGCATGAAGAGTACAGATCATGATATAATATTTATTTAAAGGTAATTTAAAGGAAATATTGCTATTCTCAGTGATTAAAAATGATAACCACAGCAAAAACCACAAAATAAATGTAGATACAGCAAAGTGGAATATACTTATGCACATTGCTAAACTCTTTATGGTCAATAATAATTCAACAGTTCTATTTTGTCAACTAATACAAAGATGATCAAGTGCAGCATGGGGGCAACTGATATTATAGGACACAGCACTAAAATATGAATCCACAGATGAGGATAAGATTCTGAAAAAAGAATCTCCCCAACAACAGAGATCCTTAGTGTTGTCCAGTGAATCTTCAAGACTATCTGTAATTCCACCTACTGCCTCACATTATACAAGATGACTGCTAGATTAGGCCTCATTTCTGTTGGCCAAAAGTCACTCAGAGAGGACTGTTCTTTTGAATACCTTGCTGAATTACTGAATGGACTTACAAGGCCCAAGATTTTATGTAATGCTTTAGACTACAGCTAAGCAGTTATTCTCAGGAATACTTTAACTGTCCCCACTCTCACTTCCTACTGCACCACTGTCCCTTTTACATTTACGTGAATAAAATTAGTGTAAAGCAGATCTAAATTACTGTAAGCATGGTATTTTAACAGTTTATGTACAGTTCTCAGTGCGCTTTCTTTACATGCTTTCAGAGATGTTCCACAACAAAGAAGTACATAAATAGATGTGGTGACAATGAGTAGGAAAGAAATTGACAAAATAAATGAATCAAAAATGTTATTACCGAAAAGGTCAACAGAATGGGCACTTATAACAATAAGCACTGGTATAGTTTAGGAGACATATGGCATTTTCAGTTTTGTGTTTTATATCTGAAGGTGCCAGTCTCAGGACAGCTACAGTTGTCCTTGTGAAAAGGTTGATTACTCTATAACAAAAGATTTTTCTTGTTTACAGACCAGAAGAAACATAGACCTAGTAAAAGCTCATATCAGCAGGTATATGAAGATGTTTATATGTATACAAAAGCATGTGTGTATGCTTCTTCATCACATATGGAATAAGACTGTATTGTGTTGTAGTGGAAGTCCTCGAATCATAGAATCATAGAACGTTAAGGGTTGGAAGGGACCTTAAAATTCATCTAGTTTCAAGCTCCTTGCCATGAGCAGGGACATCTTCCACTAACCAGGTTGCTCAGAGATCCATCCAACCTGGCCTTGAACACTGCCAGGGAGGGGGCAGCCACAGCTTCCCTGGGCAACCTGTTCCAGTGCCTCACCACACTCATGGTGGAGAATTTCTTCCTAATATCTAATCTAAATCTGCCCTCTTTTGGTTCAAAGCCATTCCCCCTTGTCCTATCACTACACACCCTTGTGAAAAGTCCCTCTCCATCCTTCCTGTAGGCCCCCTTCAGGTACTGGAAGGCTGCTTTAAGGTCACCCCGCAGCCTTCTCTTCTCCATGCTGAACAGCCCCAACTCTCTTAGCCTGTCCTCATAGGAGAGGTACTCCAGCACTCTGATCATCTTCGTGGCCCTCCTCTGGACCCGCTCCAACGCATCCAAGACCTTCTTGTATTGGGGGCTCCAGAGCTGGACACAGGACTCCAGGTGGGGTTTCAGGAGAGCGGAGTAAAGGGGCAGAATCACCTCCCTCGACCTGCTAGCCACACTTCTGCAGTCCAGGATACGGTTGGCTTTCTGGGCTGTAAGTGCATATTGCTGGCTCATGTTGAGCTTCTCATCCACCAGTACCCCTAAGCCCTTCCCCTCAGCACTGCTCTTGAGCCACTTTCCGCCCAGCCTGTCCTTGTTGCTGGGATTGCCCTGACCCACGTGCAGGACCTTGCACTTGGCCTTGTTGAACTCCATGCGGTTCATGCAGGCCCACCTCTCCAGCCTGTCAAAGTCCCTCCGCATGGCATCCCTTCACTCCCGCATGTCAACCACACCACACAGCTTGGTGTCATCAGCAAACTTGCTGAGGGTGCACTCAGTTCCACTGTCCACGTTGCCGACAAAGATGTTGAACAGCACCAGTCCCAGCACCGACCCCTGAGGCACACCACTCTTCACTGGTCTCCACCCAGATATCGAGCCATTGACTGTAACTCTTTGTGTGCGTTCATCGAGCCAGTTCTTTAGCCAACGAGTGGTCCATCTGTCAAATTCATGTCCTTCCAATTTAGAGACAAGGACATCAAGCAGGACAGTGTCAAATACCTTGCATAAGTCCAGGTAGACGATGTCAGTTGCCCGTCCTTTGTCCACCAACACTGTAACCCCATCATAGAAGGATACCAAGTTGATCAGGCACAATTTGCCCTTCGTGAAGCCATGTTGGCTGTCCCCAACACATCCTTGTTATCCATATGCCTTAGCATGGATTTGAGGAGGATCTGCTCCATCATCTTGCCAGGCACAGAGGTGAGGTTGACGGGCCTGTAGTTCCCCAGGTCTTCCTTTTTTCCCTTTTTAAAAATGGGGGTGATGCTGCCCCTTCTGCAGTCTGTGGGGACCTTCCCAGACCACCACGACCACTCAAATATGATGGAGAGTGGTCTGGCAACTTTGTCCGTCAGTTGCCTCAGGACCCGCTGATGCATCTCATCAGGCCCCATGGACTTGTGCACTTTCAGATTCCTTAGGCAGTCTTGAACCTGGTCTTCTCCTACAGTGGGCGGTTCTTCATTCTCCCAGTCCCTGCCTTTGCCTTCTCTAACTTAGGCGGTGTGGCTAGAGCACTTGCTGTGCAAGACTGAGATCAAAAAGTTGTTAAGCACCTCAGCTTTCTCCACATCCTGGGTAGCCAAATCTCCAGCTTCCTTCCGGAGAGGGCCCACATTTTCCCTAGTCTGCCTTCTACCACTGACATACCTATAGAAGGCTTTCTTGTTCCCTTTGACATGCCTGGCCAGATTTAATTATTTCAGGGCTTTAGCTTTCCTAACTTGCTCTCTGGCTACTTGGACGATTTCTCTGTATTTCTCCCAAGCTATCTATAAACAAGTTCATCTATTCCCATTTTAAGCTACATCAGAAGAAGAAAAAAGAGGAAATAGGTCAAGTATGGGAGAGATGTGGATATTATAGCTTGTCGCAAAATAGCAGGGAACCAAATATATGATTTGTAATTGGGAAAAAAAGCAGTAAACTGACATTTTACCAAGACAGATACAACTCTAAGATTGACAGAGGAGGAAAAAGTGCTAGCAACAGATACCACAGGCTGAAGTGGTTTTGTTTACACTGATCTGGTTCCTTCCAGATATGATTCCAATAACAATATCTGCTCAATGCAAATTATTTCCCCTGAAGAACATTAATTAACAACTGCTTGCTCTAGTAGCTGGTCTACAAAAAGTTTCTTCAATTTTTCCTTAGTTTTTTAAGACAAGAAAAAGAAATCTACTCTGATTTCTGTGGATGACCATAGGATTGAAGCTATTTGACGAAGAGGGTAGATGGGTTTACTAGTAGGATTAGATGCTGCATATTCAATATTTGAAAAGTTTTAGTAGTAATTTGCCCAGCAGAGATGCGATCAAGGGAGACAGTTGTTTAGAATCCTGATAATCGTGAATTGTGCAACAACTCATTTATGGATTAATTTTAGTAGAAGTTATTAATGTGCTTGGGTGTGTAAAAATAGACTTTTATGACCTACATGTTAGAAACCTTTGGATATTTCAAGGACATGTATCAAGTACTGTCATCTCATAGGAGGGCTCCAGACTTCTGAAGTTCACACTCATAAAATTTAGCCTATATTTAATAAATCACATTTTCAAAGTCTTTGGGTACTGACAATTTTTTACGCACTGATTTTTGCTCCTAATCTTTTGCCTAGGACAAAAATTAGCTTTGCACATTGTGCCTGAGTTCAGAGAGTTAAGAAATGAAAATCAAACTCTGACATTCATGTGTGTTTTGTGTGCAGAGAACTGAGATTTGAATGGTGCACATCTTGATATGCAAAACTTTGATTTTGAGATTTGACTTAATATAGCGCAGAAAGGTCTCATTTCTCAGTCTGTTCCCACACACCTACTGATGTTTGAGTCCTGTAATCTTTGACTGTTATCTGCTCAGTCGCACTTCTTTAAAGAAATTCTTCAGCAAGACAGACTAAAGTCAGGCAGGGAGAAACCTTCTGCTGGTTATATACGTAAGCAGGATCTGAAAGAGTCATCAACATTTCACTCAGTTAATGCCACCTTTTGCTAATCATTAATCCAGGAAATCTCTTTCCCTTAAATGTGAATGACAGTTCAATGTCTGTGTCAGCTGCTTGTATTATCTTTTAAGTAGATGGTCTCGAAGGAATGCATAATTTGTGAGGGCATATCAAAACTGGTTTCTGTGATACTGAGATGCATGCTGCTAGAAAGTGTACTCTGGTGTTCTTTAATAAACTCTCCATGTGTGATATTCCCTCCAGAGAGAAGGGACCAGAAGGAAGGGACCAGCAGAAGGATGATGCTCTTGCTGTATCTAGTAAATAGCATAGTGCAAACTAACCCATGAAACAACACAACAAGAGAATTTATTGTATTTCACATATGCAATTCAGACGGACTGCCACAAGCAGTTTTCGAATCAGCCTGGTATGTCCCAGAATCACCAAGACAAAAGGCTAACATTAAACTTAACATGTACATTTAAAGATCCTTGAAATGATAGAAGTTTGAACTGCAAATCCAAATTAATCTGTCACATTGGTCAAACTGTGAGATATCTTCTAAATTCCAAACCTGCAGTGAGTGAGCTAAAACTTTTTTTAGCATTCTGATATGGCATCAGTATTGAAGAAGGTGAAGATAAGCAAAGAAGAAATACTTTTACCTTAGTTATGTCAAGGGCTATAGCTCATTAGCTGGCTATGCCTGGAATTAGCCTGCAGAATAAAGGGGTTGTTTCTTTGGAACTAGTGTCACATGTACCTGTCTGTGATAATCTTTACTTTATTCTCTGCAAGTCTTTATCTGAAGCTGTTCTTCAGCAGGGTCCTTAATTTTAATGACTATCAGGGATTTGATCATTACATGGTGAATCTTTACCTCTCAGATGTGAGTGGCTTTTTAAGTGTTCCCAATTTCAACAAGTAGTCTACTGCAGAATGACATTTATAAATTGAATATTTTTCAATTTTCCAGCTGTATTAGATGAGGATTATTATATCTTGCCACTAGAAATGCCTTTAAAAATCAACATTTTTGATCTTTTGGAACAGTGCCTAAAGTAGGTGAGGGAAAAGGATAAATTCAGGAGCAGTATCTCTGAAAAAGACATCATTATTTATAAAATATTGGAATCTAGTAACTTTAGGATTCTGATGTTTTTCCATAAATTTTGTCATGAAAAGATTTATTTAACTCCTTTTTACTTATACAGAATGACCAAGCATCAGAAATTTGAATCAGAGAAACATGTCAATTTTTGATGCTAGTCATAATGATTTTTTTTTTAATTATGGTTCCTTCTGAAGTTTCTCTTCTGAAGAGCTGGTTCAGCCATTTGTGATGAATAACATTCATTTAAGCCAACACAGATTTGATTACTCACCTATTCTGAATCTCATTTGCTTCATTATTTGACATTTGTAAGTGGTCATTGAGTATTTTGAGCAAATAATTTACTTTCTACATGTTGTACAAATGTCATTCTAATTATTCTGTATTCTCTATTAATGGAAAGTTTTAGACCACTCTGCAGCAGTCTATTCCTGCTTCCAGCCAAGTTAATGAAAGCTTTTCAGTTTGAAAATTCCAGAGTATAATCCTCTGTATTTGGATACCTAGCTCACATGATAGCTTCTCATCCCTGATTTGCTGACTGTAATTTTTTAGATGCGAATGATGAATAAGAGTTTTAAACACTTGTAATGAACACATGCACACTGAGAATTTTTTTACCTATGTTGACTGCCGTGACTCTCAGAAGCTCGGTGACTCAGTTATCACTGTTCTGGCAGCATAAATGGGCTTTAAAGTGGACATAAATTACATTTACAATGATTTCCAAACCTCTCTGTGGTAGTAGAGTAGTATAAAACTGCCTAATATAAATCAGAATTAGGCTCATTGTATTTTGCTTATTTCAGTTTGGCCTTGGGTTTTTGTGGATTTTTTCCTTAATTATGAAATTTTTTTCGTAATCTAAATTTCCTTATAAAATTATTTAGGAGAATTTAGTTTAAAAACTAAAAAATAACTTAGCACCAGGCACCGTAACATATGGATTTTCTTTCCACATTTCTAAGCTTTACCCTTAAAGGAGTCAAAAGTCAATAAAACAGAACTGTAAGATTTATTTCTCCTATATATTGGGCCAAACCCTCATCTTTTCCTTTTATGTTAATGGAACTACAAAGTAGACTCAACTGGTTCGAACGGCCAGGCCTTGATTCCCTTTACTTGCAGGTTCCCCTCAGGTTATGGAGCTGCCAGATTTTGTCCTGCCTTACATCTACTCCACAGTCCCTGACTATCAGAGAGCTTTTGTTCTGGCTGCCAAATTAGTCCCTTTGGGGTGGCTGCTGCAGGAAACAAAGTAGATCTTCAAGTTGTGAACAGGCATAATTTGGCGCCACTAGTTGAGAAGCTGTAAGGATAGTTGGCAGCTATCACATTCCACTTCCCCTGGCATCCCTCCATGTTGGTCTCTCCGGCAAAGGGTCCCCCTTAAACCTGAGTCTTTTCCCCTAAAGAATCATTGCTTTTTCTGACCTGCTAAAATGTGGCCTAGAAAAAATTATGTCCTAAAATTACAGGATTCAGGGTGCAATTTGAAACACTTTGTATGACAGTCAACATTAGGTATATCTTGCCTGAAGTTACAGAATTTGTATAGGCTCATAAACTATCCTTTAAGTCAGAAATATAATTGCTGTATGATTTTTGTTTGGTATCTAAGACTAAAAATGGTTTTAAAAATGGATAGCATTTGTCCATGGTATTGCAAACAGATTGATCTTATGATGGTTGAAAAACAATCACAAAAATAACAAGAGAAGACTGGTGTGTTGCCATGAAAGAAATCACTTTATATGAACAAGAATAAAGACATATTTGAAGAATTTCATGTTATGTGGGAAAAATGTGGTTTATATCTCAGTCAAAACAAGATGTATAAGAAAGAAACATGTCAGATCACTAGGGAGGTTGTGTGGGGAAGAAGTAGTACAACAATTCAGAACAATATTTTACAAAGAATTTGTTTTGTTACTTGTCCACAAAGCTTTTTAATGCACCATTTTTTTCTTTGAACAGTATTTTGAAATCAATAGACACTCATATTGAAAAAGACAAGCAGTTTAAATGGGCTTATCTTTACGTTCCCATGTAAATGTGTGACTAACACATGGAAGTACATACAGTGTTAATGTAGTTTTGCTGTCTTGTAGGCAACATTCATCAACACTTTCCCCTCGATAATCTTTTTGTTAGAATATTCTTTGGTATAGACCTAGGATTTCTCTGCTTTTACTTGCAGTAAATCCTTATATAATTATTCTTGACTTGAGTTGATATCCCTCAAAAATTACTTGTTCTTACCAACAATGCCTCGAGAAGGCAATGAGCACAAGTATTTTAAATTGGAGGATTATGCCAGTGTAAAAGAAAAAAAAAAGCAGTTTCATGTTTTTTTAAGTACCCATAGCCAAGGCCTGAATTACTAGTGTATAATATCTGTAGTTCTAATCATACAGGTGAAGTGAATTAATTGTTGATTATTTGGATGGGATATTGAAGCTCTCTCAGAAGAATCTAAATTCCAAACGAAGATTGAAAAATATTACTTTGACTTTGGTTGTAATAACCTATGAGGATATATGTATTTATGCATTTACACCAGTTCTCCAGGATTTGCTAGTTTACTGCAGCTAATGATCACTCTCAAACCCCAAGTCATGTTCAAAGACTGCTTATTGGACAACATGCTCCTCTGAACATGTTAAAGGAAGTTCAGTCACCTTCTCTGAGTTCTTCAACACCTCCCCCATTTTTTTTTCTTTGATGCCTGCAAATAAATATAAAAAAGAGTAACAATGAATAACACTGGCTTCTCTCATTATTTTCTTGTCTTTTTATCTGTTGTTCTGGAATTTTCTTTTCTTACACTGAAAAGACACAAATGCTGTTTGATGTCCCACTCATTCTCCAGCTGATGGGCCAGAAGAGGAGTTTTCCAACAACATTTTGCTGGAATAACACCGCTGAGAAATCTTAAATATGGTAGAGCATCTCAAAATATGCTCATGCAACTGAATCTATGGCTGCCTATCTAATTATGAAGAGATAAAATGCTCTCCAGACTACATTAACTATATTTGATTAACTCTTGTCTGTATTTCTTGGAAGCCTAGACATACATCTCATACACGGACACCTATATTGTAGAAATTTAAAGAGGAAGGTTGAATCCTTCCCTATGGTGCTGGAGACAAGTTGTCTTTTTCTTCACTTTGTTCACTGCCTGATAAAGGGGGAACTTGAATGCCAAGTACAATTACACTGTTAATTCAGAAGGCATCACTGATGTGGTGTACTGTACGTGCACTCAGTCTAGGATCTGTCTCACACTGGAAGAGCTAGGCAAGTAATATTAGTTAACTTAGTGCTTAAAGTACACAAACTAGAAGTTTCTTGGACGTTGAACTCATCGTGTTTATGATAGAGACTTGCTGTTGATTGTGAGAAAGTGCCACATTATTAGTAATAGGACTTGGATCTTCATTTTGCACAAAAATAATGCAATGTGTTTCATTTTTCAGAGAAATGCTTCTCTTTCCCTTCTGAGCGCAGAGACATTTTTTGGAATAGATGCTCAGATTACTAAAGTCAGAGCTTTTCTGGAGATCTCTTTGAAGTACAAATCTTCAATGCATATATCTCTCCAATACCTAGAGGTGCTCTGTGAATTCATGACTTCAGCTGGTAGTTCTATGCCAGAGGTCATGACCCAAGTGGAGTTGTGCTGGTTGCAAATTGGATTTCTTGTCTAACAGAAATTTAGTTACTCATGCCAGCATTTAAGATCATAATACTGAATGGGTATATAACCCATTTTACAAAAGTAACTCCATAGTTAAAAAGTCTGGAAACCATTAATAGTGATTAATATAAATAATTGCAAATAATCAGCTACACACGTAGACAGAAAGCAATCTTACGAACACATAGGTAAATAAATTTAAGGCACTAAGAAAATTCTAAAACTCAGGCATCAAAGAAAAGAGAGGTTTTTGGAACTAACGATACTTATTCATGACTTTTTCACTTATTTTCTTCTGGCTTTAGTTCAACATTTTTCTTTCCTTTTTTATGCTGTCAAATTACGTTGCAAACCTTTTCAGCAGGGAATTAATATTCCTTCATGTTTTCAGCACGTGCACAAAACACAGTTCTCAGTATTAGAGATCAATATTATTACTGTTAATAGCTCTGTCCACAAGTATTTAGCAAAGTTAAATCTAATAATCACAAAGCACAAAATGTTTATAGAGTCTGCAGGTGATTTATAATTAGAAGTGTTGATTTATTTATGGCTAACTAACATTGAAGCTATATTCTTCTCCTTGGAATTGCTTTTTTAAGAATTCAGCTTTGCTTAGGCAGATAATCACTGAAGGTTAAACTTCTTACAGGTTAGTGAGAACACAGGAGAGACCAATGCATTGAGCATTGGTTCTTTTGTACAGAATCTCCTCTTTTTTGGAAGCTTATAGCACAGATTCCATACTGCACCTTCAACATTCTGGATAAAAAAGGTGTCTGAACTTTTGTTTTAGTTCAGTTATTCTCTGCCTTTGGGAAGGAGACTTAAAAACAAGAACTAAAAATAAAAAAATATTATATTGGTGTGTGGTAATCAATACTATATGTACACATTTTGGGTACTTTGATGTAGCCCTTTTGCAAGTTTGACAGCTTTTTTTCTTGTTGACCATTGACAACTTGCTGTCAAAGTTGGGAAAAATTCCCAGAATGGAGTCTAAAAGTAGCATAATCTTCTAACAGTGAATAATAGAACAGCGTTGGTGGACAAAGGGTGGGCAACTGATATAGTCCACCTGGTCTTGTGCAAGGCACTGTCCCGCATGATGTCCTTGTCTCTAAATTGGAAGGACAGGGATTTGACAGATGGACCACTTACTGGATAAGGAACTGTCTAGATGGATGCACACAAAGAGTTACAGTCAACGGCTCGATATCTGGGTGGAGACCAGTGAGGAGTGGTGTGCTTCAGGGGTCGGTACTGGGGCTGGTGCTGTTCAATATCTTTGTCAGCAACATGGACAGTGGAACTGAGTGTACCCTCAGCAAGTTTACCAACGACACCGGTGTGGTTGACACGCTGGAGGGAAGGGATGACATTCAGAGGGACCTTGACAGGCTGGAGAGTTGGGCCTGCATGAACCGCATGAAGTTCAACAAGGCCAAGTGCAAGGTCCTGCACGTGGGTCAGGGCAATCCCAGCAACAAGGACAGGCTGGGCGGAGAGTGGCTCGAGAACAGCGCTGAGAGAAGGACTTAGGGGTACTGGTGGATGAGAAGCTCAACATGAGCCAGCAATATGCACTTGCAGCCCAGAAAGCCAACCGTATCCTGGGCTGCACCAAGAGAAGTGTGGCCAGCAGGTCGAGGAAGGTGATTCTGCCCCTTTACTCCGCTCTCCTGAAACCCCACCTGGAGTCCCGCATCCAGTTTGGGAGCCCCCAACACAGGAAGGACATGGATGAGTTGGAGCGGGTCCAGAGGAGGGCCACGAAGATGATCAGAGTGCTGGAGTACCTCTCCTATGAGGACAGGCTAAGAGAGTTGGGGCTGTTCAGCATGGAGAAGAGAAGGCTGCGGGGTGACCTTAGAGCAGCCTTCCAGTACCTGAAGGGGGCCTACAGGAAGGATGGAGAGGGACTTTTCACAAGGGTGTGTAGTGATAGGACAAGGGGAAACGGCTTTGAACCAAAAGAGGGCAGATTTAGATTAGATATTAGGAAGAAATTCTCCACCATGAGTGTGGTGAGGCACTGGAACACGTTGCCCAGGGAAGCTGTGGCTGCCCCCTCCCTGGCAGTGTTCAAGGCCAGGTTGGATGGAGCTCTGAGCAACCTGGTCTAGTGGAAGATGTCCCTGCTCATGGCATGGGTGTGGGAACTAGATGAATTTTAAGGTCCCTTCCAACCCAAACCATTGTATTATTCTATGATTCTATGAATATCACAGTATTAAATTCTCTTGTGTAATTTCCTTTAAATTATTTACAGATAAACTATGTAGAGCTGGATTCATTAAACAGGAGGTGCCTGCAATATAGATGTCTACATCTGGACTAGTTACCTTGCTGTCAAGTTGTAGCTAGTCAAGAGAAACAGGCACTTTAAAGTAAAGTTGATATACTCAGGTCTATAAATGGAGAAGAAAGTGTCCTAGATGTGCCTCACTCTCACAAACAATGCCCACATGGAAGATGTCTTCTTTACTAACATGTTGCTTGTTTTATCTCACTTTAGGTATCTTTTAGACATTTGCTGAATATTAGCAAGTAGATACTTCAGGAAATCATTTGAGATCTTCATCTTGATATTTGAAAAGGGCCAGAATATCATAAAACATCATGTAGGAAGAGAGATAAGCTTGAGCTCAAACGCATACCAATATTTCATGGCCAAAGCCTTTTTCTCTGTCATCAAGAAGAAGTCATTGTCACATCACAGGGCAGACCTCAGCCTCCCTTTACACGCAGCATAAACTGTCCTGGCCTGCTGTTAGTATGTATTTCACCTAACCTAATGACAGTGATACAAGTCTATAGATTTGTTTGCAGACAATTTTGTTGACAGCTTACAAGAAAATTGATTTATAGGTAACCTGAGTTTAAGCTGTCTTGCTTGTCATTCAGTGGAAAGTGGAAGCCAGATCCCCTGCCCTTATCCAGGTGTCAAGGAAGCACAATACTGGTTCTGAGAATGTGCCATGTATTAGACTGCTTCCTGAAGCAGGATAGTGTAGGTATAATCATTTGATCATTAAAAAGTATTAGAGACACAATCACCAAAGAATACTCTTTGCTGAGGTATTACCACAAAATCCATGGAAAATCTTCAAGAAAAATCTGTAACTAGGTCTGCAGTATACAGAACTGCAAAGATTTTCAGCAGATCCATAGCTCGTGTTGAAGGGTTAAGCTTGGTTCCAATAATGAAAAACAGTCCTAGTTGCTGTGCAAATCCTGCTAAAGGTACTGTCTGGCAAGAGCAAGACAAAACAAACGTCCTTGCCCTCTATCTGTGATTTCTGTGCTACGTGATAAAGAAGTACAGTAGAGAAACTACAGACCTGTTAGTCTAACTCAGTACCTGGAAGAATTATGGAGAAGATCATACTGGGTGCTATTGAAAGGCATTTAAAAGACAATGTTATCATCAGGCACAGTCAACACAAGTTCATGAAGGGAAAGTCCTGTCTAACTAATTTCATATCCGTCTAGAATAAGGTCACCCGGCTAGTGGATGAGGGGAAGGCAGTGGATACAGTTTTTCAGGATTTTAGAAAGGCTTTTGATACTATCCCTCACTGTATCGTTCTAGACAAGTTGTCCAACTGTGAGAGCAAGTATGTGGTGCTCTGGTTGAAGAACTGGCTGAACAACAGGGCTCTAAGTGTTGTAGTGAATGAGGCTATGTCTGGCTGGCGACCGGTCACCAGTGGTGCTTCTCAGGGCTCATTTATAGGGCCAGTTCTGTTCAATATATTTATTGATGATCTAGATGCAGGAGTTGAATGCACCATTATCAAGTTTGCTGATGATACCAAACTGGGAGGTGCTCTCTTGAGGGACAAGAGTAGCTTGTAGGGTGCTATGGTTTGGATTTGTGATAAACGCAGTGTTGATACCACACCAATGTTTTAGTTATTGCTGAACAGTGTTTATGCAATCAGTGGCATGAACTCTAACAATAAATATTGGATTCTGTACTTGGGATGGAGGAATGCAGAAGACAAATACAAACTGGAAGAGGAGTTCTTTCACAACATCAGGACCTTTTCTGCTTCTCACATTACCCTGCCAGTGAGCTGGCTGAGGGTGCACAAGGAGTTGAGAGGGTACACAGCTGGGACTGCAAGCCCCAACAGACCAAGGGATATCCCATACCATATGGTGTTGTGCTCAGCAATAAAATCTGGGGGAAGAAAAAGGAAAACGGAGGGATGTTCAGAGTTATGGCAATTTGTCTTCCCAAGTAACCATTACGCATGATGGAACCCTGCTTTCCTTGAGATGGCCGAACATCTGCCTGATGATGAGAAGTAGTGAATAAAATCCTCATTTTGCTTTCCTTTTGTGCACAGTTTTGCTTTACCTATTAAACTGTCTTTATCTCAGCCTACAAGTTTTCTCACTTCTACCTTTCTAATTCTCTTCCCCATCCCACTGCAGCGAGTGAGTGACTGTGTGGGGCTTAATTCCCTAGAATGCTTAAAACACAACACTTGTGTAGCTCCTTCTCTAGCAATATCCAAAGCTAAAGGAACCATCGTGGTTTTACTGAAGGTAGACTTCAAAGAAAGTATTTAGGATTTATAAAGCCATAAAAAATATTTTTAATATTGCTGAATGTGAAATTCATTTATAAAAATGAAAATAGAGAAATATGTTCAATACCACTTTATCCTATAAGGATTTAGATATACCTTAAAATTTTACTCTATTGTATTTGCCCTAATGACATTCATCTCTACTTTTGTAAGTAGCAGTATAATTACACTACCTTTCATATAAATCCTTGTCTAAGATGTACCTGGGTCTCCCAAGACTTTTGTTCAAGCACTAAAAATATGCTTTCTATAGGTTCCTAAAATTGTACAAATTTAGCTATATTTAAAAGAGGATGAAACATTATTTCATTAAATACTGTCTTTTTTCCCAGTTTCTCATTCTTCTTACTCTTCTTGTGCCTCCCTCTCCCAATATGTCCTTCAATTTTCCAATTAGAATGACTGACAGAGAAGATAAGGAAACAGAGAAAAATGGCAGTTTCTTTTCCCACCTTTCTTCAGGAAATTTTTAGAAGCAAGCCTTTAACACTTACAGTAAGCTTCTTAGCTTTTGAAAATACATCATTTATTTACCAGCTTCACTTTTATTTCCTACACCATGATTGGTCTATATACTTTTGCAGATTAAAAACAACTTAAATATAAAATTCTACCAATGACTAAAACTCAACATTCCTTTCTCTCACACTAGTTCCAAAACAGTATCACCAATTAGCATGAAAAATAATCCTGTTTACAAGCAACTTGTTCGTATACACATACAAAATTCTCTGAAGAAATAACTGCCATGGGAGATAACAGAGAGGGTGAGAATTTGGGCCTCATCTTATTATTTTCCTGTTCTCATCATTTTCTAATGGAGAAAAAACTACATAAATACTTCCATACTTACTTTCTTCTCCTTTTTTTTTCCCCAGAAACTGAATCTAAGAAATGGGTACAATGTTATTCTCCATATCTGTCTGCATGGTGCAGAAGGACTCTTCCAAGTTCATAGCTAAACAGTCTTATGGACTACGCAGAAGCAGAACAAAAGAAAATCACTTAATCTTTTTGAAGTCTTTTTTTTTATTTTCTCCCTTCTCAGAGGTGGAGTAAAATACTGATTTATTAGCAGGATCAAGTCTTACAAACAGGAAAACAGTATAATTAAACTGCAGAGTAAGTCACATTTGTCTGAAAAAAAAGAAGTCTGAATCTGAAACAAATTATGTGATACACAATACACAACAGTGTCTGTCAAGCAGCATCACGTGCTACAATTTTCCACTTAGAATTACATTTAATGTATTTCGCTTTCTTTTCTTTTTACATTACAGGACATATAATTTAAATTTGAGTTATGGTGCCTAAAAATCCGTTTTCCTGGAAATGAAGAACAACATAAATCATTTCAGTGGGAGAAAAGCAAAGGTATATAGGTATCTTTTTAATTTTTTCTTTTTACTCAATTCTGTATCAGTCAGAGTGATCAAATATTTGCTTTTTTTTCTTTTTCATCTAATCTCACATTCATTTCTTATCCCCTTGAGGATATTCTCTATTTCGTTCAAGATGAAGTATATATATTCTTTTTGCTTGGCTAATTAGTTACAAGTCTGCAAAGATACAGACCTATTTTAATTATCTGATTTCTTTTATATTTGTAATTGTAACAAGAACCAGAACTCATTAAAACCGTGTGTGATTAATATATTTTCCTCATGTATTTTATTTCTGTCAATTTTGCCCTTCTATAAATTCACTTTGTGGATTGAATCAGGGAACTTGAGGAAGAACATTCATCCAGATTAGTATGCACAGCTTTGATTTTGTAAAGATTAACTTGTACATGGAATCTTTTTTTGCTACAGTTGCTATTACCAAATGCTTTCAGTTGTGGTGCTGACATGATCAATTTAGAGCAAAAATAAAGCTGGGTTAAGCACATCTAAGAGTATGAGCAGTGCATTTCAAAAGAACAGAGGTTCAGACAAAGTAATGAAGATAAGTCCTAGGATTACAGGAAATTTAACAAAAAGAAATTAAATACATGAAACATATCCTTGCCCATTATTAGGTCCAACAAAAAATACAGAACATTGATCACTGATACCATTGGTTCATTTCTAAAATAAGTTTGCAGTGATAGTCCTTTTGGTTTCATTATAAACAGCATGAATACGAGTCCAGAATGTGTTCTTAGAGATTAAGCTTGAACTAATGGGTATACAAGTCCAACTTCAGTCATTCATATTTGTCAAATAATGGCCTAATTAAATTAAGAAATTCCTTGAATCAGTAGTGTCAGAAAGTTACAGCTGCTTAAAAGCTGTTTGGTGACTCATGTGAAATAAATCAGTCATTTTATTCTACCTGCTATAACGTAAATTGGGTCAGCATAAAATTCACACAGCATTTGCCCTAATTCTTACTTCTGTTGGCTGAATCCCGACAGCATGTTCATAGCACATAACACAGCACAAGATGAACAGCCCTGAGTAAGGTTCGGAGTAGTTATTGGTTCACAACACAGGGTTCAAAGTTGTGGATAAACACTAGGACAAACCCCAGAAAATACAGATCTTTATACTGAGTTGTCACTACCAAGCCTTCCCTCTGAAAGGCTATTTAACTGAGGTATGTTGTACTGACTCATGTATCTTCCATTTTCAGACTTAGCTTAGCTACATCTGGATTGCAAAATTTCTGTTCTGCAGTGAAGACCCTGAGGCTGCAGTTTCAAGGTTTAGGTTATTTGCCAAAAAATAATGTATTTCCCGAGAGGTGAATGAAGCAGAAATTTAAATGACCCTTGTTTTCTGTAACTAGTGCATGTAATATTGGAGAGGGCTTTGGTTTCCAAAGTCATCCATTAGGAATCTGTGATAGCAAAGAAATTAATGCAAAATTAAATTAATCGCTTAAAAATAGAATTATGTGCTTAGAACAAAAAGCATTTCAAGAAGAAAGAAACCACTATACTTGCAAAGGGAATGCAGGCTATGATTACTGCCTCACAAGACGTATGGTAGTACACATACTTCACTCTGGCACATGATTTGTTTACCCAAAATATTTTTTAGCTTGAGGGGTTTCAGAATTTTAATGTAAAATTTCTTGATGTACTTTACCTTTTGTTATTTAAAAGGAAGATGCTGTCAAGGACTTCACAAGCATTGTAAATTGTTGTTTATGTGTCAGAATGTAGGGGCCACTGTCAAACCTATTTACAAACATCAGTGTTCCCTTTTAGAACTAGAAAGCAATGTTTAGATAATCAGAATATATTAATGAACATGTATGTTGTTGTATCAAACATGCAGTACACTAGATACTACAACGAAGTACCTGAATGGATAGCTAGTTGAACAGAACATAAACTAAATATGGGGCTTAGGATAATGGACTACTTCGAAATTCAGTCCTTTTATAAACTTGACAGGATTACAGAATATTTGGGTTTGTATTTAAAGAAATCTTATACGTAAATGAAGGATTGAATTATGTACAAAATAACTTTAATCTCTGGGTATCATCTATCCTTATGGGGGTGAGTGGCGGAAGGAAAAGGACCATTTCTGCGGAGTGGTACTGTCACTGTTTATTTCTGTAACTGAACTTTCTGTATGTTCTTAAATATGTGGCTTTATCGTTAAAGATAATGAACAATGTGAAATACATATTTCAGCAAAAGAACAATGAATAAAGTGGAAAAAATTGTGATAGAAAAATGGCTTCCCTAGCAGTTTCTAACACTGGTTTAAAAGCTAGGTGTCCCAAAATTCACCAGAATTACACTCTTACATAAGACCTCAACAAAACCATTAATGGCAAACTCTGCTGTGCAATCATACAACAGTTTGGCAATATAGCAATATGTCAGACGGAAGATGTGTTTTTCCAGCAGAGTTGACATAGCTACCCTGGGAAAAATTTTCCCTTTTATATAGAGGCATGGACTATGCCTAAATATAACTGTGTTTAGCCATAGTAATTTCAACTTATTAAACTGATAGATGGAGGAATTAAGGGCTGCATAAATATACGTCATTCACAAAAGGGATAAGGTAAAGTCTTATACTAGTCTTTGATATACAAGGAAAACTTTCACTAATGATAGAAGCATTTATGGGCTATTGGATCTCCTACCAGAAAATGGAGGATAATATGGATACTAAGAATTAGATTGGTCCCATCCTTATCTAAGCCTACTGAATAAAACATAATGTTAAGTACAGTGGGCAGTGGACAATGTAGAAAACAGAAGTGCAAAATAAGTTATGTTATTCATAAAATGTGTATGAATTCCTGGCTTTGAATTAGATAGTGTTGCCATTAATTCATATACAGTAAGATATTTTCCAAAATTTTTAAATTTTTGTGATTCAGCATAGAAGTAGGTTTTGCATTGGCAATTCATTATTTAAAGGTGAATGATTGTTATTCTGAAACTACACATAGCAATCAGAATTAAATGGGAAGGTAAAAATTTAAGGTCACTTTTGAGAATTGTATTTAACATTCATAGATCCCTTTCCTGAATTGAAGTATTAACCTAAGTGTTTATCAAAGAAGGCACAGCCTTAACCTCTGGCTATTCAAACTGAATATAAGCCTGATGTTATAACTCCAGGTTTGGGTGTTAACGACATTTCTTTTCAAGAAGCAATGTATTTTGCCACAGCAATTTGTGTAAAGATAAGAAGTCATGAAGTAGGCTGCCGAGTTCTCTCTGGTTCGTTTGTTACAATTTTTGCTTCTGACACAATGTCATGGGTTCAACTCTCAAAGTGGCACTCCACAGTGCTCTACTGATAGAAGAGCTATCTGTACTTTTGGTGACATTTTAAAATAAGCTCTCTGGAAGTGATCCAAATGTATGCTAAAAAACATTAGAGGCATTTTCAGGTAAGAGTTGGAGATAATAGCACTCTGGTGGACAGCATCTCTTCTCTCTATAAAACTCACTCCAATACCCAAGATTGTGAGTTATTGCTGAGCACATTTGTAATAGCAGCTTCATTTTCTGCAATGTCGTTTGGTAACAAATAACTCATTATCCTTCAGAGATGTTCAATATCTGGGATTTGAGGAGCATTTTAAAATCAAATTCTGTTCAGAAGCCACTAATCTATGCCACACAAGCTTTTGTCACTTATTATAAATTAACTCCTCAATCCTAGCAACTGTTTCACTCTTTATACAGCAAGGTAACATACCCAGATTCTCTGAAGAATAGCCTGTTCAGTGATGGGTTAGTAGGCTGTAGACAAGTAAAATACTCGGGTATATGCAAGCGGGATAAGTAGGTTACAATGAGGGCAAATGTTCCCCTATGGGTCTGTCAAGCACCAGTTTTTCCCTACAGGTCTGGTTAGTTCTGGCAAGAAGGAAAGTTTGTTCACCCAAAGTAACAAGAACGGATAAGACCAGTGGTTTGGACTCGTTGATAGAGATCTTTTTGTAAAATCTTCTTTTGCGTGCTTCAGTTGTTGTCATTTTTCCTTTAAAGTCTGATTTATTTTTCTTTTCATGGGTGTGTACAGTTCTCAGCTTATTTTGCTATGACGTATTTGAATATTGCTCTCAGTATTGATGACATTTTTGTGGCAAGAGCTACAGAGGCTATATTTTTTCTCTAACAAAAATCTTTTTTGCAGTTAGAGTAGGAACAATACAAAATGTTCCCATAAACTTTAACATATTTTGGGCAGTGATAAGAGTGTAGGAACTTCACTAAATCTTTAGGACTTTAATTAGGAAGGCATACTTGACATACCTAAATGTGTATAATAAATGTACACAAGATACCTAACACTGTGGTATTAAGAAGCATTATCTCTATCCATCCCTAATAACTGAATCTTCCCTCGCATTATTATTAGACTGACAAATTCTTCATCTGGCTTTGTATTGATCTTTGCAAAAGGAAGAGACTAGAAAAATAAAATCCCAGTATTCTGATCCTCAAATATCTTATATGTGAGGATGTCCTTGTTCTTGTGATAAGAAAATAGATTATTCTGACTGATGGGAACTATTGACCTATTCATTTCAAATTTATGTTGTTTCCTTTGTTAGCACTTTCTGATTCTACAGATAATTCTCCAATAAAAGAGTTTTGAGTAGTTGTGCTTTGATAGCTGGTGGAATGGTATGTTTCATCTTGCATCAAGGGCTTTGTCTACTTTAATTTTCAGCAGCTGGGATAATAGTATGTTAAGTACTGTCCGGTCAGGCAATAGAATTCAAGTCAAGAAACATGATTAAAATCAGTTACCCCTTTGTGTCTAATTCTGCTGAACCTGTGCTAGAGGTTGTGGTGCCACAAACTTAACAAGTAATCGTATAAATTACCTAATGCACACACAATAAGTAGTCTGAAGACTAAGGAAAAAGGGATAATTTATCTTCATCAGACTACAGTTACGCTGTGTTTGAGAGAGTCTATGGAGTTGCAGGGCTTTAAACAGATTTGCTGTTGTACTGACTGAATGCTTCAAGATGACTTTTTTTTTGTGAAATATATTAAAAAATAAAAAGAAAAGAAAGAAAAAAGAAAATTTATGGGGTGAAGGGGGAGGGGGAGGGCATGGGGGAAGCAAGCTACCTCAAACAAAACAAACTCCTTAACTTTGCAATATGAAAAGGGGTAATGGTTTTAAACTAAAAGAGAGTAGATTTAGACTAGACATAAGTCAGAAATTTTTCACAGTGAGGGTGGTGAAACACTGGAACAGGTTTTCCAAAGAGATGATGGATGCCCCATCCCTGGAAACATTCAAGGTCAGGTTGTACAAGGCTCTAAGCAACCTGATCTAGTTGAAGACGTCCCTGATCATCGCAGAGGGGTTGGACTAGATGAGCTTTAAAGGTCTCTTCCCATCCAAACTGTTCTATGATTCTACGTTTTATGATTTTCCATTCAGATCTCAGAGAACTGATAAATATGGCAAATAATTGACAATTTATACACTTTATATAGCTCCAATTTGTGATAATAAAACTAAGACGCCTTAGTCAATGTATGCATTCGTACTGCACAATGTTTGATACAGGGTAGTGGGAAGGTGCTCGTTGATTCAGCATCTCAGGATTGCTGGTGTTCACCAAGACAAATAAAAAGATGCAACCCAACTTTTTACCTTCACATCTCTTCCTGCCACAAACATACATAGTTTTCATGGAAATAGTCTGGGAGTGAGTACTGCACAACGGAACAAGCAGGTATTGAAGTTGGTTTTGAATGAGAATGGGAGGGAATAGTCACATGTCAAGGACAACTGACTGGGCATAACACAGAGGTCGCTGATTGATGAATAGTTTTCTGTGATATACAGAAGGTCATCCTGTAAGACACTTTCTGACTTTTCAAGAAACATTTAAGAACAAAAGAATAACTCACCAAAGTATAAAAAGATGTTAATGAAAAAATATACCAACAGAAAATTAATTAGGAAAATGATTAATGTAGTACACAATTGCTATATAGTATTTCAAAGGTGAAGACAATAAGTTTGAATTTTTCACTGAAAGAGATGAAGAGTCACTGAGACTGATGGGTTTTGATTAATATGTTTTGTAAAGACTAAAAATAAAAAGATCTGCTTAACGAATGCTCATTACAGAGGATAGTCACCCAGCAAACAGTACTGTGACCTCTATTATTTATCTGTACCTTATTGAAACATTTCCTCTATATCTCATTGATATATCTTTTCTTCATTATCTCTTTAACTTACAGGACATGTTAAAGAAATAAGCACACCATTACGTTTCTTGTGCGCATTTCATTGTTACATTCAAGTGATCTATAACCTAGGTGATAAATCGTTGTTACACATCAAGTTTTATTTGTCTACAGAGTATTTATGTAATACGTATAGAGCAGGTTCTGTGCTACTTTTGCAGTCTAGTGAAACTCCATTGATATGGAAGAGTCAAATATTTAGACTTCATCACCAAATTCAAAGATTCACATCAGCAGAATGTTATACAAAGCCCTGTATTTGTATTGTGAATATTTCTGCTTCACTTTCCTATGCTTACCTAATACATGCCCTATGTGATTTCTTTTGTATCTTACATAAAAGCTATTTGTAAACAAGTGAGGTAGCTCCAGAGCAGAAGCAGTGCCACTTTCTGAAGAACTTTTCTTTTTCCTTATGATATGATATTCAGAATTGAATGAATAAATGAACAAATATTCAGAGCACAGGATGATGCTAACAAACCCATTTTGCTGAGACAACACATAAATCCGCTGAGTGAAAGGACCTGCACAGGTCTATCATTTATAATTCCATTATAGATTTCTTACAAGTTGAGTCTAGCAGTACTGCCTACATTTTTATTATACTGTGTTTCAGACAAACTCACACTTTCAATACATAATATTATTCTGAAGAGTTGTTCAGAATTAAATGAGTGGTGTTAGATGCCCTAATGGCAAGGAAGAGATGTTGCCTAAGCAAATTTCTTGACTCAGCCAGCAAAGGTTTGCTGCAATGTCAGAATTAGAGCCACTTTGCCCTAGCAATGGCGGAAAAGTCAAACTCTTGGGACTTAAGAACTATTCACAAAATCATCATCTATATCTTGAGGATAATATGAAGTAGGAACGCCAAATTCAAAGTGCAGAAAGCAAAAACATCTGCTCTGATTTTTGTGACGGAAAATGGCTTTAAACTGTTCCTCTACAGCCTGGGCCTATTATTTGATTGTATCACATGCAATAACATCAGATGTTTAATCTACATACATGCAATAGGTGACAAAATTGCTAGTTGTAGATAATTAATGTAACTAAAACACATGGGTCAATAACAGTGGAAATGATCTGTGATTATAACTTGAATGATATTCATAAAAGGCAGTGGTACAAATGACATACAAAACGTTTCTGACAAAACTGAACTAACACACTTAACAGTTCTGGGCAAAATGAGGTGTAATTTTGGTGACTCAACCTGTGGTGTAATTTAAAGCGTCTTGACATCTCTTCCTATTCTACTTAGCTCTGTGATGCTTTAAAAGCTTACTAGACATACAACCAGTCTAACAATGCTAAGGACAGATTGACAGTGATAAGGGAGATCATGTGTGGCAGATGATAGACTTTGAAGGCTCATATTTTTTTTAAAAAGCCGAACTATCAGACCGTGTAAGTCTGATTTCCACTTGCAGTGTAAGCCTGTCGGGGAACAAGGGCAAGGCTCGCCTCTAGACCCCAGATGTTTTCTGTCACTCTGGTCAGACCACTTGGGTTTGCTGCCGTCATGCTCCAGGGCAGTGACACATGACAGCCCCCAGTAGCATACTGCTCAGTCTGGCCTCCGCTCTGCTAAGTTCAGGTGTAAGATTACCCTTTATTTTCCTTTTTCCTTTTCTCAAGCTTTCTCTGGGTTTTAGGAAATAAAAAGAATGAGTAGGTTGTTGGTTAATTTATTTTGTAACCATGACTTCTGGATTTAGATTTCCAAAGATGATTAGGGGACTAAGCTGTACCACTGCCCTTAATGTCAACCTCCTTTTAGTTAGTTCAAGAATTGAAACATGCATCTTTGGGTTTTACAATTTAATGATGGTCTAAATTTTATATACAAATTATGGGATTCTATAACATGGAACATTTGGGACCAACATTTTGTCAGTTTGTTCTACAAAAAACTTCTGCTGGACCACTGGTAGAACAAGTGAAGGTGAAGAAAAGAAGTAGAATGTGCCCTCAAATAACAAAATAGTTAATTCAACTTTGTGAGTTTGATCATACAAATCTGAAAAAAAATTTATTAACTCATATCAGTGATAAATAAATAACCGAGAACCCATATGAAAAAACTTGGGTTTAGGACAGATTTGAAAAAATGATGACCAGAAGGAAAAATATTTGCAATAAAATATTTTAAAAATATGAATACAACTTTATGGTTTGTAAACCAAATAAAACAAAAAAAAGGTGTGCCATTTGTATTGAAGTATTTAACTTCTTTTTTTGTATTTTGTCACGTTGATCTTGATTACAGGTGTCAGATTTGAATCTATATTTCCAGCTTCCATAAGAAAGGTGCATCAAACAAATGCTGCATGATCTGACAGCACAGTAGTCTTTTGTTCCTAAAGAACAAAAGAATAATTAACTACATTGATGCCTGGGATGTCTCACTTTTCATTTGAGATGTTGTTCCTATTATTTCAATAGCATTTCTTATTATTTATCCTCTGGACTGGCATTGGATTTGAATGCAAAAACCGAGAATTCTTGTTTGTTTTTCTGGCCATAATTGATACAGACGATCTGAATTGTTATCTTTATATGTTTTAAAAATATATTAATTTCCTTTAAGTCTGCTTAGCAAAATAGAGAACTTAATTGTAAAGAACTCTATATTAATTTCATTTCTCCTTCCTACTTCTCATAAAAAACTATCTTCAATGATAAAGAAATAGTACATGGGACAATAGTTCAGCCTAATAATTACTATTTAGGAATGTCATTTTATCATTGACTGTTTGTAGAGTGTCACATATATGTGCTGGTACGTATCAAGCATTAAGCCAATCTTCCTATGAAATGTTCAGAATACTTTACAAAGCTCATGTAAGGAAAGAAATTAACAAGAATGCTTTGGTATTGTGGTTGAATCGTGTGTATACATAAATGTATATGTGAAGGTCAGCTTTTCTGAAGTGATGTCCACTTCAGCCTGTAGGAATGACATACATAATATACTGATATGCAAAATTAAATACCTTAAATTTTGAGATCAGACCCTCAGACTAGAAGCACAGTGTAACTAATCTCTGTAGTAGAGTGTTCTTCCTTCACGAAAAGGCTTTCTAAGAGGTGAAAGTGTTGTCAATGTTATTGGTATTTGTTATGAACCAAATAAATTAAGCTGGAAGTTAGTTTCAGTGAGAATGGCGATCCTATATTAATTTGCTTTAGTCGTGGTTTCAGATCAGTATTTTAAGAGCATATTTATACTCATTTTATGGTGATTCACTTGTACTTTCTATTTTATTCCTGTGCTGTTGATCTACAGTGAGTTTCCTCAAATTTTTGTAATAAAAAATATCCTATGTTTGCATATAATAACATTTCTGAAATTATAATGTGGCCATCAAACGTACTAAAATTTAAAACAATAATATTACAAATGCAGCTGTTTCAATTGCTAGTACAAAAGAGAAGTTTATTTGAGTCTCTGGAATTCTGTGTGGTGAGAACAACATTTTGATTTTCAATTTCACAAAAGAAATTAAAACATGGAATTTTAAATTAGGAAATCTTGTGTTTTTCATTAAACTAGAGAGAATTGAATTAACAAAATAACAATTTTATGCATTACTTTAATCTGACATTTTGTCTTTTATGTCAAAAGATAATTTTTGGACAAAAAAAATCATTTTGTACATTCAAATGTGCAAAATCTTTTTGAAGTCAGCCTCACTAATAGAATAATGGATATTGTGTTGTTCTGCATTATATTATATTATATTATATTATATTATATTATATTATATTATATTATATTATATTATATTATATTATATTATATTATATTATATCATATCATATCATACCATACCATATCATATCATATCATATCATATCATATCATATTAATAGAATAATAGAATAATAGAATCATAGAATCACAGACTCATAGAATCATAGAAAGGTTTGGGTTGGAAGGGACTTCATCAAGCTCCAACCACTCTGCCATGAGCACGGACACCTGACACTAGACCAGATTGCTCAAAGCCCCAACCAACCCAGCCTTGCACACTGACTGAGAAGGGACACTCACAACTTCTCTGGGCAAGTTGTTCCAGTGCCTCACAATCCTCAGAGTATAGAATTTCTTCCTTAAATCTAATCTAAATCTACCCATTTCCAGCTAGAAGCCCATTACCCCTTGTCCTATCACTATATGCCCTCGTAAAAAGTCCCTCTCCAGCTTACTTGTACCACCCCCCTCCAGTTACTGGAAGCCTGCAATAAGGTCTGTCTGCAGTCTTCTCTTCTCCAGGCTGAACAGTCCCAACTCCCTCATTCTTTCCTCTTAGGTGAAGTATTCCAGCCCTCTGATCATTTTGGTGGCCCTCCTCTGGACCTGCTCCAACATGTCCATGTCCTTTCCTGTTCTGAGGGCTCCAGAGCTGGATGTAGGACTCCACTCTGGAGTCTCACCAGAGTGGAGGAAAGGGGCAGAACCATCTCCCTCAACCTCCTGGCCATGCCGCTTTCGATGCAGTGCAGGATACAGTTGGCCTTCTGGGCTGCAAGTGCACATTGCTGGGTCATGTTGAGCTTTTCATCCAGCAGTACCCCCAAGGCCTTCTCCTCAGGGCTTCTCTCAATCCATTCTCAAAGTTTAGGATTGCCCTGAAACATGTACAGGACCTTGCCCTTGACCATGTTGAATTTCATGGGGTTCTCATAGGCCCAACTCTCAACCTTGTCAAGGTCCTTCTAGATGGCATCCCTTCCCTCCAGTGTGTCAATCGCACCACAGAGCTTGGTGTGGCTGGCATACTTGCTGAGGGTGCACTCAACCCCACTGTCCATGTCAGTGACAAAGATGTTAAACAGCACCGGTCCCAATACCAACTCCTGAGGAATGCCACTCATCACTGGTCTCTACTTGGACATCAAGCTGTTGACCACAACTCTTTGAGTGCGACCATCCAGCCAATTCCTTATCCACCAAGTGATCCATCCATGAAATCCACTGCTCAATTCAGAGACAAGAATGTCATGCAGGACAATGTCAAATGCTTTGCACAAGTCCAGGTAGATGACATCAGTTGCTCTTCCCTTATCCACCAACACTGTAACCCCATCATAGAAGGCCGTCAAATTTCTCAGGCATGATTTGCTCTTAGTGAAGCCAAGTTGGCTGTCACCAATCACTTCCTTATTTTCCACATGCCTTAGCATAGTTTCCAGAAAGAGTTGCTCCATGGTCTTACCAGGCACAGGGGTGAGACTGACTGGCCTGTAGTTCCCCGGGTCTTCCTTTTTACCCTTTGTAAAAATGAGGGTTATGTTTCCCCTTTTCCAATCACTGGGAACTTTGCCAGACTGCCATGACTTCTCAGACATGATGGTTAGTGGCTTAGCAAGTTCATCCGTCAGCTCCCTGAGGACCCACAGGTGCATCTCATCAGGTCCCATGGACATCTGCACCTTCAGGTTCCTTAGATGGTCTCAAACCTGATCTTGTCCTGCAGTGGGTGCTTTTTCATTCTCCCTGCCTTTGCCTTCTGCAACGTGGGTGGTGTGAGTAAGGCCACCAGTGAAGACTGAGGCAAAAAAGTCACTGTGTACCTCAGCCTTCTCCATACTCCAGGTAACCAGGTCTCCCCTTTCCTTACAGAGAGGGCCCATATTTTCCCTAGTCTTCCTTTTATCACTGATGTACTTATAGAAAATTTTTTTTGTTACCCTTGACGTCCCCGGGCAGATTTCATTCTGACAGTGCTGTAGCGTTCCTAAGATGACCATATTACATTATATTATATTATATTATATTATATTATATTATATTATATTATATTATATTATATTATATTTATGATATGATATGATATGATATGATATGATATGATATGATATGATATGATATTATCACAGAATCACAGAATGTTAGGGATTGGAAGGGACCTCTGTGGGTCATCTACTGCAATCGCCCTGCTGAAGCAGGGACACCTAGAGTAGACTGCACGGGACCTTGTGTAAAGGGGAAGATAGCTTTCATAAACAGCCTTACAGAGACGCACTTAGCCAAGCTTGTGAAACTCCACTAACAAAAGCCCAGCAGAATTCTCCCTCATCTCATCACCACAATTCAATGTAACTTAGATCAACAATAATGCAACTCCTTCCTGGAGTAGTCAAGCATCACTTCCAAGTCAGCATGTGACAAAACAGGGCAGGTCTGAATAGGATTTGAGATGCAGCTTTGTTTTGCTCTGAAGGTTACTTGCCTCCACAGTTCAGTTTAGTCTGATTCTCACAAAGCACTAAGTTTAATGAACTCCCCCACAGAAGCACCTAGCTCACCTCAAAGCTGTCCTCTGGCTCATGCAGAGCTTGCCATGCTGAACCATCAACCCAAAATTAATGTTACCTTCCAAAGTCTGTAGGTCCTAGGCCAGTTATGCACCCATCCCCCACGAGTCCAACCTAGCCACAGCTAAAACTAGTAAGTAGGTGCACTCAGTACACCTTTGGAAGAAACACAAAGTTCTTGAAAATGACCACTGGCAAAACAACAAATCTGAAATTAAGGTTTTGCTTTAAACTGCAACCAACTCAATCAGGCAAGCACTCCATCAGGCACAGCTCAGTCTGAACACAGCCTCCACCCATGGGCCACAGGCGAGTCACCCCTAACCACGGAGCCTGCAAGCGTGCTTCAGTCCTAAACCACACTGCATTGTAACATACTATGTTATGTGAAATTAGATGACATATTATATTATGTTATGTTATGTTATGTTATTTTATGTTATATTATATTATATTATATTACATGTATTATAATAGATTGCACAATGGAAAGCTAAAACAAGTTGCAAACTAAGTCTATGGTTTAAAATCTTTATAAGTACTTTTACACCAAAATATTATTTTCTGAGAGCAATGTTGTTTGTAAAAATTAAACCATGTTTTTACGATATTTTGAAGAAAAGCAATATAAAACAGGAAGCAGTAACAAAAAGAAGGTGTCCAATATGAAATCTGGTGTTTAGTCTGGGGTGAATATTATCACAATTACATGAACACAAATCTACCATTTGCAATATGATGATTCTAAACCTGACCCTAGGTCTTGGATTTACTCTAAATCACTCAAGATAACAACGGTCCCAAGAAGACTACAAGATCCTTACCCCAGTGCCTTGGAGCTCCAGGAAGTCATTGTCATTCTGAGGGAGGGGGAAATAACTCTGGAACCCGAAGCAAAACAGTCAGGTCAGAGTGCTGTAACTCCCTAATCTGCTAAGATGTTCAAACCACTGAACATGTATCGCTGGGGATCATCTATTCCAACCCCCCTGCCAAAGCAGGGTCACCTGCAGCAGGTTGTACAGGACCTTCCTTGTCCAGGCAGGTCTTGAATATCTCCAGAGAAGGAGACTCCACAGCATCTCTGGGCAGCCTGTTCCAGTGCTCTGTCACCCTCAGAGGGAAGAAGTTCTTCCTCATGTTCAGAAAGAACTTCCCGTGCTTCCGTTTGTGCTCTTTGTCCCTTGTCCTGTCACTGGGTTTCACTGAAAAGCGTCTGGCCCCATCCTCTTGACACCCACCCTTAAGATATTTCTAGGCATTTAGAAGGTCCACTCTGAGACTTCTCCAGGCTAAACAAACCCAGCTCCCTCAGCCTTTCCTCGTAGAATAGATGCTCCAGGCCCCTCATCATCCTCGTAGCCCTCCACTGGACTCTCTCCAGTAGCTCCTCATCTTGCTTGAACTGGGGTTCCCAGAAGACAAGACAGAAGGTTTTGTTTCTTGTTTTCTTTTCTTTCAAAAATAAATGAAATCTCAACTGTAAGTCAAAATCAGCTTTTTTCCACAGGAATGTTTTTCTTTTGTACTGAGTGTATTTTGGTTCCATGAAAAAATCCCTATCAGCCTCAGACGATGAGTGTATTTCTGACATTTTTAAATCACTAATTGTACAATAAGAATTGTATCTCAAGGTGAGAACGGAAAAATAAAAAATTCCATACAGTTCCTTGATTTGATACTTGAAGTATTTTAAACTCCAAATCAAATAAAACAGTTACTGTACCAAATAAATCTTATTAATGTTTTATTTCAGCTTGATATTTTTATCTTGATTGAAAAAAAGAAAATAGGTGATCAACATTTTCTGTATGGTAAAAACCTACAGAATTCATCCCAACCTGGAACTCCAAGATGTGTAACTTCCGTTCAAAACAAAACCTCCTTCCTTCTCCCCTGCTGCAGTATAAGACTGTAGCTTTCATTCTGTTACTCAAAAAAGGATTCATGGGATGACATAATTAGTGATCTCAGTGAGAGAAAAATCACCTTTGCCACTCTGACATACAATGCTGTCCTTGAGGACTTTATTTTGTCTGTTTTCTCTTAAGATAATATGCTAATATTATTTTGCAAATAATTATTAGTCTGATGGATTTGGGATCACCTGAAATAGGCTGTGTTTGACAAAATATAATGGGCACTGCCTAAACAATACAGATTTTAATGAAAAATAAAGGCTAATCAAATTAGGGGCTTGATTTATAGACTCAAAATTTTTTTTTACTTTTCCCCAAATTATCGTCTTGGAAAAAAATATTAGTAGTTGTATAAGTATTTTTCTTCACCTCATCATCTGCTATAACAAGTGATCATTCATGTTAGAAAAGTCCTGACAGATGTTCACAGTGTTCTTATGACAGTGTATTAAACTGGCATCTAATTATTTTCAAGCTGCATTGTGTTATTCAGAGTACATGAGTATTATGCGCTGTGAAAATCACTCTCAGAAAGAGTAAAAATCAGGGTTCTGGTACATACAGTTCCACGTTACATAGCTGCAAACCCAGTTATGCTTGTATGATGTGATCTATTCTCCTTGAAAAAAGGCCATCTGCAATACCTCTGACTTGCTCTGGACGTCTAAATAAATATTGCATCATTGAAAATATAGTATCTACTTCTAGTTCTGTGTGAAGTAGTACTGTGTGATCTTTGTAATATTTAACTTTCTGCAAGCCACAGCTCTATACCAAGTCTTCCCAGGTACTTTTTGAAATAGTCATTATTCAGTGCATCCTTTTATAACATCTGCCTTTCTGAGCACAAAACTCTAACACAAAACTCAATATTCTTATTTTCTCTCTCAGAAGTCTCAGCTGGCAAGTCAGGCTGCATCTAGACCAGTACACAAAAAAAGACCTGAGTCTAAGCTGCTTCTCTGTCCAAGGAACCATGTGTCACCGCCTGCCATCACATGCCTCAACCCCTCTTTTCTCTCCCCACGTTTTTCCAAGCTGGGTGGAGTAATCCATTCTACCTTCTGGGAACAGTGGTTTTTCTTTGTTGTTCCCTGAGCAGTGCCTGCTTTTTGTTTGTGAGAACACTAATTGATGCAGGCTAAAGTTGTGGTGCGGATGTGCAAGTAATTAAATAGCACGAACCAGCATGCTACTTAATAGAATAGCATGAACAGAAGCCCAGGTCCTAGACATAAAGTCCATCACTCCATACATACCTTATCTTTCCAGAACTCTTGGTGGCTGGCTGAAAGCTTTGCCCTGCTTTACACTAAAAGCTTTTGCTTTCAAACCTCTTCTCCCCTTCCCCCCCAGACACAGTATCTTTGTCAAAATTTTTATTCTCCCAACACCTGTTTGTTTCCTCTATCCCCTAAGTTCTAATTCTCCAGAAATCCGAAGTAAAAATAGCCTAACTTCCTTATTGCTCTCTTTTGATGTGTATTTCATTCCTCTTCCAATCTTGTTGAAGTGTTCTGTCATCCTGTGGACATAGAGCATCTCTGGGAGAAAAAGTATTTGTGTTGACAAGCTGCTTCCCAAATCTAGACTAGATAATAATAGGCAACATATTGTGGAGTCATACTAGAAAGTCATTTAGAATGCCTGCTTTCTTTACTTCTGCACAACATGATTAAGGCCCACAACTGGTGACTCATTTGAATTACCCTGAGGCAATACAGTATTACGCTCAAAATCTTGTTTACAGGCAAAGTAGCAGCATAACTTCTAGACTAGTAAACGCAAGAATTTACTGTTAGTATAACTGAAATCTGAAGAGTGTAATCATTTTTAGTGCAGATTTAATTGCTACAGAAAAAGAAAAAAATAACAGTGATGTAGTTTACATGCCTAGTGGCCTCCCATTTTCCTGGTTTTAGACCCAGTCTCTCCCTGCTTCTCTGTACTGTGTGTTCGGTAGTTTCAGTCTGGTGGTAGAGGTCGAGGGTTGTTACCGAGTCATGAGCGATTGGAGTCCTTCACCAGGAGGAGCATGATGTTCATGTTGACGGCTTCTTCTCTCTCCCTCTAGGATCCACTTGGGGTCATTTTTAGACATCTGCTAACACAGTTTTACATTTTTGTTCATTCTTCGTCAATCTGCAGCTGCAGAATTTGCTGTATACAATGTCTTTTAAGTGTGGGAGCTACTATTTCCTTGTTCTTTTTCTTACCCCTAAAACTAGTTGCACCGAGCTCCAGGTCTGCATTTCTTTGATTAGCCATGGGTGAACTGTTCCTAGCCATGGGGTCTCCAGTGCCAAGCTTGTGCTCCATCCAATGTTTCTGCTTCTCTACACTGCATCCTATGTCTCTTCTTCTCTAGTACCAGCCCTGTATTTCTTCACACTGCGTGGTTATGCTAGAGTCATAAGTAACTCATTCAGCTTAGAATAAATGCTTTTACTGCAATTTACATGAAGCATTGCTTGTATCACACAAAGATAAACAAAAGGAAAATAAATTAACTGTAAGTGAATTAGAAAAATTACTGTCACAACTAAGCTGAGTAAAAGAAAGTTGCAGACAGCTTAGGAGAAGATCAAGTAGAGCAAGCCTGACCAGTGCCAGTCCCAAAACATTGCAAATTCAGCACAAAATTACCTCCTTTTAATAGCAATGGGAATACTGTATCACAGGGCTACATGATTACAATATTTCTATCAAATCAGGATTTCCATGCTAATGGGGAACAATTCCTTTTTTGGGGAGTAATAAACAATGTCAGAATAAAATTGAATATGTCTCTACAAAGCACTCACAGAAGTATAAGAACCATGGCTAAAATATCAACTTCTAGCTACAGTAAGTGATTAAGGAGCATGACAGTATGTAAACTAGAACCACGAAGGTAGTTAAACTGAAATCCTTTCTGTCACTGAGTGGGGCAGCCTGACGGATTGCAGGCACACAGCCATCAGCAGGGACTTCACAGTTACAAAGCAGTAGCTTGTAGTTCAGTTACGTTTGTCACACTTTTTATTGCCATATCAGGATAGTACACCATTAAGGAGGCCTTCTGGTTTTGCCAGGGTTGCAGCAGACTTGAGTGATCTGGATATTGATATTAGATCTCGCAGTATACCAGAGCTACCCTCCTCATTACCTCATGGTGTCCCTGCCACTGGCGAGAAATGCATGTCCTGATAGAAAGATGGAAGGACCTCTTTTTCTCTGGCTGGAATATCTGGCTAAGACAGACTTTCTGGCACAATTGCCCAAGAGATCATACAAACCTATTACCTGCAAGGCACACTGGTCAAGGCTGGCTGCACCCAAATGGTGATGTCGCTGCTCTTGTCTTCAGATCTGGGTGTAGTTGTTTTTATTGTCTCTATAGAGCCATGCATGTGTGGTGAGAAAGAGGTACAGTAACAGCCTACCTCAGTCTTTTTCATCTATTTCCTTCAGCTCTAAGTGCATGCATGCATCTATGTGGGATGGCCTTATACAGGTTTTTATACCAGTATCTGGCATACTGAATGATTGGAAAGTTTCCTATTTATTTCAGTTGACTTAGTTGACTTTGCATCAACTCCTCAATGCTTCTTGACTTCTCGTAGTCTGTAACTATATCTATATTGTTTAGCTGAGCTAAATGGGTAAAATTTTCTGGTAAGTTTGAGATACCTTTAATAGATTGTATAGAATTTACATAGCTACTCACCATGCCTCTGACTTGAAAGCATGCTTTTCTCTACTAGTATCTGTTAGTATCTGTGATTTCATAGAAAAACATAGTAAAGAAAACACCCTATAATTTGAAACAATCAAACTTGAAGCATAGACCATAGAACTTTACCACAAGTAAAGCATATGTTTCAGAAAGGAAGTACATTTTGATCTGTAAACATGAAGTGAAGGGTAATCTTCTACTCCTTTTTCAAAGGAGTCTTCAAAACTGTCTGCTCCAATCAGCAGATACTGCCACTTCTTGTCTTATTAGCCCCTTCGTATACCTCAAAGCAGTGTTTTCAGAGGAAGCTCCTTCCCCAGGGATGCTTCCATGTTGTAATGCCTCAACATGCTTGGAACATGGATTGAAAATATGAGGCACCGCTTTTCCCTCTGCACAGCAACAGTAGAAAGCACAGAAAACAGGGCTGGAAAGGACCTCCTAAAAATTTCCTGTTTACTATATTAACTAAATACAGGCTCAGTTTTTCTCTGCTTTGGAATATGACATTTCAAAACTCAGAAGGAGTTACTCCAGATTCACTTGTCCATTCAACAAAGCTTAAGGAGTTTTGGTAAATATCTTTAATATGTAGTTTACAGACATTAATCATGTGACTGACATGCTAAAGTTTGGTATGGTGAGGTTTTCAATCTTCTTTCATGTGGAAAGTGTCCTCACCATCTGTGAGTTGTTCAGAACCGTGTCCTGCATTGTAGTGTTCATAGAAGGTGTGATCAACAGTTAACTCATTTTAAACATCACGGTCTGCTTTTCACACCACAAGACATTTATGTACTCACTTCCGGTTGATGTGGATGATAAACCCCAATGCATTTACTAGGTTTCAGGCTTCTGGGAAGTGCTTCTCTTATGTCAGTATAGAATGGCAGATCCTGTTCTGAATTTGTGTCCATATTTTTGCTTGTAATTTTCCGGTACCAAATTATTCCCTCCATAGAGAAAAATGCTAAAGGAAGAGAAAAATAGCAGATATTAAGAAACCCTTAAACATTGGCTTATTAAAATGAAAATTACATCCAAAAATATTTTTGCAACAGATGTTTTTACTTGGGATGTAAATTGAACATTTATGTGAAGTAGGCAAAAACATGTTACATTTTATTCTTTGGAAATACCTTATAAATCATAACAATATATATACGACAAGACTGCATGATGATAAAACACATCAGCAATAGTATTTTGTTGTCACATTCAATGCTAGAGGTGCTATCCAAAGTCTTCACTGTATCTCTATTATATCAATATAAAACTTTGTATAAAGTCTGAAAAATAAAATATCATGCATGCCCTTATCCCATCAATAGCAACTCTTACCTCTTAGCATAGAATTATTGAACACTGAGATAAAATGAATTCTATACACAATCCCAGTTCTAAGGTGTCTACACAGTCGCTTTCTCTGGTGCCAGTACACAGCAAATGACAATTCATCCTCTGCCTCCACAAATATTTCACAAGGTTTCCACATTTCCAACAGCTCTCCAGCTGTAATAGCTACCGCATCACAACTTGCGAACAGCTAGGTAACATCTTTATAAATTTTTATCCATATAGCTTTTTACTTCAGCCTTTACATTTTACCATAGTTCATATGCCACAAGTGCTACTGGTATCACAGTTTAAGAGCTGCTGGAGGGTTCCTGAGGTTTGAATGAGTGTGAGTTTTGTCACTGCTGACTTTGTTGGCTTTTGCATTGTTTCACGTGGTGCGCCCTGGAGAGCTTTTGTGTACATTTCCACAGTTATCTTAGAGTCTTTGATTTCATCAGGAGCATCCCATGATCCAGCATTCCCGGTCTCTGCACAGCATCACTAGTCTTTCACCAGAATGGTTCATTCAGGGCTCCAAGTACAGCCTGCAGGCAAGTCCATGTCTTGCATGCCAGCTGCCACCAATGTGTAATAAATGGCACTGGCATAAGTGGATCCATCACTGAATCCAGAGAAGAGTCTGTGGTGCTGCCCCAGAACTGGCAGACACACAAAAGGTTGGAAAATCTAGACTGTCTGTTCCTTCCTAGTATTATTTCAATATTTACCTCTATTTCTGGCAAGAGTGTTGAAGGAACTGCAAAATTCCTCAGGGACCGATATTGGAATTTTGGACCATCATTATTGAAAAATTTCTAATTCTAGTGGAAAAATTATAATGACTAAATTCCCCCCCCCATACACTTTATGCAAGCACAATATATGTCTCATAAATGGAAGGAATCTAAGTAACAGATACTAAAATTTTGATTGTATTCTAATATTGCATATTCATGTTTAAAATATGCATATGAACCATCAGTTTGATATTTGCCCTATCAGCTGTCTTTCTCAGACTTTCCAGTGCAATTCCAATTGAATGTGGTGTTCATAGAAATGAAAATGTAGAGATAGGAAAGACTTGTTAAATTGTGTGGTCAGTCCATCTACCTGCCAGTATATGTTTATGCATTTCATAGTTACTTTTGCAAACTAGTTTAAAATGATTCCGGTAATAAGATTTCAACCATCACTGTCATGGAAACTAATAGATCTGCAGGCAAGTAAGCTTCTCCTAATAACTCCCTCTTCTTTTCTGAGTTCCCTCCAATCTGCTGCCTCTTCTCTCTAAATCACTGGTATATAGATATATATTTTTTCTTCCTATTTACATTTTCAAAGTAGTTACAGACTTCAGTTGTTGCTTAGATGATCTGTATAATTTAATTTATTTATTTTCTGTTTATAAATTAATGTAGTTTATGCTGGCTCTGTTACACTTAAGAACAAAACACATTTGCAGCTTAAGCTTAATGCGCTCTGCTTCATAATTAGGGCATGCTGAGAGAGAATGTGTGGTCAGCTACTGTAAGTCAGATAGTGAGAGATGGATTGATAAGAAAATAAATACTTCTGATTGTTTCTGCACTCCTTTTTGCAAAGAAGTTACAAAAGAAGTTACTCTGTGATGCAACACCCTAATCATTGCTGAAAAGCATATCAGATTATATCAGCTTGAGAATTTTGCTGAAAATGCGCATGAGGAAAGATATGAGCTTTTTTCCGCTTCTGTTTTTAACATGGTTATAAGACTTAACGGGCAAAGCTCTTACAATGTTTGTACTCAGTGACACCTTTAAAAACTATGACATTCGGTTGCAGTCTAGTAATATTTTTACCTGTGGACACATTTGCAGAGACTAAACATAGTTAACTACTGTAAAAATACAGATTCATTTGACTGTAACAAACATGTGAGATCACATTAAAAGAAACCAAAGATTTTTATTTAATGTATAACCATGTATTGGCTCTGGAAGCCAGTAACACCTGGTTTACTCATTTTCTTTTATGACCTGAGCAAACTTTATGTGGAAAATTTATGCATATTTATAGAGCTAAGAACCCAGCATGTTTCCTCTGGAAATTCAGTGATTTCCCAGTAGTGAAAGTAGTGCTGCTTTGACATCGAGGTGGCCAGTATGAAAAAGGAATAATAATTAAACACAGGGATAATGTTCAATGCGGAATGATGATGGAAACAGCATTAGTTATTCCAAAAGAAGAGATTTTCTGTTTATAAAAACTTGCTGCTCTCCACTGTGTAATAAACTTTATTACACTGAAGACATACATTGCAAGACTATTATTTCTTCATAAGTGTGAAGAGACGGGTGAGTGGTAAGATATTCCCACACTGACCAGAAGAGGAATATCTGCAAAAGATCCATTACATATTTTACAAATAATTTAAATATCCTTTCACAAAATGATATAAGAAGTTTCAAGAGGAATTCTTCTTTTAATAAAATAGTAGGTCCTTTACCACATTTCTTGAGGACAGCAGTGACATTCGCCTTTTCTTCTATGACTCTTAAACTGACTTCTCTCATCAGCTCCACTCTACCTCTCTCATCAGTTATTCTACACAAATGCCTACAAATCCAGTGACCTTCCAGAAGAATTTTTAAGCTTATATAAAAGGGTAAAAGTATGATACTCTTTTTTCCCAATCAAAACTATTTACAGAAGCTCAAAGTAACTGCGATTCAAAGTTCACAGATAAGAGAGGAGGTAATATCTAATATAGCTCAACCCATTAAAGTCTGTTTGCACATTTGTCCAGATGAAAGAGAACCTGGCATAAGGTTTATCTCACCACAGTAAGGAAATGTAGGGTGATGTTGGAGTATACTTTTGGGTAGGAGGTAAATTGCAGGACAAAACACAAGAACACACAAAGAAGTCAGATGAACTCTAGGTTTACCTGCTGAAGCAGCCCCTGACCAGAAATGGGCTTTTTAAGGCAGAGCAAGGCAAAAATTTTGTAGCATTTCCCCAGATCATCCTATCAGCTTCTGCCAACGTGCAGCTGAATGAAGATGGCCACCGCTGGGTGCCAGGGTCGCGCCACAGAGCTGCATGTTTAGTTTAAGAGCTGGAAATGAATGCAGGAGAATAAGGGAAAGGAAACATTAATTGCCAGTATTCTGTAAAAAGAAAACAAGAGAAAAGGAACACACAATAGGAGCACAACTTTGGTCTGTTCTAACAATTGGTTTGCTGATCTTCTATTGTTATTGTGGTATTGTTAACTTGAAACTTTTATCGGGATTTGCAGCTCCTGTGTCTCTTTATTTCCCAAATACCAAATGCTTGTCCAGCAAGGGATAAAGCAGTAAAAAGAAAATACTAAAAATAGTATTGGCAGTTTGTGAGCCAAAAAGAAAATTTGAAGTAGTGTGCAAACAAAACTAATATTAACATGCAAAAATGAAAGATGGGGAAGGCAGCAAGCCCTCAAAAGTGCAATGTGGTATCTAATAAAATTGAAATGTGCCAGTTTTTATCTCCCTTACAGAGATGAGGAGCCAGCCTGGTACATTTCTGATAGGAAACATCACCATAATTTGCATTGAATGGTTTAATTTGTACCTTGAATTGCCTGGAAGCTACAGAAAAGCTGGTGAGGAGAGGGAACCAACGCAAAGTGAGGCTAAGGATGGGTATGTCTTCCTTGCTGAATAGTCAACAAGTAGATCTGTCTGCTCTTGATGGCCTTGCTACCTTTCTACTCACCACCCTGAGGGTAAACTTTATGTCTCTTTCTTTTTCAGCATGGTCCATATACTGCAGCTGTTTCCTGTTACTTTAATTTTTATCATTGATCATACCTAGTTATTTGCATCCATTTCTGTTGTAATTTGTCCATATGTTATTTTGTTATAAAGATGATCAAAAGCATTTTAGTAAAATTCAGAGTGAAAATCTATAGTACTGTATGTACAGTCTATAATTCTAGATTATAATGATATTAAGGTTATGTCTCATCATCTTGTTCTTTTCTATTTCTAATTAAGGTGAAGCATTTGGTTTTATGCTTATGATTACAAGAGAAATGTAGGTGTAGAATCTCTTTCTTCTAGGAGAAAATCCAAGGAAAAACTGACATACAGATTCCCACATGCACAATGTTTTGTGCATTTACACTAAACAGAAATTATTTGGCTACAGAACTATTTATTTTTCAGGGATGACAGTTGTCAAAGACATGATGCGGACTTGGAGTTAACATTGACTTAAATATGTTTCTTCTTTCAAACACAGATTGTTTGAATGTTTTAAAGCTTTTCTGTAAAACATTGGATTTGTTAACAGACAGAAAAAGAATATGAAAGGCAAGTCTACATGAAATAATAGATGTCTACAGAATTTATAGATATAACAGATCTATTTGTGTGTGTTTACAAAAGCACTTGACATGCACTTAGATGTAAACCTACAAGTAGGCCAGGAATGTGTCTTGCTCATGTAATTTGCCATATTAATATGAAATATGAATAAAAAATTGAACCAACCTGATGAAGTGGTCATACTTCTCTGGTTCTTCTACATCATGGAAATGTAATTTGCTTATAAAAAGTAATTTAATGAATAGGGGCTTTTTGCCTAGCAAAATACATTTTTGTGATAATTCAGGGTTATTTTTTTCCATCCTGGAGAGTACTAGAAAAATAATACCAACTTTTTCTTTCTGGTAGCTTTCAACAACTTTATCCTTGTTTTCTTCTAAAACAGTTCTGCACAATTGACGTATGATAGTGAACCATGAACAAATGTAAACTATTAACAGAAATCATGTTTCAAATTCCCAAAATTTATGTTTACAGAAATTTTATTTCTATTAATTTAATTCACAAATACAAACATGACACAAGTCATGTACTAAATGAAAACCATTAGAAATGTATCTAATACACAAGAAGTGTAATTTGTAAACTCATTACTGCAGTAGCTATCCATGAATAATTTAAAAATATTATTTAATTATTTTTCTTGTGTTCATTCTGTATTTTAGTTTATAGTGAAGGATGTGTCCATTTAGGAAAGATACAGCATTGGCTAAAGTGACATAAATAAGCAGAATGGACAGCAAAGTGTTGTAGTATTGATGACAGTAACATTTACAAAGATGATATAATTAATGAAAGTCTGTTTCCTACTGGCAAAGTATTTAGAAATTCAGAGAGAAACAGCTGAGATGTTTGTACTCTATTTCAAGGTTCCTCAACATCAAAAAGGTACTAAAACTACCAATATCACAGGTAAAATCATATATTACAGGAAGAAAAGAGCCAAGTATGCTCAAGAAGCAGTCAAGACTTAAAGTATCTACTGTTTAGGCAAGAAAACTGGCAAGAGAGTTTTTAAAATTAGCTATTCAGTAGAGAAGAGAAATGAAAAACGACAACAAGATTAGATTACAGGTTTTGGAGAGTGGAAATGGATCTGTATATAGAATGTAAAAATAATTTTTAAGATCAGCACTAAAGACTGTCTGATGTCCCCTGAAAATTGATGAACAGAAATAAAATATGATGACCAACAGATTTCTTGGCCCAATAAGTATTGAAATACCTGAACCGATGCTGTTTTTCATTTGGTTTTGGAAATAGAAAAGGTCATGTTGAGGCTTTCATCGCACAAAAATGTGTAAGATTAAAGAAAGCATGCATTGATTTAGTCTAAAAGAAACAGAAGAATCATTAACAGGGTAACTAACATGTAATTATTGAAATAAGAAATGTTGAAAAGTACTGTAATGCTAATAAAGTCAACAGGGTAAAGGTGACCTAACTATGAGAAGTCTTGGAATCTCTTTCTTCAGTCCATACATAGACACTATGGATGAACTCACATGTCAAAGAACTGGGGAGGACGGAGTCCAGGTCTCATTTCAAGTTATCTGGAATAAGTGGTCAGATGAGGCCTGCTGGTGAATAAAATATTATAGATAATATAATTCTTATCATTTAATTCACAATATAATCCTTATCAGTGAATTACACTTTTAGGGCATATGAAATATTCTTAGAAAATTCTTTTTTCATATATTAATTTATTTTATGTATTGTAAATGACTTCTTATTTTTAGAAGTACCCACAATGCGATTGTACTCCCTGTGTCATTGCAGAATTCTGCTGAGCATCAGAGTCGTAGGAGAAAGGGGCTACATTCTGACGACAGGAAAGCGTGTGTACGTGCTACGTTCTGATGACAGGAAAGAATGTGTACGTGCTGTGTTCAACTTAGATTATCTCTCCAAAAGGTCTGGAGAATGTTAAGCTAAATCTGAACTTCTGTGTCCACTATTGAAACACTGAGGAAAACACAAGAGCATCGAAGCTTTTTTCCAGTCAGGCAATCTGTCATCACCATCTCTGTAATCACTGCTGTCCACTCTGCGGTTCTTCCATTGCCAGTCCTGTGCTCAGTTTCCATCTGTCAGTCCTCACTAGTTGCTATGCAGTTTATACTACTAGTCACCCACTTTTCTTTCAGGTGACTATCAGCCAAACATGCTGGTGTTTGTGAAATTATCAGATTTGAAAACACCTCATAAAGAAAAGCTGAAATCAATTGAATTTAGGCTTCTGGAATAATGTGAGATTTTTGGTAATGCATAGTATGTGAAAAGGGGATTATGAGGTTAATACAATTTCAAAGCATGTTAGATGTTTATATTTTAACATAGATGTTTATATGTTAATTGTTTCATGTTAACATGTTAAATGTTTATAGTGTGAAGAACAGACTTGAACTCCTGACTCTTGCTATGCATGTGTGTGATACATCTGCTCCCCTTAACAGACGATTACGTGCTCCCAATATATGAGAAAACCTTCAAAGGCCAGCAGTACACGCTTGGCTACTTGCCTTACCCAGCAAGAACAGTCATGGTGTGAAATTTTGTATGGAGTTGATTTGTGTGTTTAAGAGCTCCTGTATTGCTGCAATTTCAGATTGAAAGAACATGCCTTTAGGATCTACTGCCAAGGGCTAACCTACCAGGTCCTCTGAATTTCAGAATCTGTGCCTGAATTGCACAGCAAGATTTTTCTACTTCAATTGTGCTTATGAATTTGAAAATTTGAGGTCAACTAAAGAAATTTTATGGTTACTCATCTCTACTTTTCCTATCCAGCACTGGCAAATGAGGAAGACTAATATGTCCTCTGCAATATTTCAATTAGGTTTTGAAAAGTTTATAACAAAACCAACCAACATCTTTTATATGTCCCCTGTGTAAGAGGCATGCTAAGACATTTGTGCATGCTTGATCAGGAGTGTTCTGCATGTAATAAGTGTAGTTTCAGTTAGACAACTCAAAAGCTCTAAACTAGCAATTGAACTTTCTGCATAACTAGCTCTCTAATTTTTATGCATGGGTGGTATAATACTATGAGCTTATATGCAATTATTTTGCTTTAAACCAAGATCAAATTAAACTTACACTTTCCAGTGCAAATTGTCTTTGCTAATGTGCCCTACAATCTATCCAACCAGAAGTTAAAGAGCTAGTTGCAGAGCTCGGCACAACAGCCTCTAGTGAGGAAGGTCTTTAGCATCTGTATCATGTTTAAGCCAACAGTCCCTGATAACTCATGACCCATTCTTGATCTCAGTTGCTGTGGGGAATGAAGTATTTTCTTGTCTTCTACACATAAAATATTTAGGGCTGTGTAGGTCAAGTAAAACTGCTACTGGATAATTAGACACTAAGAATTACATAAATTCTTTACTTGTGTAGCAAGGTCAATTTTTCTCCTAACTAGGTAGCTGTTCTAGCAGATTAAAAAAAAAAAAAAAAAAACAAATAAAGAAAAAAGAAAAAAAAGGAATTGCAGGTTTTTGCAGAGCAGGGATGGAAATACGTTGTGCCTGGAGATAAACACTCATCTGAAAACTCAGAAACCAAAACCTTGACTCCATTTCACTCTTACCGGCTTACAGAATCACAGAATGGTAGGGGTTGGAAGGGACCTCTGTGGGTCATCTAGTCCAACCCTCCTGTCAAAGCAGGGTCACCTACAGCAGGCTGCAGAGGAACTTGTCCAGGCGGGTCTTGAATATCTCCAGAGAAGGAGACTCCACAACCTCCCTGGGCAGCCTGTTCCAGTGCTCCGTCACCCTCAGAGGGAAGAAGTTCTTCCTCATCTTCAGACGGAACTTCCTGTGCCTCAGTTTGTGCCCATTGCCCCTTTGTCCTGTCGCTGGGCACTACTGAAAAGAGCTTGACCCCATCCTCTTGACAGCCACCCTTCAGACATTTGTAAGCATTTAGAAGGTCCCCTCTCAGCATTCTCTTCTTCAGGCTGAACAAGCCCAGCTCCCTCACCCTCCCCTCACAGGGGAGATGTTCCAGTCTCCTCACCATCCTTGTAGCCCCCCGCTGGACTCTCTCCAGTACCTCTTCATCTTTCTTGAAGTGGGGAGCCCAGAACTGGACACAGTACTCCAGATGAGGCCTCACTAGGGCTGAGTGGACGGGAAGGAGAACCTCCCTTAACCTGCTGGCCACACTCTTCTTGATGCATCCCAGGATCCCATTAGCTTTCTTGGCAGCCAGGGCACACTGCTGGCTCATGGTTAACCTGTCGTCCACCAAGAAACCCAGGTCCCTGTCTGCAGAGCTGCTCTCTAGTGGGTCCGCCCCAAGCCTGTACTAATGCATGGGGTTGTTCCTCCCCAGGTGCAGGACCCTGCATTTGCCTTTGTTGAACCTCATCAGGTTCCTCTCTGCACAACTTTCCAGCCTGTCCAGGTCATGCTGAATGGCAGCACAGCCTTCTGGTGTGTCTACCACACCTCCCAGTTTGGTGTCATCAGCGTACTTGCTGAGGGTACATTCTAACTCTTCATCCAGGTCATTGATGAAGAAGTTAAACAAGGCTGGGCCCAGTACTCACCCCTGGGGGACACCACTCGTTACCAGCCTCCAACTAGACTCAGCACCACTGATGACAACCCTCTGAGTTCTGCCTTTCAGCCAGTTCTCAATCCACTTCACCGACCACTCATCCAGCCCATACTTCCTCAGCTTCCCTAGGAGGATATTATCGGAGACGGTGTCTAAAGCCTTGCTGAAGTCTAGGTAGACTTAGCTTAATAAACGTTTACACCTAGATTTCATTGCAATCTCGGCTCTTTCCAGAGATCAGTAGGTTGAAAACTTCAGCCTTACCTTCCTACCATTTAATTAGGAAAAATAAGTGGTCATCAGTTCTCTTAAATATTACTGGGGGCTTTCCATCAGCAGCTCTTAATCTCTGCATATATTTTGAGTAGAACAATTAATTACAAAATGTGTAAAATAAAGCATTAGCATAAATCTAAGATCAAGGCCAGTAATAACGCCTCTCTGTAAGATAGGATTCCACAATGTAACTCAAGATCTTTACACTTTTAACAGAGTAAAAACTTTAGTAACACCTTTAAAATGTCACTCTTCAGATGGTATGGAAAATGAGCCCCACAACTTCAGTGGGACTAAAGACTATGATAACAAATTATGTCCCTGTTAACTTGAAGATATCAAAAGATAAAGAAATTGCTATATTCCTTGGCAGATGCTGCAGCAATTACCTGCTTGCTCTGTCAAAAATACATATATTGTCACAAAATTCGAATTTCTCAGAGTTTAATTTCTATCAATTAACATATCTTGAATTTGTGTAAATAATTATTTTTGGTGAAGTATCTGTGAAGATACTAATTTAAAACTTTTGAAACTTCCTGTTACTTCCTCTTTGATAAGCTAAACATATCAAGCTTTCTATAGCTTTCACTGTAGATTTTCTTTAAACCAGTATATCAATGCCAATTCTTCACTAACTTTATTCTTTCATCATGTTTCTTAATGTACGGATGTTAGACCATTCCTTCACTATTTTCACTGGCAGTTTCAACCATTCAGTATATCTTACTGGAACTTTTTTTCTATTCCTATTCATTGCCCTTCGTCTCCAAGTCTGCAGGATCCTTTTTTTTTTTTGCCAGGATGTCATCCAGAGTTATTGCTTCTCAACTTATAGTCACCATTCTGAAGGATATCCCGTATTCTCCTCCATCAAGAAGAGTCCTTTTGCAAGACATTACTATGGGGATTGAAGTAAAAAATTAAAGTACCTAATAATGAATGAATTAATTACTTCTTATTGGCCCTGAAAATTAGCAGCTCCAAATAGGATAGAAAACTGTGGAAATTTCTATAGCCTCTTGTTGTCTGAGGGATGCACTGAGTTTTCTTATAACTATTTGTAAAAGATTGCATAGACACACCCTTTGAAATATTTGTTAGGGTAGAAGCTAACAGATAAACAAAACAGAATTATTTTGGTTTTCTAAGTTGATATGCTTTAAAAACTGTACCTATAAATATCCTCAAAGAGAACTTACTGCTTATATTTTTCATCATGGAATTCAATTTTTTTTGTACATGATACTACAAAGGGTACAGTAACTGACAAAGCTATTAAACAAAGCCCTTCCTACTTGGTAAAAACTGCTATTACCTGGAACAATACGATACTGGAACATTTAAATTCATTCTGGATTGGTTCCTTCATGCTCCTACTAATCTGTCTGTAATGACCAATCTTTTAAAATTGTGGGTACTATGGTAACTGGGTATTTCAAGGTGTCATGGAGACAGAGTACTCTTTTCCTGAGTTGCTAGTCTATATGAGTCTGCTCTGAAAAAGCACAGAAAACAAAATCAAAACAGAAGTGAAATAAATGCAGTTCTTCTCACACAATTAAACCTCCAATGTAGAAAGATCAGAATATTGTTGCTGAATGTAAATTGAAAAAAAAAACCCATTTTCTTTAGTGACAGTAAAAAAACAATATGCTCTGAGATTAATTTCTATTATTGCTATAAAATTTAACATATGTAGTACATGGCAGTTCCTACTTAATCTAGATGTGTAGTTTGAGCACAAGCTCATCTCTGTCCTTGTGACCAATCAAGAAAAGATTTTTAAATTCAAAGTGGGTTGTTCTGTAATAGATTTAACTTGGACAATGTTTTTTTTCTTACTTTCCCCAAATTACCAAACCAATAAACATGATAATCTTTCTAAGATATTCAGATTATGTTTGTGTAACATTATCTGTTTTAAATAAATAAACAAATAAACAGAAACGCAGATCCCTTCCTTCTGATGACATCCTTCTGAAGTCTCGTCTTAGGCTGTTTGTATTGAAAGTATCCCTTGCTGTATCTTTTTTTGTATCTTCTATGAGAGTCACGACACTGGTACCTGACAGCTTTAAGTATCACAGCTGTAAGATGGATATTTTCAAAACAAAATGTCCCCCCTGAAAACTGACACGAGATTTTTGGCAGAACTTTGTCAGTGCTGTTTTGAAGAATGTTTTCTGTTGCTTTTATGATTACATACATTCATCCCTAAATTGAGAGTCAGTGGCACACACAGTTTCATTGCACAAATAACATTTGTCTGTTCCTTGTTAAATTTGTTTGCCTGAACCTCACTCCTACAAATTATTCTACCTCCTTTATCCCCAAGCAGTCATTAGTCTTCTCTTCCTTTTTCTTCCTTCCATGCATTTTCAATGAATACTTTCTCTGAGTGGTACCTTGATTTCCAAGCATATTTCTAAAGAAAGTTTAATTTAATTCTCTTAATTATATTGATTAGGTCTCTTTCAATTTTAATTGATTTTTGTGATATGCTCATTTTCAAAAAGAATGTGTCTCATGTTTTTCTGACTGCTGAGTCTTTCTCTTATCGAAGGTTGTAATTCTCACAAACTTATGTAGTTGGTGCCCAAGCTACTGCCTTTGAAATCTAGTTTTTGTTCTTGAGATCACTTCTGCTTCTCCAGCTTATCAGTACCTATGCCACAGATATTCTTGTCATGTCTAATCTTTTTCAAATATTTACTCTATATGAACTATCTAAGTCAGAGTCTGAATACAGGTACAGAGTCCTTCATCCTGCTCAAGCTTTCCCTTTCTGTCGCTACTGCTGGAACTTTCCTGTAACAATTGTTTTTGGTCTTTGAAAATGCGGTTGCAAATTCATGTAAAATCTATTTTGTTACAATGTGCAATTTCTCAGGTAAAGAAGCAATCAAAACTACACCATCTTCATAACTCCAGTTGCTCGTGTACCTGTCACCAGGTTGAATATATAATTGTATACACAGCAACTACAGCTGATTGTATGTAGTTTGATCCTGCAACTTTTATCATTGGAATCTGACTGTAATGAAGGTCGTGCTTTGTCTAAAGGCAATGGAAATCCCATCTCAAACATTTTCAGGCATAACCTGTCATGTCCCATCAAATCCCAGCTAGCTTGGTGAAGCTAAAAACTAAATATTGAATGATAGTCCAAATTGATGAGTGAAGTTCCTCATGATCCTAATATTTTTCATTTGTTCCATCTCCCATTCTTCTTATTCAGCTGACATTCCCTGATGGTTTTGTTGGAATTCCTTCAATATGGTTCTACATGCATATAACACCTGGGGAAAAAAAAACCCCACTGCTCACCCTTTCGATATTTTTGAATCCTTATTAGTAAGATTATTCATTCTTGTGCTAATGTTATCCTATATCTGTACAGATCAAATGAATCCCTGTATTTGCATGAAGAGTCAGAAGGTCCATTATCCAGTGAATTATGTCAATATGTAGCATTTTTGTTCATGGTTGGTCTTCTTAATCATGAATGCTGTTGCAGATTTTAAGAATAGCTCTTAGCTTTCTACTGATCAGTCAACATTATGGAGAAAAAAATCAATGGTAAAAATAATTTAATGTAAAAATTTTATCCTCACTTCTCATTGTTTTCTCTGAAGAGGAATATTATCACTTTAACTCTCCTTCCCAGACAAGAAAAAAACTTAAATGCAATTTTGGTAAATCATATTCTCTTCTCTGCCTTTCCTTCCTTTCTTTCTCTCCTTATTCCTCACTACCTTTCCCAGCTCCCAGCTCCCATCCCCCATTCCCATAATTGCTGGTGCACAGGAAAGATATTTTACGGCATATGATACTGCAAGTATATATATTCGAAATACTTCACCTTCTGAAACATGCACTGAAATATTTGCACTGCTACATTTTCCAAGAGACAACCATAGAAAACAATATCAGTCAGGTGGGTGAATCATGGTGCTTTTGTCTTACAACATAATTCATCTCTGAAGCATTTGAGTTGGAGAAAAAAATTGAAACCAGCTATTTATTGATAGTGAAAATCTATGCTCAGAATATTCTTAATGCCTGCTCTTTGACAATGCAAGTCTTAGCCTGCTCCAGAGTTTATGTATACTTATTCAGGAATATAATAAGGCTGTTGTCTGTCTTAACCTGTCAGTTTTCTTGTGAAGTTCAGACTGCTGTTTTCCTCTCTTCTTTGGCTCCCTAGCAAGACTTTAAATACTCTTCCATGACTTCATTCTTTTAGCTGCTTCAAGTCATTAACCAGTCCTTTTTTATCTTACATTTACTTCTTGTAATATGGACATTTCAGTGTTTTTGCCATTCCACTGGACTCACTAGCACTCTTCTAGTCTACTCACAGCTTTTGGTTTTAGGTTGTTTAATTAGCAACAAAAATAATTTATGAAATAAACATTTTCCAGATGTTGACTTGAACTAGACTTGCTCTGTATTCTGACTTTGCAGCTGATTCCATCTCTCTGCAGGAGAGTATGTGCAAGTTTGTTGGCAGCAAGGTGCTACAAGGATTAAAGTCATGAAAGAGATGTAGTAATTTTACATTTCCTGCAGAAGGAAGAGGACAAAAGAAGAAAGGCAGTGTCTGTATGAGCTTTTGATTTACTCTTTTTAAACATTAAATTAACGCTCCTTTAAAAATCTTTACTTTATGAATTATTTTTTTGCCCCTTGACCAACTAAAATTCAAAATTTGCTTTTATAAGTGTTTGGGGATCAAGCCCTTTTAATAAAGTGATTTTTTTGGTGGTTTTTTTTTTAATAAGACAAGAAAAATGAAACTATAAATAAGTAGCTTCACCAAAGCAATGCCATAAAAAGAAAAAAAGAGAAAACTCAAAAAGGTTTTTGAAAATTTTCTTGCTCAGGGCATAAAACTGATAATTCAAAAAGGCATTGTCATGTGTATGTGTGCTAGGTTTCTAGAAAGGAACATTAAAATCATGACTAACCAACTTTTCTTCTGGGCAGATCAGCGGATAAATGAATCTGCATGTTAAAATATGGAAACAATAGGACATAAAAAAAAATCCTGTGAAAAAAAGAAATTTCACTTTCTTCCTACAGTTTCTTGTCTTTTATAAGGGCAGAAAATGACATCAAGCACAGCAGGAAACTATTCAGAAATCAATTTTTAGCTACATTATCTGAGAGCTGATGACCTTGATACAGATATAAAATATGCAGAAAGTCAAAAGCTGGAAAAAAATCCACTTTAACTTCAAGACTTCAGTGTTCCTTTTTGTATTTTATTAATGTCAATATGTAATTAAAGGGACAATAATATTTATAAGATAAAAGATACAGTATTTCAATAATTTATTGTCCTTATTAGTAATATGATATGGTCTTCTTTTAGTTTAATTAACAGGGAACAACTCCTTTAATAGTTTTATGACAGCCAAATCTTTGAGAGTTCTTACTGAGAGGAGCCCGTGCTTTTTCTATAAGCTACATGAACTAATCATAATCATGAACTAATTAAGTTGCCCATAAAATCATGGTTATTTTCATTTCTGAGAGGGAGCTGGCTGGAGTGTGGATCTTCTTCAGTGGCTCTAATATCACCAAGTATTGAGTGTTATGACTCATAACTGTACAAAAAGGAAAGGTAAACACTGGCTTATTTTCTATATTTGGACATATTCTATGTTTCCACTTAAGCTGGAAGTTCTGAGGGGTTTAATTCAAATATTGTCACAACTTTTCAAAACAAATGAAAGATTATGTATCTTTGTACTAAAATGTCCTTTTATCAGTCACATAAAAGACTTTAGAAGAGGCAGTTTTATTTGTTACTTTGTTAATCTACTGAGAATCAATATTGATCAATGGATATTGATCCTCAAAATCTGGGACAGAATCCACATGTCCTGGTGCCTTAAGCACAGCACCACTGAATGCTCTGAAACTGTTATTTAAAGAAAAAAAAAAAAACAAAAAGTATGTGAGACAACAGAACAATAGGATCCATGGCACAGACTAAAATTTTTCTGTTCTTCTAGTAGAGAAGAGAGAACTGGGTGACCTCAATTATCTGAGATGTTATGAGAGATGGAGACATCCAGAAAATGATCCCGAAACAATCTTTTGAAGATCATTTCTCTCCCTTGAAGGTTTAGGGATCTCTTGAAGGTAAAATATATGAAGATATTATTAGATGTGCTTCTCCCCTTATGATTTACTCTACCTGGATTTCTCCTGAAATAAATTTCACAGTGGAAGTGGGATGTCTCTTTTTAAAACAGATAACACTGGAGCCAGTTATGCTCTTATCTTATGCAAAATATCCAAGAGGACGGAGAAGTTGTTCAGCAAAGGAAATCTTACTCCTCATTCCGAGGCAGACAGGGAACAACGAGGAGATCAAAGAGAGGAGGGGAAAGTAAGCAGCCTCTGTTAATCCTGTTAATCCAGTCCAGTTTGTGGTCATAGGGAAAATAATAAAGATGATAATAGGAAGAGAATCCCCTTTTTAGCATAATTTAGTGGGCATATAAATTAACAATACAGATCCTCAAAATGATTCTACAACTCTAGCCTCTTATGTCATAGATAAGCCTCCTTGGCACCAATTTGTATAAAAGGCCGTTGAAACCACCATGTTTGGTGCTTATCTACCTACATTAGCAGTGCAATAGCACCCAAGGCAATACATAGACATCAGCTTCACAGACAGAGCCTTCTGTGAAGAATGTCAGCTGAACGAAGGACTTAATCTGGGAAATTAAGTAAACCACAGATTTAGGAAGGGAATGATTGTTGTTTCAGGTTCAGGAAAGATCCTAAATACTTAAATGCCAATTTCTGAAGTGTATCCTGCCTGTGAATACTAAATACACACAAAAGAATCATTGCACTCTGCTGAGATGCACGGATCAGAATTAATATGGAGACAATAAGATAAAGCTGGTTTTATTAAAGAACATTTGTGGCAAATGATAGCCTCAAAAAAATCCCAAGCAACTCTCCCCTAACCATTTATCATATTTAATAGCTTTATATTCCAATAACTTTATAGCCTATTTAAAAAATAAACCTTAACTTTAGTGCTCAGTGCCCAAGACTAGTGCAGAATTTTTCATAGAAGCATAGAAACATAAAATGATTTGGGTTGGAAAGGACCTTATAGATCATTTAGTTCCAATCCCCTCCCAAGGGCAAGGACACCTGCCACTAGACCAGGTTATCTAATACAAAGCTAACCTCTTTTGGTTTAAAGAGACACCTTGTCCTATCACTACTTATCCTTGTGAAAAGCCCCACTCCAGCTTTCCTGCAGGCCCCCTCCAGGTACTGGAAGACTGCTATAAGGTCTTGCTGGAGCAGTCTCTTCTGCAGGTTGAACAATCCCTACTCTCTCAGCCTGTCCTCACAAGAGAGGTATTCCAGCCCTCTGATCATTTTGGTGGCCCTCCTCTGGACCCTTCAGGTCCATGTCCTTCCTGTGCTGAGGGCTCCAGAGCTGGATGCAGGACTCCTCTCTGGAGTCTCACCAGAGTGGAGGAAAGGGGTAGAATCACCTCCCTCAACCTGCTGGCCACACTTCTCTTGATGCAGCGCAGGATATGGTTGGCCTTCTGGGCTGCAAGTGCACATTGCTGGGTCATGTTGAGCTTCTCGTCAAGCAACACCCCCAAGTCCTTCTCCTCAGGGGCGCTCCAAATCCATTCTTAAAGTTTAGGATTGTCCTGAACCATGAGCAGGACCTTGCACTTGGCCTTGTTGAACTTCATGGGGTTCTCATAGGCCCAACTCTCAACCTTGTCAAGGTCCTTCTAGACGGCATCCCTTCCCTCCAGTGTGTCAATCGCACCACAGAGCTTGGTGTCGCTGGCACACTTGCTGAGGGTGCACTCAACCCCACTGTCCATGTCAGTGACAAAGATGTTAAACAGCACCGGTCCCAATACCAGCCCCTGAGGAACGCCACTTGTCACTGGTCTCCACTTGGACATCAAGCCGTTGACCACAACTCTTTGAGTGCGACCATCCAGCCAATTCCTTATCCACCAAGTGATCCATCCATGAAATCCACTGCTCATCAATTCAGAGACAAGAATGTCATGCAGGACAATGTCAAATGCTTTGCACAAGTCCAGGTAGATGACATCAGTTGCTCTTCCCTTATCCAGCATCATAGAAGGCCGTCAAATTTCTCAGGCATGATTTGCCCTTAGTGAAGCCAAGTTGGTTGTCACCAATCACCTCCTTAAATTCCATGTGCTTTAGCATAGCTTCCAGAAAGAGCTGCTCCATAGTCTTGCCGGGCACAGCAGTGTGACTGGCCTGTAGTTCCCCGGGTCTTCCTTTTTACCCTTTTTAAGAATGGGGGTTATGTTTCCCCTTTCCCAGTCACTGGGAACTTTGTCGTACTGCCATGACTTCTCAGACATGATGGTTAGTGGCTTAGCAAGTTCATCCGTCAGCTCCCTGAGGACCCACAGGTGCATCTCATCAGTCCCATGACTTCTGCACCTTCAGGTTCCTTAGATGGTCTCAAACCTGATCTTGTCCTGCAGTGGGTGGTTTTTCATTCTCCCTGCCTTTGCCTTCTGCAATGTGGGTGGTGTGACTAAGGCACTTGCCAGTGAAGACTGAGGCAAAAAAGTCACTGTGTACCTCAGCCTTCTCCATACCCCAGGTAACCAGGTCTCCCATTTTCTTCCAGAGAGGGCTCATATTTTCCCTTGTCTTCCTTTTATCACTGATGTACCTACAGAAGCTTTTTATATAGCCCTTGATGTCCTTGGTCAGATTTAATTCTGTCGGGGCTTTAGCTTTCCTAATCTGATCTCTGGTTGCTCGGACAATTTCTCTGTATTCCTCCCAGGCTACCTGTTCTTGCTTCAGCCTCTGTAGGCTTCGTTTTGTGTTTGAGTTTGTCCAGGAGCTCTTTGTTCATCCATTTAAGTCTCCTGGTGTTTTTGCCTGACCTGCTCGTTGCTGGGATGCATGGCTCCTGAGCTTGGAGGAGGTGATCCTTGAATATTAACCAGCTCTCTTGGTCCCCTCTTCCCTCCAGGGCCTTATCCCGTGGTACTCTACCAAGCAGGTCCCTGAAGAGGCCAAAGTCTTCTCTCCTGCATTCCAAGGTAGTGACCTTGCTGTGCCCCCTTCTTCCTGACCTAAGGATGTTGAACTTCACCATATTGTGGTCACTGTAGCCAAGGCTGCCCTTGAGCTTCACATTCGCCACCAGCTCCTCCTTGTTGGTGCAAACAAGGTCCAGCATAGCACCTCGCCTTGTTGGCTCCTCTGTCACTTGGTAAAGGAATTTATCATCAACATCTTCTGGGAACCTCTTGGATTGCTTATGCTCTGCTGTGTTGTCCCACCAACAGTTATCAGCGTGTTTGAAGTCCCTCATGAGGACCAGGCCTAATGAACCTGAGGCTGCTTCTATGTTCCTATAGAGCGCCTCGTTGCTTTGTCTTCCCAGTTGGGTGGCCTTTAGCAGACCCTCACTGTAATGTCACCAGTCCCTTCCTTGCCTTTAATCCTGACCTGTAAGCTCTCCATCGGCTCCTCATCCTTCCCCATGCGGATCTCCATGTACCACAGCTGGTCATTGAAGTAGAGGGCAATACCCCCTCCTTGTCTCCCCTCCCTGTCTTTCCCAAAGAGACTGTGTCCTTCCATTCCAGCACTCCAGTCATAGGAGCCATCCCACCACATCTCTGTGATGCCAGTTTTATCATAACCCTGCAAACATGTTCACATCTCTAACTCCTCTCGTTTATTCCCCATGCTGCATGTGTTTGCATAAAGGCATTTAAGCTGGGTCCTCAGTGAATCTTTTTTTTTTCACTTTGCTGCTTCTACAGTAAGGTTATGCTGGTTTTCAGATTTTTCAGACTGTCTATCAGGAGCTTAAAAGCATGTAGGACTAATACGTTTTTCTTGGCATATGAATGGTCACTCCTAGTGGAAAAAAGAGAAGTGCAGAATTCCACTGCTTGAAGAGGCACAGGTTGTCATGGGAATTGCCAGGACTGTCTGAAAGTAGTTCATTTTACTCAGCAGCGCTACCTTGCTGCAACAGTCTGGTGCTGTTATCACAAATATTTTGTTCATTTCTCTCTGCTTTCCCACCACTACCGTTCTTTTAAAATTTTACCGATGAGTGCCTATCAGGCATCAAGGAAGGCTGCATAAAAATGCTGTTCTCCAAAAGAGTATAATTTTTACAGTAGAAAGTCTAAGAAATGTGCAGATTCAGGATTTTGACAAAAGTACTTGCTATGACTGAAGACGCACTTTATGCTCTATGAGCAATGCCATATCACACCGAATAAATGACATCAAAGCAACAGAGCGTAAGGGTGAACTCTTTGCACAGTTTAAAGCCTAAAAAATCAGGGGTCATAAAATGTTGCAGGATGGAGAAGGAGAGGGAGAGGAAACAGGCATTTTTCATTTTTGCATCTTCCAGTTCTGAAAGCTTAATTGCTCAGTTTTACAAGCTCAACTTCCTGTTTTGCTGACTCTCCATGCGTTTCTGAGCAGTACTTGAGCACTGTATTGACAGTGCTTGCACTCTGTTTACACTGCTAGTACTGTATATTTACATTCAGCCATTGCCATACAAGCTCTGATAAAGATTAGGAATAGTAATGAATAGCATTATTTTGTGATGACTTGGACAATCAATATACGTATTGGAATGACCTGGAGGGAACAGATCCATCTCCACATGCAATTGTTCATAGCAGTCCCAGCAGCAGAATAAATCTTTTTTGGCTTTTGGCTGTGCTAATATGACAAAGAGGTTGCTTGGTTTCCAATAAATTTTTTTGTCTATGGCACCAAAATTTCAGCTGGGAATGAAAAAAAATAGTTTAAAAGAGTCATTGCTTTCTTCTTTAATTCTAATGACCACAGGCAACTGTTTTCTCAGAGTTTAGAAAGTAAAAATAGATTTCATGTAATTCTTCTAGGCTGTGCAGGTTTGCTCCATATTTGGTAGCTGCAGTGAAACTTGTTTTCTTGCTTCATCTCCCTCAAAGCACTGCTTTTGAGAAGACAGTTCTATGTAATAGGGAATACAAAAAGAAACAGTGTGCTGAAAAATGCTGTATTTCATAAAAGCTGCAGGGTTTTAGACTCACTTTTTAAAAGTCTGGAAAGCAGACAGCAGAGGAGAAGAATTTAAAGCAGAGGAGCTACAGGGAACACTGGGAGGCATCAGAGAAAGCAACTGAAAAAAAAACAGAGAAGTGGGATGCAGAAGGAGGTAGAAATCAGTGGAATGATACAAGTGGTGAGGATGTGAAAGTGGGTAAACAGAGAGGATGAAGAGCAGCAGGGGAGGGAAAATAAAAAAGAGATAAAGAGGGGGAAGAACCAGAAGGAGACAAAAAGAAAAGCTGAATGAGCAAAAGGAGAGAAGAGATTAAGAAACAGATCGATTGCGCAGGGCTGGAAGGGAGAAAATACTGAGATACTACAGTGATGTAAAAGCTGTAGTGATGATTGTATGGATTATATAAGAAAATAAGAAAAGTAAAGTGAGACAAGCTCAAGGGAAAAGGGATGAGAGATCAGAAGGGAAGGGAGAATGAAGCAGTTATTACAAGAGAAATTACACTGGCTTGCAAAGGCCAAGAGGATGGACTAGGGTACAGTGGCAGAGTCAGTCAAGCCTGAGCTATCTTATTCCTGGTTAATGATTCCCAACTAAATCACTGTGAATAACTGACTTTGTGTTTGAGCTAGGAAACTGAAAAATGGAGGGGAAAGACTCAGTTTAGTTCAAACAGCAATTAATTAAAAACAAACTTCTGAACAGAAGAAAGAACCTGAATCTGTATGCAAAGCAGGAAGTTCTGATTTTTCAAAGAAGTTTGGTATGTTTTTGAGTGTCTGCTTGCTATGATTACATAAGCCGTTGCTTGGAGTTAGGCACCTGAGAATTTATACCATCTTAGATACACCCTATAACATCCTAATCACAATTGTTTTCTCTCTCTGACTGAGCAAGTCCTTACACGAAGTAGATGTCAACAGCTTCCCCACTTCAGTGTATTCTGGAAGGACAAATCCAGGAAAGAATGGAATCAGACCTTTTAATAGTGTAACAGTGGGACTAAGAGGGTTATCTCTCTTAGCATAAAGGGTTTATTCTTCTGCTGGGAAATACAGGAAGATTTCTAAGTCACCAGAACTGGACACTTGCCCACCACCACGTCTCTGCACAGTGTCAAAGTAAGATCTGGGAATGCTCCTTATGAACATGTTGTATGGACAGAAAGGTGCAACTACTGAAAAGCTGCTTCACTTCAGCAGACTCGGAGACTCTTCAAAGAAGCTTTGTGTCATAAGATGATGTGTCAATACAGCTTTCAAGCTTGTGACAGAGATGTCTTGGCAAGAATATTTGAATATACATGAAGATAGGAAGTTTCCAGCCTGGTACTTACAGCATGGTTGTGAAATTTGAGTCTTGAATACTTTTAGGCACTGGTTTTTCAGTCCAAGTATCCTACATCCAAAATGAATTTTTTAACCTGTGAGATATTATAACACAGATGAATTCTGTGAATTCTTGCACCTCCAAATTTTTTCTCAAGAAAAGCTATTTGACAAAATCAACTTGTATTTGCAAACCTTCTCCAGGCAAACTTTGTAAAACACTTGGGAAACAACCAAACCTTTACCAAAATACAAGAATCATAGCACAAACAGCATGAGAAAATATTGGCATTTGCAGTAATAACATCACAGAGTACCTGAATAATGTAGGAATAAATTCATCTGTAGAAACTGTAAGAACTAGATTCTGTCATAGAATCACAGAATCACAGAACAGTTTGGGTTGGAAGGGACCTTTAAAGGTCATCTAGTCCACCCCCCCTGCAATAAGCAGGGTCATCTTCAACTAGAGCAGGTTGCTCAGAACCCTATCCAAACTGATCTTGAATGATCCTAGCAATGGGACATCTACTACCTCTCTGCTCCAGTGTTTTACCACCTACATCATAAAAAATTTCTTCTTTATATCTAGTCTAGATCTACCGTCTGTTAGTTTAAAACCATTACCACCTTGTCCTGTCGCTACAGGCCCTACTAAAAAGTCTGTCCCCATCTTTCTTAGAATCAGAGAATCATAGAATACTTTGGGTTGGAAGGGAATGAATTGTCACGGATTTATTTATTCTAGAAGCAATCTTAACTGAAAGATAGTGAAAGTCAGGTATGATTTTTTTAATCAGTTTACTTGTGTTCATAAGAATATAATGTCAGCTGTCAAAATCTCAAGCTATTTGACTTTATGAAAAATGAAGAGCATGAGAACAGAAATAAGCCAAAAAAGAACATCGATTTGCATATATTTGTCCTGTCATCTAGTCAAACAGAAGCAAATGCAAATGTCCTGCAGCTTGGATGTTGCTGGAGCCATGAAATAGGTAAGGTAAAAAAGATAACCACATTGGAAATTGTGCTTTTACTTGTGCGGTTCATGCCTTCACTGGAATCCCCCAATGGAAACATTGTCCCGCTAATCACCATTACCTGTTCTGTATTCCACACATCGAGACTCATATTCCCATTCCATTTCTGTGGACAATTCAGACTTTTATTGTTCATTCTTCTTTATCCTACAGGAGTGTCTGGGCCAAATGATGCAGGGATTATTTTGTCCTTCCTGTTGCCCTCTAGGACTATCCCATGTCTGTGTTCCTAGATATGAGCTAGGCAAATTGACATTTCTGTTTGAGCTCTATAGCACAAGTATAACTACTTGGCATTTGCTTTGTAAACAAATAAGATATTGCATCTTATTTTCTGACTCAGCGTCTTCTGGATAAATTGTTGGAATCACAGAGAATTTTCTGGGCAGTGGTTAAGATACGGTTGACTGCAGTAGGATTCTTGTGCACAGCATAATGTAACCCAGAGGTCTGATTAAAACATTTCCAAAATGAAGATTCTGAAAAATGGCTACTGGCAGTGCTGTCAAGTTTGTAAAGAAACAGCTGAATATTATAGCCTGTACATCTTGACAGCAAGTTTCAACAATCACTTGCTTTCATTAAGCACAAGACCAAGAGAAATAATTTTAAAGCAGAAAATCTTACAAATAATTAATATCCAAAGACATACGCTTAGTGAAGTACAGTGCAGATGTAAAAGAAACAGGATGCAACAAATAAAGGAGAAAAGAGGCAGGTGATGTCCTGGGGAAAATGTACTGAGTGTAGGAAATAAAAACATAACGTACTGTTAAGATTTAAGGCTAGAGTCCAGTCTTCATTACACTGACGGCAGTACTGACTAACATCATTGCCAATTCCATAAAAAACTCAGAATATACTTTATCAGTTGGGAGACGATAAAGAGGGGGATTATCAGCAGGAGCAAATATTCCACTCAAAACAAATTAGAAGCAATTCTGTTCCAATAACCTGTATTCATATCTAGAGTAGGACTCCAACTGCAATAACTATTTTTCTTCATGTGAAAAGAGGAACAGAAAGTACACAGGCTAGTAGAGGAAAACCCCATAGATATGCCAGAAGAAAATACAAATATAACTTCTTTGACTATCAAAACAGAGAGGCAATAAGGTGAAAAGCACAGGTAGTGCAAATCAACTGTCTAAAACCACCCATAAAAAATATTTAGAAGTTAATTAGTTAGTTAAAATGATCTAAGATAAAAAAGTAAGTTAAAACCACACAAAATGTAAAGGCTTGTAAAGATTTGCATTGGTGTCAGCTTGCATGGCTGTAAATGTAGCAGGTATCTGTAGAGAAAATGAAAAGACAACTACAAAAAGCAAGTTGATATTTCTGGTAAACAGCTGATGTCTTTGTCTGGGAACGCAACAGTTACTGAAAAGGAGGAAAAAGTCAGAAACTCCAATTTTCTGGAGGAGAAAATGAAAAAGGTGTTGTAACTAAGATGTCAAAGCATTGCAGGTATATAAATATATTAAAAAATGCGAGGAACTAACACATTAAGAGAAATTTTGCAATAAAAGGTCTTCTAGGAAATGACTGTGTCAACTACGCTGAAAGAGGGCACAAACAACACTGTGGCTGAATGCTGCCTATGATCACAAAAGCACTCTGTAAGAGAAAATGAAATAGTGTGTAACCAGGAACTGTTACGAAAGAGTAGAAAAAGCATGCACCATAAGTATAATTTCAAGTCCCATTCTCTGACTAGAGTCCTGTTGGTATCAACCCAAGGTTTCACACACCCTGGCATGTTAAATCAAGCCTAAAACAAACAGCTGCCTGGAAAGCAAAAGAATCAAAGAAAATTGATTCTCTTGAGCAATTGCGAGGAAAATGTATAATTTGAGTTTCTAATATAATAGTAGCTCTGTATGTAAAAAGCAGCCTCTGAAAAGAGTGCATTTCCAAATGAGAGCATTTGATGGTGTAAAATCACTATATTACTGTATGAATTGGTAAAAAACTGTGTTACACCCACAGCCATGTTTTGCAGTCCTTATTGACCGTGATTAAGTTTAACCTACAGTAAAACCCTGAACATACACAGAATATCGACATAAACAATTCCTGAATGTTTTTTGCAACTTCAGCCCCTGAAGAAAGGGAAAGGAGCTTAAAGTGCAGCATTAAATGTCAGGTTTAGTTGGCATTTCAACTTTTTTTTTTAAATTATCATACTTTTCAATGAATTTTGATTCTCAGGAAGAGAGTCAGTCTGACAACTTTGAAGACTAAAGTATGTGTCTAAATACAATACCACTATACCATCTGCAATTGCAACTGAGTAAATCACTCACAAACAGTTTGCAAATTGTTGAATTAGGAAGGTTAATTCCGTGGTAGCGATCATCTAAGTTTGGTGCAGGGGTGCATCTGAGACAACATAGTCAACAACTGCACTGACTGGGTATCATCTTCCATACTTCCATATTAATCCTATTCAAAATTGTCCTTGTGAATAATCATATAATGAAGTTCTAGTTATCAAATTAACTAAGATGGTTAGTCTGTACTTTCTTAAGTCTTACTGTAGCACTCAACATGGAGTAATATGTACAACAGGGGCTTAGAATTACTGTAATTTGACAAATTCTTGGGAAATATATGGTTTTCTGAGAAAGGCTTATGTATCACAGTGTCTTCTTCAGAGGACTGGTTAAAGGTGGCTTTCCTGACCTTCAACACCTATAGCACAGTCTCTTTCATTTCCAGTATGTTTTTCTGTGTTTATGAGAGTGGTGAAAGACAGGATGCTCTTGCATTCTAGTGGAGAAGAAACCTTTTTTTCCAGTAAGTTATAGCTACAGATTGAATTTTATATGTCATTTATCTATTTTTAAGAACCTGTATCTGGACTAATATCTCAGAAAGTGAGTTTGCATATTTTAACATTAACACTTGCAAGCTCATTTAAAGTGGATTTCTGTTTTTGGATGTGACAAGTGTACCTAAAATCTGCTTAACCAGCAGGAAAATTAGACACAACACCGAAAAACAGTAGACTGCCAATATTTAGGCATGTAATAGGGTGGTGGGTTTTGTTGGTTTGGTTTTCTTTTTTCCCTAGAAATTTAAATGTGAGTATCATTTGCATAGTGTCTGATACACCCGTGCTTAGCTCCACAGCACTAACGCCACAGAAAGCAGAGAATTTGTGTATTCCAGTGGGCATATTCTTGGCGTACAGGAGACATTCAACAAAATGCAGGAGCAACTACTGTCACACCCTGAAATACAGCAGCACAACATTGAAGGTATCTCCATACATAAAAATCTGGTGGAATCTGATCCTGTGTGCCTTCTGTGTATCATTGATTTCACATGATTGCCATTGTGTTTGTGTGCACGCATGTGCGTCTGTGTGTTTGTCTGTCTTTTAACAACCAGGCGGCTTTTGTTTCCATTCATTTCTGGTAGGGTTTGTTTGTTGCAAAGAGGGATAAGAAGCCAAGGCTGCTCACAGCGTTTGAACTGAATGTAGTTGGTAGAGTTCCAAGCTGTTGACAAGAAATTCTGCAAACTAATGATGCTGTCTTATTTTCTTGTCTTGATTTTTCTATTATCTCTGGGATATTCTGCAGGTTTCATTTCAGTCAAACTCTCAAATATTGATGTTCTTTTCCATTCTTTTTAAGAACTGTGTGTCTCCAGCTGAATTGACACATTATTGTGACAACTCTTAAACTGAAGATAAAGCCATTTGTAATCAAAAAGCAAATGGAATAAGACAATTTAGTGAGTTGCTACTTCTTTTCTTATGCATGGACAACTGATTTAAGTTGAACAGATAGACTAAGCTTCACCACTTTCCTGTTTTTAAGCTCCTTTTTTTTTTCAATAAAGTATCATAAAATACCTTTAGGGAACGAAATTGAAGCTCAAGATCTGAAGCAGTAGACAACAGCAGGCATGACTGGTGCAAGTCAGCAACTCAGAGGAATGCCACAGTGACATCAGTTGTACCCACAGTGTGCCCACCAACTCAAGAGACAAGAAAACATTATTAAGGCTCCAGCAGAGTTTGGAGTCTTTCACATATTGAATTATAAAGTTGTTCACACATACCAGAGCTTTGCATGTCTAAGTTTGCCTTTTCCTGTACCACTGCTTAGCTTACATTTTCAATCAGTCTGGGATAAATGCTGTTCATGTTCCTACAAATATAAAACCCCTTTTTGCTTTCAGGGAGTGGCATTTTCATTTGTTTCAGATTTAAAAAAAAAAACAAACACACAAAAAAATTCCTAGCTATTGTCTCCGAACTACTTCAGGAGTTAAATGTTTCAAATTTAAGCAGAAAATACTCTGCTGCTGCAGAACAGATGAGTAACTCTTACAAGTCAGATATTTACTCTTCCTGGGGTGTTTTTGCAGCTAAGGTCAAAAATTTCAAAGGAAGGAGTTCAAATAGCTGAAACTGAGTGAGTAACAAACAGTCCATAATTACAATGCTCTGTTTTGAACAGTTCGTATATATTTGATGCAAGTGAATATTTATGCTAGAAAACCGCATTTTGTGTTGTGCAGCTCTATTGCTTGTCATACAGGTTTTCAGTATGTCACTTTACAGCATATATTTGCATTCAGAATTCGTTATGCACACATCACAAACAATACACAATGGCTGAGTTTAAACAAGTCTGTTTCTGTACTTTTGGAACAGATACAGCTGGCAGACTAAAGTACAATGAAAGCAGCAAACCTCAATGATAGCTGAGAAGCATATTCTGAAACCTACAGACACTTCCAATTACAGGGTTTCCAAACACTTCGTAGACTTATATAGCTGTTTTAGGGATTCCATGTTTTTGCAAGTTTCAATGAAAACAGCCTTGGAAAAAAATGTCAATCAGAAAGTAATAACAGGGAAATTTTCCTTTCCTCTTTTTTAGTGGCTCTGCTTTTAAAACATCAAAAATTAAAAGAAAGAAGCTGAATTCCTAACCTTTTTGCTTTTAGTTTATGAATATCTGCCTGTCGTGAAAAGGATTTTTGTCACAAAAATAATAGTAAAAAAAAAGTGGAAAAAATATCTGATCCGGGTTTTCAAAAGCAATTAATGAGTTGTTTGAATTCCTGTATAAGAGATGCTAATACTGAGCAGTCCACAGCCTTTTCAGAGCTCCAAAGGAACAACCAAAATAATTTGATATTTTGGGGAGGGAGTGAAGAGTAAAATTGTGATTTCTGACTCTAGAGGATGGCACCATTCTTCTCTGCCTCGTTCTTCCACTAAGAAATTATAATATGCACATTTCTGTTGAATGAATTAAAATCAAAGGTCAATATTTAAATTCACCTTGAATTAATTCATCCTGTTGTGTCAAGTGATTTCATTTTCCACATTTCCTTGCTTCCTGCTCTTCTAATCAGCAGTGCTCCAAGTTACAAAACAGAGACATTCAAAAGAGCAGGGCTAAAAGCTGACATCAAAGAAAAATAAAACCAAAATGAAATGAAAGAGAAATCATTAGAATCACCAAAAAAATCCTACATGTTTTTCTAAAGTGCTTTTTTTCTGATATAATACATCCCATTGAAACTTGGACCTTAAATATTCGAGTTCTTCGAGAAAAACAGGTGAACCGTCTATATGAAAGGATTACTCAAGGGTTACAAGGCTGAAAATAAATATGTGCTTAGCTGCTTCTCTACATGGAGGTCTGTACAGTGGTCAGACAAGAAAAGTCAAACCAATTAGCTGGTCATTTTTAAAAAGAATCCTCTTTTTCTTGACGGCCACTTTGGCTGCAGCACATAAGGATAAATGTTTAAAATTAAGTACTTTTGGATAATGAGTCTTTTTGTACGAATTTCTCATGTTCTGAGTTGCACAATTTAATCTGAAAATAAATGGGACTTTTGCTTGATTTTTTTCTTCATGAACAGACTTTATGAAATTGTTACTGGAGCTATGAACCCAGTTACTCAGCTGTGCAACCTAAAAGCCTCGGTTTGTAATTTTCCCCAGAAACCCATAAAGATAAATGAAAAAATATAAAGGTGAGTCGATGAGGTACTCTAACACAGCAGAAACAATTATGTTACCATAGCTAAGTGTCCTGTATAAGTGACAGTTCATTGCAGGGGGAAAATCCAACAGGATAAGATGACTGCAACAACTGGAAACCACAGAGGAGGTTTTCAGCTCAGCTTTTCTGGGAAACTCTCTGAGCTCATTGAAAATTACATAGTTTGTCCAGAGTTTAAAATAATCACACTCTACTGTGACATCCAAATTGAGGAGATTTTTGTTTCATTTTGGTTAGCAAAGTCTTCTTTGAGGACTAGATCCTCAGAGGTTCAGCTTTTATTCACCGTATTAGCAGACATCCAACAAATATGTAGGGATTAGAAGTGCCATTTCATGGTCACTTTTTTGGGAAAAATAAAAAAACACAGGTAATTAATCATTGCAGAGCATACTAGTCTCCCCACTGTCTCTAGTGCTTCCAAACAATCACACCTACTTCAATAAAACCTATACAGTACTACTGGAAATTGGCAATTAATGTACCTTTTTTCCTGTGGAATGTAGCGCACAGAGCAAATGGACAGCATGAAGAATCTGGCAGCTGCCTTATGACTCTCTTCTTCTTTGAAAGTAAGTGCGGGAAAGATTTTAATGCAGAGCAATGTCGTGTTCTTAATATACTAGTGCCAAAAATGTTTTTAATTAAATTATCATCTTTAAAAATATTCTTAAAAAAAACATTATTATTGCGCCATTTTAGTTTTACACAGAGAGGAAAAAAAACAATATATTTCAGCCATTTTGAAATACGAAAACCAAAATATTTCTGGTTAATTTAAATGAGGGGAATGATTTAATTTGAATGACAGTTGAAAGAACCCATATCTAGGATTTCTTACTGTAAATTACATTTCCCTACCTGGCTTGGCAAACATCAGATAAATAATACACTTTTACTTCATATGCATATAGGCTTGCTATGAAACTACTGACTGTGATTCACAAATAAGTCCTGGGCCTGTTTGTGGAAAGGACTTATGCATATAAACATGTTGTTTATAGCATTTTACTTGTAGTGATCATTAGCATTAAAGATTATGAAATAACTCCAGCATCTTTCCTTACGTAACCATAGGTTTATATCTTAGAATGTGTGCATAAGCTATTTCCAAGGTCTCTATGAAGTGAGGTTGCTGAAGCAATTTCACTAATAGCTGGAAGAAAGCAAGCTTCTACCAGTGATTTCAGCTGTGAAACAGTGATGAGCAATGGAATTGGAAACATATTCAAAATTCACTGTAAATTGTTATGTATATGGTGTCACTGTTATTTTATTTATTTAAGTGCAATAAAAAGTCGAAAGAAAAAGTGTCTATGTAACTATATATATAAAAACATGGGATCTATAAGCTATTCTTGAAGATTTTGGGCTTTTTGTCACAATTGAGGGAAAAGTGATGCATGACAATTCTTTTTCTTTACACAAGCAACACATAACCCAGCTATTTTTTTATTATAACATTTAGAGCTGAATAATGAAAATATTATATTTGAAGAATTTTATCAGAGATACAAAGGGACTAAACCACACAGGGAACTTCTGATAAAATGCTTTGTATATTCTGGCTTTATTTTTATACTTTTCTATTAGTCCTGTTTCTGACTCTATTCTGGAAAAGGACTACCACCAAATGTCTCTTTGATGAATTTCTGCTTACTGGACTTCTTGCAGAAAATAATTTCATATTTGTGTCCATGGAAGCAGTGGGAAAGCACCCCTCATGATCTTCTGGATCACTTGAATTTGAGACTGACTTTTGTCCTGGTTTCAGCTGGAATAATTTTCCTCCCAGTAGATGCTGTGCTTTGGATTTAGTGGAAGAAGAATGTTGATAACACTAATGTTTTAGTTGTTGCTAAGAAATCAAGGAGTTTTCCCAGTCACCCATGTTCAGCTAATAAGCAGGTGTGCAGGAACTGGGAAGGAGCATAGCCAGGCAGCCAGCCCAAGCTGGGCAGTGGAAATTATCCATGCCATAGACGTCGTGCTCACGGTATAAAAGGGGGTTGGCCAGGGAGCAGGAACTTCTTTTCGAGAACTTCGAACTTTTCTGTGAGTTTGAACTAGTTCTGTGAGTTTGGTCGTCTTCTGCAAGCTCAGTGAAAATCCACAAATTCGGCAAAATCTGTGAAATCCGTGAGTTCCATGCTCACTGCTTGGGGACCAGCTGAAAGTTGTTCATCGGGCAGTGAGAAGAAATTGTATTGTGTATTCTTTGCTCTGCATATTCTATTCTTATTTTTGTTGCTGTTGCTATTGTTATTTTTTTGTTGTTGTCCTACTAAACTATCTTTATCTCAAGGTATGAGTTTTATGGGGTTTTTTTCATTCTCCTCCCCAGTCCCACAGTGGGAGGGAAGAGAGTGAGTGGCTGTGTGGTGTTAGTTACGGGCTGCCAGGTTGAACCATAATAACTATTAAGAGAAATTATTTTTTATGAGAATGTGAAATAGGTTTTTTTCTTCTGAATCCTGAGAAGCTCTGCTAAGATGATAGATAGACATGAAGGATTTAAAACCTGGAGATCTGAAAGAACCTTATCTTTGTGTACTGGTGAGGATGTGATTTTCTGTGTAAAATATTAAATAGCGGTCTCCTACATATTTGTTGTAAAAATGGGTATGTTTGAAGGAAATGAAAAGTTGTGAGGTATTTTTTTAAAGTTGTTAAGCCAGATATTTTGCTGTTATGGTTTTACTGATTTAATTATTCCACAATACGTTATTCTATGCTGAAGGTAGTAGCAGTTGATCACATTTCTCTGAACTTGCTTAGAGATGAGAAAAAGTTGGTTATAACAGACTACAGAAATAGTAGATAGAATAGTTGATAGAAACCATTGTGGTAAAAGAAACCCTACTCAGATGGAGATCTGTGCCTTGGAGTGCTGGAGTCAAAGGGCTGGATTGCTGGAACTCCCCCTGCCCTCATTCACAGCCTAGAAAGCGTGAGCAGCAACCAGTCTCGTGTCTAGCCTTGGGCGAAAATGCTGTGTGTTGAACTCCTGGAGCAGCATAACAGCTTCTACAGCTCCTAAAGCATTTCTTGGGCCAATATTAGACTTTTTTTCGTAGCTGACTGAAAGTCCATATTGTTCTCATGAGAAGGACTGTGTGCTAGCATTGTCCTTTAGATTTCAGAAGCCTTCCTTTTAAAGGGACAATGTTGCTCTCATGATTTAGAAGGAGGCATAGCAATTTGTAATATGTCTTGAATGTTACCAGAAGTCCACAGCAGTGACATTTCTGCTGTGACATTGCATGTTGCTACGAAGTTATAATGTTTAATTGGAGAGATTGTAAGCATGGTTTACTTTACTGTTTCAGAATCACTAAACCAAGATTGACCTTTTTATGTTAAATATTGACGAAAGGGAATAGGCTGTTATTAAATGTGGGTAACAATTTTAAATATTTTTAATAATCTTGTAGTTGTTTTCAGAACATTCTAGAAAGATTGATATGTTTCTTTTTCTTAGTCAACATGAAGAGGTTTTGGTTACAATTATGCTGAAATTCTTATTCCTGTAGGCACACGGAGGTAAAGTCTTTGATGGCTGTTGGTGTGGGAGATATTTGTATCTGGAATTTTCAATACCCTTTTGCAGCCAATTCACCTTGACTAAACGGGTCCATGAAATTCCCAGGCGAAAGAGAAATATTTACTGAGCAGAGTTCAGAATTTCTTAATGGATTAAATACCTGTCCCGCATGTTCTACAATTTAAGCAGGCTCCTCTCTGTTTCTGTCCCTCTCTCACACTTTTATGTATTCACTGAAATCAGCCCTTAAGCATATCAAATCAACTTTTGTGTATACGAATGCATAATCTGAGCCAGTGAGCCAGGTCATGTTATTTTTGTTTTTATAAAATAGCTTAATTTATAAACAGTCATTCCTAATCAAGTAAGTAGGGCTCGGGCGGTTCAGGCATGAAAGAATCTGGCCCATCCCGTAAGAGTGACTGCATACTTTGTCCCTTATTGTAGGAGACACAAAATAGACTACTGAACTGCTTATGTCATGTTCGAAAAGGATGATTCTAATCAAAAGGTTGGAATTTTCCTCTCAGATCTGCAAGGCAGATCTCCACTCCAATGTTATTCTTTCCCCATATTCATGGAACTTCAAATGATTATGTATATAAAAAGAAAAGAATATCTTAATCAAGATCAGCCACGCACATCTTGAGAGCAGAGTTTGCATCTAAATGAGGACTGACTGAAAAGTGAAATGTTCATTACTGTGACCAGAATTGTGTGCAAAATTGAGAAAGTAATTTATGCTGTCAAGTTCAAAAAGAAAATGGACAAAGCATTTTGGAACACATGAAAGGGAGCCCTCTTCTGTTGGCACAGGAGAGGACTAGATAACCCAGTAGACAACTCGAATACCTGTGAGCTAAATTGTGCCTGTAAGCACAGCCCTGAGCAAGGAATAGTGTATACGATGAACAACCCTGAGAGATACATGCCTCTAGGTACAAGTCTCTGAGATGTAATTGCCTCCTCTTTGCTAGTCTATAACAAAGGCAAGTCATAACAGCCTGCATTGATTGGCAGACAGATTGGAACATGGTCTAAACCTGATGAAATAAGAAACTCTCAGTCCTCTCTTCCACTTCTTTATTCCTTTCCTGAATGCAAATATATCAATTTTTTTGTTTCTTCAAGGAAGGAAACCACACTGTACCTGCCTTTAACAGGCATCTATCATGAAGAATTGGTTAATGGGAAATGCAAACTGCTGTAGACGTGGATATTTTTGACTGCAACATCTCAGAGAGATCCTGTTGCTGTTGCTGAAGTGATGGGAGAAATGTGATGAAATTAATTCAGGTATAATCCAGACTAGTCACTGAGGCAGAGTCACTGAGGCAATCTAACCATCCATGGCGGGAGCAGCATATGGGGACAGCCTGCTGTCTTACCTCAGAGACTGGCTAAGGAAGAAGGCCAAGAATGCAACTTATGCTTCTGGAAGGGTAGAGAGGTTTTTTAATAACCTGCCAACTGGTTTTTATATAGTTAATTTAATATATTTGAAATGATAGTAGCTGCACTTAGTGTGAAATTTGGTGTTGAAAAACACAGTTACATGCATGAAGATATATGTCTGCACTAAGGTAGTCAGACCACAGTCAGATTAAAAAACAATAAAAGGAAAAAAATAAGCCTTGTACTTTAATATATAGGAGTATTTATGTCCCTTAGGTCTGTGTTCAGTTGCATTCAGTTCAACAGGTAGTTCCATACCAAGAGACCATCTACTATGCAAAATGCAATCAATCTCTTTTTTAAAAGGATAACAAAAATCTCCCTTTCTATACTGGCACTGTTATCATAAACAAGGGCATCCTGTGTCCTTTCTACTCAGCCAAGAGGAAGAAGAGGAATTATTCCTACCTAAAATAATTTGCCCAGTAGAGGTTGAAGGCATGTGCATATACCCCACTGATGTCCAGAGACTTTTGGAAGACAGAGGTCTCTCTTCCGAGCCAAGAAGCAGTGAGGTGTCACCTTCAGTGCCATGGCTGTGCTTGAAGAGAGGGCACACATACGGTGCAGCTTCATTGCAAGCTTTGGTTATATAAAGCTTTTGTGACAGCCCATACCCAAAGACGAAACAGAAAGTGACATCTTAAGGTAACAGACATCATAAAAGAAAAATGCACAGAGAAAGCAGCTGTTCTCCCACTGCCTCATTCTTCTGCCAATCATAAACCTTTCTTCTTGTTTTATTTCAGAAATATATTTATTTTATATTAACCACATTAAATTATCTTATGGTAAGTAAAAAAAAGATTAAGCAAAGAAAACACAAGCATCTGTACAAGCTCAGAATTCAAAACACAATTTATTTTTTTATTCAAATTTTCACTTCACACAAGCCTAAAATAATTTGAAAATACAGCAAGCCCTCTTCAAAACTCTTTATATGTAACATATGTAACTTGGCCATTTGACATTTCTCCAGACTATTTTTTTAATTTAGTCTTTTATTTTATGTTTTATTTCATGTTGCTAGGGCCACAAATTACTTCAAATTTAAGTGAGCAGTGTACTCTTACAGAAGACTTGTGAGCCTTCTTTCTTCTGTGTTTTAGGTCCCTTCTTATTTTGTGCTCAGTTTTTCTATTGTACTCTTGTTCTGAAAACAGACAAATAAGTTTAATAACATTCACCTTCTCTTAGTTTCCAGTTATACCCTGAGTTTGCTGAGGCTAGGTGCTGTGCAGTGGTAGATACAGCTCAAATATCACAGTTTTAATTGCCCCACATTGTTAATCCAAGCAGATGAGTGTCACTTCTCTCCTTCTCTCTAGAAGGAAGAGAGAATACTCCTCTAGAAGGGTGGTTTCTTTGTCTTGTACATTCCTCAACGGCATAGTGGATATTCTGCTTTGTACTCAAGCATGTCTGCTCTGTAGATGAAGACCGCTGAAATCCATGGGAAATTTGCAATGACTCTTTCAGGCTACATGCTGCAGTTTATCTTACGCATATTAACATTGCACTCCACGGATGCTGCAAAATAACCATGTAAAGCAAGGCCAAGCGAATGACTTCATCCCCATCAAAGGTAGTAGATTTTTATTGTGGTTATTATGTGTTTAAAAATGTATAAGAAGAACTTTAAAGATTTACAGACAGAGAAGAGGAAAAGGATTTGTTTCTGCCTCAGAGTACCATAGTGACTACTTATTCATGGAAAATTCAGTGCTCTACTGCACTGCTAATATTCTTCTGTGAGGAAGCCATGTACTTGAGGGGCCATCAGTCTCCAAGCCATCAGTTTTCTTTGACGTCTCTGCCATGACTGTGAATTGTGGTGATAATTCCATTTGTGATACTGCAGCTCAGCTCTGGGACAGGTCACGAGCTCACACTATGCATCCAATAGCTTCTTTTGAACTGCTCTTTGAGAAACCAGAGAAGGCAGATAGTTTGTAACTGAATTCTGAATTCATTTTTTGCGGGAAACACGAGTAGTCAGAGCAGCCCATTTTCAGACTGGGCCTTGAAAATGGTAAAAGTAACTTAAAGAGGTTCCGGGCATTGTGAACCACAACAGTTGTGTCCTCTTTCTACCCCTGCATCACCTTCATTTGTGCTGAGGGTGTGTGGACTGCAGATAAGAATAACATAGGTAAGAATAATATAGATCTTTTAGTCCTGTCTTTGAGTTGTTACACTTCAGAGTACGAAGGAAATACTTGTTTTTACCACAGCAGCATAATCTGGAAGCTACCATATTCACTGGGGAAGTGGGAGATGTACATTCACTGGAGTAGAGTCAAGAGCACTGATACTTGCTCTACTAGAAGCTTGTTTCTATAAATTTGGCTGAATAGTCTCCCTCCCAAGTCAGAGCATATGTTCCTACTGGGGAGCTGGGGAACCATTTGCCTGCATATTGCAATGAAATCTGGGTTAGCAACATTTCCTTATGTTCTGGTTTCAGTTGAAATAAAACTTGAATGTGTGGGCAACAAAGGACCTGTAATTTGCTCCAATACCTCTGGACAGGGAGATCAAAATTCAGGGGCCACCACGAACCACAAATGCTGTGCATATAGACAAAATTTTGATATAACTAGTAAGTATATAATCCAACAATCCCTGCTGTAGCTGGAAAGATTGGTGTTTTGGCAGACTGGTTTCCATGCTGGGATGCTTAGTGGCTACATTAGTTCCCATTAAGCATTTCTTATCACCTGCTTAAAAGAAGAGACCCAAGGTTTTATTTTCACCCTGTTGGTAATTGCCAAGTACTTTTTAAAGGATGGCCCTCACCTGCCATGTGCATCTAGTTTGTTACTCATTGATTTTTCTTTTCATTTGAAAATGAAACATTTTATATAGCGTGAAACATGTAGTCTAACATGACACTGTGTTATGGGCTTCTTTTTGTTTCCCAGTACATCAAAACCAGAAACTAAATTAGGCTAAATCTGAACAAATATTAGGATTCAGTTCAACAACCAAACTGAATAAAAATAAATCAATTTTTCATTTAGCTCTTATAAGGAGCTTTTTCTAAATAGAAGGCTCAGACACCTCCTGGAAGTCTATTCTGTTTGTGTTGTCTAATTAGCTTTGGATCCAAAGCAATCCCTAACTCAAGACATGTTCAGGAGAAAAATTAATCCATCCCCTACTTTCTGTTCCTGGAAATTACTGAACAACACATTCCAAGACCATATATTATATTTCTGTTTTAGAACGTTTTGGAAAAGATCACAGACAATGAAGAATGACATTTTATTAGATATATGATAAGCTGCTTGCCTCAAGCATCAGCAACTAAACATAATAACAGTGTTACAAAAGATGAACAACAAATTTGACCAAGTCCACTAAAACAATAGTGTAAATTTCGTGTGATGACCTGTAGAGGATACAATATGGAGGCAACAGTGGAACTGGGCTGAACAAATACTGTGTCCCAGAAGACAACAGAAACTTGGTGCTAGAGAAGGGAAATCAAAAATAAAACTCAGGTGCTTCTGTATTGAAAGAAAACAACCAGTGAAATAATCAGAGTTGCTACAAAACCATTATTGTATAATAATTTTGATCATTTGTCTTCCAGAAATTAAATCCTTAGATCACTATCCAGGAACTAGAATTGACTATGAAAAACTGTCATGGAAAAAAAAAAATGCAAGTCATATTCAGGGCATGTGTAAGAGTACAAGTAGAAACAAGTACATCTGTGTTCACAGAAGCAAAGAACTTTCAGGAAAAGTTGATGGCTAATGTCAGCAGTTACCTTGTTCAGTTCTTATTTCAATGGGAAAAGCTCTAAGAAATATTTCTAAAATGATTATAACATAATGAAAAATATTATCTATTTCTCTGAATTAAAATTAAAATATTTTTTGTTCTGAACACTCCTGGTATCATACTTCTATTGAGAGAATGGACAGAGTTATTCACTGAAGCTGTTCTTTTAATGAATATATATTTAAGATAAGTACAATTCACCCAATTTGAGGAAGAGTTGAAATTCACTGAATAAATTATTTGTAATGAATTATTCATCTACATCTTGTAAACATGCAGTTCCCTCTAATTTTTAGTAAACGCTGTAACATTTGGTTTTCAAAAGGAATTAATTTATCAGTCAACATATCAGCTGCTGTCATTTCTCAGTTAAGGGTTATGAAGGGGTCTATGGGCCAAATTCAGAGATTTTTCCCTTTCAAAGAGAAAACCTTTCAAAGGTTTATATTTATTATCTCAATGTCACTGAGTCTCCCTGAATTTATACTTTGCAAATGAAATTAAAATCTTTCCTTTTCTCCAGTAAGTTTAATCTCTGTAGGTAATCAAACAAATTTGATATTTTGTTGTAAGCACTACTCCAGCTTATATGATTTACATATTTTAAAAAGCTTTTTCTATTTTCTTTTTTAATACAAAATTGTCAGCAAATAATAGGAGTCAATGTAAAAATGTAAAATGAGAAAGTTGTACAGTTGTCTGCTACAAAAGTTGCTGGTTGTTTTTGACAGTGTTGTAAGAACCTGTCAAGACAGTACAGAAATGCCAAAATGCCAACCTTTTGTCCAATTGTAAAGGGATTCAGACAACTAAAACAAGGAATTCTGTGTCTTTGAAAACCAAACAATCCACACTGATGGCTCACGATAGGTCTAAGGAGATTCCACATTGAAATTTCACTGCAAAGAGCACAATGGCTTCTGGTAAAAAGCAACCCTTCTTAAGAACTTCTCTACTCACACCAGGGAAAGTAGCGCTAGCCAAATATGCTGCATCTATAAAGGCAGAAGGACCTATCTGAAAAGACACAGTAGTCTGGAATATTTCCATACTCAGAACTTCACTGAAACAAAAGACTTCCATGAGAGAGTCTTTGTGAAATAAGACTATAATTTCATTTTAATCCTGTGTACAAAAATGTGTCAGTAGGAAAAATTAATTTCTCTGGTGACATCCCTTGATCAGTTATGTATTAATTACCATTATAAATTCTTACCTTGTAGCTATTAGATCTGCACAACGTTATAATGCCCTGTGCTTATCACATTTGTTTGTCCTTTCTCCCCCTTTTTCATCTGCCACCTGGTTTATCCTGGGATGTTCTTGAAGTGAAATGGGAAATCTGCCAACAGCTTGATTTCCTGGTGGAACATGGTGAAATCGAAATTACATGTTTTGCTAAGTGGCAACAATGTTTTCACTCTAAAACAACACAACGTAATTTATTCTTTTCTTAAAACTATATAAGCAAAGTTTTACTTTTTAACATGGGCCATGTCACTTCAGTTCACTGAGAAGCAAAACACTGGCATGGTATTAACTGTAGAAATATGTCGTATGCATTAGCCTGTTCTGAAAACAAGATGCTCATATGATGTCTTGGCACCAGATAACTAATTAGTTTTGCCTGTTTGGGAATACTGACTCCAGCTACTGTATTTATCTTGACTAATTAAACGTTCTTCATTCTTACAAAAGATATGAAGAAAACATTTGAATTTTTCTGTACAGGAGAGCTGATTATGCTTTTATTTTTATAAATGCTAACTTTGCCTACCATTGGACTGAAGTTCTATGCCACTGCATGACTTAGACAAGACTATGCAAGGATTTACTGTGTCAGCAATATGTGAGTCAATTACATTTTTAAGAATAAGTCCCCAGTGTATGAAGAATGATGACATAAACACCCATAACACCAGTGACTTTTGTATTTCGGAGCTGTGCAGAAACCTAAAAGATCTAGGTCTTGCAAGTAGAGATAAGCAAACATCAAAAGAAAGAAAAATAGCTATGTTGCAATGATTGAAAGCTACCTGCAATTTCTATAAAGTATCAATGTTCCAACATTCACAATATCCATTTCTCTAAAATCCGCGGCGAGATAGGCTCATGCTTCACTTGTCTTTACCTGTTTTATTTCTCCTGACCGAAATCCAAATGAGCACAGGTTAAGATGAGCATGCAGCATAATCAATTTTCTTTATTGTATGAACTAATTAACTGAGATGACCACATTTTCTTAAAATATGATAAGCAGGGAGTTCCTAAGTACAGAATTTTTCATAAGAACAAATCATAGCTGTTGTTGCTATTGATTTATGTCTGCCATTGGTGAAGACAAAAGATGTCTTCAGACAGTACTATTCTGGACAAATTTATACCTGACTATAAAATGAAGACATTACAAAGTTTCTGCATTACTAAGCACCCACTTAATATCTTTCAGTGAGGCAAGGAATTTGATGCTTGCTACTAAAACAGTCCTGATTTTTTCTTATGCTCATGAAATGAGATAAGGTCAAGAACACTCAAGAATTTTTAGTTTATTTGGGAGTATTTACATGGCATTGAAATATTACTTTTCATATACCATGTAGTTTAGTATAACGAACATAATTTTAGAATGAAATCAGTAGTATTCATTGAGTTTGTGTGAAAAAAAAAAACTAGCTAGACTAAACCAAATTTTTTAATGAACAAATATTTGTGGAATTTAGCTTCACATTAACACACCTAAATGTAGTTTTTGACATGAAGTGAAATCAGTTGCCTAAATGGAAACATCTTATACTTTCTGGGATGCACAAGGGTATACAGTACATCAGAGTAAAGCCAACAAGTGTGATGCATGGCTGCATACCTCTGTAGCAGGAGTTGAAAAACACATGTAACACTACCCCAGTACCAAGAAATGACACAAGATGCCTTGCTTTTAGGCAGCTGAATCCTATCCTATGTGTGTAAACTTCCAACAGAGAGAAAAAGATATCAGTTCAGTTGTCTCCACTTGGATCTAAGATGCTCCAGAGCACCCAGCCTGCCCTCCTGATAAAGTGCTGGATTTAAGCCGTGCACTAGCTGTTACGAGCTATACAGTCTATGGCTGCCAAACAGCTGTTCGACTTGAAGTAGATACCACTATCTGGCCAGCAGAATAATGCTAAGGTCTCCTAGCTTTACTAACCAAAGTCTTGTCATTTGCATATACTTTGACATTTGGTGCTACTTGATACTTTTTGGGGTATCTGAGAAGTCTGCCTCAGTCTGACAGACATGACAGGTCTTACATTCAATTCATGACTCTCTGGAAGGACAGATGAAGATGGGTCATAGGTTCATATATACACCAGTGCATATCAGAGGGCACTGAGTGTCTGTGTGTAAATAATCAAGAAGAAAAATTGTTGAAATGTAACTATCCAAGAAAGCTAACAAAGCATTAAATTAAATTCATGCAGCTCACAATTCTGTGCCCATGATCTATTTTCTTTTTCCCTCTTTCTATGCAGCTCCCACATGAAGTTTTGGCTTGGTGTGTACTTCATACTGCTATAAAACACTTTATTGTTCAAGTTCCTTTGAATAATTAAAATTAATCGGCCTTCCTTTGGTAAAAAAATGAGGAGACAAGAACTTCTAAGAATGGGTTGATATAGTCATAAGTGGTAATCTTAAGGCCACCTCCTATTGTTTGTTTCTGAGACATCAGAATAGCTAGGAGACATTTTGCTTAATCTTTTGTTATACATCCTGAGTATAATGTTGTAAGTACACAGAAGAAAATTATAAGCACAGGGCAACAAAGGAGAACCTGATCTTGCATTAATGAAACTTCACTTCTGTGGCTACCAAATTAGTCTTGAGCAGGAGCAATAAGGGCAAGGCCAGAAAGATATCAAGCAGCTAATTGCATGCTTTTAGAGCAGAGAATCACCACAAAACAAGACGTTTTTATTACATCTGGCCTACCCATCTTTTTATAACGTAGAGCATAGAGAGAAATGCAGTCATCTATAACAGCATTAGCATCTATCATGCAAGAATAATGTTACTGGAAAGTGCTGTTATATGTTCTCTTAGGATGAGAAAATACAGACAATCTAAAATGTGTCAAAGCTTTGGGAGTCTTTTGGTTGTACTTTTGCAGCTGCAATGTCATTATGAATCGAGGCACTTTGTTCCTGCACAATAAAGCTGTTTTAGAACTAAATTTGCTTCTGTGCACCAAAGTTAGCTTAGAAATTCAGTATCTACAAATAAGCAATTCACATTTCTACACTCAGGCAGGTGACTCCCTTTATGTGTTCAGAAACCTGTCGTAAAGTCTAACATCTGAAATGTAAAAAGCAGTAGATTTGACAGGCATAAATGAGCCCAGTCCATCAGCCGCTTATGGAGGATTTTCTTCTTTGACCTCATGCTTTTTAGAGATACAGATTCTTGGGTTTCACAGAAGCTGACTCCAAGGGGAAAAAAAAAAAGCAAGATAATACCAGTAACCCAAAAATATCTGAAGGTCCACTGTTTCTCTTACAGGCAGATGTCATCAGGATACCACCATATTCACTATTCTGTCTTAGCAAGATATCATTAATCAACTGAAAGAAGGGGACTGAGTAGAGATACCTTGTCATTGTGAGAACCCAAGAATTCTCAAGTTGAAAAGGCAGTTGACATAACCGATAATTCAGATATGCCTTCATACTTACGAGCATGGAAGAACTGGTCAGGAATATGAAAGCTGACGGCAGCCTTTGTAGCAATGGATAATGAGGTGGTGGAGTGCAGAATCATGGCAGGTATATCCTTCACTAGATTAAGTTGCTCAAAGGACCATGCAACTTGATCTCGAACAATGCCAGCAATGAGGCATCCACAACTTCTCTGGGCTACCTCATACTGGTGATTGCCCCAACCCAGCTGCAGGACCTTGTTGCACTTGGCCTTATTGAATGTCATGAGGTTCACATCGGCCATTACTCCATGCATATTAAGTATCTAAACAATTATTTCTCTATTGACTTTTGCTTCATAGTATTTTTTCTAGAGTGGAAACTGACAGTCACAATACTTTCGGCTATACTTACTGCTAGTAATATGTTCATTTGTATATGTAAGAGCAAACCATTGTCATAAAACACTATGGCACCAGCATTGTTTCATATACTACTTTTATTCTGTTTAAATAATGCAACATTTTAAGAAAACTAAAAGGAACCAGGCAACATACGGTAGAATGCCTGCTAGTAAAAGTTTTGAAGTAGTGTTTGTAAAACACTTTTAAAATCCAAGATGAAAAAACCTCTTAAATGCAGCACTTGTACTTTCATCCATTCATCTGAAATATCTTGCTCTTTACTATCCTCAGTTTCTGAGAAAACAAAAAAAATTGCTTATATTGTTGAAAGAAAAAGAAAGAGTACATGTTTTATCCATAAATTTTGCACATGTGTAAAATTAGAACACATCCAAATAACACCAAAGACAGCAGGGAAATTATGAGCATTCTATTCTTTCATATGTATTATAAAACCTAAGCAAAGTAAAAAAAAGGAAGTCTGACATATCTTTAGTGTATCATTTGAAGGTAACAAAATCTCAAATGATTTGACCTTCTCCAAATTCAGCAGTTTATCACAGAATCACAGAAAGGTTTGGTTTGGAAGCGACCTTCAAAGACCATCTAGTTCAACCCCCCTTGGGCAGGGACATCTTCCGCTAGACCAGCTTGCAAAAGCCCCATCCAACGTGGCCTTGAACACTTCCAGGGAGTGGGCATCCACAAATTCTCTGGACAGGTGCAAGACCTTGATGCACTTGGACTTGCTGAACTTCATTAGATTCGCACATGCCCACCTCCCTGTCAAGATCCCTCTGGACAGCATACCTTCCCTCTAGAGTATCAGCCACACCACTCAACTTGGTGTTATTGGCAAACTTGCTGAGGGTGCACTCAATCCCACCGTCCAAGTCCTCGACAAAGACGTTAAATAATACTGGTCTCAATGGGGACCCCTGAGGGACACCACTTGTCACAGGTCTCCACCAGGACATTGAGCCATTGACTGCAACTCTTAGAGTGAGACCATCCAGACAATTCCTTATTTACTGAGACGTCCACTGGGTGGTTTGCTAGTAAGGTATTTGCAATTCCATCAGCATCTTCAAGTATATACTTTCTATATGTGACATTATTTGATAAGACACTTTGAATCCTTTTTCTTGTCCTAAACTTTGTACTTAGGCTTATTTTTCATTTTAGCTTCCTTGAAAGAGAGTTTGTTTTTTCCAAAGCAACAGATATTTTCAGTACAACCTAACAGTAAGGTTCCCTTGAATAAAATCAAACCAAGACAAGTGGAAAAGTATAACGAACATATACACATTAACATGATTAAATCATTAGTGGGCACAAGGGTGGAATAAACTCTGAAAGGCAATATGTTGACAACTTGAGATTATTTAACCTTAGTGAGATACAGACTATCAACCAGAGTCAAGCCCATAGGTGTAGGATATATTTTGGCTTTCCAATTCTAATTAGCCCATTTGGACCAGAGAATCAGCAAAATATGTAAGTTTCAGTTTCCTGAGTGAAATTTAGCTTTGTGATTTTTTAAAAGTATAGTGTATAGCATCTGATGTACAAGTTAAACTATGCAATTAGACAGCTGTTCCAGTGCAATAGTTACAATATAAAATACAAATATACCTTGTAGGACTTTCAACAGAAATGAAAGAGCTCCTGCCCACACAGATGTTATTCAGAACTTCTTTACCCACAAAGGACAAACTATCCTTCGAGAAGAATATATGATGAAAGTAAAGTGTAAGCTAACTCTTGTTTATATTTATGCAAACTGCCTACCCTCCAGTAGAAGCATAGAATCTCTCCAGCAAGAAATTCTTTTCTATTGATCCAACAGGGTATGCAAAATGATGGAAAATTTTCCGGGGAAAAAAAAAAAAAAGACACGAGAAGAAACATTTTCAAAGAAGAAATCTTTTATCCATCAGGAAGATTATGTGTTGCCATATACCTTTATATTTTCAAAGAAGTCAGCCAAAAATGACCACCGCAATGGAAAATTATGCCTAAATTTGATTTCATGATTAATTAAAAGATCAATGACTGTTCCATACAGCTGGGTGTTAAGCTGTCCTGTAATCTATTTCCAGCCTTCTGATACACAGTGTGGAGCTTTTTTTTTTATTCTCAAATGTCACATAAAACTGACCAAGCAAGTTTACAGAATACTTAATGAGAAAACACTACATCATTCTTAACACAGAGTACAAGCAAACAGTTTTATTCATGTTTGTGCAGCTTAACCTTCTGCGAAAGTAATTAGGTCTATAATTAAAAAGCTATTTGGAATGATTAAACCCCTGTTATCTGGTGGCATTTAAAGACAAATGCAAATGTCAGAAAGGATGAATTAATTAAAATTACTATTGAAAATGAAAAAAGGGTATATTAGTGTAAGGGCTAAAGGATGTTATTCGATAAAATGTTACAATATGAGGTGAAGTTAGACGTTCAGAGGATACGGTGAAGGTTGAAATAATTTTATCTGACATTTTTTAATGTGATGTGCTACTATTCATGAATATATGTTGTTATGTACATGCACAGATATATGCCTCGGTCTCTATCTATAGCTTAGGAGCATAAGGGTTCCTCATAGGAATCCTGTTTCATCTCTGCTTTGCAGCACTGAAACACCAAGTGAGAAAGGTTGCACTGAAGTTGTGCCAGTTAACAGCACATCTCGCAAGGACAGTGCAGGCTGGTTGTGGGGATCCTTCCTTCCTTCCTTCCTTCCTTCCTTCCTTCCTTCCTTCCTTCCTTCCTTCCTTCCTTCCTTCCTTCCTTCCTTCCTTCCTTCCTTCCTTCCTTCCTTCCTTCCTTCCTTCCTTCCTTCCTTCCTTCCTTCCTTCCTTCCTTCCTTCCTTCCTTCCTTCCTTCCTTCCTCCCTACCTTCCCTTCCTCCTTCCTTTCAAGTCTTTTATGCAATTAGTAAGTGGAACAAAAGAATAGTGAAGTTGTAATCGATGACCTAGCTGGACTGGTCAATGCTAGAGGAAAGACATGCTTGGACTCAGGCATCAAGAGCTGAAGAGTTAACAAATGGAGCCATTAACTCGCACTTGTCTTATCAGACAGAAGTAAGGGGGGATAGCCTAACACTGTAAATCAAGTGATCTGTGGGGTGCAGTGGAGGCCGCGCAGCCAGAGATTGCTTCAAATACAGAACAGATGGCCCCCGGAAGCACTTACCAAGATGCCCACTCCGAAGGTATGTCAAACTGCTGAGTCCCACTTCTGATGACACGACATTTCATGCCAAGAGCCAATCAACACATAATAAATGACTTAGTCCCAGCTTGCCAAAAGATTTTCAAACATATAAAAACTGGCACTTGAAAACTCTCTTTGGGAGGAGGAGCCAAGAAAGAACCTTACCTGATGGACGGGTCGACGGGCCTGAACCTCTCTTCCCCCTCCCAAGAAGGGATGCCTTCTTGGTAAGAGTCACACCTCTGACTTTGTCAGACATATCCCCGGGAACACATTGTTACCTAAAGTGCTAAGCCATTACCCTGAGCTCAACTTTTGTAGACAGTGCATTTATCAATGGCAATCCCGAATCTGTGATACCAGTCACTTGAATAAATTACCTCTTGCTTCAACTTTGCAAAACTGTTTCAGTGAAAGTCCTTGGAAGGGCTCTGACAGGCAAGTTGAATCTGATAAGTGGCTACACACTTAACACTTTAGACATAAACCATTGACCAAGTATGGGACTAGGAGTAGATCCAGCCGCACCAGACCGCAAGGGAGTCTGCTCTGAACCTTGTGACTCAATGGAAGTGCTTTCATTTTGCCGCTTATCAGAATCCCTTACCACTTTTAATGCGACAGAAGTAGTATCAAGAATCCCCTTTCATAAAGTTGAAGTTAGTTAAACTATACCGAATATTTACTGCAATAATTTACCAAATTCACAAATCAGACACACTGGAGGGGCATGTTGGTAACATGTGTGCTGTGTAACTCAAATGACTTTTGCAAGGCTTGCTGCAGAGTTACTCTGTAGAAAGATATGTCCTCATATTAAAGGTATGTCCTCAAGGAGCATTTCAGCGCACATACCTACAGTAGGTGCTCTGCATCACCCCTGGGAGAAAGCTATCTCCTTTCTCTGATGATGGACAATGAACCAAAGGAGATATGTTTACTCTCGGACTAGTGTGACTGCCCTTCTTGTGCCAACAGGACTTGTGACTTTCTTTACCAGCTTTGTTAAGAATCATGACAGTATTTCTTCTTTACAGGAGATTCTGCTCTCAGAGTATGAAGCTCTCTTCCTTTTATCTTATTCAGTTAGTTACAACAGAAGAGTGTAATAGAGGCAACATTGCTTTGCCCTCCCATCAATAACAAAACACACTCGCCAAAACACTGGCAGCAATTAACCCAGAAACTGCATTTTTTAACCCAGTGGGTTTGGTCTCAAAAGATTGTATGTTTGAACAACTCCTGCAATTGGCTTCTCAATTTATCATTGTCACAGTCAATTTTTTAGACTACATTTAATATATGGCTTAAAAGGTTATTTTCCAACCTGCTTTTTAGAAGCAAAGATACTGATTACTAAGTAAATTCTCTTCCCACTGCATTGTTAAAGCACCATGGCCAGCAAAGACTAATTTTTGGTTCACTCTCCCAAATGCTAACACAAGAGCCATCTGAGTTTCTATTACTCACTCAGAGACAGCAATCTCTACTAATTCATATGACTTATTTTGACAAATCTGTGTTTATAAGGCTTGTGTCTTTTCAACTTCGTTATAAGGAGTTGAAGAGACACTTGATCAAACATAGCTCTGTGAGGAAAAAAGAAACCCTGTGAAATATGAATGATCAATTAACTTCAGTACAACATATCTGTGTGTCTTCAAGAAACATTGTAGCAATGACTCATTACTTCTCAGAAAGTAAGATCCATAAAAAAGAACCAAAAGTTTTAAATGGCTTGAGAAAAAATATGAATTTCAGACTTAAAGATAATCATCTTTTGGACTGAAAATTTCTGGATGCTTCCTGTTCTCTTTAAAGGCTGCAAGAAAGCTCAGCCAAAATTTTTTTCATGAAAGAAGTTATCAATTACTTGTAGTTCTACAAGAAATATTTTGTCGTTAACTAAAATGCATAGTGTCTGGAGTATTTCTGCTCTGACTACATACCTGTCAATACATTTTTACTATCTCACAGACAACTGTGAGGGCAAGCTAAGCTCATGCCCAAATTTCTTTATCATAGAAAACATATATACACATACACACACCCACACACCTGCACTGGCACCATTATGGATTCAGCAGAGGGCTGGGACATGCACGCAGTCCTAGGAGCTCAGCATGTGCCTCTCTTCTTGAGTGTATGTACCCATGAAATCTAGCTGAACCCATGAGAAGAGTATGGCAGAGCCTGCTACATAACCAAAAGTGTTAGGCCTTTGTAAATCAGATTTTTAGTACACTGAAGCTATGCCATTGTAATTTTACTGTACATGTGTGTTTTCTGAGAGTGAAACAAATGTGAAAAACATATTTACTTTGTTCCGAAGATAAAGATACTCTGGTTATTGTTCTGACAGGTTTCTGCATTTGTCACAACTGTCTACAAAACTGGACACAACTGTTACTAAATACTTGTTTCCTAAAGCCACAGATAGGAATAGGACTCTGAGCCAAAAAGGAGTACTTTTCTCTTTGCCGAAAGCAAAAGTATTACACTGGATTTTCAGCACTAAGGATAAAATGGCGAGCACTGAAGAAGCGAATGTTTTGAATGATTTTTTTTATTAGTTTTGCTTTGTTTTGTTATTTTAATGCTTTTAAGTCAGCATGAAGAAGCAGAAAATATAGCCATCACTAAGTCACTAACATCAGGGGAGCACTATTCTGCTGTCAGTTTTTGGATGTGCCTTCTATGACTCCATGTCTATGTTGTCAGTTTACATTGTAGGCCCTTTGGGGTTGGGACTGGGACTACAAAGTACAATGTGTTTTCACAATATAATTCTGACTCAGATTAGGGCATTTAGATATTACTGCAACATAAATTGATTAATTTGAAAGTAATAAATCAGGTAACTAATTTCAGATCTCTCACCAAAATAAGGTCATTGAAAGTGCCTCTCTTTGCTATGTTATTATATAATTTGACTAAATCATTAGCATGTTAAATGTATTACCATTTATGTTTATCAAAGTCTTTTTTCTGCAAGTCTTTGTACAGAGCACAGCAGGGAACACAGTGTTGTTAAATCTCAACCCCAGTGTGAATGACTGCTTTATCTGAACAGAAGAAAGGTTATGCTCTACGTGTAATCTTCTGCAGTGAGGTCTTGATTCAGAAATGCATTGCACAGTGCACAGTAAACAGACAAAACATCAGACCTGGTTAGTTTGGTCTCACGCAGGAGTAGCAAGTTAGACAGAAAGCACTGGTAAAGCTCAAGGTATTTGTGCTTTTGCTCCTTTCGTCATGAAAAATCAATGTTAGAAAAGGTAACAGGGAGTGGTTGTAAAGTGGATGGAAAACCTTTAAAAATCTATCTCCACACATGCAGGTGCTAGAGAAAAGTTCCTTTTTTAGGCCTCATTACTGCACACAGAATGGAGTCTTTTTTTTTTTTTTTGTAATCCCACTCCTTCTTATCATTTATTTTGTCTCCTTTTAGGCAAAAAGTTTTCCTTGCCGATTGTGCATTCTGCAAATGAGTTTATGTTCTCTTTGCGAGGGAAAGGGATTAAATAAATTAACACAACCAAGTGAGTTGGAGACCAGCGACGAATGATGTGCCTCAGGGGTCAGTACTGGAGCCTGTGCTGTTCAATGCCTTTGTCGGCAACATGGACAGTGGGACTGAGTGCACCCTCAGCAAGTTTGCCAATGACACCAAGCTGTGTGGTGTGGTTGACATGCTGGGGGGAAGGGATGCCATTCAGAAAGACCTTGACAGGCTGGAGAGGTGGGCCTGCATGAATCACATGAATTTCAACAAAGCCAAGTGCAAGGTCCTGCATGTGGGTCGGGGCAATCCCAAATGTAAGAACAGGCTGGGTGGAGAGTTGATCAGCTGCAGCCCTGAGGAGCAGGACTTGGGGGTACTGGTGTACGAGAAGCTCAACATGAGCCGGCAATGTGCGCTTGCAGCCCAGAAAGCCAACCGTACCCTGGGCTGCATCAAGAGAAGTGTGGCCAGCAGGGCAAGGGAGGTGATTCTGCCCCTTTACTCCGCTCTCCTGAAACCCCACCTGGAGTCCTGAACCCATTTTGGGAGCCCCCAACACAGGAAGGACATGGATGTGTTGGAGCGGGTCCAGAGGAGGGCCATGAGGATGATCAGAGGGCTGGAGTACCTCTCCTATGAGGACAGACTAAGAGAGTTGGGACTGTTCAGCCTGGAGAAGACGAGGCTCCGGGGTCACCTTATAGCAGTCTTCCAGTACCTGAAGGGGGCCTACAGGAAAGAATGGAGAGGGACTTTTTACAAGGGTGTGTAGTGATAGGACAAGGGGAAACAACTTTGAACCAAAAGAGGGCAGATTTAGATTAGATATTAGGAAGAAATTCTTTACCATGAGGGTGGTGAAACATTGGAACAGGTTGCCCAGAGAAATAGTGGCTGCCCCCTCCCTGGCAGTGTTCAAGGCCAGGTTGGATGGATCTCTGAGCAACCTGGTTAGTGGAAGATGTCCCTGCTCATGGCAGGGGGATTGGAACCAGATGATCTTTACGGTCCCTTCCAATCCTTACCATTCCATGATTCTGTATTGGATATATGCCATTAATGTATCGCTCTTCCCAGGATCCGAGAGAATTGGCAGATGTAGATACATAACCACAGAATGTTAGGGGTTGAAAGGCACCTCTGTGGGTCATCTAGTTCAACCTCCCTGCCAAAGCAGGGTCTCCTACAGCAGGCTGCACAGGACCTCGTCCAAGCAGGTCTTGAGTATCTCCAGAGCACGAGAATCCACAACCTCCCTGGGCAGCCTGTTCCAGTGCTCCGTCACCCTCAGAGGGAGGAAGTTCTTCCTCATGTTCAGAAAGAAATTCCTATGCTTCAGTTTGTGCTCATTGCCCCTTGTCCTGTTGCTGGGCACCACTGAAAAGAGCTTTGCCCCATCCTCTTGACACCTACTCTTGAGATATTTATAAGCATTTATAAGGTCCCCTCTCAGCCTTCTCTTCTTCAGGCTAAACAAACCCAGCTCCCTTAGCCTTTCCTCATAGGACAGGTGCTCCAGTCAATTATGCTCGTAGCCCTCGGCTGGACTCTCTCCAGTAGCTCCTCATCTTTCTTGAAGTGGGGAGACCAGAACTGGACAGAGTACTCCAGATGAGGCCTCACTAGGGTAGAGTAGAGGGGAAGGAGAACCTCCCTCAACCTGCTGGCCACACTATTCTCCATGTACCCCAGATTCCATTGGCCTTTTTGGCAACCAGGGCCCACTGCTGGCTCATGGTCAACTTGTCATCCACCAGCACTCCCAGGTCCCTCTGCACAGAGCTGCTCTCCAACAGGTCCCCTCTGAGCCTGTACTGGTGCGTGGGATTGTTCCTCCCCTGGTGCAGGATCCTGTACTTGCCCTTGCTGAACTTCATCACGTTCCTCTGCGCCCAACTCTCCAGTCTGTTCAGGTCTCACTGAACGGCAGCACAGCCTTCCGGTGTATCCACCATTCCTCCCAGTTTAGTATCATCAGCACTGCAAGTGCCCATTGCTGGCTCATATTCAGTTTTCCATCCACTAATAGACCTAAGTCCTCCTCTGCAAGGCTTTTCTCAGTCCATTTATTCCCCAGTCTGCACTGTTTTGAGAATTGCCCTGACCCAGGTGCAAGGCCTTGTTGCACTTGACCTTATCAAACATCATGAGGTTCACATGGACCCTCTCCTCAGGCCTGTCAAGATCTCCCTGGATGGCATCCCTTCCCTCTAGGATATCAACTGCACCACTCAGTTTGGTGTCATCCACAAACTTGCTAAGGGTGCACTCAATACCACTATCTATGTCATGAATTAAGATACTGAAAAATATCGCTCCCAGTCTGCACACCTGAGGAACACCACTCGATTCTGGTTTCCACTTGGACTTTGAGCCACTGCCTGCAACACTTTGGACACAGCCATCCAGCCAATTCCTTATCCATCTAGCATTCCATCCATCAGATCCATATCTCTCCAATTTAGTGTCAAGAATGTTGCGGGGGACAGTATAAAAGACCTTACAGAAGTCCAGGCAGATGACAGCAGTAGCTCTTCCCTTGTCCACTGATGCAGTCACTTCACTCAGGCATGATTTTCCCTTGGTGAAGCCATGCTGGCTGTCTCTAACCACCTCCCTGTCTTCCGGATGTTTTGACATGTCTTCCAGGAGGATCTGATTCATGGTCTTAACAGGCACTGAAGAGATGCTGACAGGTTGATAGTTCCTAGGGTTTTTCTTATTATTCTTTTGAAAAATGAGTGCAATATTTCCTTTTCTCCAGTAACTGGGAACTTTGCCTAACTACCATAACTTTTCAAATATGATGGAGAGTGGCTTAGCAACTTAGCTGGACCTTGTACTAACAAACAAGAAGGGACTGGTTGAGGATGTGTAGGTTGGTTGTAGACTTGGCTGCAGCGAACTTGAAATGGTGGAGTTCAGGATCCTGCATGGAAGAAGTGGGGAAATAAGTAAGATCAAAACCTTGGACTTCAGGAGAGCTAAATTTGACCTCTTCAAGGACCTACTTGGAGGAATCCGATGGGTCAGGGCTCTCGAAGGCAGGGGGATCCAAGAGAGCTGGTCACAGTTTAAACATCACTTCCTCCACGCTCAGGAGTGGTGCATCCAGCTGGGCAAGAAATCTAGCACAGGAGCCAGGAGACTAGCATGGTTGAACAAGGACCTTCTAGAGGAGCTCAGCTGGAAGAGAAAGGTCCATGGAATGTGGAAAGAGGGACAGGCCACTTGGGAAGAATACAGGAATGTTGTCAGAGTATGCAGAGATGCGAAGAGGAAGGCCAAGGATGTCAGAAACAAGAAGAAGGGCTTCTTCAAGTACATCAACAGCAAAAGGAAGGCTAGGGACAATGTGGGGATGCTGCTGAACGAGGTGGGAGTCCTGGAGATGGAGGATGCAGAGAAGGCAGAGTTACTGAATGCCTTCTTTGCTTCAGTCTTCAGTGCCAAGGCAGGCCCTCAGGAATCCCAGGCCCTGGAGGCAAGAGAGGAAGCCTACAGAGAGGATGACTTTCCCTTGGTCAAGGAGGACTGCATGAGAGATCACTTAAGCAATCTGGACACCCACAAATCCATGGGCCCCGATGAAATACACCCACGAGTGCTGAGGGAGCTGGTAGATGTCATTGCTGAGCCACTCTCCATCATCTTTGAAAGGTCCTGGAGGACAGGAGAGGTGCCCGAGGACTGGAGAAAAGCCAATGTCACTCCAGTCTTTAAAAAGGGCAAGAAGCAGGACTCTGGGAACTACAGGCTGGTCAGTCTCATCTCCATCCCGGGAAAGGTGATGGAGCAGCTCATTCTGGAGGTCATCATGAAGCAAGTGGAGGAAAAGAAGGTTATCAGGAGTCGTCAACATGGATTCACCAAGGGGAAATCATGCTGGACCAATCTGACAGCTTTCTACGATGGCATGACTGGCTGGGTAGATGGGGTGAGAGCAGTGGATGTTGTCTACCTCGACTTCAGCAAGGCTTTTGACACTCTCCCATGAGATCCTCATAGGCAAGCTCAGGAAGTGTGGGCTGGATGAGTGGACAGTGAGGTGGACTGACAACTGTCTGAATGGCAGAACTCAGAGGGTTGTCATCAGCGGCGCTGAGTCTAGTTGGAGGCCGGTAACTAGTGGCGTTCCTCAGGAGTCAGTACTTGGACCAGTGTTATTCAACTTACTCATCACTGATCTGGATGAAGGGACAGAGTGTACACTCAGCAAGTTTGCTGATGACACAAAGCTGGGAGGAGTGGTGAATGCACTGGAAGGCTGTGCTGCCATTCAGTGAGACCTGGATATGCTGGAGAGCTGGGCAGAGAGGAACCTGATGAAGTTCAACAAGGGCAAGTGCAGGGTCCTGCACCAGGGGAGGAACAACCCCATGCACCAGTACAGGCTTGGGGTGGACCTGCTGGAGAGCAGCTCTTTGCAGAGGGACCTGGGTGTCCTGGTGGATGACAAGTTGACCATGAGCCAGTAGTGGGCCCTGGTTGCCAAAAAGGTCAATGGGATCCTGGGGTGCATCAAGAAGAGTGTGTCCAGCAGGTCGAGGGAGATTCTCCTTCCCCTCTACTCTGCCCTAGTGAGGCCTCATCTGGAGTACTGTGTCCAGTTCTGGTCTCCCCACTTCAGGAAAGATGAGGAGCTACTGGAGAGAGTCCAGCAGAGGGTTACGAGGATGATGAGGGGACTGGAGCATCTGTCCAATGAGGAAAGGCTAAGGGAGCTGGGTTTTGAAGAAGAAAAGGCTGAGAGGGGACCTTCTAAATGCTTACAAATGTCTGAAGGGTGGGTGTCAAGAGGATGGGGCCAGACTCTTTTCAGTGGTGCCCAGCAACAGGACAAGGGGCAATGAGCACAAACTGAGGCACAGGAATTTCTTTCTGAACATGAGGAAGAACTTCTTCCCTCTGAGGGTGATGGAGCACTGGAACAGGCTGCCCAGGGAGGTTGTGGAGTCTCCTTCTCTGGAGATATTCAAGATCCACCTGGACAAGGTACTGTGCAGCCTGCTGTAGGTGACCCTGCTTTGACAGGAGGGTTGAACTAGATGACCCACAGAAGTCCCTTCCAACCCCTAACATTCTGTGATTCTGTGATTCTGTGACCCTTCGTTGGACTCTCTCCAGTACGTCCATGTCTTGTAATGGAGCCCAGAACTGGACACAGCAGTCCATGTTTGGTCTCAGCAATGCTGAATAGATGGGAAGGATCACCTTCCTTGAACTGCTGGCAACGCTTTGTCTGATGCAGACCAGGATACCATTGGCCTTGATTGTGGCAAGGGCACATTGCTGGCTCATGTTCAACTTCTGACATTGCCAGCGGTCCTCCTGTTACTATAAAGCTCCTTCTTTTCTCATGACCTATTTCCTAACTGTACACATGTCCAGGTGTACCAGGTTATGTCCAGGTGTTGAGGGTACCAACAGGTTTTGCAGCATCGCCACCTCCCTGCGGGCTGGAAGCTGTTGTGCAAGATCAGCTCTGCTACAGTGCAGCTGTGAACCTGGATCAGGCTACTGTGAAAACAGCTACATTGTGAGAAAGAGCTGTCCGAATCTCTTCTGGGGCCTCCTCACCTGCCTTGGGAGCTGTTTAGGTCCTTGCATTTGCTCCTTGCCTGACCTCCCCTTGCTGACCTGCTCCTGAACCTGCCTGGAGATCTGGGCTGTGCCTCACCCTAGCACAGCCAGACCTGCTCTGTATTTTGAGCAGGCAAAATTCTTCTGCCTACCTTTAGCATGACTTTACAAGTCATATTTCTCCCTTTGTCTCTGGAAATCCTACCAGAGTGGTGACAGGGTTAATGTACCTTCTTCCACTGAAGAAGATACAGGAATATGCTGTAGATGAAAGAAGGACAAAGGTGAGGAGGTTTGCACTGCAATTTATTTTTGTTGCAGTTTGGCCATGGCCAGCAACACAGGGCCACACGGTTGCTCTATCACCCCTCCCCCCACTGGGGTGGGGAGGAGAATGGAAAGAAAAAGGCAAAAACTCGTGGGTCATGATAAAGGCAGTTTACCAGAACAGCAAATGAAGCGAACAGTAACAACAACAATACTGACAAGGAGAATATACAAAACAAACAGCAAAAGGCACAGAGCAACTCTCACCTCCCGACACCCTGCGGCTCCCGAGCCATGACTCACTTCCCCCCTGGGCCAGCTCCCCCCACCGGAACCCAGCACAGTGGCACATAGTATCGAATACCCTGTCTTGTTTGGCCACTTTGGGTCAGCCCGCCCATCTGTGTCCCCTCCTGGCTTCTGGTGAAAATTAACCCTGTCCTGGACGAACCCAGGACAATTTTCTGCAGCAATCCTTATCTGCTATTCCAGAAATACTCCCCTAGATGTATATGACTCCTATATTTCTAAAGTCCAAATGTCAAAAAAATATTATTAGACTAACATTGCTCCCCTAGTGAATATGACAGAAAACTTAGTTATGAAAATCAGTATGGTTTCATATCTGCATTTAGGGAATTTTTGTAAAATGGAGCCGACTTGTATCCATAAGGATTTAAACATAGGTTTCAGGGTATCGAATCAAAAAGAGATTTATACTTCAGCTTTGTGTATTGTCTCTTCCAACTGAATATTTAGCAAATGTTTTCTGAAAATTATCCTACAGTTCATATCAAAGGAAATCAGTATCTGGATAGGTTTTAGACAGAGCCTAGACATGTTCATATATTGTTTCAAGATGTCCCTTAGCTAACATAAAAGACAAGTCAGACAAACTGGAATTCATATTGATCTACTACTTTCTTATTTTCTCATTACTCTCTTTTTATAACACCTTCTGAAGCTTCTTAGATTTTCACTGAAAATTTGGCAAGTCTCCCAAGTGGTCACTACTTGGTGAAGTACCAGAACTGTTTTTTCAAAAATGTAGGGCTTGTATCAGATTTTTTTAGTGTAGGAAAGACACATTCCCATTTCGGTTTAGGCTACCTAAATACGGTCAGAGCTCGACTGTAAATTTATATGAGAATTGCAGCTTTAGATATTCACAGATATCTAAGTATTCTCCAAAGAGTTGAAGCATCTGCAGCAATGAAAGACTCCTCTTCAGCGTTAAATGCAGAGAGCTATTACAGTAACAGTTAATTCATAAAACTGTATTGGCAATAGTGGAGTATGGATAGATGAAGTGGGCAGTTACACAGCATTTCTTATTTCTCAAAGTAAAAGATAATGAAACTATCTTCATAGGCACCATTTTAGTAAAAAAACCCAAACAGACTTCTGATAACACGCCAACAAAAAAGTTTTAGCTTGTTATATCTGTTAAGAGCTATGTTTAGGGAATAATATTTGTAGCTTGGTTGAGTTTTCTCCAAAAAGTCAATTTCACATCTTACTTCCAAATGTCACATTCAAAATCAGACACTGAGGGCAGAAGGCCTGTGCCGACAAAATAATGGATATTTCATGTATATTTCCAATAACATTTAAGAGAAATCAACATACAAGTTGATAGTTTAAATATTGACAAAAATAATACGTTGTTCACACTTCAATAATCAAAACTATTCCTTCTAAAGATCAAAAAAATTCTGCTTTTATTTCTTTTGCTCATAACACTGATATATTCTCAGTTGTATGTTGAAAGGAAATTCAAATGTAATTTATGTATGTATTGCTGCCAGAAGATTTCTGAATCTGGTGAAAAGAATTACTTATGCTAACAGTCAGTTAAAAGGAACATAAATCTAAATTTACAGTGGTTGACACCCGAATCTTGGTGAGGGATTTGATTTATGTATATTCACCATGCATTTTATTACCATAAACTCCCTTTATAAATGACCTCACCAAACAAAAGGTAATCCTTTCTCTCTGACTTACTTAGTAAATAGCCACACCTAACTCCTCATTTCAATAGCATTGACCATGCCCATGGAAATCACTGTTCTCAGTAAAATCATTGGCTTATGCTAAAAATCCATGCTTCTTTGTCACAATGCTTTTTCCAGTTAAGCCATGTGATATGACAGGATGTGTGTCATCTTGCCTCAGGAGGCCTATTACTTTTAAAGCTGAAGGCCAAGTGACAGAGCCATCTGTGCGTTGATACTGTTTCTGTCTGATACCTTCCCCCATGCCTCTACTCCAGGGATTTATCTTGGTTAGCAAAAGTCCCTGAATAATATATATATAAAATTAAAGATAGAATGGAAAGTGGTGTTTTAAACTTATGGCAATGCTAAGAGGTAGAACAGTCTTGATATCTATACACAAACATGCAGTCTTCTTCACCTATTTAGAGTTTTAATGCCTTCAGACCTTAATAACAAGCTGTAATATTTAGTGCATGGATAATACAGACTATAACATCTCATTAGTTGTTTCCATTATACACCAAATAACATCAAAGGATGGTTACGAATATCAGTGAGCTACTGCACACATTGCAGGACTTGTGTACTTGCACAAATATAGTTCTAGTTTTTTGATAATCTAACAGAAAAAAAAAGAAGATAGATGGATGAGACAGTAGAAATGACATTTACTCACTTTTTTTTACCCATAATTACCCATCCTCATTCCGAAAATAAGCCACAACCAAGGAGTACACCATAATGCAGGGAAGAATAAACAAAATTCCTCAGGAACAAGTGTAAACCTCCAAAGACTGAATCCACTTATCATTTTGATCCCAATGACAATATATAAGCCATGCATGCAAAATTATGTTTATCATTACTCCAGGTAAGAATGAAAACACGCCACAAGCATCATCTATCCACCCATCTCAGTGCACCTTCTATCTAACCTGATGGTTAAAACAGTCAAGTAAATGATTTTACACAGGGATTTAAATCTTTTTGGGAAAATGAGATAATTAAACGTGAAACTCCCACAGTCTCAGTGAGTATATTGACCACAGGGCTACTGTACAAAGCAGTAATTCTGTCTGTCTCAGTTCTGAAAGATGAGACTGCCTCTTGGTTCTTCACAAGTACAAGTTGACAAGTAGAAGTTCCCAAGATCCAGACATTGGGGAAATGCCAAATCTTTATTTTTGGTGCTTGCATGTTGAACAGTCTCATCCTTTGAGGTAAAACTAAAATCATGTTCAGCACACCAAGAAAACTTTCGTATGTTTACTTAGCCTATGAAAAGTCTACATATTTGCCTAGTCATTGGTAAGGGGAAAAAATAATCTTGCTTTACTGTGCAGGTGAACAGTTTGAAAGCACGTTGCCAGATTTTGGTTGCATCTAAGTTATTCTTAGCGTAAATGAGGCCAACCTGATTTTAGCCAGCCAGTCTTTGGGATGACTACAATAAGCACAGCACAATCTTTTCTGTTTCTTTGGCCCCTATGATTCAAGGAGAGCTGCAAAATATGCTGCAGTTCCTCATTAGCAATCCATTGAGAGATCACAATTTTTTTTCGCTTTTACCTGGATTTTTAGTCCTAGTTCAACGAAATTGATTTATCAAGCCTTTGTTATGAAATCTGTGCTTCTTACCACCAGAAAATACATTTAATTTGAAGAACAGATGTCATTTTATGTTATAGTTTTTATTTTTTATAATGTCTTTGGTTGACCTTGGTTTATATATTGTTTTATCTGGAAAATGTAGCGTTAGACAGAAAAACAAGCTTCCAACAGTATATGGTGTAATGCTTATTTTTAAAAATAGTAGCAATCTCTATAGTCTGTTGTGATTCTATGTGTTTCAGTATTCTGCATTGACAAGAGCAGCATTTAAACATCCCTTAGAGCAGAGAGCTGCTCCCATGTTTTCTTCCCTGACATATTTCTCTCTTTTTCTTCCTTGTAGAAATAGCACCCGATCTCAAGTCAAATTTAATGACAAAATGTCATACATGAAGTCGTAAAAACTTAGCCAAAGGGACTTATTTCCTTGCAAAATGTCAAAAATGAAAGACTGTAGCCTCAAATCTGATTTCCCATTCACACCACCTGTCTTGTCCTACTGACAAAAACTTCCGCTGCTAACAGAAACACCAGGAAACTGTTTTGTGCGTGCTTTGGGAATAAAAGACTGATAAAGACAGATAGAAAGAGCTAATATCATCAACATTTTATTCAGGAAAGAACAGTTTCTGAAGCCCTAGCTGTTTTGTTTGTTGGAGAGAAATGTAGTAAGGTATGAAATGTTACCTGCTACAGTTCCTTCCTTGGCGGCAGATCTCCCCAGGCATCAGAGAACCTCCTCTGAAAAGAGCAAATCTGAAGCTTTGCTGTTTGCCACTGGACAGTACAGTGCTGCAAATGACTGTCTCACTGCTGCTTTTCTCTGACTTGAGCACATACCTCAAAGAAGCAACCTGAAAACGAACTGGAAGATTTGCTTTGAAGAGATATACCTTAAGAAATGGTCTGTAAAAGCAAAGAGTAAGACCCTGAAAAGTCAGAATCAGTAAATGAACATATCAGAAGTAAGGGCTGTTTGTAATGAACATCTGATAGGCCCATTAAAGATGCACTTCTACAGTAGGAAGGCAGGAAAAACACTTTGCTGCATAGACTACCAGCAACACTCCAGTGAGAACAGAACAGAAGCCCCAGAGAACTTCAGCAATCGCAGAAGAACAACAGTTTATGGAAGAATGAAAATAAGGGCACTCTGGTGTCTTAGACACTAACAAAAGTACGAGATGCAGGTTGCAGGAAGGTAATAGACTCATGTAGACATAGTTCATTCAATTTCAGTAGGATATATATCCATCTTACAGGCAAAGTGAGATAAATTCCAGAACATCTGTTTTTCTCCTATCCATTCACTGTGTTTGTGTTGTAAATGCAGTTTTCACTTTTTTTTTTTTTTTTTACTTTATTCAGACCACTCACGTCATAGCCAAGTCATATTCTTAGTTCCCACTGAGATGTTGCAGGACTTTATGGCTACATGCACAGAGACAGAATAAAATCTCCCTTTCTTTGCCTCCTTCCCAATACTCCTTCTTTCTCAACACTGTTCACTACCCCACCCACCCCACCCTCTGCTTTTCATTGGTCTTTAGTGTCAATATATCTTTCAAAATCCAACTTTCTGACTTCCAATGCTTCTGTCTCTTCAGAAAACATAGTATGAGCATTGTTCTAGACATGAAATGATTTTTATTCTAATACATGTTTTCCTTTTGGGGAAAATAGGAAATGGTATGAACTTCAGAGCATCAGAAAATCCATTGACAATTATGAAAAAAAATATTCCACATCTTTTCTTCAAAAGCAGTTTTCAAAGAAATATCTGTCAGCTGAATTTTGAAAAAGACTTAAACTCTGCAGAGATACAACTCATGAGATTAGTAGCCACAATATTATCATTTACACTTTGTAGAGGTCCATTAAAATCAAATCAGGACACATTTCATCTTGCCTTTCAGTGGTTCTTGATGGTATTTCTCCACTGACCTTTAGGGAGGCATTCATCTCACTTAAATTTATCTATCCTAAGATAATTGTTTAACTGCTTTTACAGCCAAGAAGGGAAGAGGAGGGTGGAGAAAAAAGAGACAAATGTTTAAAGGACAACTGTTCTCATCCTAAAAATGTGCATAAAATGAGTGTTATGAGTCACCCTCTAACAGGTCTTCTGTCTGTCAATTCTGCCTTATGAATTAGCTATGGACTATATGCATCTCCTACTGGTCTTTGATATTTTCAGCCAGCCAAAAAGAAAAACTGCCCACAATAAAACAGGAATGGGGACTTTCTAATGGCCTGATTCATTATGGATGCTGATGAGTTTTAATGGATAGGCTAGGAAGCGAGTTGTATGTGAGTCAGAGCCCATGCGTGGGTGAGCAGAGCATTCTCAGTCATACTGAAAAGCAGCAGGATGGTGTTGGTAGGTTTGTTGTTTGGATGTGGGTAGATTTCTAAAGCCATCTTCAAAATTAGTCCTAATTATCCATCCAGTGCTGAAATATCTCAATAGAGCTAAAAGCAAGTGATATACAGGTGTTAACTGCATAGAATTGCAGTGCAATTGCAGTGCAGTCTGTGTTACATTCATTTTCCCTTTCTCAATGAATGAAAAGGTAGGAAAATTGGAAAACAGGACAAATTAGTAAGTTTGCTTTTGGAGGTTAAAATGCTTTTTAATGCTTCATAGTGAGATAACAGAAAGTATCATAAACAACTTACCCCTATAGTACATCTATATCTTGAATCACTAAAGAACATTACATTACAATGTTTTACTTTATCTGATCTTAATTTTGGTAACAAAACAGCAGTATTTGTGTACCTTGTTATTCTGCCATTGCTCTTTGCTTCCTGTGTTACTTACAACTCAAGCAGTAAAGCTAAAAATGATGTATTTGGAAAAATTGAATCTTTGAGTCACTCCAAGATACCAAAGCAAATTAAATGAAAATTGGAAGAGCTAGAATTTTTTTTCATATGAGTGAGTAGTTTGTTACAGAATAAATACAAGGCTGTTTGTGTGGAAAAAACACTGATTGCCAAAAGACAGGAGAAAAGCTATTCCGTTTTACATATAAATGAAAAAGAGTAAATAAAAAAAAAGTGTATTTAAATTACAGAAACTGATTGAAGTCTGGTTTAAAAATTCAAACAAAACCAACAAAAACCTCAAAAGCAACTTTTGATCTAATTAACATGTGTCCTGCTCAGTTTGTTACAGTGAAGGATTCTGCAAAAAGACAATTTACTGTGGATCCAATGCAATGTCCTCTGAAATCAATTGAAGGATTCTCAGTTTCACTTGCTTTTGTCTAAGGCTAAGGCTTTTGTTGTTTGTCTAAGGCCTTATCTGAGCACTATTAAAGAGAATAAGAATCTGCTTTACCTTACCGGTTTTCAGATCACATCTTCTAAAATACTGAGGTCATGTAAAACAGAAAGAGGAAAAATTACATTTCCAAGTGTCATATCATAAGTGTTTTATCTGTGATCCGTATTTCACTCTCACCAGAGAGCTTTTTTTGATTTTATCTCTACAGCATTTTGTAAGTTTTTATGCTTTGAGCGCACAGCCTTATCAACACCTGTAGCTAATCAGTTACAACATGCTGCCGTTTTCCTGGGACCAATGCATTTGTTTCAGAACTGCTTTGCTACAGTTACATGTTTCTTTTGATCCATAACAGTAATGTTAGGAACATTCAAATATGTGATTATATTTGTGCAGAGCTGTATTGTGAAATTGATACAGAGCTGTGTGACTTTCTTGTACATTCTTTGCTCTTCTTGTTTTGGGGATGAAGTCTTGCTGTGTTTTTGTGATTATCATTATACTATCAGTATGCTGTAATTCTGCAATGGTTTGAAAATTTAGCAATATGATAAGTGGTTTAGAAGGACAAAGAAGAAGGTGGTCCATTCTCCCCCAGGCGGAACACTTCTTTCAGTGCCTTTTTTTTTTCCCTTCCAAATTTTCACAATGCCACATCCTTTTACATTATGTTTTCCTGAATTATGCCAACATATCATATCACATAAAAAACCAGTTAATGTGACAAGACTTGGGATGGTAGGATGAAACTTGCCAGAGTGTTGAATTATTTTTATTTCTCTTACTTTTCATCTGCTGCCCCAAAAAAAAGGCTGGCCAAAACCACCTTGCCTTAGTCCGAGTCCAACGCACATTTAAACTTTTTGCAAAAATTGCAAAGTTGCCTTTACCAACCCTTGGAGCTTCCTCATTAGAACTTTATCCCCTCTAAGATGCCGAGAAACTTGTAAGATATTTACCTTTTATTCAAAAGTACAAACTGAAGATTTAATCACTCAGTTTTAAAGGTGCATTGAAGTAATCGTTTGCTCATTCTTCTTCTTAGAGCTGTCTGTCAGAACTTGTATTTTGATTCGACAGTAACTGAAATGAATCCAGAGCCTGATTTCAGAGACACTGAGTACATTCAACATTTCCAGATAGCATTTTTTATTGCTAAAAACGTTCCTTCTGTATGTGGGGACAATTTTCTCTTTAATCTGCCCTTTTTGGAAGTATCTTTGGGTTTTACCATCTAATGATTTGAAAGAGAATCTGCTATAAGAAATTTATTTATGTCTTCATAACTGACACAGAGAATAATAGTCTTTTGATAAGTCTATAGCCTTCAGTATGAGTGCATAGTGGAAGGGAACATTTAATTTACTCTTAACAGTGTAGTTTATAGCAATTTAGGGCCTAAAGTTCATGCAATGACATGAAATCTCCAAATTTGAAAGCCCATTGTCTGGGCTGCCTATCTTGAAAAGAAAACTGCACAGCATCTTGTAACTCATTGTAGCCAACCAGGTAAACCAGACACTGCCAGAGGAGGGGGCATCCATAACTTCTCTGGGCAACCTGTTCCAGTGCCTCACCACTCTCATAGTAAAGCATTTCCTTCTTACATGTAATCTAAATCTACCATATTTTAGTTTAAAGTCATTACTCCTTGTCCTATCACTACGAGTCCATGTAAAAAGTCCCTCTCCGGGTTTTCTTAATTCTATCAGTGCTTTAGCTTTCCTAACTTGACCCCTTGTTGCTTGAAAATTTTTCTGTGTTCCTCCCAGGCTGCAGGCATGTTCCTCCAGTGTAGGCGTGGGTTACGGATCCGTTGTAACGATGTGACCCCAATATGAGTATGATCGTACACCTTTATTAGTCAGCAAAACAAGGTTTATATAGCAAAACTATTACAGCATCTGAATGGTTAAAACCCCAACCCATATATAGGCAAAACTACTGCAACTCGTTGTGATTGGTGCAGAGCTGCATCTCGAAGTGAAAACAGTACTGTGGCAGGAAACAGCAACGTGGCAGGAAGGAAGTGACAGTGTGGCAGGAAATGGTGATGTTCCCCCTGCTCCAGTGTCCCGAGCTCGTCGCTCTGCCTTCCCAGCAGGGTTCCGTGTCAGCCACTCCCAAGGCTCACCTCCGGATCAGAACCTGGGTTGCTCAATGCACCAAACTATGTCCCCTCTCGTCCAGCCAGGACTCCACAATTCCCCCTTTTTGTTTTTTGAGCAAGCCAGGTTTGCTTCATCATCTTGGAGAGAGCCTTTTTAAGACAGCTAAAGCAAATACATATTATAACTCCAACAGCAAGTAACACGATACATATGCGCAAAATTTCTATAATTAAACCGTTAAGCCAAGCGGGCAGATTACCAAAGAGCGAGGTGAGAAATCCATCAAAAAATCCCTGGCTTTGTTGTATTTGATTGGCGTGCTGTTCAAGCCATTATAATTGCTTGTGGATGGACTTACTATGATCGGACAAGTTCATACAGCACATGCCTTCAAAATCCTCACAACCATGTCCCTGGGCCAGCAGTAAAAAATCAATTGCGGCTCTATTTTGCAATACTGCATGTCGTAGACTACTCTGATCTTCTAGCAGGGATTGCAAGACTTTTGTGGTAACACTGGCTTGCTTCTCTGCCCAGCGTTCCGTGTTCACCAATCTACTTCTGTAGCAGTGTTCCGTGTTCGCAACTTTCAAGGTCTATCTCCATTACCAAGACTGGGTTGCTCAACAGCACCAAACTATGTCCCCTCTCGTCCAGCTAGGACTCCACAATTCCCCCTTTTTGTTTTTTGAGCAAGCCAGGTATAGTTGATGAGGTTGTTGATGATGATGAGAGCTGACATTAATTTTGGTCTTCAGCTTGCTACCACTCTTTCAGAGGCCCACTCAAACTACAATACTAACAGTATGAGAACACAAATGCTAGTTGAAGACATAGATGTGAAGTGCATACCACAACCTGCTGGATATAAAGAAAGATTAAATTAACTTGAGAATGATACATACTGATGGTAAATCTGTTACCTAGCATATGGGTGTAGATTGATTTACTTGTATTCAATTTTCTTGTTGGATTTACTTGTATCCAATTTTCTTCCTGTGTGGATGGTGGGACTAAAGTACCGCTTGACCACAACATATCATTATTGTCAGTGGGAGGGAATGCATCTCACCGCGTCAGGCATCGAAATAGCAGTGTATCAATAATATGAGCTCAGTAAATTTGCACTTAGGTTATAGGTATACTTATCATATATACAAACATCCATAACATTTAGTATTGGCTATCGATATTAATTACCTAGGTTAAGATCAATGTACCTAGAACTATGACTCATTAACTATATAGGCTAAAATTAATGTACATAAAAGCATAAAGCTGCAAACATCACCACATCTATTCCCTGCTGCTTCCGAAGTTTTGATAAATCAGAGTCCAAATACAACAATCTGAAGTCAAAAACCAGAAATAGTCAATACCTGCAGAACTTACCAAACCAAAAGACACAAAACAGTTACTTAGTCCAGACAAATCCGTTAGATCACAGAAACCAAATAAATCCATCAGAACACAGAAATACAAACATGGTAACATAAAACCACACGTTCATGGTCGCGACCACACACACACACAGAGGCACACCAAGTTTTTAGCGTAAATCCAAATATTGCAAAGACAGGACTTACAATAATATTCAACATTTAACAGACAAATTCCCAAGCTTCAGTTTCAGGAAGAGTACTCTCTTTTCAATTCAGGATTAGAAAGGACACTTTCCCTTCTCGTCAGGGATATAGCTCAATGCTGTGAAGCTTTTACTATGACTAACAAATAGGCAACAAGAAACAATACTGGAAGAATGCCTTTGCCTTATTAATGGTTCACGCTCAGAACTTTTTGGTCCAGTGATCAGAGGTTCTCCCCGAGAATCCCTCGGTGCCGGCTGGAGGTCCTGCAATCCCTCGGACCATTGAAGTTCAAGAGCAGTGTCCTACCTGGGTACCCAAAATCTATTACTAGAAAGCAGCAAAATAATTAACTTCCTAAAACTTAATGTTGGAGTTCTAGAAAGCAGGCATTCTTTACTGCAGTACTGAACGCACAGGGAATAGTTCTACTCAAATGTGTGTACCGAAAAGACACTCTTACTAGATATTTATGCCATGTTAACATACATAATCATTACATTTCTGCAAAGTACTTATCATTCTCCATTTCTCCCCCCCCCCTTTTTTTTTTTTTTTTTTTTGAGTAATTCGTTCTGGCCGGCATCAGAGGGCGTCGGGAGTGGAGACGCCTCGCTGGAATGTGGCAGGGGTGAATAGAGAGGAGGGGCCGATGTTGCAGGCCGCGCCCCTTCCCCCTCCCCCTCTGGGGGTGGTACTAGCCGCTCCTCCCCTCTTCCAAAAGACAGTCGCAGTTCCGCGCCCGACTCCTCCCCGCTCCCTGGGGGCGGTCGTACTACCGCGTCCGGCTCGCATTTCGAGTTGATGTCTCTGGCAGCAACTTCCAGTGGGCCCCTCCCTCTGCGCCGAGACCGGAACCGCACTCTGCACTCGCTCGAATCTCGGCAATTGTGTTACAAGTGATCCCAGTCATCCCTCTAACGGCAGGCAGCCTGAAAACCCGTGCTAATGTCCCAGGCTTAGGCGCATGATCCTTCCCAGGCTCCGGAGCTAGCATCTGAGCTGCAGCACACGCCACCTCTCGTTCAGCTTTCATGGCTTTTAAAGTGTGTAATACTGTTCGCCAGAGCTCGCGGACGGCTTTTATCTCCTTTTCCTCCTTGTCCTCCCCCGTTATTGTCCTTTCCCACATCATCTCTCCTAACTCTTGCCATTCCGAGATGGAAATGAGTACCGGGGTATCCGCAAAGTGACCCCATCGTTGCCCCAGTTTAATCAACTTCATGAGTTGGTTTGCCGTTGTGTCTATTCCTCTCTTAGAGAGAATACCGACTAACAACGTTGCCGTGGCATCCACCTCCATGCCAGCGACCACGGCCTCCACGTTAAAATTTAGCTGCGCCAGGCAGCCCCAGTGTGGCTCAAAAATCCCTGGGAGTCGGCCGTCCGTACCTGCCCTGCGCGTTCGCACCCAGGCAGGACCCTCCCAGCCGTTACTCCCACGCCCCCCTCTCTAGCTGCTCACCGCAGACCGAGGGCCTCCTGCAGGGAAACCGTCCATCCTCTGCTACCAAATGTAGGCGTGGGTCACGGATCCGTTGTAACGATGTGACCCCAATATGAGTATGATTGTACAGCTTTATTAGTCAGCAAAACAAGGTTTATATAGCAAAACTATTACAGCATCTGAATGGTTAAAACCCCAACCCATATATAGGCAAAACTACTGCAACTCGTTGTGATTGATGCAGAGCTGCATCTCGAAGAGAAAACAGTACTGTGGCAGGAAACAGCAACGTGGCAGGAAGGAAGTGACAGTGTGGCAGGAAACGGTGACGTTCCCCCTGCTCCAGTGTCCCGAGCTCGTCGCTCTGCCTTCCCAGCAGGGTTCCGTGTCAGCCGCTCCCAAGGCTCACCTCCGGATCAGAACCTGGGTTGCTCAACGCACCGAACTATGTCCCCTCTCGTCCAGCCAGGACTCCACACTCCAGTGCAGGCATGTTTCTCATCGGAATGGGGGATCAGAGCGTACGAGTGGAGACTGTAGTTCCTGAGCCAGGGAAACCTCAGGGGAGCACAGAGACTTCCCAGGAGCTGGCAGCTCTTGCAAGAGCAGCTCACAAAGTGTGGGCAGGGCCAGCGGTAATGGCAGCCATCCCCCACTCCTACAAAGACAGCCCTAGGGAGTGCTATGGAGAGTATGGACAAACAGGGCATGGCGCATCAGCCAGGGCATGGTGTGGCAGTTTGCGTGGCAGTTTGAACAGCAGTTTGTGCAGCAGGTTGTGTGGGGCATCTCTTCAAAGGCAGAATGGCGAGGACTCATCTGAGAGCAAAGGCTGCATTTCAGGATGGAGGGTCTGCAACATCTACCCCGGCGGTGGCTGATGCCTTCACCCAGAAGGAGCTGCTGCAGGGAGAGGCTGCACTGCAGACCACAATGCAGGAAATGCCTAGACCTTTCTCCTGGGGCAGGGACAGGCAGAAGACCTGCTTACAGAAGGTCTGCCAAGGTGGAGAACCTCCTGCAGCAGGTGGCTTATCTACAGAAGGCGGTGAGAAGGCTGAATAACATCTGGGAGGCTGAGAAGAAGTTAGATAGCTGGTTCCAAGCACAGCCTGCAGTAGACTCACAGCCCACAGCCAAACAGCCCCCACTGGCACAAACAGAAGAGATGGGGACAAATAACGCAGAAGAATGGAAGCTTGCAATGGCAGGGGTTGGCAGGAGGAAGAGACTTCCCCTGAAGCCTAAGGTGCCCTTGCAGAACCACTTCACCACTCTGCAGACTGAAGAGGAATGTTACGCGGACCAAAGATATTGTTATACATTTTACTCCACCCTCGCAGAGGGTCCGAGATCCTTGATGTCTCCCAGATTCCAATGGAGACAGTTTTTCTAGCAAGCAGCTACAGATACGTCATGCTTCTCAGGCAGAAGGCAGTATTTTTCTCTTTTCTGGAATACGTGGTACACTTCCCTGTTATATCTGGAGATAGCACTTCCTCCTCAGATATCTTTGGTTAAAATTACCAAGAAGATATTAGTAAAAATAAATTGAGACTTGGTCTATTCTACTGCATTTTGAAAAACTCGTAATGATGGAAAAATATATGAGAAACAGAAGCCAATGTGTTGTGTGAAGCATAGTGAACGAGAACAAACGTGGTTCCTCAGACTTATTCAAATCAGGCATCTGAAATTTCTCTCACAACCCAATAGATTTTAGTAGGGGTAGAACAGTATGGGTTTTAAACATGCAGATCATTTGTCAACATACATGTAAATCCAAAAGTTAGTTACTGATGGTGACAGCAAAATCAATAGGGCCTGAATTCGCTTCAGCCAATCGGAACACTAAGTACCAGTGTATTTTCCCCACAGATCTGATTTGTCAACGTACTTAAAATATTGTTCAATCACTAAAAATAAGCAAAAAAAAAGCCCTCAACCCCACGATCCCACCCGCGCCCTCCTGAGTCTAGATGCTTTGAAGAGATACATTACACTATGCTTAACATAAAAGGTCAGACATTTTCATGCTGTTGCTCAAATCGTGTAATCTTCAAAGCTCTTTGCCTGTGAGATCAACATGATTAATTTTCACTTCTCAAAAAATATAGATTTGTTGAGTTTTGAAACAAAAAAATCAGTGTCTGTCCAAAGTCATATGGCCGTCTCTAGCGATGGAGAGAAAGAAGAGAAGCTGGGTGAAGGGAGAACGATGGCAACTTGGGCTTAGGTTGAGCACTTGGGCCATGAAGCTTGAAGATATCCAATTTTTCAGTTCACCTCTTCCTTATTATTCAAAGGTCTCCAAGCTCTGCAATCTCTTTGGTTCTTACTCCAGTGAAATGATGTTAAACTAAAAAATACATAGGCCAGAACCCAAAGCAGGAGTTACAGAACAGGTTTATGAAACAGTTTAAAAGCACCCCATGTTCTCAGACATTGGATTGGGCTGCATTTCTCTCCTGTAGTTTTAATCTATAATCTGCAGTGACATATTAGGTGTTTCTACAGAGATGAGACTGTGAAAATAATTTGTGTATGTTCATATGCTTCTGAAGCCTAGCCATTTGAAACACATAAATTAGGTTTCTTCGCTGTGTTTGCCAAGCATTAATGTAGAAACATGCAACAAAGCAATGTTCAGAAAACTCAGGGATGATTATGCAAATCAATAGGTACCCCAGGTTTAGACATTGGTATTGCCCTCTGCATAGGTGTGTTTTTCCAACTTTATGTCCCATGATACAGAGGCCAAACCTGCTTTAAAATGCTCCCACGATCAGGGAAAAAGGGCAGAGAGAAAGAAAACCTCCACAATTTTGGTCTGGAGTGTAAGTTACCGGTGGGATATTGCTGTACTAGCCCTGCACACATGTGACTCCTTGCAGTGTATAGATGCTTCTATGAATTTCCTGATTATTTTTTTTAACATGTCATATGGTCTGATTGTTTTTCACTGAAATCAGTGAAAATATTGCTGTTGATTCCACTGGAGACAGTTCAAGCTCATATGCAGTACTTGCTCCATACCCTAGAGAAGTGTAATTAAAGGGCAAGTTAGTAGCAGAAGAACTTGAGAGGACAAGCAGACTTGAAGAACTTACAGGTGGAAATCAAATAGATTTGTAACAGTAGCACAAAGTTTTCTACAAGTTAATTATTCTATACTCCCGACTTTCAGCTCTGAGGCCGATAACAACACCTTCTTGCCTGACTAAATATCTTTTAGATAATGTTAATATTGCCTGTGATGTGAACTTTACAATCACTGGTCTCTTTTCTTTTGAGAGTAAAAACAATTCATGGTATACCTCAATTTAATCTTAATTCCTACTGATTTGCTTAGTTTTAGTGAGACTTTAAAATATCACAGTGATTAAAGAGTAAGACTATTAGTGACTTCTAATAGGATTTACAGGCCTAAATAAATTGCTTGGGGTTTTTTTTAATTTTCTTTTTACATTTCTGTATTCCACTTTCATGTAGCAATGGTAAGCCTGCTTCTTAGACATTCAACTTGCTACATATCAGCCTGTGAATTCAAACAAGTAGTGATGCTGTTTCAAAGAGCATCTGTTTTGCTGATTCAAACAAGAGTAGCGGTGCTGTTGGAAATAATTACAGAAGTTCTTTCTATGAAGAGAGATTTTCTATACACATTTAATGAAATGCCTGCTTTGAACTGGGATTTGCAAAGGATGTGCAAATGGCTTGAGAAGCCTTCATCTTAGCACTGTTCTGTTTGCTAGGCTTGTAGGTGGCTTGCCTGCTAGCATATGTGTGTGTGTGTATAGCTTTAAGTGTACAGGGGTAATTTAGCAGGCAAAGAACTAAAAAATGTAAGTGGTTATCAACCAGGCTGGCAGAGCTGCTCCAATAGCACATCTTGTAGAGCTGCTGCTTTGAGATGCGACATGGAGATGGATGAGCTCCAGAGTAACCACACTTCCCACAGGCTGCAGGAGCCAGCAGGACTGCCTGCCAAGCCCAGTAGGTTCATTAAGCTCAGTAGAACCCTGCAGGAAAAACCAATTTTTAAAATAGCTTTCAAAGGCTCCCTGGGTTTAAAAGTTCTGGATTCTTTTCCATCCCACCATGCAGAGAAATCTTTGCTTCTAAAGCACAGTTTACATCCCCTGAATAAAAAGAGATAAAATATATTTTTGGTCTGTCTGATGCATGCGAGCTAGCATTTTTGTTGGAAGTAATTCATCCTGTTCCTCAACTTTGCTCTCCTAATTCTTGAGTCCAGACTTTTAAGTGACCAAAAGGTAGTCACTTCATTGAAAAAATCTGTTTCCCTCTGCAGTTCCAGAAGTGCTTAAAAACCACACCTTGAAATACCTGGCTGGATTTCCAGCCGCGTGCTTTTTCACCATCAATATTTTGGGGGTCTAGAGAGCTCAGGCTTTTGCTGTTGTTGATTTTGTTGGGTTAGGGGTTGGGAAGAGGTTATGAGCCTGCTGCCTGGACAGGAACCGGGAAAAAAATCTGTCTTCAAATTAGCAAAAATGTGTCATCTGTGGTACACATACCATTTCTTCTTTCCTACTATATCATCAACATTAGCTGCTTATTTCTTCCTTTTCTCCCACTGCAGTAAGGTAAGGTAAATATCAGGCTTTTTACTGACTAAGTAAAAGTATGGATGTGATCTTGTTGTGTTGACTACCCTTTTAGTTTCACTTCAAAGGATGCTGTAGTTCTATAAATTGCCCAACTCTTTCACAGCAAAGAAAAATTTCATTGAACACCTCAGGTAACTAAAAATTAAAATCTAATTAATAGTTCTAGACATCACTCTCAATCCTGCAGTTACAGTCTTTGTGTCATAGGAATTGTTTGAGTGTATCAGACAAATGATGGCTGAAATTTTTAAAATGTACAGGTACTGTTAAAATTCAGTCACTGGAACTCCAGCTGCCTGATGCATGTAAACTCGTTATTTTAACACTGTAGGTGTTGCTGTATGGTACAACTTATACAGCAGCTAGAATTTTCGCAGTTGTTACAAAAAGTCCTCTATTTCTCAGATGACAGGACATTCCCTCTTACTTATGTCTCTTTTGACACCATTTCATTCTTTCAATGTCTCATGCTGACACTGTCAGCCCAAACCAGTTGACAAAACCTCAACTTTTCTAACACTATCAGTATGTTGGAATTTAAACATAACTGCAAGGCAGTAGAGGAAGACCTGCCTATGCCCTTTGAAGGCTTCCAAATTGTCACTTGTAATAAAAAAAGGCCAACCAAACCTCAACCCCCACATTTTATGTTTAAAGAATTATCTTTCCATCTTTCAAAAGTTGGTTTTAATTTTTTCTTAGTGTTTAAATTGGCTAAATAGGGAAAAAGCTGATTTTAAAAATGCTATTCACTTCAAGATAAAAATCTCCTTTAACACATTGCCCATTTGTAACAGTTAAAAGACATGCATTTTTATGACTGTCAGTGAAAAGGTATATGTCTGGCAAAATCAAAACAATCACATATCTGACTTGGCTTTCTCTTTTTTTCTAAATAGAAGAAATAGTTTGCATGTAATAAACTCTCCAATTAAGTAATGGAAATATAAAATTGAGATGACCTATTATATAGCCCTCACATGAAATCACAACATCTGATAATCCTGAGAGGGTTAAAAATAAAACCCTCCTGTATGGCAATATTGAACATTGTCACCAGACAGAGATCCTTGGGTATACTGACCTCAAGAACAGCAGAAGGAGTTGTTGAGCAGAAGTACCAGATAGAGAGTTTAGAAAATGATACACATCTTACGATCAGCGCTTCACTGAAACTGCCAATTTCTGTGAACAACTGTGAGTGAAGAGGTTGGTACCCTGAAAGTCTATTTGGTTTTATGAGAGAGAAATGGAAAAAAGAAACAAAAAAACCACCAAAAAACCCCAGAACGAGCTACCTTTTGGCAAGTAAAACTCCATTAAAAACCTTAAATTATAAAGAAACAAATAAGACCGCAAGTAAAAGAACAAGTCACTCGTGGAAAATGTGACTCTCAGAGCTTAAAGCACTACTGGAAGATGTTGAGATGTTATAATGATGACAGTGGCACAAGAAACTGTATAGCACAGAACAGGATGGATGTTCAAAGTCGTGTGTAAAAAATGAGTCATGTGATGCCCATTAGTGTCACTGAGAATTTTGAAGTGAAAACCTCGTGCATTTCTGAAAGTGTACTTTTAAATGTTTAACATCACACTTACAAGCAAAATTTAGCACAGGCACAGGGAATCTATGCTAATTCTCTGTATCTTCACTGTCCTTATTGTGCTTTTGTTTGTAGGAGTTCAGGCTTCTGTACCAGGCCAGAACTTTTCTCTCATCGTGTTTGTTTTGCGGTGGTAAATTTGTCTGAACTTCAAATATTTTAATAGGATGTATGGATTGAAAGACAGAACAAGTGTGTATTAGCAGAGATATCATTTCATCAGTGGGAACTTCTGCTTAAATATCAAATTTTAAAAATGTGTTCCTGCCTTATGAAAGAGCTTGACAGCTGTCAGGCAGACACTGAGAGTGCAAGGAGTGAAATCAAAGTGATCTTCCCTCTCCTGCTTTCTCCACAGATTCAGTCTGAGTAAATACCTCCACCCAGATATGCACTTAGCACACATAAGAATCTAATATTGTAGCACATATATTTAGCCAAACTAAGTAAAAATAAAAAGGACTTTCAGAATTCTCCATTTTGTTCTATGAGTAAAATCCCACTTCTTAGCTCAGCATGATGTGAGGGATAAAGTCATCTTAGCTAAGTCTATACAGCACAACTCTTCACGAAGCTCTGTGAAAGCTGATGATTATATTTGTGAGACTTAAACCCCACTGGAATCATCTAGGCCTCTTAAGTATGCCTCAATTTACTGGCATGCTGCAACTTGCAGGATTAGAGTCAGTTGATATAGGAAAAAAATACACAATGAAATACATTCCTTATTAACAAGAGAGGAAGTGCTTAAGCAGACTGGTAGGACTAGCAGGTATGTGGCTGACAAAGCTTGAATTAATTAACTTGCCCTTCCTGGAAATAAAAAAGGGGGAAGAGAAAGTGACTAGAAACATTGGTAACCAATGGCAACAGACATGAGAGAGGGGGATACCTCCCAGATTTGGAAGCATGGAGGTGATCCAAGAAAAAAAGAGATCAGCAAAAGCCTATCACTAAACAGGCACACACAATGTTAACTTACCTGTAAAGGCCGAGGAAGGTAGAAGACTGAAGGACTGAAGTCCTGTTAAAGGAATTAACATTATGATTACTCAGATGGGATTCCTTGGGGCCAGCAACAGGATGCCTGGAGAAGGACATATTGGTGACAGGTTGTTCCCTGTGTGCTGAGGCAGAGCCAGGCGTGTGAAAGTACTTCTACTAGTGGAAATTTAGAGGAAATTTGTGTATTTATGGTCCATCAAGAAGCAGCTCCGATGAGAACTAATGATGAACAGCTTGACATTAGACACTGGAGGAAGAAGTTTTCTGTCAGATTCCTTGGTTTAAGCAAAAGATTAGAGGGATTCAAATCTGACTGACTCTATTTAAATATTCAATACAAATGTAATTTTGTATCTCCTGGGAGAGGGTACCAGAAAAAAAAGAAGGAAGCTGTTCATGCTTTATCTATCCATGATGTTTTGTTCAGAAGAGCATGGTAGTTTTAATAATTTTCATTCTACTCAGGCAGAAAGGGTAAATATCAAACAATTATAAACAAGTATGAGAGAAATTAAACTGTATATTGCTGAAATGTAAATATATAATTAGAAACTCAATACAAGAATCACTGTAAGGAGAAAAAATTGCTGTTAAAGCAAGCAGAAAGTTTATTTACGAACAGAAAGGTTTGATTAGCCTTTTAAGTTATAAAATCTGTCTTAAAATCTTGAAAGATTAAGGATACCAGAACAAGAGGCCCTTTAATTATTTGGATTCCAGACTACGTCTCACAGGATGATGCAAAGATACAGAATTAAAAATTAATAGAACATTTTCAATTTATTGAGGGCTACTACTCTGCAAACAAATAAAGCATTTGTTACTTAAGAAACAGGTGCTGTGGAAAGTAAGGTAGTGAAAACCATGATTAACACTGGCAGAGCAGTTGTGGGCAATATTTAAGGTAAAAGGATAGAAGAATGGGTTGCAAACAGCAACTTCTGCCCCAAACCCAAGCACATCAGCCAAATGTGCCAGTAGTTAATAAAATGAGAAGGAAAGAGGAAAGTAAGAGAAGAAATAACTTTCAAGTGTAGTAGAAAGATAAAGAAAGTGCAAATTAATCAAAATGTGTCAGGTCTCTGAACTCATCAGAAAGGACACTGCACAGAAATACTTAAGAAATCGTTAGGCAATCTCTCCCAGGGGAAAGAAAGATTCCTGACAGAGTAGACAATAGAGCTGAAAAAAAACAGTTGCCCCAAATGATTCATACAGTTAAGATTATAGAGTAGGAAAGACAGAGAGAACAGAAAAATGAACACCTTATGCCTGAGAGTAGGAAGACGTGTTTGGCCAATCAACTGTCAATACCCTCTTCTTTTAGGAAATAAAGGACGCAGGTCAGACTTATTCATGTCAGAAAAAACTGTAAAAGAACACAACCAGAAAATCCAAGCAGCTCTGAGAAGAACTAGAGTGCAAAACCAAAAGCTACAGACATCATTGGAATTGAGTCCCATACTATCTCAGGAAGACAGTCAGGCAGACCACAGGCTGCGCATGCAGTTAATAAGCAAAAGAGTTAGAAAAAAATATCCATAGAGTGTAGGGTTGTGTGTGGAAGCTGATGTCTGTCTGAACTGAGGGCAGAATTAAGCTGCTTCACAAACACAACCAGCAAATATGTGATTCAAATCTTATTACAGGGTTTAAAGTATTTTTGTCTTTAATTAAAGAATCCCAAGGAACCCAACAGGACTCCGAGATTTCTTGCCATCCAACAGTTGTCCATTCTGAAATCTTCAGCAACACTACTCTAGCTGTTGTTCTTCATAGAAACTCTTTTCATCTGGGTTATTTTTAAGTACCTCACCTATTATACTATTTATACTATTTCTGAAACCACAGCAGTGTCCTGGGTTTGGCCAGGACAGGGTTAATTTTCACCGCAATCCAGGAAGGGGCACAGCTGGGCGGGCTGACCCCACCTGGCCAAACAGAGCAGGGTATTCCATACCATGTGCCGTCATGCTGGGTTCCGGTGGGGGGGAGCTGGGCGGCGGGAACTCACTCGCGGCTCGGGAGCGAACAGTGGTAGGGGTGCGGGAGAGCGGCTCTCTGTGTTGTGCGGTTTATGTTGTGTTTTCTCCTGATCTGTATCGTTGTTGTTCCTGTTCTCTTTGTTTGCCGTTCTGTTAAACTGCCCTCATCCTGACCCACCGGTTTCTGCCTGTTTATTTCCATTCTCCTCCACACCCCGGTGGGGGGAGGGGTGGCCGCGTGGCGCTTTTGTTGCCGGCCGCAGCCAAACCATAACAAGTAGTTTCCATTTAAGAAGTTAGCCATCAGATCCAGACTAAAATTTATGTTTTAGTACTGCACAGTTCATATTTTTATCAATGTTGATTCAGGATGGCCCTTAAGATATGTCAGTAAGCACCATTTTTACAGACAAAACTGTGTATATAATTGCTTTAAAAAAGGTGTGTACATGTATTTGTATATATGTATAATTATTAAGACTATGAGGAAGAAACATTTTATTTGCAGTCAAGTCAGAATGTAAACTAGGTAGAATGTATGATGTTGACAACCCTAGTGGCAAAATTTGAAGAAGCAAGTCACATTATGTCGCAAGACTGATTTTAAAAATATCACATTAGAAACATGCTATCTTAGCAAATATATTCTTAAGGTTCTTTTCATTTTACTTTTTTCAGCTCTAAGACCTTGGATGAAGGGTTTATAATTAAAAGTCTTTTCCAAGAACTCAAACAATAGGAAGATATTTAGATAATAATATCATATTAAATGTTAATATGAATTATATTTTCATAGTCAAAACCATCCATCCTGAATCTTCAGGCTAGGGTCAATAAATTTTTCTGACAATTTACACGGCCGATTTAATGTTTCTGCAAGAAGGAAGAACAGTGAATGTCTGTGTTAACATCTAATACAACTCTAAGCATGTCTGTTGTGAGACTAGATGCTTCCATAAGCCTCAGTAAACTCAAACAGTCGACTTTGTTTATGTAGTCAACAGAGAGCTTTATTTCCTTCCCTCCTGCCAAACTTGACTACTAATTGCTTTCTGAACATTTACACGTTGTCAGAAGTTGCATCAGACCAAAGGTGGAGTAATTATTTTCTACACTTTATTTTCAAGGAAATCTTGCAGAGAAATGTCATCCATTAAAGCAGCATGGAATTTTTTCTCAGCACCACAGAGACTGCTGAGAAAACACCTGAAGTGCACACAGTGATGTTTCTCCACATCAGGCCCAGAAGCACTGAAGTCTTTGGATAATATTTAAGAAGGAAGAAAGAAGAAAATCAAAAGCTTTTGGCACTGTTTGCACACACAGTCAAGGGATACAGTGACCACAGAAAATGTCATTTATAAAAGTATTTTTCATCTCATGAATGAGCTGAGCAAACTGAGTTAAGTTTCAGTAACACTGTGTGACATGTGGTACTGAAGCTACCTTAAAGAGCCATTTGCTGTTTTAACTCCACAATATATCGTGAGGCCATAATCCATTCTTAATCCATTCTGAGACCAATAAAAGTGAGTACCAAAGCCTGAACAAGAGAGCATTGGTAGGGATTTATGTCTCAGGCCTCCTGAGCCTGCAGAAGTCACTGTAGTCATGCAGCAGGTTTCGATGGTCCCAACAACATGCTGGGGGAAGCCATGGGGAGAGATCAGAGCAAACTCTGGGCAATGTAGTCTGGAAGAAAAACAAGCCTGCAGGGTTGAATGAAAACATAGCTTCATGTGTTATCCTGTTCTGGAAAGAAAAAAATATTCTTTACCCACATTAAATATACATAACCAAATTGCTCTCCTATTCCAAGGAAAACGGAAAAATTCTCTGTATAGAGAAAATCTTACATAGTCATTTTGAAAAAAACCCATAACTTCTTATATTTTACTTATTTATTTTTCATATAAAAATCAAATATCTACTGATATTTAAAAAGAAGACCAGATAATTGCTCAGATTTTTTAAAAGAATTTCTGTATATGTGGTATTCATTCTGCATTTGTATCTGAACCACAACTGTAAAATGAAAGACCTTTCATATGCACTTTGTGCATGTATTTTCAAAGGCAATTTCATTGCATTATGTGGAAAAGGAGTCCTGCAGTTTCATTGGTTTCTTACAATGTGAATGGAGCAAGATGTATTGAAGAGAGATGTGAATCATAACTCCCTGGTGACTGACATTCAAACACCAGCACCATTTATGAAATGTTGACTGTAAGTTTCAATACCTTCTTGACCACAGGAACCTGGCCTTTATCACTTTCATAACTGTGTACTACATCCTTACCATTAATATTTCACAGAGAAGGATTTTTCACTGAAATATGTTAATCCTAATTTTGAAGGAAGATGAGTGTTCAAAATTTCAGACAGTGAAATAAAGCTTAAAATATTTAATCAATTGGTGACAAACATTCATTTTGCTGTATTTACAGAATTCAGCAAATAATTCTTTAGTGAGGAAATTGATGACCTTTCCTTGCGATAATGTTTCACATAGCGGAAAGCACGCTTCATCTTCACTTCTATGTAAACAGAAAAAATGGAGGGTTCAAGTGCAGATAAATTAAGAAAAGGGGGGCTTCAGAAATTAATGAAGAACATTTATGTATGGAATTACAAAGAATGGAAAACAACAGAATGGGAATTCATGTTTTGCATTTCACATCAGTTTACACACTGCACACGTGAAGGTAAGAGGTGAGGGAAATTCCTGAGAGTAATGCCTTTCTCAGTCAGATGTTTTCCAGACTAATTTAGAAGTCAGGCTTCAAGATTCATAGGTGTGAATGAAACATAGGTCCAATGATCTTGACAAACTACCACTCAGAAAAATAAACAAACAAACAAACAAACAAACAAACAAAAAACAACCGTGGCAGAAATTGGGGTTACCATAAGTGGAATGAAAACTCTTTTTCTGTAAGTTATATGTCAGCACACACAAACTTGGCTGGAGGTTCCACTCGCTTTCCTTTGAGGAGCACCTGCAGCCTGCATGAAGACCAAGCACAAGTTAGTACTGCTCTGGAAAGTCTCAGCCAAAAGTCCCAAATGTGGAGTCCTGGCTGGACGAGAGGGGACATAATTTGGTGCGCTGAGCAACCCAGGTTCTGATCCGGAGGTGAGCCTTGGGAGCGGCTGACACGGAAACCTGCTGGGAAGGCAGAGCGACGAGCTCGGGACACTGGAGCAGGGGGAACATCACCGTTTCCTGCCACACTGTCACTTCCTTCCTGCCACGTTGCTGTTTCCTGCCACAGTACTGTTTTCTCTTCGAGATGCAGCTCTGAACCAATCACAACGAGTTGCAGTAGTTTTGCCTATATATGGGTTGGGGTTTTAACCATTCAGATGCTGTAATAGTTTTGCTATATAAACCTTGTTTTGCTGACTAAAAAGCTGTACGATCATACTCATATTGGGGTCACATCGTTACAACGGTCCGTTACCCACGCCTACATTTGGTAGCAGAGGATGGACGGTTTCCCTGCAGGAGGCCCTCGGTCTGCGGTGAGCAGTTAGAGAGGGGGGCGTGGGAGTAACGGCTGGGAGGGTCCTGCCTGGGTGCGGACGCGCAGGGCAGGTACGGGCGGCCGACTCCCAGGGATTTTTGAGCCACACTGGGGCTGCCTGGCGCAGCTAAATTTTAACGTGGAGGCCGTGGTCGCTGGCATGGAGGTGGATGCCACGGCAACGTTGTTAGTCGGTATTCTCTCTAAGAGAGGAATAGACACAACGGCAAACCAACTCATGAAGTTGATTAAACTGGGGCAAAGATGGGGTCACTTTGCGGATACCCTGGTACTGATTTCCATCTCGGAATGGCAAGAGTTAGGAGAGATGATGTGGGAAAGGACAATAACGGGGGAGGACAAGGAGGAAAAGGAGATAAAAGCCGTCCGCGAGCTCTGGCGAACAGTATTACACACTTTAAAAGCCATGAAAGCTGAACGAGAGGTGGCGTGTGCTGCAGCTCAGATGCTAGCTCCGGAGCCTGGGAAGGATCACGCGCCTAAGCCTGGGACATTAGCACGGGTTTTCAGGCTACCTGCCGTTAGAGGGATGACTGGGATCACTTGTAACACAATTGCCGAGATTCAAGCGAGTGCAGAGTGCGGTTCCGGTCTCGGCGCAGAGGGGGGTGGCCCACCAGAAGTTGCTGCCAGAGACATCAACTCGAAATGCGAGCCGGACGCGGTAGTACGACCGTCCCCAGGGAGCGGGGAGGAGTCAGGCGCGGAACTGCGACTGTCTTTCGGAAGAGGGGAGGAGCGGCTAGTACCACCCCCAGAGGGGGAGGGGGAAGGGGTGCGGCTTACGACATCGGCCCCTCCTGGGGCGCGGCCTGCAACATCGGCCCCTCCTCTCTATCCACCCCTGCCACATTCCAGCGAGGCGTCTCCACTCCCGACGCCCTCTGATGCCGGCCAGAAGGAATTACTCAAAAAAAAAAAAAAAACAAAAAAACAAAAAAAAACAAAACAAAAAACAAAAACCGTGCGATCTGTTGCAGTCAGTTTTGCAGCATCTTCAAGACAAGAGCTCGCAGTTCCAGCATATGTCAATCGTTACCAACCCCCCCACCGGGAAAATGAGGCTTCTTCTCCGAGATGTTTAGCTGGGCCTCTGGCATGGATCACACCTACCCGCTGGAACAGTGTTACAAGAGATGCCATCCTAGATGTACAGTGGAACGTTGCCACCATTATCTGAGGTACACAAGCCTCAGCCTGTCCTGTGGAACAGGTTAATGGATGATAATCGTAAGTACAGGTGTTTGGCCGGAGGAGTGGCCACTAAGTTACCACGTGAAGAAAGCCGTGAGCAGGGGCTGGGTCTAACAGACCCTGAGCAGGAATCAGGTCTGTTTTCCCCACCCCACCCCCCCGGCTCGCTGGAGAATGGGACAGTCACTGAGAAAAGGAGCAAAGGCTCCATTAAAGAATTTTTTTACAGTGAAGTTTGAAAGAACAAAGTCTTGCAGTTTAAAATACCTGAGGAAATCATTACTTGGAAATCAGTGCATACAGCTTTAAATGCTCTAAAACTTACAGAGACTATCTCAGAAGCAGCTGCTATAGCTCTGTCCTTATCTCAAAAGCAAGGACAGAGCAGCAGTCTGCTGAAATTTAACCCTACATACGACGAAATTCCTACCGAACATGAGAAGTGCGGGAAGTAAATCTGCCAAAACCTGACGATCCTTTGAATCCAGAGAAACGGGAAGTGGGGTGTAAAAATCCGGCATCCCGAAAGTGTACAACAGGGTCTCTCGACAGCAATTGGCGTACCCGACCTGAGATCAAAACGAGGTGAATTCCAACATAAAACTGCACAGTCCCTCAGACGCTGTACAGTCGCCGCGCCAGCAGTCACCGCATCGAATGGGTCAGCAAACCTTACACCTGGTGGGGCACATGGCTCCCCCCGGGCAACCGGTGGCACGGTTCCTCCCCCCCCCCCCCCCTTTCCCCCCCCCCCCCCTTCCCTCGATCCCAGCGCGCCGGCCCATTCCGGCCAGCCCAGAAGTGGCGCGGCGAGAACCATCTTTTCTAACATTCAAGGACTTGGTTACAAAAAATGTATACAATTCAATTACTGCAGTAGAATTCCTTGTGAACAAACAGCTGGACTTTATTATCTTTCCAAGGTTCAGATAGTCTACCTAGATGATGTTATTCACTCTGCTGAAAAGTGAAAATATTGACTTTACAGCTGAAGATTTGTCCCCTCTATTTACTTTGTCAAAAAGGACTCAGATTTATTATTTTCCCGAAGATCAATGCCAAAAGCAAAAACTGTTTTACAAAAGATTTCAGATAGAATTGCAATTGCCTTTACCTTCAGAATTAATGTCGAATTGCCAACAAATTTGTATATCATTTATGAAGGTTTTGTTTTACAGCCTTACCCTCTTTTCGATCAGTGGTGTGTTAACACGCAGAAGTTGAAGACTCTGGAATGAATTTTTTTGTCTCATACGCCCATGAAAACATTGACTTCAAAGGTACACATCATAGTGTCCTTAATAGCACAAGGTTGGAATCACTGTCAGCAAGTTGATACTATTTGCCTGCTGCTGGCTAAAGATGACTTTGTGGCTTTAAACAGTGAATCCTTATCACTGCAAGCCGCTCTAGCTGATTATTTAAATAACATACGTTATACCCTTCCACAACATAAGCTGTTACATTCCCTCTCTCAAATTTCATTGCAGCCAAAAAACCAACGTGTTTCTGTTCCTATTAAAGGAGCATGAACAGTGTTTCAGAAACAAACAAATTCATCAGATTAGCAATCATCTATTTTAGTCGTTGAAGGATCCATACAAATTTTTAAGCTATCAGCGGCCTTGCACGTTTTTTGAATTGTTTTCGACTGAACCACTCAATGTTGTCACAGATTCTGCATGTTGTGAATATTGTTCAACGCATTGCAGATGCAATTGTTATTGAAATTAGAAAATCGTGTACGTGTATATTTTATAATGCATATATAGTTACATACTACTCTACTAAAACCAATAACTGAAGAAAAAGTTGTAGCAGATCAATTGACAATGGCAGCAGTACTGCCACACCGTTTCAAGCAAGCCCGATTATCTCATGACTTCTTTCATCAAAATGCTTCTTCCTTGCATAAACAATTTGCTTTGCCCCAGGGGCAAGCCACAAAAAATGTTCATGCATGCCCTGATTGTCAATGTATTACACCCGTACCATCGTGTGCAGGAGGGAACCCTCGTGGTTTACGAGCTGATGAGTTGTGGCAAAGTGATGTTACACATATATCAACATTTGGTCGACTGCATTGTGTACATGTTAATGTGGATACTTTCTCAGGATTTCTGGTAGCCACGGCACATACGGGAGAAAAGGAACGTTTCACGGACAATTTCTGTTTTCCTACAGGACTGGAGTATACAACATGTTACAGGTATACCACATTCTTCTACGGCACAAGCCATTGTCGAAAGTGTCCACGGGACCCTCAAAGCTATGCTAAATAAACAAAAAAGGGGGAATCCTATGGGCAGTGTTACCCCACAGGAACAGTTAATGTACTTAATTTTTAAAATCGTTCTGATGATCAATTATTTACAATAGCAGCTGACCGTCAATTCGGGATGGTCCCTCCATTTGTGGTTCGACCAAAAGTATGGTATAAAGAATTTGGGGAATCACAATGGACAAGTCCTATAGAACTAATAACGTGGGGAAGAGGGTATGCGTGTGTTCTTCTTTCAACAGGCCCTTGATGGTTACCAGCAAAATATGTGAAGCTATATCATGAGCTGAAAGAAAGTAATGCAGAATCCGATGCCAGAGGTGACCACACTCACTCTCAGGGAGCAACCTCTGACATGGAAGCAGAAGAGACCCACTCTGGATGATCCTATTACACAGGGAACACTGAAAAAATTACAGCAAACGCAAGTACTCTGATGACTGCAGTGGGTGCACCACCCACACCAATTAATACATTCCTTGCATATTTGGCAATTATCTCCCACAACAGCTTTTGTATAACGAAGCAATCTTGGAGGATACGGTATACGCGATTTTAGAACTGCGTCTGCACAAGAGCAAAGGTCAACTAGCAGACAACGTGAGGAAAAGTATAAACCTTCACCTGAGGGCTCCTGACAACTGCCTAGAGGTGCCAATATGCATGTACAAAAGACATTAATATAAAAAAAAAAAAAAAAAGGGGGGGGGGAGAAATGGAGAATGATAAGTACTTTGCAGAAATGTAATGATTATGTATGTTAACATGGCATAAATATCTAGTAAGAGTGTCTTTTCGGTACACACATTTGAGTAGAACTATTCCCTGTGCGTTCAGTACTGCAGTAAAGAATGCCTGCTTTCTAGAACTCCAACATTAAGTTTTAGGAAGTTAATTATTTTGCTGCTTTCTAGTAATAGATTTTGGGTACCCAGGTAGGACACTGCTCTTGAACTTCAATGGTCCGAGGGATTGCAGGACCTCCAGCCGGCACCGAGGGATTCTCGGGGAGAACCTCTGATCACTGGACCAAAAAGTTCTGAGCGTGAACCATTAATAAGGCAAAGGCATTCTTCCAGTATTGTTTCTTGTTGCCTATTTGTTAGTCATAGTAAAAGCTTCACAGCATTGAGCTATATCCCTGACGAGAAGGGAAAGTGTCCTTTCTAATCCTGAATTGAAAAGAGAGTACTCTTCCTGAAACTGAAGCTTGGGAATTTGTCTGTTAAATGTTGAATATTATTGTAAGTCCTGTCTTTGCAATATTTGGATTTACGCTAAAAACTTGGTGTGCCTCTGTGTGTGTGTGTGGTCGCGACCATGAACGTGTGGTTTTATGTTACCGTGTTTGTATTTCTGTGTTCTGATGGATTTATTTGGTTTCTGTGATCTAACGGATTTGTCTGGACTAAGTAACTGTTTTGTGTCTTTTGGTTTGGTAAGTTCTGCAGGTATTGACTATTTCTGGTTTTTGACTTTAGATTGTTGTATTTGGACTCTGATTTATCAAAACTTCGGAAGCATTTGATGCAGCAGATGTGGTGAGGTTTGCAGCTTTATGCTTGTATGTACATTAATTTTAGCCTATATAGTTAATGAGTCATAGTTCTAGGTACATTGATCTTAACCTAGGTAATTAATATCGATAGCCAATACTAAATGTTATGGATGTTTGTATATATGATAAGTATACCTATAACCCAAGTGCAAATTTACTGAGCTCATATTATTGATACACTGCTATTTCGATGCCTGACGCGGTGAGATGCATTCCCTCCCACTGACAATAATGATATGTTGTGGTCAAGCGGTACTTTAGTCCCACCATCCACACAGGAAGAAAATTGGATACAAGTAAATCCAACAAGAAAATTGAATACAAGTAAATCAATCTACACCCATATGCTAGGTAACAGATTTACCATCAGTATGTATCATTCTCAAGTTAATTTAATCTTTCTTTATATCCAGCAGGTTGTGGTATGCACTTCACATCTCTATGTCTTCAACTAGCATTTGTGTTCTTATACTGTTAGTATTGTAGTTTGAGTGGGCCTCTGAAAGAGTGGTAGCAAGCTGAAGACCAGAATTAATGTCAGCTCTCATCATCATCAACAACCTCATCAACTATACCTGGCTTGCTCAAAAAACAAAAAGGGGGAATTGTGGAGTCCTAGCTGGACGAGAGGGGACATAGTTTGGTGCTGTTGAGCAACCCAGTCTTGGTAATGGAGATAGACCTTGAAAGTTGCGAACACGGAACACTGCTACAGAAGTAGATTGGTGAACACGGAACGCTGGGCAGAGAAGCAAGCCAGTGTTACCACAAAAGTCTTGCAATCCCTGCTAGAAGATCAGAGTAGTCTACGACATGCAGTATTGCAAAATAGAGCCGCAATTGATTTTTTACTGCTGGCCCAGGGACATGGTTGTGAGGATTTTGAAGGCATGTGCTGTATGAACTTGTCCGATCATAGTAAGTCCATCCACAAGCAATTATAATGGCTTGAACAGCACGCCAATCAAATACAACAAAGCCAGGGATTTTTTGATGGATTTCTCACCTCGCTCTTTGGTAATCTGCCCGCTTGGCTTAAAGGTTTAATTATAGAAATTTTGCGCATATGTATCGCGTTACTTGCTGTTGGAGTTATAATATGTATTTGCTTTAGCTGTCTTAAAAAGGCTCTCTCCAAGATGATGAACCAAACCTGGCTTGCTCAAAAAACAAAAAGGGGGAATTGTGGAGTCCTGGCTGGACGAGAGGGGACATAGTTTGGTGCATTGAGCAACCCAGGTTCTGATCCGGAGGTGAGCCTTGGGAGCGGCTGACACGGAACCCTGCTGGGAAGGCAGAGCGACGAGCTCGGGACACTGGAGCAGGGGGAACATCACCGTTTCCTGCCACACTGTCACTTCCTTCCTGCCACGTTGCTGTTTCCTGCCACAGTACTGTTCTCACTTCGAGATGCAGCTCTGCACCAATCACAACGAGTTGCAGTAGTTTTGCCTATATATGGGTTGGGGTTTTAACCATTCAGATGCTGTAATAGTTTTGCTATATAAACCTTGTTTTGCTGACTAATAAAGGTGTACGATCATACTCATATTGGGGTCACATCGTTACAACGGTCCATTACCCACGCCTACACCCAAACACCAAGGAACGTTTTCTAAGTCAATGGGGCTGAAGTATCATAGCATATCGCTGAAGAAAATCAAGGTGTGGTGGTGCTGGTGGCAAGCAGACTGGTGCTCTGCGTCTTTCTTCTTGCCGTTCGAGAGATCATTGAGTTTAGCATTGCAGCAATCTTCCACCAGAACCAACTTCACTCTGAAAGCTTTGGGGAGGACTGTCTTATGCACAAATCCCTTTAAACTTAAATGTCATTTAAAAGGCTGCCAGGTTACTCAAATCTTTTTGACCCTGAATGGAAATCAAGTAACTACCAATGGTTTTGTTTTTAAAGTCTGTCATCAGATTTCTCTCAAATAATTCCCTTTGCGTAGATGCTAGTAAAGCTACAGTGGGGTAAATAAAGATAGAAGAGACATGAGTTGGTTAACTTCATTATAAAATATGGTGCAGCCTGGCAAGATGAGGAAAATGTTATTGTTTCATCAAGAACAACCAAAAGTTGCTGATTTAAGGGATGGCGGTGGTTTGGAAAAAGCAGCTTTTTATAATACTAAGCTCATGAGAGTTTTTTCTTGTAAAAGTAATTTCTTCATTAAAACTGTAATTGAAAAGGGACATGCTGTTCAAGAAGTTCAGTGTTTTATATATGTCATAGGAATCCCACAACGTGTCTAAAAATGAAATTTATGTTAATCACTGACGTCCTAATCCTCCTGATATAAGATCTATATTCAGGGATACATTCTCTTCTGAAACACCAGAATCAACTCTGAAAATGAGATTTTAGATTAGCTCTTTAGATAGTCTTCTTGTAGGCTCATCCATATGAAATTTGCTATGCGCTTTCACAGCATCTGGGGATAAAGAGCTTCCTGCAATGCCCGCATTTGTCATACATGGTTAGAAAGCTAAGGTACCATTCATACACTTCACCTTGTAGTTCTTCAGAAAACATCAATAACCATCTACCACCCTTTCCTACAGCAGTTGGACAAGTCACTGTTCTGAACACAGCATAAACCACAAGGTCATTTTTCCCTGATTATTTTGGTCTACTCTAAAGACTTCATGAAATGTTCATAAAAAGGCTTGTGAAAAAGGCAGGCTTTTAGAAAGAGACATTTTACTATCTGACATCTTTACTTCCTATGCATTGCTCTTTATTTGTTCTTTTGACTGCATTTTACAGTGAGCTGCGGATTCCAGTGATAAATCTGCACTAAATTTCCATCAAAAATGACATATGTGTTTGTTTCACTATAACCAATAAAGGTACCAGAGCGTACTTCATTTTTTAATTCCTTTCTCTTTCACTCTATGTTCTTTTGAAAGGAGTTTTCGATACAGTTTGATCTTACATTTCACAGTGACAATACAGGTAATAAGAATGTGCAACACATTAAAGGGTCTTTCACAAAGTAACCTGTGATGCTGGTGGAATATCTCAAATGTATGCAAGAGGCAGTCAAATCAATGAACTGGGTTTCTTTTCCAAGGAACAAGTGGGGCTAGCAAAATACTAACCTTTCAATCCATAAAAAAGAATGAGATATACTGTATTGGACAGAAAATTCATAACATTTGATACCTCTTAAAGTCATGTCAAAATAATTCTATCCAAGCTGTACAAAACAGAAATAAATTTTACATCCATGTCATTTTTTTGTTATTTTCATATTTCCATACTAAGTAAATACTTTTGCACTCTTTGCAGGCAGAGCAGAAGCATGAATAATATAATGGCGAATGTACTCCCAAGATCTTTAAGCATCTTCAGTATTGCACTTGTAAAATCTGTATTGTCTTAATCACTTTCCCAGCAGACCTGCAAAAAGTACAAAGCTCCACACTTTCCACAAATGTAGAAAACTAATCAAATACAAAAACAAACTGTGCACTGTATGGATCCTATCTTGTTTGTAGTTTAAAGGATCAACTTGAACAGATTTCAGCCCCCTTTTGGCAGGATTTAGAAGCTGACTTTTTCATATACCTTTACAGAAACTTAACAGCACATTGCTTTGCAGATGTTCAAGGTAAACTGCCAACACCCTGGAATAAACAGATTTTTCTTCGTTGAATATAACAGAGACTATGTACAATTATAGACAATTTGTATCCCTCCAGAGAAAGAAAGAGAGGAAATTCAGCTGTTGCATAAGGTTGAGGTTTATCTAGTAAATTGTAAAATACCTTTTACCCTTCAGTAGCTTTTGTTTTATTAAAAAATTATAATTTATTACTATGAGATATTTACCTCAATTGGATGAATCCTTGAACATCCAGTTCTAAGTAGGTAGATAGAACTGGAAACTCATATGCTTTGCATTGCTAAAAAAAAAAACCAAACAAAATCAACCAAACAAAAAACCCTCAAACCCTTTCTTTTTCTTTAATTTCTTTTTCTTTTTTCTTTTTCTTTACTTGAAATGATGAACACAGTCCTTTTGTCTTACATAATTTCTCAGAAATGGTGGCCTCACTGACTATAAATCCCAGACTGAGAGATTTATGTTAAACTTCCCAAATTCCCAAAGACAGTAAAATACATGCAAAAACAGTGACAGGTTCCCTTCAGTGACTCTCGCAGTGTCAGAGCTCTCCTGGGGTTTTCCTCAGCCTTTTCAGAGAATCATTCCCTCTCAGCCTTCAGACTCACTTGGTGTTGTGCCATGGAAAGCAAACTGCACAAGTTTGTGGCTTGAGGGATCATTCCTCTCTCTACTGCACCTTGGAAACCAGCTTTGAAAGCCGGTCCTAACTTTCAGCTGCTTAGTTCACTTCTTGTTCCATGAATTTTCATCTACAGCCATTCTAGCCAAGGAAGCTGATTTTCAATGGGCCATAACTAACTTTTTTCCCCACAATGGCCCAATTGCATAGGAAAATTCCCTAGCTAGCATCCCTTTGTTGGTCATCATGTAGCAACTATGTGACACAAACTCTGAATGGCTGTTTCCATATAACCACATACAGACAGATTCAGCTGGTTGCAAGGAGAACTAGTGAAAGAAGATTGAAAAGGTAAAGTCAAAGTTCAAACCTGTGTGTGCTAAAAACAACCTTTTATAATTATAAAGTGCCTTGCAAAGAGACTAAGAATTTCCAGGAGATATATTTTTATGCATAATAGGTAGTTCATGCTAAACAGTGTGTCTCATTCATATTCCTACTACCAAGGAAACTTTTCCTTTGTGAGAAATGGAAAACATGCAGTGCAAAAAGGAAATGAACTCTTGATCTCCAGGGTGAACTCAGAGGAACATGGTGGACAATTAAGGTCAAAACTCTTATAAGAGCAAAAAGCCATCTTTTGTGCCATGCTGGTCAATTTAAAGAATAATGCAGCAAATTCAATTTATCCTAGGCCACAATAATCCAAGATAAGAGTTCATTAAACAGTGAATTTCCTCCCCAAGACATAGCCAAGTTAATTTATCCTGGGTTTCTGAGAATTTATAGTCTATCTTTCTACATTCCTCCTTTCTTTACCTCATCATGGATATTTAGTAGCTCCACTGCAGCGGGTCACAGGGCATAAGAGCAGAATAAGATAAGCATAGCAAAGAAGAAAGGAACTGAGTTAAACAGAAGCACAGACCTTTATCAAGGGACTAGCAATCCTTCTTGTGTCATAGACCACAGCTAGGGGTAGATATTTTTCTTTTGGAATGGCACATGTATGTATTTGAAATAACCAATCCGAAAGATGTTCCCCCGGAACTAATCTCAATTGGAAAAGGGAATTGTTCACCCTGCTGCTGCACGAAACACACCGACAAAATCCCTCTTGATTCAGGATGATCGCTGCCTTTGCCATCTCTTGGCTTAAGAGGACTGCATGTCAGATTTTGTCTATGGAAGAATCTTCCTCCAAGAAACACATTGAAGAGCATACTTAGGTTTTCATACATTATTAAACCATTATGATGAAGCTTAAAATTAAGCTCTAAAGGTCAGACTTTCAAAGGAATTGGTTAAAGTTAGGCGTCTTACCTTATTAAGCACTATTTGAAAATTCCATCCATGCATTTTGGCAGATAATTTGTTATCTATGAGGATCTAGACCTAATTACTTTCCTGCTCATGGATGCCTTGGAAAAGTCTAGTGGTTAATTGTTTTACTGATTTAGGGCTTGAGAACTGTGACCCCTACAGGATACTGAAACATTCTGGCAATGTTAAGGACACTTATGTGGATTTATGATATTTAAAATGTAAATGTCAAATTTATTACAGAGGTCTAGGGCCTGCAAAGGAGGTAAATAGACGTAGCTCCCTCAATTGTGGTAGAAATACATTGATTTTCATGAGTGGAAAGTCTGACTCAAATTGTTTAAAGCTGAATTAATTATCAATGTGTTTGCTAGCTGTGAGAATGTCACACAACTGGCTATAGAATTGCAGCACATCTCAACATTTAACTTTTGCCAGAAGTGTTGCTATTAAAAATACAAGTATGCATGGCATGCATGGTAGACCTGCTTCCCTTCTGACTGACTTATGTGAAATAAGAATTCTGGAGGCAAGAGGAAGAAAATGAGGGAAATCAGCAATTGTAATTTCACAAGGAAGAGAAGCAACTGAGTTAAAACAGCCTCCAATCAAGCATTTTAACAATGTCATTAATTATTACTATTAAATTGAGGGGTAGGAATATAAGTTCAATTCATTTTCATTTAGATGTTACACTTGCTGCACAAGAAATTTTGTGTGATGGGTTTGCACAGATAAGGAAATGCAGAAAGGTCCTCAGGCTTTCTGTCTGTACGTCTGCTTTCCATTGGAAGTGGTTGGTTTGTTTGTAAGCTGCGACTGTCCTCTCCTCATGCTCGCCACCTGGAGAAGAAACAGTTTGGTTTTCCATGGTGCTAAATGTACCTGCACAGCTGGAGTGGGACCTGGTTCTTCAAACTGATGAGCTGGTGAGGAGCTGAGAGGATCCAGTAACTTCAGCTGTAGCTTAGCACTGTGTAATGTCAGAAGACCTTTAAAAAAGTAAAGGAAAATATGTTGTCCTACATGGTGTAAATGAATGTACATCCCTGGGAATCCAGAAAGTACACAGTGGCTGGACTAAAAGCCTTTGTGCTGTTGAACATATGAAAAGGAAAAAAAAATACACTTTATTCCCAACAGAAGCCATACAGGGTGACTAAATGACATACAACTCTTAGTTTTATACCACCTGATTCCCATTCTCAGCAAATTAAGTAGGAGATCAGGGGAGCAGAAAAGGATCCTCAGGAGCAGCTTCTCCTGGCAGAGGCCTGGCCCACTGATGTAGAACCAGCCCTTAAAAAATTCACATTGTGGTTCTAGGCAGTCCATGAGGAATACCTACAGTAAGCTGTTTTCCACTGCAATGCTAAGCCAGCTCTTCATTTGCTCCATCTGGCGTGGTTCAAACCAAGATGTCTTCATTCTCAGAAGGAGAGTGAGTTCATAGGCGATACTCTTTGGGACTATGTCCCTCCACAGGTGTAAATGGGAATTTTCAAGACAGTGTAAATGATACTGACAAATGATTCTTGCCCATCTTAGAAAGTCATATATGAGCACTCAGGGTAGCTACTTTTAAAACACCTGTTAGGCTTTTGAGTCTGTTCTCTAATCAGTCTTCTAAAACATAAGAGAATAAAAATTTAAAGAATCAAAACAACTTATTTTTCTCTTCTTTTTAAAACAGCAGTGATTGTAGCATAACTGAACACTTTTTTACTGGGTTCTTGATTTTAATTTTGAGAATCCATGTGACAACTAATGACAATAAAATGAAAAGAACACTTACGTATTGATGTAACTATGGACAAACAGTAACACATTAGCCTTAAAGAATCAGTAATGCAGCCAAATAGGCTGAAGAAAGGCTTTACACATGAAAAGGAATTACCTAAGTGTGCATGAGCCTCTGCAGAACCAGTATAAATGAAACAAACAAAAAATCCCCACTAAAGTATGCTGGATGAGATAATAAAAATGTCATCAGTCACGTGAGCCTTGTTGTGTGATCTGGCATACTGGAGTTACAAGAGTAACCATATGAAATCATGAGGCAGAGCATGTGGAAATTCTCATCAGTTTCTGCCTTCCAGTTGTTAACTTCTCACAGCTTGATTGCCTCTCCAGCTCCTTTGGAATGAAAGTTCTTCAAAATCTCAGTTTTTCATTTTAAAAAATGTTGCCACAAAAGTCTTTAAAGAATGACTTACGAAACAGGAGGCAAATGAAGCCTCTGTAAATATATCGTTAAATACGGCAGCCTTTGAGACTTCCGTAAGCTAACTTTTCCAACTAGCGGAAATAAGAGAAGAGATCATTTATTCACAATTACTACAGGGTTTGACGTTAGCACTTCTGCTGAGAGCCAGCAAAGCAGTAAAGGAAATATGTCCAGTGTTGCAGAACTTTAAAGGAAGTACTCATACCTTGTCCTGCTCTTTGCTTTGAAAGATCATGTGAATGAGAGCAGAAGAAAAATTATTTGGGCAGCTGAGAGATTCTCTATGCAGGACTGACCCCATGGCTCACTCTCAGCTCTTAGATCCATTTACATTCAGCAGGAGTTACAGCAGCTGTCCTGGCAGCCATAATGTTACTTGCACACAGAGCAGAGAACAGATCTGGAGCGGGTAAAGTTTGGTGAACAGAATAGTGCGATGAGCTTTAAAGCTTCAAGCTGCTCCCTGTGCTGGTCAACCTGGCTGGAGTTCCCTGCATCTCAATATATTTTAATAAAAATTCAAGGATTTAAATCACTGGTGGAAGAATAATTAGAAGTGATAAATAAAAATAATGGGTGGAGAGGGGGATTGTCTCACCCGATACTTGCTTATGGGACCACTTGGCCTGAAGGGAAGGTGTTCTGCCTCAGAGACCTGCTCTTCCTTAAAACAGCAGGTGTCATTTTACTAATCCAAGCAAGTCCTCACTTTTAGTGCTTTCAAGTGCAGTCTTCAGTAGCATCTGTTTGAATTAAAGAAAGAATACTACGGTTTTCCTTTCCAGCTGCATAAAAAAATAATAATTATTCACAAAATGTGATAGCAGTTTATTAGCTCAAAACGTTTATGAAAAACAGCTACAGCAAAACGCCAAGAAAATACAGGTATGGAGGAGGTAAGGAGTTTGTGGCTTGCTTCCTGCTAGCTATTCTGCATGTGAACATAGTTTCTGCCTGATTCACACCACGGATACACATTAAGAAATGTACAATATAATAGATTCTGTTCAACATCATTCCTTATTAAATATACCTAAGATCTTAATGCATGATGAAAATTGTATTTTCTTTATGTTGTGCTTACTAGTACTGATTAGGAATTCAGACAGAAAAGGCTACATGCTAAGCATATAATCTGGAATCCTGACATGTTTACTCCCCTTTCCTGCTTTTTCTCTTTTTAACTATGTGGAAGAAATGTGGAGATATATCGTGAAGTCTTTAGTCAATTTTGGATTAGTCTTCAGAGCGCTTTCCTCATCGCTATGTAGATAGTTACTACATTTCTTTGAATGAATCTTTAAGACCCAAAAAGTTACATAGATCATACCTCTGTAATTTTCCATATGTTGATGTTTAGAACTAGTGTGCATATTTAGAAAAAGTTTTAAGAACAAACATTAATTAAACATTAAAGTGTAGAGCTTATTCCTCTTAAAATAACTTATTATTGCTGTAACAATAATATTATAATAGCATTAATACAGCAGAAGCAATACTACTGTGACAGAAAGGAGAAACACCATCTTGTGGTTCCACTGGCATTATGAATCAAGTGAACTTCATGACACTGTTTTATGATGTAAAAAAAAAGCCACCAGAAAATGTCTTCAGCATATCAGAAGGCAACAATATTTATTAATTTTTCACTGGTCTTTTTTGGTGGATATTTTTTTTTTTTATATCCACTAACAGGCCCATTAAAACTCTCTGCTTGAAATCATGGATCAATTCAGGTTAAAGGGAATTTTACCTTTGGCTTCCAAGAAGCCAGAATTTTACATGAAAAAATATTCACAAAAGCATTCTGATCTGAATGCTAAATATGCTTATGGTTATTCTAGGCATTAACATCTTAAGATTCTTTTTTCTAGTAAAGTATTAGTTAATTACTTCCCTGACAAATCTTTTGATGATCAGATAATGATGATGTGTCTGGTTCCAACCGATGCAGTAAGAAATTGTCGATCTCCGTTATAAAAGGCTGAGATTTGTAGGGTTTTTTTTCCCATTTCCCTCTCTCAGTGTGCAGCCAGGTGATAGAACATACTGAGCTGGTGAAAGTATGTATTTTACTGGGTCATCTAAGCAGCATTGTTATTAGCATAATAGGGCTGGCCCAGTGCTTTGAAATAAGAACGAGCTATGTTTCATTTCTGAAAGCATGCAAGAAAAGTACTAATAATGCCCTGCAGAAACACATAATGTGATTTTTATGAGTCACACCTAGCAACTTATTGTGAGTTTGTACCAGTTGGATTTCTGATTAGATTTTAGCTAATTTAGGAGCCTTTCTACACTAAGAGATGTCCGTCTAAACCCTGATGAAAAATACGTGGGAAGATCAAGTGGCAGGTGATACTAACAACACCTGTAATTCGTTGAGTATTTCAGACGACCAGATTTCCACTTTTCAGTAAGTGGAAATTCCTTCTGCTCAAGGAATTTTACACTACCTTTCTGTTTTACAAGCTTCCCCGCTGGCTGCATAGTTAATCACTGATAAGTCCCTAAATTGTTTCTCTAGAGGTGTCTGCTGTCCTCCTCACAGACGAATAAAATGTCACTCAGTAGAGTAGCAGATGTATAGATAAGTAACATCATGTTTATGCGAAGAAATATTGATACAGTATGATAAAATCAAATAAGTCATCATTTTCACCTTGCTGCTGACCTCTCAAAACACAGGACCAAAATACCTCTTTGCAGCATTTAATAGCTCGTTCATGCTCACGGGGTTTCCACGAAGAGTTTTCAAGAGCATTTACCAGTTTCTAATTGTAGATGATTTAGCAGCTTTTTTGTCTTCTTGCCTCACACCATAAAAAATAACTTCTATTTTTAACTCTAGATAATTTCTTTTCTAGTCTGATATTTCACTTGCACTCCTATTTTAATCTACTCTGATACTTTCTAAATTACTATTAAATCCCAGTATGCAATTCATACACTTTCAAGTAAATTACTTGCCTTAAAAATACAAATTTCCCTTGGTGTTTCCACACAGGAGCATCTCAGATGTATAAAGATGACAAAGAACTCCAGTGCCCAAATTACCAGACTACAGGTGACATGCACAGCTTTAAAGGCATAGCATTTGTAGTTGTATTTTATTCTGAACAGAGCAATAAAAAGTGGCTGGCATCATCAAGCCTGAGAGTTATTGTGAGCATGAAGTGAGTTTTGAAACATCGAGATAGAGTGTAACCACAATTCCATTAAAGTAGGGAATTGAGTCAAAGACATTCCCATTACTACTGCACTGATACAACAAAATGAAATATGGAGCTATTTCCACACATCTCTGTCATGATAAATGACAATATAAACGTAGATGTACCCAGAAAAACACAAAGCATTCGAGTTTTATGCCTTATAGAAGTTAAGGAAAAACTTTGATTCTTTCAGATCAGAAGTTTAAAAAATTAGAAAAGAGGAAATATTCACCCAAATGTTCTTAATAGAGTCTAAGGGATGGTAGGTTGAAGGTGAAGACATGCATTGTTCTACAAAGGCCCAGAATACAGGTACAGAAGTCTGGGGGAAATTACTGTCACTGAATTACCTACATGACCAGTTGGAGGCATTGCTTAACTGTTTTACTTCCCAACTGGAATTGGTTGAGCATTCTCAATATACTAAACAATGACCTATTAAAGCTTACATATTACAGTTATAGAGGGGAGTGTTTATGCAGATTAGTGTTGATTACTGTAAGAAAAGGAAAAATAACACAAAACCTAAAGTTAATTTAATGTTAAACCAGAAAAATTGATTTCTCTGAGGAAAATGTGCTTTTAAAGAAAAAGGCTTCTCCTTGGGCATTACCTTGATCATACTGCAAACAATATCATATATTAAGATTTCACTCATGATACTGAAAAAAGATCTAACGCAATTTGAATTTAGATGGAAACATAAGGAAGAAAACTCATCGCATTACTATTCATTGATTCATTGATTGCAATGCCCAAAGAAACCATTCTGACCATTTGTACTAACATTACAGGACACAGAACTGTGCTCAGTAATTTTTGCATCGAGTTGGCAATTTATAAATATTATAGATATTATTCTGTGTAAATCTATGTTATTCTGTGTCTTCTAAAAGAACCTAAAAAGTTCTCAAGTGAAAAATCTATATTCCAAATTATTGTTATTCATTCAGCACTCAGAGGTTCAGTTTGAACTCATAGCTTGACTGTACTTGGCACAGTGCAAGCATGCTCCAGAAAAATAATCTCTTCTTGAAAGAGAAGTTTGGCATCAAGAGGCATACGATTTTCCTGAAGGTCAGAGGCAGAACTGGAAACAGGGAGTTCTGCTCTTGTGTCCTCGGTACAGAATTACGCTGCCATGAAACAGAGACATTGCCTTTCAAATATTACCCAGTTTTTTTTTTTAATTTATTGACTCTTCAGTGCTTTTTTCCATATACTGATTGTTTATTAATGTCAATTTTTCTCTCTCCCCAAAATCATGTAGTGGTCTGTTTTAAAGAAGAACAACAAAAATATCAAAAAATCTGGAGATTTTGGGCAGCCTTAGCAACCTGAAATGGCAGTTTTGACAAATGCTAACCTCGGAGATACATTTGCTGGAGGCCCAACCTCCCCTGTTGATGTTGTTTGGTGAGCTCTGTGTCGATGATAGAGAAATGAGCTGTGGCAGGTTTTTGCCTCCAACAGATATGTGGCTGCATCGGGACCTGGAAGTAGGCTGACAAATTAGCTATACTAGTTCTCTTCCTGCCCCCAGTGTCATTGCCATATCTATTCCACATTATCTTTCAGCAGGATGTTCAAAAACTTGCATATCATACCTTCACTTCATATATCAGACACACTGAGCCAGTCTGTAATAATTCTCTCAACAAGAAATGATTCAGCCTAAACTGTATTTTTATGACAAAAAATCATTAATAAGTCATTGTATATATTTTGCATGAAAGAAATGGAGAGAAGAATAATCACATTTGTTTCAATTATTCATATTTGTATGACATGAAAAGACTGTGCACTGCTAAAACATAATAAAGCCTGACAAAAGGCAGCCTAGTGCACAGGAAGCAGGTTTCCAGTAAGGAAAATAGATCACCCATTGTTTATAGGCACAATTAACAGCAGTGCTTGCTGATGTATTTCCATGACAACTACCACTGTGATATTTTTACCTCTATGTGGTTCCCCCCGGATCCGTGTATTTGGGCATACATGTGAATGCTCAAAATCAGAAATTCTACATGCATCTTTGGGGGCAGGAGAGCAGAAAGTGGGCTTCTACTGTAATCCAGTCTAAACTAAATGGCAAGCTGAACATTTTTTTTTTTCTCCCTGAAAGAGTTTTGAAGTTCTGCAAATTTGCATGTTTTTTTGGTTGGTAGGTTGGTTATTTTCTAATTATATTTAGTTTATTCCTGTGGAAAACAATAACAACATGGTTCTCATCGGGGACTTCAACCACCCTGACATCTTCTGAGAAGACCACAGAGCCAGGCACATGCAGTCCAGGAGGTTTCTACAGAGCATCGATGATAACTTTCTGATGAAAACGGTGGAAGAGCCTACAAGGAGAGGCATGCTGCTGGATCTTGTACTGACAAACAAAGAGCGACTGGTTGAGGATGTGAAGGCTGGGGGAAGCCTCGGCTGCAGCGACCATGAAATGGTGGAGTTCAGGATCCTGCATGGAGGAAGCGGGGCAATAAGTAAGATCAAAACATTGGACTTCAAGAGAGATAACTTTGGCCTCTTCAAGGACCTACTTGGAGGAATCCCGTGGGTCAGGGGTCTCAAAGGCAGGGGGGTCCAAGACAGCTGATCACTGTTTAAGCATCATTTCCTCCATGCTCAGGATCGGTGCATCCACCTGGGCAAGAAAGTTAGCACAGGAGGCAGGAGACCCACATGGATGAGCAAGGAGCTTCTAGCGGAACACATATGGAAAGAAAGGACTATTGATTCAAAGATCTGGTAGGAAAAACCTCACAGTACAATGTATACTGTTGAGTATGTATTCTTTATCGCAGCGCCGGGCACACGGGGGATTTCTCCTGCAAACGTGCACAGCAGACACCCCGTTGCTTCAGGTTAAATAGAATCACACATTATCTTTCTAGGAACTAATTAGCATATGTAAATATCTTTCACGCATGCCTGTTAGCATCTTTGGGTGGTCTTCAGGGGTCCCAAGGTGAAAGTCCATCCTCTTCATCATGCTGTTCATTGATTGACATTTGTTTTTGCTCAAACTCAGTTCTAGGATCACGTATATAATGTCCTTCAGGTTGTTTGGCTCTAGTCTTGTTGATCTCTTGGTGCCTCGTTATCTCTGTAGCTTGGCGCATTTGTCCTCCCAAGGCCGAGCTGTCTGGAGTAGAATTATTTAGGAGTCTCTTTTATCCAACAATTATCCCAATTATTTGCTGAGAACCAAGACCACTTTTGTTTCACTTAATTATTTTGTCTAACGACTAAGTGATAGCTTGTGCCCATGTCCTTCCACTACATTCCTTAATGAGAAAACAGGGATTAGTGTAAGTTACATCGTTACATCACTATGCTTGCAGAAATACAAGTTACAGTACTAAAGACTACTAAAAACTAAAAAATATTAAGGCTTTTTTGTTATAGTTTCATGTTTCTTACAATCCCCTCTATCACTATGGAATGTGGAATGAGGGACAGGCCACTTGGGAGGAATACAGGAACATTGTCAGAACATGCAAAAATGCAAAGAGGAAGGCTAAGAAAGGAGAAGGTCCACCTGGAATTGAATCTGGCAAGGGGTATCAAAGACAAGAAGAAGGGTTTCTTCAAATACATAAGCAGCAAATGGAAGACTAGGGACAATGTGAGACCATTACTGAACGAGGTGGGTGTCCTGGTGACGGAGGATGCAGAGAAGGCAGAGTTACTGAATGCCTTCTTTACTTCAGTCTTCACTGCTACGGCTGGCCTTCAGGAATCCCAGGCCCTGGAGGTAAGAGAGGAAGCCTGCAGAAAGGATGACCTTCCCTTGGTCGAGAGAAGATTGTGTGAGGGCTCATTTAAGCAATCTGGACATCCACAAATCCTTGGGCCTCGATGAAATACACCCACGAGTGCTGACGGAGCTGGCAGATGTCATTGCTGAGCCACTCTCCATCATCTTTGAGAGGTCCTGGAGGACAGGAGAGGTGCCCGAGGACTGGAGAAAAGCCAATGCCACTCCAGGCTTCAAAAAGGGCAAGGAGGAGAACTCGGGGAACTACAGGCTGATCAGCTTTACCTCCATTCCTGGAAATGTGATGGAGCAACTCATTCTGGAGGTCATCATTAAGCAAGTGGAGGAAAAGAAGGTTATCAGGAGTAGTCAGCATGGATTCACCAAGGCAAAATCATGCTGGACCAATCTGATAGCTTTCTACGATGGCATGACTGGCTGGGTAGATGAGGGGAGAGCAGTGGATGTTGTATACCTCGACTTCAGCAAGGCTTTTGTCACTGTCTCACATAACATCCTCCTAGGGAAGCTCAGGAAGTGTGGGCTGGATGAGCGGACAGTGAGGTGGATTGAAAACTGGCTGAATGGCAGAACTCAGAGGGTTGTCATCAGCGGCACTGAGTCTAGTTGGAGGCCTGGGGGTCAGTACTTGGACCAGTCTTCTTCAACTTATTCATTAATAACCTGGATGAAGGGACAGAGTGTACACTCAGCAAGTTTGCTGATGACACAAAGCTTGGAGGAGTGGTGGATGCACTAGAAGGCTGTGCTGCCATTCAGTGAGACCTGGATATGCTGGAGAGCTGGGCAGAGAGGAACCTGATGAAGTTCAACAAGAGCAAGTGCAGAGTCCTGCACCTGGGAAGGAACAACCCAATGTTCAACATTACAGGCTCAGGGTGGACCTGCTGGAGAGCAGCTCTGTGGAGAGGGACCTGGGAGTGCTGGTGAATGACAGGTTAACCATGAGCCAGCAGTGTGCCCTTGTTGCCAAGAAGGCCAATGGGATCCTGGGATGCATTAAGAGCAGTGTGGCCAGCAGGTCGAGGGAGGTTCTCCTTCCCCTCTACACTGCCCTAGTGAGGACCCATCTGGAGTACTGTGTCCAGTTTTGGGCTCCCGACATCAAGAAAGACGAGGAGCTACTGGAGAGAGTCCAGCGCAGGGCTACGAGTATGATGCGGGAACTGGAGCATCTGTCCTACGAGGAAAGACTGAGGGAGCTGGGATTGTTTAGCCTGAAGAAGAGAAGGCTGAGAGCGGACCTTATACACGCTTATAAATATCTTAAGGATGGGTGTCAAGAGGGTGGTGCCAGACTCTTTTCAGTGGTGCCCAGTGACAGGACCAGGGGCAGTAGGCACAGACTGAAACATAGAAAGTTCCATCTGAACATGAGGAAGAACTTCTTCACTCTGAGGGTGAAAGAGCACTGGAACAGGTTGCCCAGGGAGGTTGTGGAGTCTCCTTCTCTGGAGATATTCAAGACCTGCCTGGTTGAGGTCCTGTGCAGCCTGCTCTAGGTGATCCTGCTTTGGCAGGGGGATGGGACTAGACGATCCCCACAGGTCCCTTCCAGCCCCTACCGTTTTGTGATTCTGTGATTCTGTGATAATTTTGCCAAAAAAAATAAAAAGGCAAATGTTGAAGCTTGTTATGCAGGAACAAAGGTGAACAAAACCAGCCTAAAATTGCAGCAGAAGTCTGTATTTTGACTTTCTAAGGGGCAGCACATAAGAGGCTATTGCAATGGGCTGAAATAATTATTTTAATGAAGTTTTAAATTAATAATCACAAGTTGAATACAGAATGAACTTTTTATATTTCAGACTATTAAATATGTGATCACAGCAGAATAAAACCAGGCAATATGTCACAGGGAATTATTTTGTTATTATCATATCATAAGAATAGAGAACATAAGATAAATATATTATTACCTAAAATAGACTCAATGAATATTTAAGTCATATGTAAATTAATTTTAAAGGCCTAGAGGCTAGTAAGTAAGAGAATTTTCAGTAACTACATATTTTGTCAAAACCAGACTACAAAAAATGCTATGAAGAATTCAAGGCAAATCAATCATGTAGTTCAGAATTAAGGAGATAAGGGAAGTGGGGGCTTTTCACATAGTATATTTGTATACATACAGTCAAGCATCTCTCTGTGTGTATGTGTGTTTGTGTGTGGGCACCTTTTATAGATCAGTGAAACAGGTTTTCTTCTTAGCACTCAACCCATGTGTGCAAAGTATGGTCAATTCAGATACAAGAAGTTTCATTTATCAGTAGTGCTGACATAAAAAAAATGGTAATTTCTTCATTTCTAGCATAGTGAAATTCTGAGCATGGAACTTTCATAGTACCTAAATTGAGATGGAAAATGGATGTTCAGATCTGGCGTAAAGTCCAGGCTGTTGAATTCAGTGGGCCCAAGACTTCATAACCTGTTTTCATGTCTACTTCAGGCTGGTATTTTAGAGTAGTTAATGTCTGGGGTGACTGAATTGAAAAGCAATTCTATTTTAACGTGTAGTTCATGTGGGAATTTATACATTCATTTTTAACAAACAGAAACCAAGAACTTAGTACCTCATTATTTTGTAAAGCACAGCATGTATTAGGAGAGGAACTAAACAGATTTTCAGCACTTCAGATGAGAAAAAGAATGGCTGTTAGCAAGGGAATTATGGACTTTCCCATTACTTTCTGTTACAATCCTGTTAAACTCAGTGGAAATAAATGAACTGACCTTTATGGCAACTGACTATGAACAGCACATGTTCCTTAACTCTTTAGAGTATTGGCAGTTTTTATTTTGATTTTCCTTCCAGTTAATTTTTCTTACATTCTCTCCCTCTTCGGTTTTGCCTCTGCCTCCCCATGACATAGTGAATATAGTGAAAAATGAGTTCACGTCGTCTCTTGCTCTCCTTGTCTGTGGACACCGTATGCATATTGATCAGTGACAGCAGCTGCAGAGGAAATGGGCTGGGTCTCCAGGAAGTGTAAATTGGGTGGAAATCAATTTAAGTCAATAAAGCTCTGACAATTTATACCAGCTAAAAAGCATAAATGCTTTTTTTAAATTATTGTGAAGAATTTTGAACTTGTTTCTGAAAAAAAAATGGATAAGCAGTAGTTACAGTGTGCTCAGAATCTAATTCATGTCAAAATCAGGCTTGCAAATTTACTTAAATCATGTGTTTTTTGGACATTATAGTGGTTTGGGATATACTAGTTCTTTTCCTGTCAGTGTTTATACAAAATTACCAGGCAGGCTACAAGAGAACCTCAGAATGTAGTGATTCGGGAGTACATATATATAGGGTTTCTTCTCACTAATTTATATTTATTGTGCAGTAAAAATGTAGCTTTCTGGCATTTAGAATATTTAAAATGTTCTCTAGAGTACCAAGCCTGATTTTGCTGATATGACAAAGCAGAAAGGAATTTGAAAAGAATCTTAAGGGGAAGTTTGAGGATATAATGCCCCTACTCTACCAGAAAATTATGCTGATATCATGTTCCCCATTAATAAAAATAAGACAAAACCATTACCATTTTTTTTATGTCAGCACTACTGATAAATGAAACTTCTTCCATCTGAATTGACCATACTTTGCACACATGGGTTGAGTGCTAAGAAGAAAACCTGTTTCACTGATCTATAAAAGGTGCCCACACACAAAACCATTGTATTTAAATACTACCTCTAAAACTGATTGTTAATGTAGTAGCAAAGAAAATGAAGATTTTCCTCTTCCTTTTTCTAGTTTTGGAGAATGAAGTCTCTTCCTGGTAACCACAACTACTTGAACAATGGTTGTCTTTGTTCTGTATCACTATAAATCAATGACACTTTTCATAATAAACAGCGCATTTCAGATAAATTTTTCATTATAAAACTGACGAAAGTATATGTTACTGAGAAAGTGAGAACACGGTAAAATACTTGTCAAATGTAAAACCCTATAAATTTTTTTCTGGCCAAGTATATAAAGGATTGTCAGAATGTCAGAATTCTTAGCTGTAGGCAAAACAAGTAGCTCATCCTGTTTTAACGGCAGTGGTATACACTGCCTAGGCAATCAATTAAAAATGACATTTTGTTAGAATAGGACTCTCCATAGCATAGAGGATGAGCACTTTCCATTGTCAGTTGCTAATCAATTCCTTCTGTAAATCTCACCCAGAGATTGTATTTCTGTTCTAACTTCCTTTTATGTGCAAATGGCTGACTATAATTAGAATGAAGCAGCAATCCTAATCATTGCCTCCCGTTATTAATGCAGTGAAGTTACTAGATTTTCTTTCACGTCAGTGGCCATGCTCTCAAAGATGTGATGAAAGTGTAGACTTTTACAAGTACGTAAAAACTTTCAGAAGTTGTCTGTGTAATGACACAAGACAGTTTCTATAAAATGACAAAAAATCAAGGTTTCTTAGATAAGCTTTAGATCAGTAGTGTCAGTTTAAACAAGACACACAGAGAAAAATATTCAGACTTAAATGTCAATGAAGTAATGCTGACCACCGCTGCAACTTTCTGTTAGGCACTCTGGTGCCTGCATTTAGACATTGAAGTTTGAAAATACTGTCTTTAACCTCCAGCTATTGTAAATTCACATTTCACCTGAGATAGGCTCCATAGAACTAAATATGAATGTTTCTGTTGACATAAAGACATTAAGAGCAGTCCATATATACGACAGAACTCATAATAATTTTTAATTTTTTGCTTCAAACTCTTCTAATTATTAATAATAGTAGAATAAGAAGAGTAACTTTGTTCCTGCCCTTCAAAACAAGATATGAACTGACTGAGAAATCTAGAAGTGCAACAGATCTATTAATAATAACACTTTGGCACTTTGAACCTTGATTGTGATCCTAATGAACATAATCAAACTCATGCCTTAAAATAAATGACAAGTTTTGTCAACATTATTTTGATGAGTATCCTAATGGAACACAGCTCCAGCATGTTACACCATCTCTGCTAGCTGGCTTCCAGCTTGCAGAAACTTGAACACCACAGAACAGCCACTTCTCCCTGACTGGTGTTGATCTCCTTTATGCCTGCTTAAGTTTCATTTTGCTCCTTTCTTTTCCTCCCATGAGATCAGATTTCCCTCTTTGATTATTCCAATAATCTTTTTCTGAAACTTTTGAGTTTCCTTTTTCTGAATACGGATCTTCAAAATTATGCACAAAATTACTGATGAAATCTTAGCAGATCTTTGAGCAAGGCAGTGTGTTTGTTATGTTGGAAACATGAACAGGATGCATCTTTGATTCCTTTTGTCTGTTTCACCTCTGAATCATATGGATGGTTTTGCTTCAACATATTGAAATGAAACAATTCAATTCTAGAAAAACAAGATTTGAAAAGAAAAATGAAATTATTTATTGATACAGAGATAGTCCAATTAAATATTTTGATTGCCAAAACAATATTTTTGAATAGTAAAAGGCTGGTATTTGAGGCTGTTCTATACAGAAAGATCACATATGCTATACCATTACCTTCTCAAGTCACAGAATAGCACTTCTTGTGAAGCTCACTCTAAAGACTGCAAATTCTTTTCAATTATTAGTTTCCCACAAAAACCAGCCAACAAAAAAGAGTTTTAAAGAAAAACAAAGCAGGTTATTTTTTCCTACAAGTCACAATTTGTGTCATCAAAAGCCAGCCGTAATTGTGTCCGACAGCTGGATGCTGTAGTACGGCAGGAAAGTGAATATACTTTAGGGAAAAATGCAAAAGAAATTAACTCTTGCCTAGACCAGTGTGTTAGCTGCCTGTTCCTTCTATGACAAGGAAGGAAACTCTGGAAAGTTGCGTAACTGCAAAGCCTCTGGTCCGTGGGGGTAGTTAGATATGACATGGAGCCTGAACCATTTGCCCAAGAGGAAGGTGGTCTGGTCATTTAAAACTCGTGACGAATGAAAAAGAGGAAGGTGATAACGATGTCTACTCTTCCTAGTAATAAATAAGCCTATTATAGTAGAGGTAAATAAACTCCGCTTGCCTTTGTCTGACTATTATATTTGATCTTTTGAACAGATTGTGGTGAACACAAATCACCAAATTCCAAAGAAGGAGAAGGCATACATCACATTGGTGAAATCCTAGAAGAAAGGAAGCAATTTCTTGCATTGCCTACCTGACGTTTCACTTGAAACAACTGAAAGCTTAATTTGAAATTAGGCTTATTTACAAACATTGTTAATGTGCAATTAAAAGAGAGCTATGAAAGACATGGAAAACCCTTTCCCAGCTTTCACAAATCCAGCATACGTATTTTCAACTCTTGTCAAGACAAACCATCAGCCAGCTTCCTCATACATATGGTCTATTTAAAATGAGGCACCTTGATGTGTGTTTGACGGTTAAAACATTAACTTGTGTGTCATCAACACACTAAAATCGATTCAACCTACAAGCAGTAACATTCCTAGTTGCTTTATATACCTCTCTGAGTAAGAGATCTGATGGATTAGATTCTCAGCATGCATCAGCAACATGCCCGTGAGGACAGAAAGTTGTTTGGTGTTGCTTTTTCCGTCTTTGAGGAAACAGTGAGCCTGGATTTGAGATGGAACTTTGTGTAGCATGAAGGTAATTGGAGTAATTGGAGTAAGTAAAGATTGCTGCATGATTAAAATATTCAGTGAATGTGTTTATTTTTAGTCCTGGACACTTAGGCTGTGACTAGAGTAGTAAATTAAACATGCTTGGGATGATTTCCTGGCGCTGAAGCCAGCTGGCATGGAATGGCCTCTGTCTACACTACTAAATTCTCTTTTCCTCACCATGACTTTCTTTTAGGCCTGAGCTCATTTCCCAGCTATGCTTAGGATTTGTCCACAGAGTGTTAGCTAGCCCAGGACAGAATTATACAATGGATTTTTTCAGCAGTACAGACAATCAAGTTCCAATGTCCTGGAACAATTAATTTTCTTCGTACTTTAACATATTCATTTGATTTTCTTGTATACCTTAAGTCTAAAGGGTCAAATTCTTGCTCTGAATAAGAGCTGAGAACTGGAGATAAAGATTTTTTTTTTTTTCAAGACAGGAAGCAAATTTGGTTTATTTTGCCAGGTTTTTGTTCAAGTGACAGAAGCGTAGGGATTTAACCTCCTTCCTTCAGACTTAAGCAAATACAAGGATATGCAAAACTTATAGGACAAAAGTTGATATAGCTCAGTATCCTCCCTCTGACAGTGGCTAATAGCTGATACCTATGGAACAGTATGCAAATACTGACAGTTGTTTACAATACATATTGTCGTATTCTTCTACAAAGGTCAGGTGTGGTGTGGGGAGTAAAAAGGTTGCTCCCTGAACAGTAAAATAAAGGAAACTTCTTTTTTTTTTAATGAATGTTGTACAACATGTCCCTGTTTGCAATATCCCAAGCCATGGAGGAGCTAAGATCATCTCATAAAGAAGTTATATACATTTCCCAGATTCCTCAAAGCATTCTCCTGTGCTGTGCTTTTTCACTTTCTAAGCTGTGTGTTTACCAGCTGCTTAGTATATGATCATCCAGCCTTGCAGAGGTAGATGTTGTGTCTTCTGTCAATGAGGATACCAATTTCTTCTTTTCAGTACTGATTTTTACTAAATGTTCAAATTATTCTACACCTCTGTTAAATTATGCTGTGATTTCACCCTAAATTCAAAAGGTCCTGGAAGGAGGCTGCCTAGCAGAGGAACAGATGGAAAATTATCATCCTAAAAAAAGTTCATTAAACATTATTAGCAAGTTTGCTATTTAGATACAGTCATCATACATTTTCTTTGTCCACATACATCCAGAAATATTGTTTTATAGGTGCTTCTATTCATGTAAAACCCACTAGGTTTAGCACATCAAATGAGGGTTCTTCATAGGTTTTAAAATAACATGTGACTTCAATCCAATCAGTATTCACTTTAACATAAACCTAAAATATAAAGAGGAGACTGCTATTATTTTCACTGTGCCTGACAGGCTGAAAACTGAATTAGTAAGCTGCCATGCTTGGTACTTGGGAGAGGCAGTAACAGGTCACATATGTCCTGTCAAGTAAGTTTTCTTGAAGTTGCAATCGATATTGTGAGCAATCTCGGTAAATGAAAGCAACTGTAATCCCCCTGACACCTGCTCCAGTTTTGGTGAAGTGAACGGGAAGACTCCTCCTGATTTCGAAACTCTCTGAGTCTTGGTATATTTTCAAAGCTCTTGTTTTTCATCATGTAACGAAGTTGTAGGATCAAGCTAGCTCTTGCCTCTATTCAGGAGTTACCCCCAAGTCCTGCTTCCTTAGTGAGTTTGCTGGTCACCTTCCACCCAGTGCAGGAATGAGACCTCAGTGGAAACCCTTCTCTGGGAGCATACTGTGGTGTGCTCTAGTAAGACCAGAGGATAAGGACTAGCAAATGCACTGTGGAGGGTAGAGAAGTGCTGCCAGCTGCAGTAGACAAAACCTGGGCATGCACTTAGGCCTTGTTTACTCTTTGAAGCACAGCCTTGACAGTTGCACTTAGAAAGACTCCAAAGGATCCACTTATTAAAAGTGCCATTTATTTTACATCCTTACTGTTTTTGCAAGGAATTCTATATCCATATACAGCTAATATATTAAAGCATCTAATTCTTATTCACCGCATGACAGGTGGCTCATTTAAATGTGTATCCAACATACGTGATGCACAATCTGCAAATTCAAACCTAATAAACTACCATATGTTTCCCAGATAATAAAATAGTCCTATAGTGTCTATGAGTTTACCACACAAAAATGGAGAATCTTTAACTCTAATGTTGACTTAGTTGCAGTTTATTCACTAGGCAAATTTCTCAGGCCTAAATTTTCCTTGCTTTCATTTCTGTAGATCTAAACACCTTAGCTTGGTAAACAACATGGACTTTTGAGGGAAGGGGATTACACTGAAGAAAAGAAACTGTGCACGCTCACATGGGAAAACACTACCAAATACCACCAATTTTGTATTCCTTCAGAAAAATAAGCTTTGTATATAATCATAAAACCCGAAACTTTTTAAGATGAGGAATTACAAGCATGAATACATGAGACTGAAAACCCTTAGTAGGAATTCTTTGCACACTGCAAAAATTTACATTATCTAAACAATGATTTTTTTTTCCATTCTGACAAACTTACTTTAATAGACTGCACAGTTCGCACCTCATTTACTTACTCACTCCACTGAAGTGAAGAAGAAAAATAATTTAAAGGCCAGTAAACTTTGAAAATATGCTTTATTGAATTTATTGGTGTTTTAAATAGAAAGAAATTCAAGAAGCAGTATGCGTCCTGGCTTGATTTCTGTTCACTATTACAGCATGCATATTGGGTACAGGCAGAACTTTTCCGATCAGAGGTGTTATCATGAAGACACTGTATTTTTCATTTCTCGTGGAAATAAATCATCAGAACCAGGTACCACTATGTTACTGCTCAGTGTGTCCTGAGAAGCAGATGCAGTAAATTCTACTCTTGTGACCTTTTCAGTATTCTGTGTTTTGACTGAGTGTCCATTCTAGTCACAGGTTGCTGAGGTTACAAACAGAACAGGATAGGAATGGCAAGCGAATCAAATTACAGAATATTAAAAAGGTCAGAGTAGTACCATTTATATTACCCTTCACAGAACAGATGAGGAAGAAAAAGTTATACCTCTGTCTCATGACAAAAATTGTAATGATTTAGTAAACAACACCAGTGACAAATTCACATTTATGGCCAACAGTTGCACTATAAAGAAATAGCTATAATATCCAGTGTTCACATTCAGAACAGTAATCCTCTTATACTTAAAAATTAAGTATCTTGGAAATTCTGTTGGTTTAGAATTGTAGAATCATAGAATGGTTTCACAGGGAACGGACCTTAAAGATCATTCAGTTCCAAATACCCTGCCATGGTCAGGGACACCTTCCACTAGACCAGGGTGTGCAAAGCCCCATCTAATCTGGCATTGAACACTGACAGGGAGGGGGCATCCACAGCTTCTCTGGGCAAATTGATACAGTGCCTCACCACCCTCACAGCAGATAATTTCTTCCTTTTATCTAATATAATCTGCCCTCTTTCAGTTTAAAGCCATTACCCCTTGTCCTATCACTCCATACCCTTGCAAAAAGTCCCTCTTTAGCTGCTTTGCAGGCCCCCTCCATGTAGTGGAAGGCCTCAACAAGGTCTGCCTGAAGCTTTCGCTTTTGCAGGCTGAACATCCCCAGCTCTCTCAGCCTTGCGTCATAGGACAGGTGTTCCAGCCTTCTGATCATCTTTGTGGCCTTCCTCTGGACCTGCTCCGACAGGTCCATGTCTTTCTTGTACTGAGGGCCCCAGAGATGAACACAGGACTTCAGGTGGGGTCTCACGAGAGCAGAGTAGAGGGGCAGAATCACTTCCCTTGACCAGCCAGCTACACTTCTTTTGAGGAAGCCCAGGATACGATTGGCTTTCTGGGCTGCGAGCGTACACTGCTGGGTCATGTTGAGCTTCTTGTCAACCAACACCTGCAAATCCTTCTCCTCAGGGCTGCTTTCAACCCATTCTCTCTCCAGACTGTATTTATGCTTGGGACTGCCCTGGCCAAAGTGCAGGACCTTGCCCTTGGCCTTGTTGAACTTCATGAGGTTTGCCTGGGCCCACCTCTCAAGCCTGTCAAGGTCCCTCCGGATGGCATTCCTTCCCTCCAGCGTGTAGACTGCACTACACAGCAGCTTGATGTCGTCGAAAAACTTGCTAAGGGTGCACTCAATCCCACTGTCCATGTCACTGACAAGGAAGTTAAATAGCGTTAGTCCTAGTACCAACCTCTGAGGCACACCACTTGTCACTGATCTGCACTAGGACGTCAAGCTCTTAACCTCACCTCTTTGAGTGCGACCAGACAGCCAATTCCTTGTCTATGGAGATGTCCATCCATTAAATCCACGTCTCTCCAATTTAGAGACAAGGATGTCATTCGGGAAAGCATCATATGCTTTGCTCAAGTCCAATTAGATGATATCAGTTGCTTTTCCCTTATCCATCAATGCTGTAATCCTGTTGTAGAAGCCCACCAAATTTGTCTGGCATGATTTGCCCTTTAGTGAAGTCATGCTGGCTGTCACCAATCAGCTCCTTATTTTTCACATGCTTTAGCACAATTTTGCGGAGGATCTGCTCAATGATCTTGTCAGGCACAGAGGTGACAATGACTGGCTTGTAGTTCCCTGAGTCTTCCTTTTTAGCCGTTTAAAAAATGGGGGTTATGCTTCCTCTTTTCCAATCACTGGGAACTTCGCCAGACTGCCAAGACTTCTCAGGTATGATGGTTAGTGGCTTAACAACTTGATCTGCCAGCTCCCTCTGGACCCATGGATAGACCTCATCAGGTCCAAGGTTTTGCAGTAACATCATTAATTTCAGAAATACATTTGAACAAAGTCCTTCAGAAATAAACTACAAAATTACTTTCAGCCAAACTGGCATGTGTATACCCATGACTTTTTCTAACTGTCTTTTATCTGCATTGCAGTAGTATGAACTGTATTTCATAAAAGATTGCTCTTTTTTTTGTTTCAAATACTCAGATGGCCAATGATCCTCCTCAGAATTTCAAAAAATCACTGCAGACTCTAAACTTTTCTAGTATACTGTTGGATTAATGTCTGTCAGTATATGTAATCAGGATTTAGTATCCAGCTGGCGAGTCCTTAATCCTACTTGTAGTCCTCTACATTAACTCAACTTTGGAACCAGTTCCCAAAATGCTTATATAGTCCATTATTATTTTCAAATTATTTTCAAAATTCTTGAACAGATGCAATGATGTGGGAAGGTTCTTACATTTGCTGTGTGACATATTCCCCCTTAAATCAGTTTCTTTCCTGGTTTTACAATAGCTAATATCTTAGGAGCAAAACCTGACTATCAAATCTTTTTGGTTTTCAGGAATTTTTTTATTTTTAGCAAAAGGTCAACCACATAATCTGAGTAGAGCAGCTGCTAGCACCAAATTCTTTGTAGTCTAATAAAAATGATGACCAGACAGCTGTGGAACTGAAGTCTGTTATGACTGGCAACAAACCAGTTGTCAGCAGCACAGATCTTGCAGTCATGCTGGAAGCAGGATTTTCACTGAGAGTGTGTAGTTCATAGTAATGCAGAACACGCACTTGGTATTTGGTACAATCTGTTCTGTACTACACAAAGATCTTCTAGGTCAAGCTATCTAATTCTTCAGAACAGCTAGATACAGATCTCTGACCCACCATCATGATCCGGGACAAAAGTTTCCCGACAGGAGGCAAGGAAATTTATTTAGACTAGTTTTCTCTTAGTTTTTACTCAAAATATTTCCTATTTACCATCTCATCTCTTGGAAGAAGGTTAGAAGTTAAATATGGAAAAAAAAACATGCCATCACTGTGGCATACTTTTTGAGCATCAGTTGTAAAGGTTTAGCCAATTTAACACCCAGGTGATCTTATCTGTAAGATCACACTTCAAACTGTGGTAGTGATTAATATCCAAATAGTGTTACTGAAAAAGAAAAGTCTCTTTCCAGGAAAGGAAATTCTCAGGAATTTACTCATCCACTTCTACCTAGTCAGCCTAATTCTGCATCCACCTAAAGAATCACCAAGGTTAACTTAAAAATTAGTTGTCTGCCTTAAGCAGTTCACTGCTTGACATAGCAAATATACATAGGTCAACAGAAAAAAATTCCTGTTGTTTGGTTATTTTTATTTAAAATTTATATCCACCACTGCTTTTCAACCAGTGAGTCTCAGCACTCAGGGGGTTTAGAAAAAAACAATCAGGAGGATGCCAAGAAGTTGAGAACATTATTATAATCTATGACAAAGAAAAATCTCACTCCACAACTCCTCACACAGCCTCGTCCTTCAAGGTCGAATATTCTCTGCCATAAATAAATTATAAACACTTCACATCAATTCTGATTTTGTCCATAGTTTTATTTTAGAACAAAAAATTTACAGAATATTTTCATTCTTTCCTCTTCATTTCTAATTGAGAAGATATCACTTCACTTAAGCATCAGCTTATCTACAGCTCTACACTGTAACCACATTGCTCTGGGCACACCCACAGGGTGAGATAGTGCTGGAAGAAGTTTCAGTCCTCTGAAGGCTAAACCTTTATGAACACACAGTTTACTCTTTCTAAGTAATGCCTACCAATGTTTTGTCTATCTATGTCAACTCTGTTTACTTTTCCCTTTTTTCACCCTTCTGACGCAGTCCTCAGTTATGGTTGCTACATCTCATAGGTAGTAAAGAGGTTTAATTTTTTCATGAGTGATACTAGCTCATCTTTTCCTTCAGGCAAGATAACCATCTCTTTCCTTGTTCTTTAGTTCATACTACACCAGTAATTTATTACCAACATTTGTTTTTTACATTATTTTCTAATCATTACTGTCCTGGTTTTGGTTTAAACAGAACCATTTGTCTTTTAATGAATCTTCGTTACAGATAAGTTCCTCTAAGGAACTGCATTTTTCTGAAGCTGGCTGCATATTTCACAGACAGTGTCCACTCCAAAGCCGAGAGCACCTGATGCCTATAGTTATACTGAGCTAATGGTAGGAACGAAATGCAGAAAAAGGCCCATGTTTATACTTATTACTATAGCAGCCAAGGTCACTGATAGACCTTTCAGGTCCCACAAGTGAGGAGTTGAAAAGGGTCATAATTGCAGGAACAGGTGGACAGAACAGGTGACCCAATATTGACCAGCTAGGTATTCCATGCCACGCACGTCATACACAGTTAAAGCTGAGGGATCCCGAGGGGCTTGCTCTCTTCATCCATGGACAGCTTCTGAAGAGGACCCTGCTTGTTGTTCTGCCTGTAATCCTCACCCAGATTCCAATCCGTGCATTCCTGAGTCCAGTTCCTGTCTGCTGCCAAGGCCAGTCCAGGATTTCCTGGTGCTGCCTGGCAGCTACCACTGGGACTCCAGTGCCCACGGCACTCAACTCCGGGAAACTCAGTATTGGTTTTGTATATTTTGTTTTATTTCTCTTATTATTATTAGTAGTAGTATTAGTAGTGTTACTAGTGAAGCTGTTTTAATATTTGATTTGTAAATCTTTCTCTCTTTTCCTCCTTTTTGCCTTCCTCTGGTGGGAGGGCAGGGCTTAATAGAGAGCATCTGCCACTCTGTTTATTGCCACCTTACTCTAAATGGTGGCAATGATGAACACATATTTTTCAGTCTGTATTGACTTACAACTGTATACAGGGAAAATTTCTTTCAGAGGAGAAAAAAAAAGAATTTTCCAGTACAAGATATTCCATGCTATGTGATTCCTAAACCTATCCCATGGCGACTGACATCAAGGTTTGTCACAGCCAAATGTATCACAGCTACATGTACCAAATCTTTCGATCTTGATCTGAATTTTCAAAGAAATAAGCAAAGTAATGTACATATATTGGTATATTCCTAACATATAAATACAAATATCCAAAGGGAATAACTGGATAGTTGACTGTGTAGTTCATGAGGTACCACATGAAACTTCATAAATAGGCAGTTTCTTTGCACCTCTCTTTGGACATCTAGTCACATACTTTCACATGTACTGCTTAAATATCTCAAAGTTTTTTGTTTCTGAAGATGCTAAAGATCAATTTAACCTGCATTAATTGGTTTAAAGATAATTAGAGAAAAAAAGGCTTTAAAAAAAGAAAATTCTACAGACCATTTACCCCTGTGTATGTATGTGGGTGTATTTGACATCTGTGCACTGAAATACAGATCCTGAAGAGCAATTTATAGCAAGGCAATTCCACTCTCCCACTGCCCAGGAGATGCATCATTACTGGAAACACATAATCGCCTGTAAATCTGAAGTTCATAACCTGCACAAACAAAAAATTTTTAAAAAAAGTTAATTATATGAATTATGCTTTGCACCCTTATCACCCAGTTACCTTTTCACCTCTGTTTTGTTTTTTACCTTCTTCAGTGACAATTATACTTTCTGCAGCAAATTTTGGCTATCAGTTTCCCAAACAGTCTGTGGGATATGATTCTAGTCAGAGCTGGCAATCTGTAAACATTCCCTGTTACTTTTTAAAGTGTCAAGAACAGGTGGTACAGCTATCTATGTTTCATTAAAAAAAAATCCTGTTTTGTCAATAAAAGCTTACAGGATTTGAAAATCCTTGCAATCTGGCAATAAACCTACAGCATGATAGAGCTGCCAAAGAAAACTGGTATCAGTCTGTAACTGTAGGAGAGGGCCTGAAACGTCAGTTAAATCCCCGAAACCATCTTAGGGGTCAAGCATTGAAGTGCCTTCTATAGGACAGTGATGTGCACAGGTATTTCTTAGAAACTGTGTTTGCATAGCAAGGGTCTCACATTGACTTTAATGAGGGGTACTGGGGATGTGGGAGGCACAAGCAGTCTGCCCCAGCACGGACTCACAAGTTATCTGACATCCTCCCCTCATTTACCAGTCCCTGTGAAAAATTCATCTCCTGTGACTGAGCAGGGAAATGCCGGTTCACCTATCTGCTTGCCAGGCAGATAAAGGTGTATGTACCACATCCGATGCAGCCCCGCAGCGCAGAGAATGATGTGGGAAAGTATGACGCTGGTGGAAGACTTCTTTCTACAATATTTATGTGCCTCTTCCAGATGTGTGCTTAAAGTTGCCACCTGATATGGGCAAGACAGGTGGCAAGTTGGTCACCACTCCACATCCTCTGTTTTTCAGTCAACCTTGCTGGTTGTTTTTTTCACCTGCCCTCTTACTCAATCCTACCTCTTTGTGTGCTTTTACTCACTGTTTTGTCTTGTCCTTTGGGCCCCATTTTGGTCTGGCATCTCTGCATGAGCTTAAGGAAGGTGCTGTTCAGGAAAAAAAGCTTAACAAGTCACTCTAGCACTGTGGGCAAATTGAACAACCTTTCTTGAAATGGGATTTTATCTTGAGGGAACTCTCTCAGCCAGGCTGGGATTTCTCAGTGGAGATTAGGACCCACCTCCAACACAGTCACTAAAAACTGGACACTAAATTTTCTTGGCCTGCTTTAAAAAGTGCCTGCAAGTACGGACTCTGCACGGCCTCCCATGCAGTAGCAGCCCAATGTCAACATCGAGGTCAGCAGAGGCCAAAACTGGGGGCATAAAACAAAAAAAAAGTTTGAAACTATGTATAAGTCCAGAGTAGAAACATAGAAACAAGTCGTCTATAATGTTGACTGTACCTGACTTTTCAAATGCCATAGTCTGTCAGTGTTAGCATTCATAAAACAAAGCTAATCTGGGGAGATGATATTTTCTCTTGATTATCATGCAATCCTCTTAAACTCAAATCCCCTTTCAGGTAAAATGTCACTGGAAGTAATATGATCATAGCAAGAAATATATCTTCTATGGAAAGTTTCAGATTTTAGACAAAACAGTTTCAATAAAACTAAACTAGTGCTGAGGTCACACCAAGTAAATACCTGTCCTGACATGGAAGGGGAAATAGATGAAAATGATGCAAAAACACTGATGTGACAATTAGACTGTGCATGAAAACCATCATCAGAAACCTACACCTGGCTCTCCTGGTCAACACCTTGTGTATACTTGAACCTCCCACTAAGTTCAGCTGGAATAAGGATGTTGTACATTTCTCCAGATTCATCATCCCGCACCGAACACCTACACTTCTGGGCTATGTTTCTACATCCCAACTCCCTTTTCCAGCAGGCAGGCAGGCTAGTATTCACTCTGATATAAATGCCATCTTCAGACATACACGCTTGATTTCACTTGGCCAACCTCTGAAATTGCTACAAGTAGAGGAAACATTTTAGAACCTATACCACTGTGCCCCTATGTTCCTCCCAGTGGTGGTGTGCTGACTGATGTGTAGTCTTTGCAAATACCAGTCTTCTAGCTCTGGAGAAGCAGTGATATAGAGATTTGGAGATTATATGTTGGGCACCAGAAGCTGCCAATGAAATCTCAAAAACTCCAGCAGGGATGCAAAGCAGTTGTTGAGTTAAAGGGTTTCAAGGAGTCTGATAAGCAACAAGTGGGGGGAAGCCCTCCTGTTGCGTCAAGAGATTCAGAGTAGGCCTCCTTGCTTTCTAAACTCTTTCTCAGAGAGAGGAGCCTAGGTGCGGCTGTATCCACTCTTATTCCTAGACTTGGTCAACGGTTTATGTCTCAGGGGTTAATTATGTAGCCACTTATCAGAGTCAACATTTGCCTGTCAGAGCCCTCCCAGGGACTTTCACTGAGACAGTTTCGCAAAGTAGAAGCAACAGGCAATTTATTTAAGTGACAGGTATCACAGATTCGGGATTGCTGTTGGTAAATGCACTATCTACAAAGATTGAGCTCAAGTTAATAGTTCAGTGCTTTCGTTAATAATCTTTTCCTGTGGTAAGCCCAACAAAGTTGGAGGCGCAACTCTTACTAAAAAGGTGTCGTTTCTTGGGGGGTAAAAGAGGTCCAGGCCCATCGACCTGTCCGTCAGGTCAGGTTTTCATTTGACTCCTCCTCCAAAAAGTGGGTTTGCAATTGCCAGTTTTACACCTTTGAAAAATCTTTGGCAGGTCTTGGTAAGGTGGACTAAGTCAATTATTATGTGTCAATTGGCTCTCCTGTCTGACATTTTGACATTCTCAGGTTCATCTGAATTTCTGTAAGTGAAAAGTAATGGTGTTCCTAATGTGTTATATTTGTTATTTTCCTTTTACTCTTGGCATTTGGTATTTAATTCCCTGTAGTGTTCTCTCCAGTCTTGCTTGTGACCATTGTCTATCTCTAACAAGATCAATTATAGACCCTCACTACTTTGGGGTAAGAACAATGCATCACTGTGCAGTTGCAAAGCCAGATTATGGTATTTCTGGCCTTTTTGTACATATTCCTCCTCTTGCCTCACTAGGAATGCACGTCTCCTACACTGATTTTAGCCATGCTGGCCAGCTTTCTGGGAAGACTGGGAGGTAAAGAGCCTTTCCTTCTTTCCTCGGGCACTCATTAGCAGATGTTTGGAAACAGCAGCTGAGCAAGACCAGTCTGTCTCCACACGGCAATTTTCTCATATACTGTAAAAGGAAGCATGAAAAAAACCTCTCTAGCTTCTACTTTCTTTTTGTTTGTATCCCAGTCTGTACTTTTTCTCTCTTATATTTTTATTCTTATTTTTGCACTTCTTTCCTGTTTTAAAAATTGTATTCTTCTCTCTTATCTCTCCATTTCATTTTTCATATTTTAATTCTTCCTTACCCACTTATTTTCTGCCACTTTTCCCACTTCTTTCAAAATTTCTATGTATAAATTTTTCTTCCTAATTTTGTTTGATTCATTTCATAGGTCCTTTTAAAGCATTATTTTTACATTTTGATGAGAAGCTTTTTTCACAGTGTTCGGTGTAAAAGAGAGCTGTAGAGTTTCATGGTATCTATGCCATGGGTACCAATTTAAATCTGCTACTCCTACAACTTAAAAAAAAATTATTTTTGCATTTGCCAAGTTTTAATTGATTATTTCTAAAGTGTAATGCCAATAGAAAATGCCATCATAAACAATGCTGACTTAATGAAGAACAAGGGCAATGAATTTTCATAAAAAACATAGAATGGTTGGAATTGGAAGGGACTTTCATGATCATTTAGTTCCAACCATTCTGCCATGGTCAGGGACACCTTCCACTAGACCAGGGTGTGCAAAGCCCCATCTAATCTGGCATTGAACACTGATAGGGAGGGGGCATCCACAGCTTCTCTGGGCAAATTGATACAGTGCCTCACCACCCTCACAGCAGATAATTTCTTCCTTTTATCTAATCTAAATCTGCCCTCTTTCAGTTTAAAGCCATTACCCCTTGTTCTATCACTCCATACAGAATCACAGAATCACAGAATAGTAGGGGTTGGAAGGGACCTCTGTGGGTCATCTAGTCCAACCCTCCTGCCCAAGCAGGGTCACCTATAGCAAGCTGCACAGGACCTTGTCCAGGTGGGTCTTGAATATCTCCAGAGAAGGAGACTCCACAACCTCCCTGGGCAGCCTGTTCCAGTGCTCCGTCACCCTCAGAGTGAAGAAGTTCTTCCTCATGTTCAGACGGAACTTCCTGTGCTTCAGTTTGTGCCCATTGCCCCTTGTCCTGTCACTGGGCACCACTGAAAAGAGCTTTGCCCCATCCTCCTGACACCCACCCTGCAGATATTTGTAAGCATTTATAAGGTCCCCTCGCAGCCTTCTCTTCTTCAGGCTGAACAAGCCCAGTTCCCTCAACCTCTCCTCGTAGGGGAGATGTTCCAGTCCCCTCATCATCCTCGTAGCCCTCCGCTGGACTCTCTCCAGTAGCTCTTCATCTTTCTTGAACTGGGGAGCCCAGAACTGGACACAGTACTCTAGATGAGGCCTCACTAGGGCAGTGTAGAGGGGAAGGAGAACCTCCCTCGTCCTGCTGGCCACACTCTTCTTGATGCACCCCAGGATCCCATTGGCTTTCTTGGCAACAAGGGCACACTGCTGGCTCATGGTTAATCTGTCGTCCACCAGGACGCCCAGGTCCCTCTCCGCAGAGCTGTTCTTCAGCAGGTCCACCCCAAGCCTGTACTGGTGCATGGGGTTGTTCCTCCCCAGGTGCAGGACTCTGCACTTGCCTTTGTTGAACCTCATCAGGTTCCTCTCTGCCCAACTTTCCAGCCTGTCCAGGTCACGCTGAATGGGAGCACAGCCTTCTGGTGTATCTACCACCCCTCCCAGTTTGGTGTCATCAGCAAACTTGCTGAGGGTACATTCTAACTCTTCATCCAGGTCGTTGATGAAGAAGTTAAACAAGACTGGGCCCAGTACTGACCCCTGGGGGACACCACTTGTTACCAGCCTCCAGCTAGACTCAGCGCCGCTGATGACAACCCTCTGAGTTCTGCCATTCAGCCAGTTTTCTATCCACTTCACCGACCACTCATCCAGCCCACACTTCCTCAGCTTCCCTAGAAGGATATAATGGGAGACTGTGTTGAAAGCCTTGCTGAAGTCGAGGTAGACAACATCCACAGCTCTCCCTTCGTCTGCCCAGCCAGTCATGTCATTGTAGAAAGCTATCAGATTGGTCAGGCATGATTTCCCCTTGGTGAATCCATGCTGACTACTCCTGATAACCTTCTTTTCTTCCATGTGTTTGATGATGGCCTCCAGGATAAGCTGCTCCATCACCTTTCCCGGGATGGAGGTGAGGCTGACCGGCCTGTAGTTCCCTGGGTCCTCCTTCTTGCCCTTTTTGAAGATTGGAGTGACATTGGCCTTTCTCCAGTCCTCGGGCACCTCTCCTGTCCTCCAGGACCTCTCAAAGATGATGGAGAGTGGCTCAGCAATGACATCTCCCTGCTCCCTCAGCACTCGTGGGTGCGTTCCATCGGGGCCCATGGATTTGTGGACATCCAGATCACTTAAGCGATCCCTCACACAGTCCTCCTGGACCAAGGGAAAGTCGTCCTCTTTGTAGGCTTCTTCTCTTACCTCCGGGGCCTGGGATTCCTGAGGGCCAGTCTTAGCACTGAAGACTGAAGCAAAGAAGGCTTTCAGTAGCTCTGCCTTCTCCGCATCCTCCATCACCAGGACACCCGCCTCATTCAGCAGCGGCCCCACGTTGTCCCTAGCCTTCCTTTTGCTGCTGATGTAGTTGAAAAGAACATGTGGTCATCTGCAGGAAAAAATCATCTACAATACAGGTAGTGGTACACAACTGCAGTTAGAGTAAGTCATAGGTACTGAATGCTCTTTCTTTTTTGTGTTAATTTATTTCTTTTTTTTCTGCATGAAATCCAATTTATGTGGAGATCAAAAGCCAGTTCAAGAATTGGTCATATCATACAATGCAGTTTAATGTATCTTGCACACACTAATGTAAAAGGCAAAAACGGTGCTTGAAAACACGGCATCCTGAAACAGAAAGGGGCTGTCACCCCCTTTTTCTGCTAATATCTGCTGTGACCCAGAGCGATGCAAATTTATGTCTCCTTGGCACGTTATGTTTCTGTAAAAGGTGAGAGCGAAAGCTCAGTCACAAGGGCCAAAGAATCCTGCTTTAGTTCTGTTGACAACAGGGAGCTTGCACAGAGGAAGAATTTTGTCCTGGAAGTTAATATCAAAGACAGCCACCCTTAAGAATACTGTTAAGGCAGAAGTGTGCTCAAATATAATTGTATTATAAAGCTAAGCCATAAAAGTAGTCACCCCACTGACTAACATGAAATATTAGGTTGGTGGGATAAATCACATCTGATGCTTAATTCAGTGGTAAATTGCATTAGATGTGTACAGTGTGGGAGCGTGGAATGCACACTGAGTAAAAAGCCTTGTTCCACCACTTTATTTCCCGGAATACTGAAAACAGTTCTTTGAAATTTGGTGGTGTGTGAAATCCTCATACCTACATGGTACTACAGCCTATTTCAAAAAGAGTACCTCATTATCACATCATGAATTATCCTACAGCAGAAGAAAACCATGATCCTCTTGCCTTTCACACAGCCATCCGATTTGTTTAGACATACTCAATGCCAACACTTCTGAGTCAATGTCTGGAAATGTTTCTGAATGAATGACCACCAATTTTGCACAAAGGGCAATGAGAGGGCAGCCATGCTGGGATAAAACATAGTGTTTTCAACAGTGTTCAGAAACCTGTCAAGCCAACATGTTCAGTGTAGCCAAGGTCAGTTTCTCTTCATCTCCTCCCCCCACCTTTCTTTTTTTTCCATTCCATTATTTTATCATCTCTCACTGATAAGGTCTGACTACCCTGGTAAGGATTCAGAAACCAAAACTGAGGGCCCCACCATGTCTGTTGCTGGAGTGAAATAAGTATCTATTCCACCTCTAAATGGCTTTCAATTCCACTGGTGCTGAAAGTCCATGTTATCTATAACTTGTCATCTAATGGGTATTTTATCTGGAGTTGTTCTAAGAATAGAAAAAAGTGAGTCATGTACAGGGAAGCACAGGTCCTAAAATGTAAGTTGTAAACCCCACAGCTTAATGGTATAAGTAGAAAGACAAGAGAGATAACTCTGTGACCCTGAAGATCACCAGCATATATATTAAAAAGTGAATGGTGCCATTAAAATTCCAGCCTCCCACATTCCATGTGGTTTAAATACCTTCTATACCTTCCTTTTTGTTTCTTTGTTTGCTGTTGCTCCAACTCTTTGTTTTTCTGCTTCTTGCAGTAAATACCATCACCAGAATCAGCAGCATTGAATACTTCAACTTCTGCTCTGTAAATTTCATGGTCTGTATAGGACAATGACTAAAGCTGACAAATATTTTCTAAGTTGTCACATACAATCACCCAGATTCATACACCAATTTTGTTTTTTTCTATGGACTGTGGCAGCAGATGTTAATGTGGTACAAATGAACACATCGATTTTCTCACACCTGTGATGACAAGTGTTAGCGAAGTTTACTTGCATTCAGCACACTACCTGACCTCTACCTCTCAGTCTGTTATATCAAGTTACTGTACTTCCATATCAAGGCTTCTCAATCCTATTACAGTGTAACCTGTGACATATTTCTTGAGAAAGATTAAAAATCTGTCTTTTGTGTTTAGCTTTAACTTAAAACAATGCTACTAATTCTGTCTTTCATTAGCAGTTAAGAATACTTTATTTCAAGGGCAAAAAGAGTGTAAACACTCAACTGACTTGCCTTAAATAGCATTTGCATTAAATCTATTTTAAGGCAAAGACCCAGTTAATGCTGTTGAAACATCAGCTTCGCAACTAGAATACTAGCTAAGTACAGAGACAGTGTTTGAAGCGACTATTGTGGGTTTAACACACTGGCTTCTAAGCACAACTTCAGCACCAATTTATAACTAACCTTCCCGTTGCTTGCTACATTAACATTGCAGAAACTCAACTGATCAGAACAATGTTTAGCAGAAAAAACCCCATACTTCTTTATGATGGATTTGTTGGACTTTTTCCCCCAAAGTTTTCTTCCCTGACCTGCTCCTGGCTGTTGGAATCTCTCCACAAATCTGATAGTTTCTGTGTATCCCTTGATAATCCCTCTACCACAGACAGTGCGCATGTGGAGATGGTTCACAGCTTCAGCTTGGTGAGCTTGATGGGCAAATGTCTCAGAATCCCTTCATATTTCTTAAAAGTTAAAGCACAGCAGCACTAAAATGTTAATTGATGAAAAGCAAAATGATACCTGAGAAACTAGAATAATGTTTTAAATGTAGGTACTGAATTTTTTTAAACTTTACTTATTAGGGGATTATAACAAACTGTAATGTCAGTTGCAGAGTCTCTGTTTCAAAATGAATTACTAATGCATCAAAAACACAGCAGGTTACAACGAGCACTAGCACAGATAAGGGAGTGTTCATTCTCTCTTGGGGCTTAAAAACAGGGAATTTTAAAGCACTGTGTATGTTTTCCTTCCTCTCCCTCAGAAAATGTTTACTTTAGTATGATTTTTTTTTTCATTCAGAACAAATTTTGTTCAAAAGTGCTGGATAATACTTTCCATATTTCCTTTTGTCTGTGATCTGCTGTCACTAGTGATGCCAGGACCAACCACTCTAGCTATGCACATATGGATCAGAACTGTTCAACTGCCTAGGAGGCATTTAGGGTCCACTTTGCCGTGGGTCATATGCAGCCACGTGGGAACGATTACTGTGCATTTTGTGTATTCAAAAGATACTTTTGGGAGCATAACTACTGCTAATTTTGAAAGCTGGAAAACAATTGCAATAGAGGGAAGCACTTTACTACAACAGCATGCAGTCCATGTTTGATGATGTGTTTATCCAGCAGTGTAGGTCAGTAGCTCAGCTACAAGCAGCAACATGCCATTTTGTTAGCAGAAAGTTTTTTCAGTGAATAGCTATTTGGGATTTAGATGGCTCTGGCCACACACATGTAGCTGTATGATTTTATGCATATACTTCTACTTCTACCTAAACCAGTTAATTTAGATTATCTATCTCAGTTATGTCTGTATTTGAATAGAAAAACTTTACAGTCACAGTTATAAAAGCATACCATGCAGCACATACATGATCAACATTAGTGCTTCCCAGTTGCCAGCATGTGTTTTTTCTCACAATACTTTGTGAAACAGAGAAATGCACTTCTTGTATGACTGACTCAGAGAAGCTTGCCCACACAGGTAATGTACTGCAGAGAAAAGTATGGAAGTCAGGTTTGCTGATGCTTATTTGGAAACTGAACACTGCTTTGTTACGCCTCTCCATCATCTACATTTTGAGAGCCTGTGCCATGTTTTTGAAAGATGGATTACTAAATACATCCATACACTATCTGTGTACTTGTATGTCTTCCACTTCTTTCTGCCTCCAATGGTTCTTTGACCTGTTGACCAATTTCAACTGCATTTCAAAGTGTCATAAAAGTCTGAAAGACAATAGGTTTCTGCAGGCTTTTTGAAACCCAAGGTAGGGTAGAGAAGAAATGGCAGGCAGTATAACTCAATGGTTCTGCAGCAGCAGTTTGGCTAATCAATACGCGTGTGCAGGTCAGCTACTCAGCTCATGTACAGTTCCAAACCAGTCTCAGCATTTGAGGTCCCCTTATTGTTATGTGCCATATGGAAGGAGGAGAAATGGGTTATTACACTGTCTGATTCAGATGCAGAAATTCACTATATATACACTGCTGGAAGACAGACTTTTTTTAAGAATGAGCCAGCAAGGTGTAGGCATCAGGACTCCATCATTTGGTGGCTCTTTTAGGAATAAATAATGAAGATATACTTGAGAATAAATGTCAGCCACTATATCACTCTTGGGTTTTTGAAAGATACTGGTCTCATCATGTCTTTCATGAATGAAGCGGCCCTGCGGATCCACTGCAATGCAACTGCATGACATTATCCTGTGTGTATTTTTGAAAATGCATGTTACTATGCACTCTGCTTTGTACAGTTCTAACATCATTTTGAGACTGGACTGACTGTCAGGATTTCCTAAGTTTGTAAGACACTAACCATGTTTTGTTTTGGTTAGATCCCATGTTTTGGAGCCCCCCAAGTACAATCAGAGGTAGGGCCTATCCAAAGTCAAATATAGTGGTCATTCCTATGGCTCAGAAGCATCCACACTGTTATTGGGGTTAGAGTCATCAAAGAGTGCAGGAGACATTGGGCAATTAGCAGTTCCAGTTCTCCACTAGTGGAATAATTATCCTAGCAACTAATAAAAGCCTGGCAAAGACACTGCAGTACCAGTAAAGTTACTCATGAAAAAGTTTGTACCCAGACTCTGGATGAATGTCTCAGTAACCCAAATAATTAGAACTTTTTTTTTTTTCAGTTTATTTTTCTGGTATTTTAAAACTGATGTGCTGTTTGGAGGCAAAAAAAAAGCAATAATAATGTAAAATGGTGTTCTGTTCAAGGTCTCCCACTGAGCCTGTCGCCTTGGTCCTTTAGCATCCCCTTGAAGTACATCAAGTAACAGTACTGGCAGTCTTAACTCTATGTCTCACTTGAGATTCTTTTAAATGTTAGGTAGGTGGTTTACTTTTCCTCTGATGAGTCTGTTGTTTGTAGCTAGTTTCTTCTGTCTTCTGTTTGGACTTTTTTTGCCTTCTGCTTAGTTTTGCATCTAAATTTCACTTGTAATTTGTTTCCGTATAGCTCTTGCTCCCCAATGCTGCCTGAGGACGTGAAAAGAGGATACAGTAACATTAATGTACTAATGTACAATAATACTGAGCTTACGATATCAAAGTAATCCTCATTGATTGGTATCTCCAAAGACAGGAGACAGAGAATAACAATATTATCAGTACAGTTTGTCTCCAGCAAGAGCTTTAGCCATTATTATACTGCGAGGGACCACCTCAATAGCTGTATTTAGGAGAGCGAGGGACATCAGTAGATTCCTTATTCAAAGAAAAGTTCATTGCTTTTTGTCTATGCCTACATAGGTGTTCCCCATGACGACAGCCCATAGATTGTATCCATTACATTAAAACGGCTTACTGCCTACAGCTAGTTTTACTTAATTTTTTTTATCATGTATATTTTCATTTATGTTGTTCTTGTATAGATATAATTTATGTTTTCCCTTAGTCCCTCCCGTTTTGTCCTTATCTCAACCCACAAGAAACCCTTATAATTACAACTGCAATTAAAGACAGCACTATCAAGCATATCTGCAATTTCTTCGTCATTTATAGATTTTGATCGCAGATGAGAAACTAAACAGAAAAAAAACCAAAACAAGTTCCGTTCTTTCTCCTGCTGGGTAGAGTGTGGAAATGAAATAAATGTTTACAAAAAATGCCACCTATTAATTTTTACAGGCTAAGGAGACAATAGAACCTGTATAATATTAGACAAAGGAGACAACAACTTTAGTACCAAGAGCTGCAGCATGTCAGGCTCAAATCTCTAGAGAAACTGGTCAACAACAGTTTGTACATCATGTGAGGGAGCAGCAGGACTGTCTGTGCCTGGGGATTCAGGGAGCTGGAGCCGGGGGTGACAACACGGCTGGCATGGCAGTGCCCTTACCCACGCAGGAAGCAGCCCTATAGTATACCCCAGCAAAAAGAGCAAAGCAGGTCCAGTGATGGTATCAGGGTCAGCCACAGCTCTGTGATTGCTGGGTAAGTCTATAGGGATGAGGAAAGTCTGAGGTCAAGCCAGAAAGCTGTCAGAAGGTAAGGATCAATAAGGTACTTGGCAAGCATAACTACAGCACGGCTCTGGCAAGGACCAAGGGAAGGATCTACACATCAATGCAGGTCCCAAGCAAAGGGGGAATGAAGCGGACCAGAAAGGCTTCTCCCAGCTCACTTTGCAGAGACTTCTCACAACTACCTGATCGCACAACAGTTACGCCCTGTTATAGGGCTATGACACACTGGTATGTCCCCACTCACAGCTTTCATTTTGGTACATATCAAGGAGTTTATTTGTGAACTACTGAACACAGACAGAGTATAGACGGTATTTTTTCATAAAATGAAAACTTTAAAATCAAAATGGGATGTAATATTAAGTCAAATGCCTTTATCAACATGACTGTCTATAGCAACCAGACTTACAATCTTGTCAACAGGAAAGAGGTTTGTCTGCAAACCACACATTTCTTGAAACCATGTTGGCTGGCATTAAATTTACATTTCTAACTTCTAATGCTTTTATGTTAAATTCCTTAATTTAGACTTCCACTATTTTGCAAAATTTTCATTATTTTTCCATTACTGATGTCAATATTCAGAGCTTTGGGTTACCCTTTTTGCCAATCTTATTTTAGAATTTTGTTGACTGCTCTCTAGTCTCTTGAAATTCTGACATTTTTACAGGATTTTTGAATATCAACACCAGTGCATGAAGGTAGAAGTAGAGAGAACTCCTGTGCATAAACCATGTAGTTTTCTGGCAAGATTATAAGAGCTCCTAAACCAGTTAATTTTCCCCACACAGGGTCTACAGGAGTATGTTCCCACATTATATTGTCTGCTGCAGCCAGTAGGCTTTAATCTTTTCAGGATGCCTTCCCTCCATCCATTGTTTTCTCCACAGATAAAGTATGGCTTACCAGTTTCTTCTATGGACCCAGGTTCTGTGTTGACTTTCAGCTCCTGTCTTTCAGTCTGCACTCTGGGAAGTTATTACTAGTCGATTAGATATTCAGTCCATTGCAGATGGGATCCTTTCCACAAGATCCCTAAAAGGATGGTCATGACTAGCATAGTTAATTCTTCTTCATTGGGATGCTATATTTTGAGAAGCCTTCTTTACCGTCTTTCTCCTCAATCATGTGATGATGGTCAGACTTAATGATCTTAGAGGTCTTTTCCAACCTTAATGATTCTATGATATTTACTCACCTGTGTCTGTGTGAGTACCAGGACTTTGTAATTCACAGGGCAAATTCAGCGAATTTCAGTCTCTACACACAACTAATACTCTATCCAATACTAAAATCCCTTAACATCCTTGCCCTGCACATGCTTTTAAGTATCACTAGCATCTAAAGGCTCCTTTGTTTCCTCTTTTTCTCACAGCCTATCTTGAAGCATGTTTCATGCTTCAGTAGCCTACACTCTTTCTTTTTTCAGATCTACTGGAAACAAACTAGCATACTTTTGTTGTTGCAAAGGTCTTTCATTTCTCCTTTCAACCCTTCAGAATTTCAGCTGGCTTCTAGGACTTCACATGGCTATCATTAGGTTTGCTAGGCCAGATGACAATTAAGTGTGTCTGTCACCCCACTGTCTGAAGATTACTTCCTGCTCCATCCTAATTATATATCATCCAAAGCATCGTCTCTAGACTTTTTTCCATGACAAGTGAGAAGCCCTTCAAAAACTTGAAAAAGACCCTGCTGTGACAAAGGAGAAGGGAATACATCTTACTGCTTTTTTCTTTGCGTAGCCTTGTTTGGAGTTGCTCTAAAAGCTGACATTTGTTATCTCAGGTCATTTCATAACCTTGATGTCCTGCTTATTCCTGGGACAGATCTTTCACCCTTCGCTCTACCCCCAATGCTGTCAAGAGATGTATGCATCTGCCTCATGACTGATTTGGTGGTGTATAGTTCATCTTTTACTTTCTGTGGGATTCATCTTTTATCTTCAGCCATTCCAAATGATTTGTCTTCATGACTGAAAGGCTGAGAGGTGATTCAAAACTGACAGGTAGCTGGGTTTCCCAGTGAAAGAGCTGCTCTTACTTCAGAATCTGATTCAATCCCTCCAGACTGGGAGCTTGAGATGTAACTATGTAAGAGACAGAAGTGTTTATTGATTAAGAAACATGCTATTGAGAAGCAAATAAACCAACCCTAACACCAATTACCTAATTAACTAATAAACACATTACTATTGCTAAATTACAGACAGCAATTTAGCATACTGTAACACACAATTTTAGCTCTAAGAATTACTACTAAAAGTTATGAATCAGAACTACTACTGAATTACAAACTCAGCAATCTTCCCTCCCACACCTCTTAGTTTTGGGTTCAAGTTTCTTCATCTTTACCCCCCCCTTCCACTCCAAATTGCTTGGGCATAAGCCTAATGGAGTGGGTGGTCCAAAGGTTTTTCCCTTTGGTGACCCAGTGGTCTTGAGTCCACAACTCCTGTCCCAGCCATAGCTGTCCACAATCATACTGGCTAAAGATTCAACCTCCTTCTTTGTTTATGTAATTTTTAATCTTGTTTCATATTTCTTCAATTCTGGACTCACCTTTTTGCCTCCTTCACACCTCCATGTCTATGTCCAAGATCCTCCCAAGCAGACAACAGTCCCCTAAATGTTTTTTTCCTCATTAGTTCTAATTCTGTTACACCTGTACTCAAATTTGGAGTTTCTGATGTTGTTCCTCAAGCAATAGTGGCCTTGTGTGATACAGAGAAGATGATTATCTACATATGGGTGGCCTTACAAGGCTCTACACCCTAAAATTTCCCTACATCTACCTTGTCCATGCTGGTGATGTATCCTTTACCTTATATACCCTTGTCATGATTTAACCTGTCAGCTGGCGTCGAGGACCAGACAGCCGTTTGCTCACTCCTCCCAGCCCCCACCGTGGGATGAGGAGGAGAATGGACAAAAAGTAAAACTTGTGGGTTGAGATAAAGACAGTTTAAGAAGAAAACAAAGGAAGGAAGAGTAATAATAATAAAGGATATGCCAGACAAGTGGTACACAACACATGTTACCTCTGTGCCCAATGATGGATTGCGCAGCCAGTCCCCAAGTGGCTATCACGGAACTTGCAGATTTTGTGGAACTCAGATTTCGCAGAGCTCTCCAAATTCACGGAACTAACTTACAGATAAGTTCCTCCCCCTCAGCCAACCTCCACTTATATATTGAGTGTGATCTCTACGGTATGGAATATTTCCATTGGCTAGCTTGGGTTAGCTGCCTGGCTATTCTCCCTCCCAGTTCTTGTCACATGCTCATTAGCCAAACATAGGAAACCAAAAAAAAAGTCCTTGATTTCTTAACAACAACTAGAAATATCAGTGCATTATCAACATTCTTCTTAAATTAAATCCATAACACAACAGCTACTGGGAAGAAAATTAACCCTATCCTAGCCAAAACTAGGACAACCCTCTAAGGTAAATGATTCAGCTTTAGCTTTTATTCCTCTATCTAGTTCCAGCTGAGAACAACCAGTTTCTTCTCTTCTGCACAGATAGTCTGCACAGAAGAGAGATAGAGTAGGATGTCTTTCACTCTCTCCTTTTGTGCTTTTTTGTGCTCACACAGCATCCTTGAATTGTTTTAATGACTTTCCTGGTTCCCTGCAGAGGCCTTAGCTAACTACAATGCCTGGTGCTTCACAGAGATCTCTTGCTCACAGCAGTGCTGAGCCACTGGCCCAGATTTCCAGCATCCACAGCAGATCATGCAACGATCATCCTGAAAGGTTCTGTTTTGCCATCTTAACCAACACAACCTCAGGATTATCTTCTCAGCATCCTCCCTACATACAGATCTTGAGTACCTGTTCAAATCACTGCACATGTGAAGTCTACCAAGCGCCCATCGTCATTGCCATTGTCATCTTTGGGATTTCAGCAGCTTTTCTTTCCTGCTGCTCAGCAACTTTGATCGGATTCTGTGATAGAAGTCTGAACTTCTCAGCCGTGTTTAGCATGTGGAGGGGAAGTGGCTAATGGGATCAGACTGCATTCATTATTTTTATCAATCAGCTAGTGTCAAATGTCTGAAGAGCAGTCTTACCTGAAAGCCTCTTTGTTCCTTTACTAATCTCTTCCTTTGTTTGCCGCTGTAGGAAAGGTGCCAATTTATAGCAATCTACCTATCTGTTACTTCAGGCAAACCTTACCAGCCCATCCTAAAAAGATTTGTATTTATATTTTCCTTCTCATTCACATTGTCCAAAAAGATTGTTTCCTTCCCACTTCCTTCCATGCATTTTTATCTTCAGGAGGTAGGTTCCTCTACTCCTGCTCCCTAACTGCTGCCTCGATGAACCATGCAGCTTTGCCAGTCCATGGAGCTTAGAACTACACGATACAAGTCAGTTAGGAAATTTACTTCCAGAGAACCTCACCTCATCAAAAAAATACGAAATGAGAGATCTAAAAACAGGTACAATAAGTTCACTGATAACTGATATTAATGTCCTGGCACTGAAGTATTCACTTCCTTTCAGGTACCTCCTATAGTTTTCTGATAGCATTTTATAGAAGTAAAATGTAAGCACGCTCACATGAGTACCAGAAAACAGATACATAGAGACAAGTAAGAGGGATTTTTGAAAGTCTAAGCCCTGGAGATGGAAGATGCCATTACAGAATCTGTTAAATAATGTCCCATCTAAATTGCACTGAACTGTGAACAGCTTTAATAATCTGAAATGCTCCCATTTTCTGGCAAGAGCTGTAGCTATCAGCATACCTCACAGAAAATAATGTGGAGTCTACTCAGGTCACTGAGGTTTACTAGGGACTCAGGCAGGAGAATATTGCTCATAAATTCTCATCTGTCTGCATATCAATTTATCTGTCTTTAGTAGCTGGTTACCAAACCATTAGCTGAAGTCCATTCAGGGCAAAACTACCATGTCTGATGATATAAAGTAACTAAACGAAATGGCAGGAATGATAAAAATTTCTTTGTCTGAAATACCTCAGGGCAATAACTATATTATGCCCTGGTAGCACCTGTGGTCGCAACTGTACTTCACGTGCATCTTTCAAAATGGCTTTCATTACAGTTAAGAGCAAGGAGAAGCTGTTTTGGGGATTTACTGATTCTTCTCTGTTGACGCAGTTCCTATTTTTCTCACACAATCCTACCACATAATAATTTTTCAACTTTTTTAAAAACAGTTAGGTTTTCTGACCTTACCAATTCTATGGAGCGCTGGATTTGGACCATCACTACTCCTAGTGACACAGAAGGTCTTCTGGTTTTTCATCCCAAGTCTACTCACCTGAGCATGTTACCTTGTGCAAAACAGTATTTTTTCAAAATGGCATGGAGATGCTGATAAATATTGCGTGAGCTGAAGTATTTTTGGTAAGGAATGCCTGTGTTCTTTCAAACAAGAAACAGTACTGACAGTCAGCTCCAGCAGTCCTAATATAAGCAATTCTCACTTTGCTGTCAGCAGAACTTCAACTGCATAAAGAGATGGGATAATAAATAAATGTTGTCAGAATCAAACTTGCACAACAATAATCAAATTCTAAACTGGGTGCTAGTGGCAAGTGATATTAACAGTCTGGGTTTATAAAAAAGAAGAGAGTATGGGATCTTACATACAGTAAAGTGTTAAAAATGCAAAGGAACAAACCTAAGCAAAAGAATACGTTACTGTATAATACTGTCTATCAATAACTTCTTTGTAAGTGTTCCGGAATTTGAACAACGAACAATTTATTTAAAAAGACGTGTGTGAATCAATAACCTGTGTGAAATCTGCTCTGCTCTGTAATAATATTTGATGTCCATGGAAATCTTACCAAAATCAGCATGCCATTTTATACCAGATGCTCAGACATAGATGCATGTCAAACTGGAAACAATAAGCCTACCAGTCAAATGACACCTTGCCATATCCCCTTTACTTGTAGCAGAAACAAGTAATACATGTTTTTGGAATTCGACTGTAAGAGTTCATTCAGAGCTACACACAGGTACTACAGTGAATTTGGTGGAATTTGTCCAAGCAAAAAAAAGGGTATAAAAACTGCCACAAGTTTACATTCTTACTTCTTTGGAGGAAAGAGAAGAACATGAGAAGAATGAAAAAGCAGATTTTTCCAATATGTTTTATTTCTGAATATTTACATAAGCCTGAATAAAAGTCATTTTTTCCTAGAGGGAAGATTTCCTGTGTGATCACTATTTCTCTGTGCTGATTTACAGAACAGAACGTGTTAATCCAATCAGCAAGTCACTTTTGTGCATGTGTGCTGTACAAGCTGTCTGTGAAGTGTTGCCTGTGCCACTGGATTTAAAAAGCAGAGCAGCTTCAGGAGTTTTTATCTCTGCATGACTGCTGGCTAGGGATTTGAACAGAAAGAAAAACTGCAAGAGGAAATTGGTTTGGACAAGAAGAGCTTCTGTACATAATTCTCATTAATTTGAAGATGAAATGCAGTCTCTTAGAAACAAAAAAAGATACTGTGTAGACGACTTACTCAATATGATTATAGCTACAGGATTCAGACCCATTTTCTAAGGATTAGAACTGACTGCCCAGCACTGCCTGTTTACTGGCAACAGAATTACTGAAATTCTTCCTCTTGGAAATAAAATGTGCAAAGCATGAAAGGAATCAGAGAAGAGTGAAGCTCTCTCTTTCTCAAGGTGCAGAAGACTTACATGGCAGCAGCAAGGGTGGAAGGGCGACTACTTTTTAAACTTTGCGATATTTTTATTTTGACTTTGAATCGGGTTGTGGTCAGGAAACCTAAACTTGATAGCGAAGGAAAGACAGAACAAGTGTTGGTAGTTGCATTTACTATGGGACATATGATTTGACTTGAGCGTAAATACCTGATAAAATGACCAAAATAAAATTTGTACTTTGGGGCAGTGTTCAAATGTTTTGTCCACTTCCTCTTCTTCGTTAATAATCCACAGTACATATTTGCCTCCATCTCTCAGTGAATCCAGGTTTCTGAACTCATGGTGAGAAAAGCCTCATTGACAATTTCAGAGGCAGAAGAGAGAAAGAAATCTTTATATGTCATAGGCTTAGAGATAACATCTCTGCCTGTCTTCTGTATATTTACTCCTCATTTCTTTGGCCCAGCTCATCAGTAGTTTTTGCAGGAGTCCAGGTGAGAATAGTTTCCAAACAGCAGCAGAAACACTGATTCTATTATTTAATGCGACAAGTGGTATTCTTCCCTTAAATGTGAAAATTTCATTTCTCCTTATTTTGCTTTTTCTTCCTCATTAACTAAAAACATCTTTATGAGTATCAAAAATTAGCAAGATATTCATATGTGAGTTCATATTCATATGTGCCTGGTCGTAAAGATACCAGCTTTGGAATAAAATATTGCCTTCCACTTAGTATACTGTTCTTCTTATTATCGGATGAGTGATTTGTTGTATCCACGTGCAATTAAGTACCAGTCAAATCCAAAGATCATAAAAAGAATAATGGAAGCGTAAGTGTAGGGGACAACACAGAAAAAAAATAAGAAGTCCATTTTGGACCTGGCAGATACATAACTTTAAATGTACATGGCTTCACAACCAGGAAAGTCATGCATTCTAATCCTGTTTAGTACAAAATTTCTATTTATTTTTATGGTATTTTCTAAAGTTTTTGTAAAAGAAAAAGCTTCCAGAACAGGAATTAAGATGAAATTACTTACAAAATGAAAGCACAAAAAAGAAATGTTGTCTTAAGATGCCATTTAAGAGATGTATAAACCTGAAAGTTATAGAAATAGCTAGATAGTCTCATCCATCTTGCAAGCATCATACAGATTGCACGAAATTTTGGGCACAGCTGAGTGCAGCTTCTCAGGATAAATTGTATGGGTTCTTTTAATTATACCTTACTGTGTTGTCTATTTCTATATTTAAAATACAATTCCAATCGCTCAGAGGAAATTGCTCAGGAAATTTATTAAATATATAATAATTATACAGACCTGCTGACCCTGACTATAAACTGAAAAGTCGCATCACCTGATAAGAATACAACCTCATATCTGCAGATAAAAAAAGAAATCTTACATACAAGTTACCTTTAAATTGTTAATGCAGTTTTAAATTATTTTTATCTAATGTAACTAGAGGGACTGTGCGAGTCAGCTAAGACTGTTACTTTAGCGATATTTTAAATTTTTCTCTGTTTAATGTTTTGATTTTTTTTTGCAATTAATGTGTTTGATGTTGACCTAAAATCTCATGAGTGATAGTAAGCAAATTTGAAGATGACCAACGAATGTTCAGAAGGAGAAACAATCAATAGTTCCTGCAAAGTAAAGCATCATAAACTGACATTAAATGTTTAAGAAAATGATGCAAGAATAAGCAAAAAAGTGCTTATATAAAGCACATTAAGAATTTAAAACTCTCTTTTTTTTAATAAAGGTTAGATTCTGAAAAGTTTTGACGCACAAGGAGATAGCGTATTGTTGCTGTAGCTATATTTGAGTTTGGTGAAAAGTGATGTCCCTCAAGGGTCCATATTGGGACCAGTACGGTTTAATATCTGTATCATTGACCTAGACAGTAGGATCAAGTGCACCCTCAGCAAGTTTGAAGACAACACCAGGCTGAGTGGTGTGGTCAACATGACTGAGGAGTGGGATGCCATCCAGAGGGACCTGGAGAAGCTGGAGAACTGGGCCCCCATGAACATCATGAGGTTCAACCAGGCCAAGTACAGGATCCTGCACGTGGGTTGGGGCAATCCTGGTATCAATAAAGGCCGGGGGATGAAGAGATTGAAATCAGCCCTGCCAAGAAGGACTTGGGGGTATGAATGGGTGAAAAGCTAGACGCGAGCCAGCAATGTGCGCTCGCAACCCAGAAAGCTAACCATATCCTGAGCTGCACTAAAAGAAGTGTGGCCAGTAGAGCAAGCAAAGTGATTCCGGCCCTCTACTTCTCTCTGGTGAGACCCCAGCCGGAGTCTTGAATCCCCGAGCCCAGTGACAGGACAAGCGGTAACGGGCACAAACTGATACATAGGAAGTTCCATCTGAACACGAGGAGTAACTTCTTTACTCTTAGGATGATGGAACACTGGAACAGATTGCCCAAAGGGGTTGTGGAATCTCCTTCAAAGGATATTCAAAACCCATCTGGATGAGGTCCTGTGCAACCTGCTCTAGGTGACCCTGCTTTGGCAGGGGGGTTGGACTAGATGATCCCCAGAGGTCCCTTCCAACCCTGAACATTCTGTGATTCTGTGATTCTGTGATCCAGCTCTGGAGCCCTCAGCACAGGAAAGACATGGACCGGTTGGAGCAGGTCCAGAGGAGGGCCACAGAAATGATCAGAGGGCTGGAGCACCTCTCCTATGAGGAAAGGCTGAGAGAGTTGGGGTTGTCCAGCCTGGAGAAGAGAAGGCTGCAGGGAGACCTTATTGTAGCCTTTCAGTACTTAAAGAGGGATTAGAAGAAAGACGGGGACAAACTTTTTAGTAGGGCCTGTTGCAACAGGACAAGGGATAATGGTTTTAAACTAAACGAGTGTAGATTTAGACTGAATATAAGCAAGAAATTTTTCACCATGAGGGTGGTGAAACACTGGCACGGGTTGCCCAGAGAGGTAGTAGATGTCCCATCCCTGGAAGCATTCCAGGTCAGGTTGGACAGGGCTCTGAACAACCTGATCTAGTTGAACATGTTCCTGCTCATTGCATGGGGGTTGGACTAGATGAGCTTTAAAGGTCCTTTCCAACCCAGACTATTCTATAATGCTATTGTTCTATGATTTGCTTAGAGTGCAAGAATAAATTATGTAAACCAAAAAAACCCCACTGCTCTGAGTAACATATGCAATTCATCCCTCAAGTTCTGCAAGACATCTGACATCAGCAAGTGGCAGTGTCATTCTTGCTATGTAGGTCTGCTTTGGGACAAAGACCAACAAATATTTTGGGGAAAGACTCATAACCCTGTACTTCTCTCTGGGTGTTCCTCTATCAAGTACCTTTGGAACTATATTTTCCTGATTAATTCTAGGAGTTTGGTGGACCATTTTACTAGCTAAGGCAATCCAAACAGTATTCAAATATTTCTGTCTGATTCTTCAAGTTTTCTCTAAAACATGCTTCATTAAAATATTGATAATACAAAAGTTCAGAGTAATAATGCTTCAAAATGTTTCTCTGCTTTTATTACTTGGAAAGAAGAAGGTCAATCATTCCTGAGCTTTGACGCTTTCTCACTTCCTCTCTCTTCTTTTTTTTTTTTTTTTCAACCCAACCACTCCCTACACTAATGTTAGGGCTGACTTTGATTTTACATCCCAGCTTTTACCTAAAACAGCATGGCCTTGGTAGGAATTCTGTTAACTCTTGTCCATGCAGACTCAAAATGTCAAAACCTGAGAGAAGATTCAAGAAAATTCTCTACACGTAAGAATATGCTCCATGTTTTGCCAAAAAAATCCAAGACCTAAATCTAAGCTCACCAGTATATTTCCAGTGACAGGAACAGGAACTCCTATACACAGTTATATTAACATGTTCTGACAGTGACAGAAAGGGTGTATCAACCTTTTTATATATCAGTCTATGCACAAGGAAAAGATTGTCTCAGAAGAGAAAATGATTACGTACAAGCTATCTCATGATTGCTTAAGTCATGTGGCAAAATGAAGGGTTCAATATTCAAAATAATTATCTCTATTTCTTAGAGGAATATAAACTTTAAAATAGATTATCATTAGTAGGGTAAGTTACAGAGATATAATAAAAAAGAGATATAGAATACTGATTAGAATTGTAATTAAGAGATTGTCAGTGTGGGAAAACACTGTCCAGTACTTGCAGGTCTTACTGGCTGGAGTCACCTTCATGCCTGTTGATGTCTCCTGTTTGTGCAGCTCCTGTATACAACTGCGTCTGCTGTTTGCTTTGGCCTTCCTTTCCCTGTCCTCAGGTTTGATGAGTTGTGATTCTGAGCAACTAAAATCTTATCTCACAGTACATAAAGAAGTGCAGACACAAGTTCAGAGACGCTTAACAGTAATATCTCTGTTTTGGATGGGAAGGATACCCCAGACTTCATGAATCCACAGGTATCTTCCGTTCACCTACCTGCACATGATTTGTGCCTCCTACCCCCTCAGCCACAAGCTACAGTACCTGTGTAAGATGACCGACAGCTCAGCTTACTCTCCTTACAACTGCTTTTCTCCATGATTGCATAGTCCTGATCATGAGCATGTGCCAAAAGTACAGATTGGAACTGTCACTCCATTATGATGGAAAGACTACTGTGCTACTGAAAGAGAGAATGCTACCCATACTTACATCTTCCAGATGAATTTGAAAAGATTTTGACCATCAGAAAACTCTGGGGTGTATAAACTTTCTACTTAATATCATTTAGTTTAAAAAATTTGTCACTAAGTGAAATAAATTTTCACGTGTCTGAGAAAGGACATCCTAACAGTTGCCTTCTGCTGTCTGAAAATCCAGCTTCAGTAGAGGACAACATCCCACAAGTGACTTTGAAGTAGCTTCTTGGCAAGGATGCAGTCAGGAGTAGGTCTAATGGGTGAATATTTAGACATCATGGTTTATTTATCACAGCCTTTCAATATTTAAAGGGGGCTTGTAAGAAGATGGGGACAAACTTTTTAGTAGGGCCAGTTGCAATAGGACAGATTTTGAAGAGAGATGGTAGATGCCCCATCCCTGGAAACATTCAAGGTCAGGTTGGATGGGGCTCTAAGCAGCCTGATCTGGTTGAAGATGTTCCTGTTCATTGGAGGTGGGTTGGACTAGATGACCTTTAAAGGTCCCTTCTAACACAAACTATTCTATCATGCTATGATTCTATGATTTGAGATGGTCTCTTGAGAACTACCATTTTCTTCACAGTATAGTTGTTGGTGCGCAGAAGCAGGGATCTCCACATCAGTATTTGAAAAGCTACAGTTTTACACTGCTATGAGATGAAAGCTGTTGGGAGAGAGATAAGGTTATTTTTAAGACTTTGTGAAGGACCATAGCTAGCCCCTTTTCTGTAGGTATGGTCTGTCTTAGCATTTTCACAGCAGGAAGCAATGCTTCTGAGCTTATTGTCCCATTCACTGAACAGTTACTGTTGTTTTCTAACTGAAAAATATAGTGATTTGCTGAAAAATGTAGTGATGAATATGAGTTAATCAATCAGGAAGATACAAAGAATCAGGGAAGGCCTTCTTGAATGGTGAAGTGCAGTGCAAGACCCTGTTTTGAAGTTCTAGCTTTGCTTCCAGTGAACTCGTAAGTCTGAGTATATATAGAAACTACTGAATTTCTGTCAGGTTCACTATTACCCACACGTACCAGGATTACCACCTGCAGGCATTACATCTAATTTGGAAACCTATATCATAAAGGTTTGTACAGAAAAACTTGAAAACTTGACCCAGGTCTACCCTCAAAATCCTTACATTAAAAAATTCTCTAACTGAAAAGTACTTGTCAGTTAAGTAAGTTTCCATCCCTTTTGGAGAAGGTTTTGCATGTGTAAGAATTAACAAGCACTAAGGAAAGATGAGAGGAATATTCCTACTTCATGACTGTATTGTCTTCTCACAATTCATCTTGCTAATAGACTTGAGAATAAGGTTGCTACTATAGATATTAGCAAAAGACTGTGAAAATGATATGTTAATGGACAAGCCCAATTTCTTCTTTGTACAAAAATGAAGATATTTAAGTGTGGAAGAAAGATTCATACGTTATTTTATTTTCCATATTTTTTTCCAGATACTGCATCTTCTATTCCAAAGAAAAAATGGGGAAAAATTTGTTTCTAAAGAAATGAAAATAAGAAATAATCTAGTTGCATCATGTTGCTTCACGTTGATGAAATCAGAACATATTATTTCAGGTAAGCAGACTCTTAATATTAATATTTTACAAATAAAATAAAAAAATGGAAAGATCTGTTCCAAAAATGTCAAACAAAATATTTCATCAGTCACAAAATACTTTCTATATTTTTAAATGCAGTTTGCATAGACAAGCACATTTTCACAAATATCTCTCTTTGAGCTAAATGCTCTTTGTCAATAAAAGATCCACTGGAAAAGGTCTGATCACATCCAAAGAGACAGATTTGTAATGTAAGTAAATGAAAAGTGAGCAATATTTTGCATCACACTCGAAAATCTTACTTTAAAAATTATTTAAGTTGTATTAAATTAAGAACTCCATTCCCAATGGATTGTACAGAGTGAAGAACCTCAAACAAAAGCAAAGCAAGCAATTTCTTCCATCAAAATCATGTTTTATTTGTATTTCATTAATTATCCAGGAAATAGAATAGACATGAAATTTGCAGATAAAACCTCCATATAATAAAATGTGTTCCTTTGTCAGTTTCCTTACATATAGACCTTTCCCACATCCGTTACATATTTCTCTTTGGATAATTATGAGGTCTTTTCTTACTACAATGTTTAAGAGCTTCAAAACCTTGAACACATTACCATCAGGAAAATCCCATGAAATGCTGAAGTTTTGTGATTTGTCTTCCAAATTATACGTTCCTTTGGGCAAATTTTTATTTGTTGATGTTACTGCACATATGTGTGCAAGTGTATCTGGAAGATAGTAAATGTAAGTTAGAGCTCTTCTGTATTCAACAGCATCAGAAGCAATGGCAACTAATAATAGTAATAGTAATGTAATGTTCAAGCAGTCCAGTTCTAGAAAAGCACTCATTGTACCATTCACATAACTGAAACAACTTGATTTTAAAGCATTTCTCTTTCTAATGCTGCACTATCTGAATGTCCAGTCTTCCAGCAGAGAGCCAGTATGCATAAAGATTTTGAAAGTGGAATTTGCTGTCTGCTAGCAGTCTCAGAGTAGGTGTTTAGTGCAGGCACTTCAGATCAAACAGGCATACCTAAGTTATCTTTAGTCTAACTAGCAAGCACTCTGGCTGCTAGCACTTCTCTGCCACAAATGTGAGATAAACACAGGCTAAGCTCTGTGTTGCTATGGCTACATTGATAGAAATACCCAACCTAGTTAGTTTAAATCTAGCATATGTCTCCTGCTATGAGATGGAGCCTCGATGACTGCCCTGAAGCCATGCCTGAATACCCGCTCTGTAAGAATTCTATTTTGCAGAGCTATTGCGATGTGATTCAGAATCAATGGTCCTATACATACTTCTAGGAGTACTATTACCTGACTTCATCAGGGCAATGTGCAGATATATGGTAGGTCGAATATATTCGGGTCTTTTTCTCAGCAGTTTAATATGAGAAAAGAAGTTGTTTCAGGACTATTCTTATGCTGTGTCTAGCCATCTTGAGCCTTGGAGTATAACTGATTAATGGCTATGCCACACACTATCCTGATTTCAGACATAATAACGAAACTGCCCCATCTCTAGCAGTGTTCAAGGTCAGGCTGGATCGGGCTTTGAGCAACCTGGTCTAGTGGAAGGTGTCCTAGCCCATGGCAGAGAGGTTGGAACTAGATGATCTTTAAGGCCCCTGCAACACAAGTCATTCTGTGATAAGTTGCACAGTGCTCTTCATGGCTCTTCACACCTACAAGGAGAATTGAGGATGTTGCCTCCCATTTGCCAACCAGATGAGTAAAAAGTTACTTAGGAGGAGGGGAAGAGCCCAGGGCAATATCCCATTTCTCTCCTTTTCCTCTTAAAGGGAAAATCAAGTTTTGTATAATATTTCATCTAACTCTGCTCCACCGTTGCAACAGCTTAGCAAAGTTGCTTCATCCACAGCTTTCAATTGTTGTTTTTAAAGGTCTTAACAAGGGGGAACCATTCATTTGAAAAAACACACACTGATTTCTGTGTAGAAAATTATAATCGCCTGAGGTATGCAAACATGGAAATCTTTGGGTCAAGACCTACTCATGCCAAGACTTCTGCTAAGATCACCACACATGACTAACAAACTATTACAGATGGTTTGAGTACACAGAATATTTTTTAAAAATATTTGCTTTTATATTAACACCACAAAACCATGGTTGGCAAACCGGTGAACTGAAGAAGTTCTTGCCAGGGATGAGTAACGGTTAAAAAACTAGAATTTTGGGGTTTTTTTTCTATTTTGTGTTACATTTTTTTGTTCATTTGTTAAATTTATTTTGCAAAAGAATTAATTTACAATTTTTTTTCATTTAGGTTCCTCAATACAGACATCAGTTTGCAACCATTGATTTAAATGTGTAGAAATTACTTTGTATAGAATCTCCTCTGTTTTTTCAATACAAAAGGAATATCATTTGCAGTGTAAAATATTAAGGTACATAGTTAACATTTCTTTTTACTCTATCTCTAAAAAGACTTATAGAAAAAAGCATCAATTTGATAATATTTCTCTCACTGTTAAAATATGATAATAGCTATCCTTCTAAAAGAAAAGAACAGAATTTAGTTGGAGATTTCTGAAACAGTCATTGCTTTTTCAGTCCTAGTTCTCTGAAAACTGAACAAGACAGAAATCACCCAAAAGGAGAAGAACTATGATTTTTATAGTGCTTATTTCACTTGCAGCTTCTCTGTTAAGAAAAAAAATAAAAGAAAAGAAATCCCACAACTGTATAGCTTTTTTAGCTTGTCACAGATTTGCAAAGCATAACGTTTAGGGTGGTATTTTGTTGCTGTATGGTTTTTTTGAAAATTGCTTTTAGCTGTCATTATGGTCACAGATTCACAGCAGTGTTGTAAGAGTTGAAATCTTACCTGGCTAAGCCTTACTAAGCACGACAGGAAACAAAAGGAAAAAAAAAGATGAAATAAGAAGGGGAAGGGAATAGACACACAAAGAAGAGTGACAACCTGAATCAGTACCTTACATTCACACTGTGTTCAGGATTTGGCTTTAGCTTGTAGGTAGCAATTAAAGTGAAGAAATAGTTTCTTTCCCTCAAAAACTTTCATCTCATAACCCAAAGGGCCTGTTATTTGAGGATCCAACATTTAAGTTTTTCCTTTACCTGATCCAGGCAAAAATCTTGACTATACCAACCCTGCATCATAGATAAGTTCTTCTCATTTGACAACTGATGCAATTTTTCTCTGAGTGTCTCCTGTCAGAGTTGGGGTTTCTTTTCAAATAAATGAGTACTCACTGATGCAGGGAATCTTGAACACTCACATCCTCATTAAGACCACAATATCTGTCTGCTACCTGTCCACCAAGCCACAATATCTGTCTCTTTCTTCTGTCTTGAGAGGTACTGAACAGAAGTGACAGAAAACTGTAAAGGTAAAGGGTAAGAGTCTGATTCTGCAGACCCGTAATGAGATTGCTCCCTGGGAATGTAAACTACCTGTTTTCAAAGGGAGAACAGGCTATTAAACATGATCTCCTATTTCCCAGGTTGATTTTGTTCACAACAATGACTGTTCTAGAGCTCACAAAGAACTTCCTCTGCCATTTTAAGAAAATAAATCTGACTAATCTTTCTTTTTGAACTCAGAGGTGAATTTTCATAAAATATTCTGGTTTCAGTAAACTGTTCCTTCCCAATAACAAGAAGCCATGGAGAATATTTTTGACTAGTTTTAGTGGCATCTGGTTTACTGCTCTGGCCAAGAGAGATTTTAGGATCGATTATGCAATCTCACAGCTGCTCAGTATATTCCTGTAAATATGTGATAGAAGTCATGATGTGCATTACTCTTAATCCATCTCCACTAACTACAGCAAAAAACCTTCCTTTTTATTAATCAAGGCATATTCCAGTAACTTCAGGTGTAATTTTACTCACCTCAGTTTCTAGGAAGTCCCAATTTATTTTCTTATTAAGTGATGATTTTGAAACAAGATGAAAACATCTTTTTACAATACAGCAGCACAAAAAACAAGCATCAAATTCTGTTTGTTTCAAACTTTACATTTTTAAAAGAATTATATTAAGGAACAGGATGAGTTGTATTCCTTAGGTGGGTCTGCAGAAAGAAAATTAATATGAAAGCTGAAAGATTTGAATAATATAGAGTTTCAGGAGCAGAATTAACTGATAGATTGAAAGAATATGCAGATATTTGAGGCTAAAGACCTGTTGCAACTGTTGGAAAAAGCATATGTGAGAAAGCAGAAAGAATAGTTGAGTGACTGACAGACAACAGTGAACTGCATATTAGGTTAAAAAAGGGAACTTCATATGAAAGAGGAGAAACTCAGTTTGCTTTATTCACCTGGTAGAAGTAGCATTCGTTGCCATAAACAACCTAGAAGAATAGGTGGAGAAAAGTATCAAAAATCCCAAATCGCTTTTCTTTTTGAAATAAACTGATGATTCAGAGATGCACTCCATAACACGTCTCCAAAGTGGTGATGGTATGAGGAAGGTCCTGCAAAACTGAAGACAGAAGTGGTGCTCTCTTCTTTTTTTTTTTTTTTAGTGCATGAATATTTACTTTTTAATGCCAGACTACAGGCTAAAGGCCTGTTGGGAAATGTAGTATAAGAATGATTGGGAAGTGTAGTATAAGAATGATGGACATTGGAAGTATTGTGACCATAAGGCTACAAATGACTTGCATCAGTGTACAGTCCTAAGCTTTGAGTTGAGTTGAGTTGAGTTGAGTTGAGTTGAGTTGAGTTGAGTTGAGTTGAATTGAGTTGAGTTGAGTTGAGTTGAGGGGAGAAGGGGGCTGGATTGTTTTGAGTTGTACGGATTTTTGTTAGGGAATGTAAGAAGCTTAGAAGAGACCTGGTCAGGAACAGGGTGCACATCCAGAATGGTCTGAGTAAATACAGCAGCTATGCACTTTTCAGTGTGAAGGTGATGTTTTTCTTCTGTTAAATGGTCTGTTTGCTCTTTCCACATGGGGTGGCAGAGCATCTTTGTTGGTATTTTTATCCCAATCAACAAGAAAAATTACTTTTAGGAAAGGCAAGTACTTTTGGATTATTTCAAAGTAACTTCTGAATGAATGTGTCCTAAAGCTGCTAAATGAAGATACTTAAAGATGGGTTTATGCCAAGAATGTTGGAAGATGTTGACAGCTGTAACAGCAACAAGGACTGGTGTGACCTGAGGGAGCAACTGTTTACCTTGGGAGAGGCAAACATGGTGCTTCAAATGGATAGTAGCAGGCTTCAGTGATTTGGGTGAGGGGTAAAGTATGTATATTTGAGTTGTATTGGAACCTTTTCTTCCTCATTTAATCCTAGAGGGGAGCTGAATGTATGTTCTGACTAAAAAGCCCATCAAAAGATGAAATATTTTTCAGAAGGGAAACTGAAACAATGGTTACCACATTAGAGAAGTGAAGTCATCTGAAGTTGGAAACCAGTGGGAATTAATGAACATGAGCAGCAATTCCGGAAGATTTCAGTAAGAACCTTTCACTCACCCACCAAGAGCTGCCACACAATTACTTGTACTACCAAGACAGACCTTGAAAAACTTGAGAGTATCTCTGAGAATCTGTCTCATTAGGTGTTGTTTGCAGACTTAGTAACAGTTTTGCTATTTTAAAAAAAAATAACAGCTGTAGTAAACCCCAAGAAGAATTGTTTTGACTAGATGCATGCAGCATAGGCAACAAAGAGGAGGAGTTGGAAGCCACTGTGCAGCTGGAAAAGTATGATATGGTTGCAGTCATGGAAATATAATTTCACACGACTGGAGTGCTGCAACAGATGGGTGTAAACTCTTCAGAAGGTATAGACAAGGAAGCAGAGGCAGTGGGATAGCCCTGTATGTCAGGGAGTGTTTTGGCTGTCTAGAGTTTGATAATGGTGACAAAAGAGTTGAGGAGAATCTCCATCCTTTATTGGATGGGGGGGAAACATAGTGACAAAAGATGAGGGAAAGGCTGAGGCTTTTAGTGCCATCTTTGTCCCAGTCTTTAAGAATTGTTGTTCTCTGGGTACCCAGCCTCTTGAGCTGAAAGACAGGGATAGGGAGCAGAAAGAAGTGCCCATAATCCAAGGGAAATGGTTAGTGACCTGCTACACCACTTAGACACACACAAGTCTATGGAGCTGGATGGGATCCACCCTAGAGGACTGAGGGAGCTGGCGGAAGTGCTCACTGACAAAATTTCAATCATTTGTCAATAGTCCTGGAAAACTGGGGAGGTCCCAACTGACTGGAAGTTTGCAAATGTGAGGCCCATCTACAAGAAGTGCCAGAATGAGGATCCAGGAAACTACAGACCTGTCAATCTGACCTTGGTGCCAGGGACGGCTGTGGAGCAGATCATCCTGATCACGTGGCATGTACAGGACAAGCAGGTGATCAGGCCCAGTCAGCATGAGTTTATGAAAGTCAGGTCCTGCTTGATTAACCTGGTCTTCTATGATAAAGTAACCTGCATAGTGGATGAAGGAAAGGCTGGGGGTGCTGTTGATCTAGACTTTAATGAAGCCTTTGACACCATTGCCCACACCATTCTCCTGGAGAAACTGTCTGTTCATGATAGAAGGGATCATAAGAAACATGAAACTATAACAAAGTAGCTTTAATGATATTTTCTAGTTGTTAGCAGTTTTTATTATTACAGTTTGTACTCTTGCATACCCAGTGATCTAATGCTGTAACTATTGTACTACCCCTGTTTCTACTCAGGAATGTAGCGGATGTATGTAGATAAGTTATCTCTTTAAGTCATTAGACAGAATAATTAAAACCAAAGCAAGTCTTTGTCCTCAGTGGATAATTGGCATAACTGTAGGATAACAGACTCCTAAATAATTCCATGGCAGACAGTTCAGCCTTGGGAGGGCAGATGAGCCAAGCTACAGAGGCACCAAGAGGGCAACAAGACCAGAGAAAAACAACCTGGAAGGACACGGTACAAGTGATCTTAGAACTGAGTTTGCGCAGAAACAAAGGTCAACCAACAGACACTGTGATGAAGAGTACAAGCCTTCGTCTGAAGACCCCCGATGACCACTAGGAGGCGTCAAAAGACATGCGTGAAAGATATTAGCATAAGCTAATTCTCAGAAATTGAATATGCTAAGCAATTCTCAGAAATATAATGAATATATATACTGTGATTGCATATAATCTGAAATGAAAGGGTGTTTGGCACATACAGTTGGAGAGGACCCCTGTGTGTCCAGTGCTGCAATAAAAGAATACCTGAAGAAGAGTCCCACTGTCCATGTCACCGACAAAGATCTTGAACAGAACCAGCCTCAGTACCAATCCCTGAGGCACACCACTCCTCACTGGTCTTCATATGGACATCGAGCCATTGACTGTAACTCTTTGTGTGCATCCATTGAGCCAGTTCTTTAGCCAACGAGTGGTCCATCTGTCAAATCCATGTCCTTCCAATTTAGAGACAAGGAAGTCAAGCGGGACAGTGTCGAATGCCTTGCACAAGTCCAGGTAGACGATGTCAGTTGCCCATCCTTTGTCCACCAGCACTGTAACCCCATCATAGAAGGATACCAAGTTGGTCAGGCACAATTTGCCCTTCGTGAAGCCATGTTGGCTGTCCCCAGTCACCTCCTTGTTATCCATGTGCCTTAGCATGGTTTTAAGGAGGATCTGCTCCATTATCTTGCCAGGCACAGAGGTGAGACTGACTGACCTGTAGTTCCCTGGGTCATCCTTTTTTCCCTTTTTAAAAATGGGGGTGATGCTGCCCCTTCTGCAGTCAGTGGGGACCTCCCCAGACCACCATGACCTCTCAAATATGATGGAGAGTGGTTTGGCAATGATTTTGAAACTTTGCAATTAGGTTTCTCTCAATGCACACACATGTACAGCGACATATTTTTGTCTCAATAAACACAAAAGAGTAAATAAGTAGTAAAAGAATTTGAATTATACCAACAACAGTGACTGCAAGGAACTATCTAAGAGTCATGGGGGAGTGTTGATCCCTTGATGAATGTTTCTTGAACTTTCTTGATCCAAACCATCTTTTTACGACTGAAATAGAAAAGGTATGCTGAAGTGATGAAGCTGTTATACCTTGTTGCCTGAGTGTTGTGATGCACAGCTGTAGCATCACAAACAAGTATTTATTTTCCAGAAGAAAATTGCTCCACTGAAGATAATAATAGTCCAGCATTCAAAATGAAAATCTGCACGATATCTTCAACTATATGGTTTCAGAAAATTACTTGACACCATCTAGCTGTTCTAATAAGAAAAATATTCTGACCTCCAGAGTCAGACTGTACACCCAGATTGCAGAGAAAGATAGGATAACTGAATGAGACTGTCAAGTACAGTCCTCTGAAGTTTGGACTATATTTTGTGCTCATTTACATTATATGATGCTTGTTTTTTAAAACTGTTAAGGATTTAAAAGGAAAGAGCAGAGAAACCTCCAGCTCAATGCTTTGCCTCAAGCTAAAGCAATAGCTCATTTTGATATAATTTTTTTTTTTTCATGAGACACTGTTTATACATGCATTCCCACAGATACAAAGACTCCAGAATCCTTAATCTCCTTCGCTAGACTAATGATTTTTGCTTACACAAGAACATTTTAAAGGATTCTCCTAAGTCTTTGGAAGTGGCAGAGTAGAACATTAACTTCAGATTCATCTAAGAACTGACTTTTATTCTCCAGAGTCTTGTACTTTCCAGACCTACTTTCCAGTTCCTGGAATGTAGAGTCTAGATTATTCATTTTGGTAAATTAAGATAATATACCATTGATTTTTCTTGTCTGATGTTTCTCATTAAGAATTGCTATTTTACTGGAGACTGAAGTGATTCATTTGAGACATCTTGGTTTTAAAATTTCCCACCAAATCCATGCACTTATTCCTGCAAACTGAAGAATTCCTGACCCTCAGATACTTCTTCAGTGTCTGGAAGTTGGCAGACTAGGAGCTCCATTTTGGTGAAATCAGCAGTCTTCATTAATACGTTAAAAGACACTACCCAGGTATATAGATATTTCTGGTTACTTTCAAGGTCTTGAGAATTTACTTTCCCTGAAGTTATTTTTTTCTGAGAGGAGGACAGAAGATGTAGAAGAATGGAATTGATTTATTCCAAGTTGTATTTAAAGGCAAACTCAAAAAAAAGAAATTTTAAAAATGCAAGATTTTGGCTAGAAGTAGTGTCATACCTCATAAAAAATTACGGATGCAAATAGGGTTCCATCTTGACATCTCCAAATACATAAGACAATAATGATTCCCATGTAGTTAAGGAAATTAAGAATCTATTTCCTCATCATGTTGAATCCATTACTATTGAAGGCAACAGTATAATAGGTTACAAACTATTATTAGAATGGTAAATGTCATCTCCTATAACATTCTATGAAAATCATTCTGTTGAAATAGACGTATGCAAGATTTCAGTCTGCTGTAACTTCTCTGAAGTCGATGAATTTACTCCAGCTGAGAACAAGGTTTCTGTATAAATAGCGCTCATTGAAAGATACAGTGTCTTCTATTTCCTCCTGTCTTTAACAGTGTAATGAGATTTCCAATTTTGCCTTACCCAGTCTTTTCTCTGAGCTGTGTTCTGTTCAAGTAAACATATTTTCTCTTTTTTAATGCAGTAACAGTCTGGATTTGCTGCTTCTGCAAGCCTGATGTTCATTTTCTCTTTGTACTTATTTCTCATTACTGTAATGTATCTTTATTTCCTCTAAACCTGTTTCGGTTTCGGCTGCCGCCGGCAACAAAAGCTCCACGCGGCCGCCCCTCCCCCCGCCGGCGTACGGAGGAGAATGGAAAGAAAGAGGCAGAAACTGGTGGGTCGGGATAAGGGCAGTTTAACAGAACAGCAAACAGAGGGAAAACAGGAACAACAACGATACAAATAAGGAGAAAACACAACCACGAACCGTACAACAGCCGCTCTCCCGAAACCGGACCAGCGCTGCGCCCGCCCAAGCCGCGAGTGCCTTCCCGCCGCACCGCCCCCCCCCACCGGAACCCAGCGTGACGTCACATGGTATGGAATACCGGGCTCTGTTTGGCCAGGTGGGGTCAGGCCCCACCCCCCGGCTGTGCCCCTTCCTGGATTCCAGTGAAAATTAACCCTGTTCTGGCCAAACCCAGGACATTATCCACCCCTTATTCCATACCATCTACGTCATGCCCAGGTCCCCCATTGTCCAGTTGATCACCACCACTTCTCCTGTCTCCAGATATCATTCCTTTAGTCTATGGATCATCACTCTAAAGTGTCCATTGAGTTCATTTAATCCATGACTTCGGGCTCCATCTGTCGTAATGGTCTTCCATGGCAGGAGAGGTGATGTGTGGTGATGGGCGGTCACTTGCTGCATCCGGAGCTCACGGCTGATGTATCTGGTGCGGCCCGTGCCCACAGTCTGCAGGAGATGTTGATCTTGATGAGGTTGCTGGATGCCAGTTGTTGAAAACCAGGTCCAGTTCCATCATCGCTGTGCTCTGCTAGGTTTTCATCGAAAAAGTCCATCCTTCTTTAATCTGGACGATTCTTACTATGCTACTACTGGTACAAAATATAACAATTATAACAGTGATAACAGACAGTGACAGGGTTATTTAACAACTAACTTCATACAATTTATTTATGGACTATTCTCGCCCAAAATTAAATCCCCATGAGGTACACATCGGACTTCCCCATCCTTCCGCATTACCCACCAGGTACACCCAGGTCCTTGAGCAAAGGCAATCCCGCGGACGGGCTTGCCTTTGCCCGAGGCAGGACTAACCCAAACCGTCTTCCCTAACATGTTCCGCATGTGCACTACAGGGACTTTATCCCCTTCTACGGGGCGCTGAGGTTTTGACTGGGCAGGACCAGCCCGGTTGGTGGACCCTCTGGTGTTAACCAACCAGGTGGCCTTTGCTAAATGGGTATCCCAATTTTTGAAAGTCCCACCCCCCATTGCCCTCAAAGTGGTTTTTAGCAGCCCATTGTAACGTTCGATCTTTCCAGAGGCTGGTGCATGGTAGGGGATGTGATACACCCACTCAATACCGTGTTCTTTGGCCCAGGTGTCTATGAGGCTGTTGCGAAAGTGAGTCCCGTTGTCCGACTCGATTCTTTCGGGAGTGCCATGTCGCCACAGGACTTGTTTTTCCAGGCCCAGGATGGTATTCCGGACGGTGGCATGGGGCACAGGGTAGGTTTCCAGCCATCCGGTGGTGGCCTCCACCATTGTGAGCACATAGCGCTTGCCTTGGCGGGTTTGTGGCAGTGTGATGTAGTCAATCTGCCAAGCCTCCCCATCTTTATATTTTAGCCATCGTCCTCCGTACCACTGAGGCTTTACCCGCTTGGCTTGCTTGATTGCAGCGCATGTCTCACATTCATGGATAACCTGTGCAATAGTGTCCATGGTCAAGTCCACCCCTCGGTCACGAGCCCATCGGTATGTCGCGTCTCTTCCTTGGTGGCCCGAGGTGTCATGGGCCCACCGAGCTATAAACAGTTCACCCTTGTGTTGCCAGTCCAGATCCACCTGAGCCACTTCAATCTTAGCAGCCTGATCTACCTGGTGGTTGTTTTGATGTTCTTCAGTGGCCCGACTCTTAGGGACGTGGGCGTCCACGTGACGGACTTTTACAGCCAACTGCTCCAGCCGGGCAGCAATATCTTGCCACAATGGGGCAGCCCAGATAGGTTTGCCTCTGCGCTGCCAGTTGTTCTTCTTCCATTGCTGCAGCCACCCCCACAAGGCATTGGCCACCATCCAAGAGTCAGTGTAAAGATAGAGCACTGGCCACTTCTCTCGACTGGCAATGTCTAAAGCCAGCTGGATGGCTTTCACCTCTGCAAACTGGCTGGACTCACCTTCTCCCTCGGCAGTTTCCGCGACTTGTCGTGTAGGGCTCCATACAGCAGCCTTCCACCTCCACTGCTTCCCCACAATGCGACAGGACCCATCCGTGAACAGGGCATACTGTTTCTCATCTTCTGGCAGCTGGTTATACAGTGGGGCCTCTTCAGCATGTGTCACCTCCTCCTCTGGCGATGCTCCAAAATCTTTGCCTTCTGGCCAGTCCATGATGACCTCCAGAATTCCTGGGCGACTGGGGTTTCCCATTCGGGCACGCTGGGTGATCAGCACGACCCACTTACTCCACGTAGCATCGGTGGCATGATGCGTAGAGGGGACCCTCTCTTTGAACATCCAGCCCAGGACCGGCAATCGTGGTGCTAGGAGCAGCTGTGCTTCAGTGCCGACCACTTCTGAAGCAGCTCGAACGCCTTCATATGCTGCCAGAATCTCTTTTTCAGTGGGAGTATAGCGGGCCTCGGATCCTTTGTATCCCCGGCTCCAGAACCCCAGGGGTCGACCTCGAGTCTCCCCTGGTGCTTTCTGCCAGAGACTCCACGTTGGGCCATTCTCCCCGGCTACGGTGTAGAGCACTTTTTTAACATCTTGCCCTGACCGGACTGGACCAAGGGCTACGGCATGAACTATCTCCCGTTTAATCTGTTCAAATGCCTGTCGTTGCTCAGGGCCCCATTCAAAATCATTCTTCTTCCGGGTCACGTAGTACAGAGGACTTACAATCTGGCTGTAATTTGGGATGTGCATCCTCCAAAAACCCACAACACCCAGGAAGGCCTGTGCTTCCTTTTTGCTGGTTGGTGGAGACATAGCTGCTATTTTGTTGATGACATCCATTGGTATTTGACGGCGCCCATCCTGCCATTTTATTCCCAAAAACTGGATCTTTTGCGCAGGTCCCTTGACTTTACTTCGCTTAATGGTGAAACCGGCTTTCAGAAGGATTTGAACTATTTTCTCCCCTTTCTCAAAAACTTCCTCCGCTGTGTCGCCCCATATAATGATGTCATTGATGTACTGCAGATGTTCTGGGGCTTCACCCTTTTCCAGTGCAGTCTGAATTAGTCCATGGCAAATGGTGGGACTGTGTTTCCACCCCTGGGGCAGTCGATTCCAGGTGTACTGGATGCCCCTCCAGGTGAAAGCAAACTGTGGCCTGCACTCTGCTGCCAAAGGGATGGAGAAGAATGCATTAGCGATGTCAATTGTAGCATACCACTTGGCTGCCTTTGACTCCAGCTGATATTGAAGTTCTAGCATGTCTGGCACGGCAGCACTCAGCGGTGGTGTGACTTCATTCAGGCCACGGTAGTCTATTGTCAGTCTCCACTCTCCAGTAGATTTTCTCACTGGCCATATGGGACTATTAAAGGGTGAGCGAGTTTTGCTGATCACTCCTTGACTCTCCAGTTGACGGATCAGCTGATGAATGGGGAGAAGGGAGTCTCGGTTGGTACGATACTGTCGCCGGTGCACCGTTGTGGTCGCGATGGGTACCTGTTGTTCTTCAACCCTCAGCAACCCCACAACGGAAGGATCCTCCGAGAGACCAGGCAAAATGGACAGCTGTTTAATTTCTTCCGTCTCCACAGCAGCTATGCCAAAAGCCCACCGATACCTCTTTGGGTCCTTGAAATAGCCTCTCCTAAGATAGTCTATGCCAAGGATGCACGGAGCCTCGGGGCCAGTTACAATGGGGTGCTTCTGCCAGTCCTGCCCAGTGAGGCTCACTTCAGCCTCCAGTACACTCAGCTCTTGGGACCCCCCTGTCACTCCAGAGATGCAAATGGACTCTGACCCTTTGAACTCTGATGGCATTAAAGTACACTGTGCACCAGTGTCCACTAGAGCTTTATACTCTTGTGGATCTGACGTGCCAGGCCACCGAATCCACACCATCCAATAGACACGGTTGTCCCTTTCCTCCACCTGGCTGGAGGCAGGGCCCCTCTAATCCTCGTCAGAGAATTTGCTGCTCACCTGCTGTAAGAATGACTTGGAGGTCCCCTCCAGAGGATCGGAATCAAGGTCAAACTGTCTACCTGGTCTGGAGAGCTGGCTTTTGGAAACTGGAGCGGCATTTTTCCTAACAGAGTCCCCTTTTGTGATTGTTTTACCTCGCAACTCACGGACTCGTGCCTCTAGACTTGAGGTGGGTTTTCCATCCCACTTCCTCATGTCCTCTCCGTGGTCACGCAGGTAAAACCACAGGGTGCCCCGTGGTGTGTAGCCTCTGTATTCCCTCTCCTGAGCAGGGAAACGCTTGCCCCTAATAGCTGAGATGCGGGCCTGCACAGGTGGGGAGTAGGACATATCCTCTTTGAATTGCTGGAACTGTCGGGACAGTTTATTCACAGCTGAGACAAGGGAGGAAGAGAGACTTTCCTCGTATTGGCGGAGTCTGACAGCCACCTCATCCACTGTTGGTGCATCTTTACCTTTCCAGTTTACAACTGCCAGTGAGTTAGCATGTGAGGAGGGTGCGCTCCGCACAAACTTCCTCCACATGGATTGTGAGCACTTAAGTTCATCTGGGTCTGTGGGTACCTGCTCATCGTCTGTGTTACAGTAAACCAGCTCCCGCACAGCTAATTCCCTCAAGTACTGAATACCCCTTTCCATATTGGTCCACTTGCCAGGATAGCATACAAAATCGTCACTGAAGGGGTACCTCTCCCTCACGCCTGACAGAAGTCTCCTCCAGAGGCTGAGGATTTGTTCTTTTTTCCCAATGGCCTTGTCAATGCCCCCATCCCTGGCCAGGGATCCCAGCTGCTTGGCTTCCTTGCCCTCTAATTCCAAGCTGCTGGCCCCGTTATCCCAGCACCGCAGCAGCCAGGTGGCAATGTGCTCGCCTGGGTGGCGGCTGAAATCTTTCCGCATGTCTCGCAGCTCGGCCAGGGACAGGGACCGGGTGATGATCTCTGTCTCTATCTCCCGTGATGACCCTGGCTCATCATCATCCCTCCCGGAGCGATCTGCTCTCTTTGCGTCTTTCTTTAGTTTTACGTGGGCGACTGCTACCTGCACAGGTTGGTCATTGGGCTCAGTCACTGTGCCTGTGGCTGGAGCTGGGGCTGGAGCAGTTGCTGTGTCCGCTGGGGAAACCGAGGCAGACCCTGCAGCTGTGGCAGCGGCGGTGCCAGTCGGGGGGGCTGTAACTGCCTGCTGGGCTGGAGGGGCTGCAGGGCTGGCTGGGGGGACAGCGCCAGTCACAGTGCCTGCTGCTTCGCTTCCCCCCCTTTCCCCTTTAGGGCACTGAATCAGGTTGAACAGGGCTCGGTAGGCGTGGGCCAGACCCCAGCACGTTGCTGTGATCTGTGTCTCTCTGGAGTTCCCAGGGTGGCAGCACACTTTTTGCAGATATTTTACTAGTTTTTCCGGATTCTGTACTTGCTCAGGGGTGAGTTTAAAAAACATTGGGGGTGTCCACTGCCCTAGGTACTTGCCCATGCTGTCCCACACACCCAGCCACTCACAGCTATCCGGCCCCGGGGCAGGTCTCTGCACGATGTTCTTAACGACTTGCTTAACCCTAAACAAAACCTGCAACCCATTCAGGAGGCATAACAAAAGGAGAGTGCTGCCCTGAGCATCCCACGGGTACTCGAAATTCTCAAAAGCAGTTAGGACCAGCCTGAGGGAGAGAGGTGGGGCGAAAGAGTGGGGGAAGGTATCCCCTTCGGCTTTCCCCACAGACTGGGTTTGATTATTAACAAAATCTAAGACATAGGATCCGAGGTACGGAAATGACCGCAGTGCCGCATGCAAATACAAGCCTAATTTCATGAACATTGACGTTATCATGTCATAAGTCGACATCATACAGTATAGCAAAATCATTACCCTGATCCTTTTCCCCGAGGTAATGAACAGCACCACAGGGAAAACATAGTGCAAGTACGGATTCAAAAACCACAGCCATCTGATCACAGACAGAAACATTTTTACCGGCGACTTTAACTAACACAGTAAATGCGTATGATAAATTTTAACAAAATCTATGAAAGCAGTTTTAACACCAGCTGCTCAGCCCTGCCGTTATCCCCGCTCCACGTCTGGGCGCCAATTTAATGTTTTGGTTTCGGCTGCCGCCGGCAACAAAAGCGCCACGCGGCCGCCCCTCCCCCCGCCGGCGTGCGGAGGAGAATGGAAAGAAAGAGGCAGAAACTGGTGGGTCGGGATAAGGGCAGTTTAACAGAACAGCAAACAGAGGGAAAACAGGAACAACAACGATACAAATAAGGAGAAAACACAACCACGAACCGTACAACAGCCGCTCTCCCGAAACCGGACCGGCGCTGCGCCCGCCCAAGCCGCGAGTGCCTTCCCGCCGCACCGCCCCCCCCACCGGAACCCAGCGTGACGTCACATGGTATGGAATACCGGGCTCTGTTTGGCCAGGTGGGGTCAGCCCCCACCCCCCGGCTGTGCCCCTTCCTGGATTCCAGTGAAAATTAACCCTGTTCTGGCCAAACCCAGGACAAAACCAAATGTCAATTCTCAGATGACCTGGTACTGATTTAAAATCTTCCCTCAGGTATGTGTATGTCTCTCGTCATTAGGGGAAGCTATTCAAATACATTTGAAAGTGAAATCAGCCAAGAATCTTTTCTTGCCCTCCTTCAGCTTCTTGCTCACCGGTATTTTTACTTTTTATCTGTTTATATTCCTGTGATTGGGCTAATGCATAGTGGTTTTATGCATTTATGTATTCCCAGATAGTGTAATAAGATCTTCCCCTTCTCAAAAACTGAATCCAAAAACTGACCTTAATCTTCATCTTTATTGTGGTCCAGTATTTACTGACTCAAAAACTGGATTTTTTAACACCTTATATATTGTGACTTATACAGGACTATTGTTTTCACTTAGTTCTTCCGTGACTTCTTTACTCTCTGTTAAAATAACTTTTAAGGCATTTCCGCTCTCAGTTTAGCATTCCATCTCTATATAATATGAATAGCAAAAATTATCTTCAATGTTGGGATCAACAAATACTAACTCATTTAATTGCCCTTAAATCTTATGTCTAACTTTTAACCATCTTTGGCTTCTCTGCAGATAAAAGGGACTGATATTTACCCATCCCTTCTGGGATACAGACATTATCCATGCCCCATGAGAAGCATGTGATGCTCTAATGGAAGACAAATATGAGTATATCTGGAGGGGCAGTGGTTTGAATAATATTGCATCAACATTCCTGTTAAGTAACTAATATACTTAATGCTTCTTATAGAATATATTCAGAAAAAAAAAGATCGATATTGCAGACATAATTTTTAGGACTAAACCTTGTACTAAAAAGAGAGTAAACACATCCAAAGAGTAGAAATATATGATCCATTTAATAGATTGGCCAAAAATATCTGCTGACTGACACTTGCTTAAAAGTTGATAAATAACTAGAGATGAAGACTTCTTAATCCTGATAGTCTTAAAACATTTTAAATGTTGCATTCATTTGAGAAATTTATGGAAGAGTTCAAGAAAAAAAGGCAAACAGAAGAGGAAGTGAGTTCCAATGATAAGTTATTGCTTACATTTACCTGATTAGGCTTCTGTTCAAACATGAGAAGGATTCTATTTCAACATCTGATGTCAGTGTGATATCTTTTTTCTCATGCTTTCTAGTTCATACTATATCAAAGTAACTCATCATGAGTGTATGTCTTGCTTTCCTATTTATTATTATGGTCTTGGCTAGAAATAGATTACTGAACTTGAGTTTATTGAATTCTTTCAAACAATAAAAAATATAGTTTGTATTAAAAAATTCTTTCTACCCTATGAGTAGGAACACACTACTGCTTAAGCTAGTTACATGAAATTTTTAGATACATAGTTAATAGATCAGGAAACAAATTCAACTATTTTTTTTTTTATTCAAAAAGACATTAGTAACATCTATAAATTATGTGAGAAATAACCCTACATTTGAAAATTTAGGAAAATCTCTAGACTAGGACATGCTTGAAGATTTAAAATTCATAAAAATAATAATACAGGGTTATTTATTATTTAAGTAATAATTACCAGCATTTAGCAATTGACTGGTTATTTAATGGCCCAATTGAAAGGACTGTGATTTTTTTTTCAAGACGTTGATAAATCTGTCATTTATTTGTGGTTAGTAGCCAATTTTCCAGCATTCTGAATGCAGAACATATTCCATTAAATTTATAAATTCATTGAAGTTCCTGTGCACCAGATGGTATAATATAAGCAATGTTTGGAGCACTCTATGATTAAAGCTTCTAACACGCAATAGTCTGGCTATATGTTTGACAGTTTGCTACATAAATTAAAGCTTAGAGCACTGCAAAATGTTGTGTAAATAACAAAATTCATTTCTAATATCTTGGATTTAGAGTCATTCAGACAGAAAGGAACATGACTGTAACAAATTTCTATTCTGATTCTTGAGTTCAGTGTCTTCTTCCTGTTGTACTGAAGAGCAAGGGCCACATTGCATTTTCAGTGTCTGTTAAAACAGCAGGAAAACAATTTACTGAATTAATTATATACAGACTTCATCTGTAATGTTACAGTAGTGTTATATGTACAGGCAAAGTAAGGAAAAATGGCTCCTTCTAATGTGCTCTCTTTTGGGGTTCTCTTTTCCAAAGCGCTCTTAGAGATACATGGTCAAATGTTTTTTCAGCTTTGAAGGATCAAGTGGCAACTAAGCTCCCTATGAACTTGAGGAAAGACATCAAAAGAGAAGCACCTGTTAGCAAAAGAGTCATCCACATCTATCCTGAAGAAAAAAAATACTGGAATGTGGTGTAATGGCTCCTGAGGGCTTCAGCGAGATTGGCTTGCTTTCCCAGCCCTTAGGCAAGATAGAAAACGCAGGGAAGATTTCATTCCCAGACCAGAAGTGAGACCTATGGCAAGAACTGCACCTTGGGAGGGTAATGAACATTTTAACATTTCTGGGAACTATATTTCTTTCTGTAAACAACATGAGCTCATCTGGCTAGGATAGACCAGAGGAGCCTTGAGCAGGATGATGTCTACTCTCAGTTTACACTGTTTCTTAGTCTGTTAACCTTAACAGCAGTGTCAGTGGAGACCAAAGGTGCCCAGCCTCTCTGCTGAAATACAAAGGAAAGCCTTGCCTATTCCTCCCATTCATAGTTTGCACAGCCAGGCAAAAGAAGGCTGTATGCAGACCAGACCAAGGATCTGAAACTTTCTCTTCGTCCCAGATTCTCCTGAATGGTTCTCAGCAAGTCTGACAGAGTAAGCCCAGCTGCACTGATGTGGGAGGTGTCCACTCTACTGTGGTCTATCTGATATCTGCTACTAGGTATTACCAGTAGTAGTATTAGCATCTAGTAGTAGATACTACTCCTAAGAACACCCTTGAATAGAAAGTTTCCATGAAGCTTTCCTTTTTAAACACTTCTTTACATTGGCAAGAGATTGAAAATAACTACTTGAAAAAAATGCTATGCGCTTTTATTCTAATATAACTTTTAAATTTGATTAATTAATTCTGCACTGTTTACATGAATACTGTCAATCAAAATACATGAGGAACTTTGAAGGATGTACTTTGAAAGCAGAAGCAGTATATTTATAACGTATTTATTCTAAAAATAATATGTGCTTTTTAATATACTAATATTAATACACAGTTAATCTGTGTTCTGAATCTTCAGTGTGCATATGTATGTATATCTATGATATAATATTTTTCATTACTCTTCTTATGAAACTAAAGCAGGCACTGGGAAAAAGGAAAGTAGGGAATGGTGGTTATTGAAACACATATATTCCATTTTTCTTTTTTTTTTTCTTTTACATTTGACTCTATATGACCTCAGTAACAACATTCTCACTTATTACCGAATAGAGAGTTCTCAGTATGAAATCAGATTGACTTTGAGAGTCAGGAAATCGAAACAAAATGTTGGCCTAGATTTTTCTTTTTATTCAAGTCTTTCCAAACTGATTGGTTCTTTTATGTGCAGGAAGAAGGCTTCCTGATTTTTAGTGCATATTACTGATGCTGAAACTGGAATTTGGTTGTCTTTATCAATATCTGCTCTTTTCCATCAAGTGGAAGACTCTGTGCTTCAGATGGTGATTTCTAAAGAGGGAGTCATTTGTTTTAGGATATGTTTTGAGGCTTGGTGTGACTATTTCTCTCATTATTATGTACTTTCTTAAGCACAGATGTTGTAGTTTCTAGGTTAAATATTATTATCACAGTTAAATGTTGTAGGCATAGAACAAAGAAATATTAAAAACCTGCTCAAACCCTACATGTTCTAAATCAAACATGACACATGTAAAAATCAAGAATTTATGAAATGCCTATCATTAGACAAAAAGGCATGTATTAATGTTGGTTTACATTGACTTTTTTGTATCATAAATGTCAAGGGAGAGTTTCAAAGGGATTATACTTAATTGTAAGTAATGGTTCCTACCAAGGAAAACCGCCTTAGTAACTTAAACTTCTTTAATATATTACTAAATGTGTAAGAAAGATAGAAGTTTGATAATGTTTTGAGAATATGTTTCCTTAGAGATTAAGATTGAAAACTGGTGTCAAAAGATACCTTACAATAAACTTAGAAGCCAACAAATAAAGTTTAGAAATAAATACTCACTATTAATTACATGAGAAAAATTAAAACTGGAGTATTTAATGATTCATAATTAGGTCTTAACTTCTATGCATAATTCATTCTTATGATGAAAAAGTAAGAAAACCATAATATTTTTTATTTTATCATACTTAGAAAAAATTACGCTTATCATAAGCTACCTAGTTTTCTTAAACTTACTTTAAATGTACCTTCTATGAATAAGAAGGAAAATTATCAAGATATTCAAAAATATTTCTTTGGCTTACTACAAGAACTGAAGACCTGCATTACAGTGCTGAAGAATGACATACCATAAACCTGTAGAAGAAATCTTTTCCATTCCAAAGGAATTAAGCTGCAGGTACTGCTACAGATCTCTGCACAGACCAGAGACGTAACAATTTTTATTTAAAAGTGTTGTTTAATGTTAACTATCATACTGAAAGACATGTAAAATCTCTTGTTTCAGAGAATAAGCTATTACTTAGGTACAGACTTGAGGGCAAAACCATTATAAGGAGGAAGAATTGTCCCTTACCTGCCTACAGCGTGCTGACCTCCTTACATCTTCATCTGAAGCATTTGGCTCAACACCAGAAAGGCCTGCTGAGAATGATTCTGGACTTCAGAACAAAAAAATATGTATAAACCCCTACAGTCCTTTTAAGGTGTTCTTTTCTGCTTCCTTTCTTCTGCTCCTGTTTGACTCTTCTGTCCTTGAATAAAATCTTCATGAAAAGGGATGTGTCAAAACAACTTCGGTCTTCTACTGTGTCATTACCCAAAAAGCAGTTATGTTTCCATTTGCCTTTGAAAGCCAAAAGGTTGCTGTTGAGATCATGAGATAGATTCAGGGAGACCCTATATACTGTAGTAGTTCCCAGCGTATGGACACGCAACCCCATGTACACGAGAAAGATTTTTAAGGCTGTCTAAAAACAACAAACTTGCATAGATTGTTAGACTTTATATACTTTAACAAACAAACAGTGAAGGTTAGAACCAAGGTTTAAGGAAAAACACCTCTATATTTATCTATAATGTTTTTAGCCCTAAAATTATATTGATTTGCGATTTAGAGCTTCAAATCATAAATTTCTTTCTGATCTATTAACTTGTTACAGAAGGCTACAGACAACAGGATCACAGAAATGATCCGAGGGATGGAAGACTGCTTCTGTGAAGAAAAGCTGAGAGAGTTGGGGTTGTTAAGCCTGGAGAAGAAAAGGCTCCAGGGAGACTTTGTTGCAGCCTTTCAGGACCTGAAGGGGGCTATGAGAAAGATGAGTACAAACTTTTAGTAGGGCCTGTTGCAATAAGACAGAGGGTAGCGGTTTTATACTAAAAGTGAATAGATTTAGACGGGCTATAAGGAATAAATTTTTCCCGATTAAGGTGGTCAAACACTGGCACAGGTTGCCCAGAGAGGTGGTAGATGCCCCATCCCTGGAAACTTTCAAGGTCAGATTGGACAAGGTTCGGAGCAACCTGGTCTAGTGGAATATGTCCCTGCTTATTTCAGGGGGGTTGGACTAGACGAGCTTTAAAGGTCCATTCCAACACAAACTATTTTGTGATCCTATGAAGTATGCTTACATAGATTCAAAAAATTATCGAGGAAATCATGGCAAAAAAATCCTCTGGGCATTACTAAATACAAGGCTGATACTTCTGATTGAGATCACTGAACATCGGTTTTCTGTGGCGTGGTAAAGAAGAGTGTACTCCTTTTCTTCTTTTTTCAGTTTGCTACAAAACAACTTGGTCTATTTTTGACATTAGTTTGATATGAACCTGCCAGTTCTTCTGGTACAGCATTTTTATTTTGTGTGTAAAAAATGTGAGGAAATCTAGATTTGCTTCAGTTAGAAAAGCTGAGCGGCAAAGTTTTAAGTTTAATAAATGAAACTAAATTTACTGGATATTTGTTGATTTTAAAATTTTTTTAGTAAAAAGTGTCATCAAAAACATGAAAGGACATAAAGCATAGGGAAGATAAATCATCATAAAGTTAGGAAAGGAAAATGGAAGCTAATAAAATTTTGAAATTGCAAATTGAGTTTTCCTTTTGAAGTATGTTCATTTTTTCTCTGAATGTAAATTTTTAATTCAGTTCAAGGGAAATAAGACTTAGGACTCTTCCATTTTTAAGTTTCAATAGGTTGTTAATCCACTCAGTTCCCTTTTAAAAATTCCTGAAGTTCATTGACACATAAAGAGTGACTTTTAGCCAAAATGTCACTTGCTGTGAATGTCTGGAAGACTCTTTCTCCTGTCTTTAAATTCCTGTAGAACAAGATTAACACGATGCGAATCCATCCTTACAGTGAGTCATCAAACCTTATGGCATTCGAGACTTGTCTCTTCCTTTTTCAGAGTCTGTTTATCAATGATCACGTGATAATTTTGTGTGCTGGCAGTATAGGGCATTCAGCCTCCCTGGTCAAAAAATCTTTCCTTGCTTGTCAGTGAAAATCAGCAAGCAGATATGGCATTCAGCACTTCTGCAGAACAGAAAATTCGGTCGAGGGCGGACATCCACAGAAAATTCATTTTAAAATAAAACTGCTTCTTAAAAAAGAAAGAAAAGTGTGCTTTGCTACTTAAAAAATGTAGACTACAGATTCTTAGCTGGACAGCTATAAATTGTTTCCAGCAGTTCAAAGCCTTGTTTCCTTTGTCTTCTTTTATAATGAGAAGATTATTTTGATTAGATGCTAGCTACAAATGGAATATTAGCATCCAGAATAAGGACAATATTATATTCTGTAAAGATTCTAAAACTAACACCAGAAACTGCAGACAGTTATCTAAAATATTCTGCCTTTACTCTTTATTAGGGCTGTAGTATTCATTTCAAAAAGTCTTTCTTTTATTTCTTGGAACCTGGTATGGTTCTTGTTAAATTTATGTGTTGTGTCAAAGTTCATAACTCTGTAATCATACATCCGACTGTTTAGAGAGATACTAAGAGACACAAATAACAACAATTTTAAAAGGTTGTTAATGTTAGCATATGTAGAAGCATACTCTTTCATCTGGCGTTATTAACAAAATTAAATCTTTCCACATGAAGAAATTTCTTTGAGAAAAAAGTTTTAATGGAAAGATTGCTAAAACTGTTTTCTAGTAGCTTGCTGTTAGTCACTAATAGTGGATGCATCCTCAAAACGAGCAAAATAAACAGTGACAAGGAAATGAAAGCAGTAAGGTATGTGAGATTTGTTTCAGGCTCCTACTTCGGTGTTAGTTATCTAGCTTTTTATGGTGATAACTACTGTCCCCTTCTGATGCGAGTTAGAAATAGCCATTGTTTTCCCTGCGTGTGACGGTTCTCAAACCTGGTTTAAGAAAATGTGTTTCTGTTCTGTACATATAAAGATGGAGATAACTGTCCTCAAAATTGAAATCATTGTACAGTCAGAAGGATTCCATTGGAACCATGGGCTTTCACTTCTGCAGATTTCTGTATCCCCTTTCTAACATCCTGGAAAAATATACAGTGCTTTGTAGGGTACCCAGATATTTTCTTTTTTTATGCAGCAAGAAAATGTGACCTCTTCATAAGCTTGCAGTTAGCTAGAGGTCACTCTCAAGAAGAAATATGTATTACGTTAATATTAACCAAGATTAGTTTTTAAACAAATCTAATTTTAAGGAAAGTATAAATTTAAAACTCCGTCTTACTTTACAGCAGAGCAAATTCTTCTTTCCTAGGTCTGATATAACACTCATAAGTCTGATTATCACAGTTATCCTGGAGGCCAAACAGCTCGGTGTAGCCCTGAGTGCTCCAAGCGGTGCAAAGATGTGCAGCAATTTGGTGCAGTTACATCTCCTTGCACTCCAACTCCACCATGTTTGGAGGCACTTGCAAAGTAAAGTGAAGTACAGAATGGGAGGTTATTTTTACAAATCTTGTTCTTCTTCTTGAGAACCAGAAATATAGAGTATGGCTACAGCCTGAATGAGGCAGGAGTCAAAAAGACCGAGCGGGATTTTAATACTATAGAGGGTGAAGTAAATATCAAAGTTACAGTAGTGGTAGGAGAATTTGTCAAAGATGGGACCCCATGAAACGATCATTTAATATCATCCTAAAATTAGAGCTTGGTTCATAAACATGGTTTATAGAGAAACTCAAGGATTTGGAAACTGTTTTTTGGGCATTTTCTCAGCATCTGTATCTTATTCTAGCAACAGAATAGGGGATCTGTGTCACTGCCCACTCTGCAAGAGTCATAAAGCAAGTAGGGAGGTTTGGTCGTGTACTGCCTCAGTACTGAGCAACACATTCAACTCCTATCTCCCATGCCTGCTGGAGGCTGAAATGACTGTTCGGTTGTCAGTTCCTGGAGTATTTGGTCAGCTCCTGAGTCAAGGCCCAGAACATGTGCTGTACTTTGAACAAATAATGCAGCTAAAAATGGAATAACAGGTTAGTCTTTGCAGTTCCTCAATCTTTCTTAGATGTGCCTGTGTTTCTGTCGTGCCACTGTTCTTCTGTCACTTTCTGGTTTTCCTTGGCATCAAGACAAGATGACAGCTTTTTGTGATGACGTTGCCATGTTCATACTCTTTATGACAGTTGTTAACAAAATATAGCTTATCAGAAAAAAATGGTTTAATTTTGCAGAGCTTTGGCTTTTTAGAATGCTTTCTGTTCCACTTCCTTAATATTCTGCAGATTTTTTTCTGAAGTTTTGACCAATATTAAGGTCACTAGCATGGCTATTAGGCCATCACAGCTGCCAGTCTAAGGTATTGGCTATGTTAGTTACTTTTCAGGCATATCAACCTATCCCATCTTAAGCAATTTATTAAAATATTTTGGCACAGCCTGCTCAGTTACCATGCAATGTAGAGAGTTATTTGCAACCCCTGGAGGTGAGTGTGCAAGGGAGAGGAGAGCAAGGGTCCCAGAGACTTTGTTCATGAAACTTGCCTTCTATCAGCATCAAAGAGAGAAGCAGCAGGCATGTCAATCTGTCAGGACTCTGCCCAGAGGACCTTGTGACTCCATGGCCCCGTGTCTGACTAGGGGTCTTCACAACAGCTTTACGTGGTTTCCCTTATCTGTGCATGACGAGCTCTTGCAGGCTTCTGCACAGAATTTAACAGAATTACTTTTCCAAGTGGAACAGATTCTCACCAGGTATCAAATCCCATTACATTAAATGACAGACAGTCTACATTTTTTTTACTGCCTCACTGTGACATCCTAAATTTTTAATTTCACCTACGTATAACCTTTTTTCACTGAAGACCTTTGGTATGAAACCAAACTTACTATCTTAAGATTGTCAATGACATCAGAGTGTTGTTTTGCCGTTATCCAGTCTTCTTGGTTTGGTCTATGCCAGGGGAGGAGAGGGGGGTTGGAGCCATTGCAGCATGATGAACAGGAATTATTTTAATCGTTTATTCTTAGTCAATTAATAAGACTATTATTAGTTGCTAGACAATGTTATATTGAGGGCTAGTGTGAAAAATAATATTGAAATTGAAGTTTTTCTTATCCTGTTGTCTTTGTGCCAGGAGAATTTAGATTAAATCTCTGTAGTTATTATGGGACTGTTAGTCTTTTTATTTTTGTTTCTTTTCCGCTAAGTGAAAGAGATAAAGGGTTAGCATACAGTTATACCTGCAAATGGCTTCCAGCAGATTTGCTAAGCTATAGCCTGTTATTTCCAAACTCCTAACACTCTCCTGTTAGGTTTTTTTGTCCCTTTTTTTAAATGAATTTAGTAACCATGAAGAAAAGCAAATTAATTGAAATTATTCCCCACAACATTACCTAAATTTAGAAAATGCAATTAACTATGGCATACACATCAACACACATAATGCTGTAACACACTTCTTTTATGTAGAAATATTGTGATTACCAATTACAAAAGCATAATCTGCAAGAAATAACTAATAAGAATAAAATGCACAAGCAAATTGTATTAAAAAATGCAAGGAATACTGCTGAACAGAAATAGAGGTAGGAAAAAAAGGGATCTAAACCTTAAAAAAAAAGTTTTGATACTTCTGTATTATTTTCCATGGTATGAGCTGATTTGTATTTGATACAATACAAAGTCTGCTTATCAGAAACTCTTAGAACTTTACAATTCTGCCTCTCCTACTGGAAATAAATTATTTGCTGTAATTTCATATCAAGCAAGGTATTAATCTAATGTTCAAGTAAAACTTCAAATCTCTGCTACCATATGTGAAATATGCTTCTGTTAAGATCCAGAATCTTTCCTTATTTTCAGGGTTTTTTTCATGTAGTCTAGAGCACTCAGCTGTGGGGCAAGAAACACCAGTTCTAATCCTATCTTTGCCATCTGTCTGCTGTGTGAACCTGAGATGGCCACCTCTCCTCTTTGTATTGCTGGTTTCCTAAGAAGGCCCAGGAAAATCAGATGTTTCCAATGAAGAGACAGAGAACTGTTTTTGCAAAGTCCATCACTTTTGCTGTAGGTAAAATTGACTTGCACAGGCCATGCCTCCAGAGTGGTTTTTCTTCTCCATGTAAGCGGTTCCCCACTTCCAACTCTACGCAAACTTTATCTAATCATTTTATCTTATGATCTCTTTGGAACAAATGAGTATATAACTTTACAAAGCCTGATGAAACGGAAAATCAACAGGATCCAAGAAGAGCTCTTGTTGACTCCCGTTCACCTGCATTTCATACCAAGTTGTCAAAGCATAGTTTTGTTTCAGTGATATCATTCTCAGTCACTTCTAAATTTGTTGCACTTTACCGAGTATTATATTCAGAAAATTTCAGAGGAAAAAGAAGTTCATCCATTTCAAAAACAAGAGAAGCTGAGACTTTGTTGTGTTGCCAATATCAAAATCTTTTACTGTTTTTTTAAGGTTTCCACCCAAGAAAGTGTTCTCAAGACTTTTGTAGAGCCATGCATTCTCCACCCCCCAGAAATACCCTCTGTCTTGTTGAGCTCCATCTACTTGTTTGACGGTTGTTATTTTCACCAATGTAAAGTATTTCTGCAACACTATTTCTTACAAATGAGTTTTAGAAAGAAGTATGTCACTGTGATTAAAAATCTTCTCAGTTTCTCCACAGAAGTTGTTTAAGAGTTGAGATTTTTAATTTTTTTTTGTCTTTATTTTCACAGATTGCCATGACTTGTGAGATTGACTTTGTAGGTACAAAATGGGGGACACTGACATCAGATTTTTCTACAGTTGGCAGCTGCAAAGAAAACTGACTAAAACTATGAATTACATATCTGAAAGGATAGAAGAAATATGAAGTGGGAGAATGAAAATAAGACCTTTATGTGTCTTACGAAAACAAAAGCAATAAATTCCTTTCGAAAAAATTAGTGACAGTTCTATGTCATCCTTCCACGTCTTTAAATGTAATAATCCCATCTCACAGAGTAGGTTGAAGATCAATTTCAGTGGATTATTAAAATAAAATGGCAGTGCTGTGGTGAATGATAAGTGACATCCATAAGAAATTAATACTCCTATTCCGAGCAGAAATGTAGACAGTAGTGGGGCCACACAAAAAATATGGATAAAATAATTTTTTTTTTAAAAGATACTTGTCTAGTATCCTCTGTCAACCTGCTGTGCTAAACAGGATGAGTACTGTATGAAAGTTGTATGCTGTACATTCATGCAATTAAATTGCAGTGCAATAACAGCAATGTAAAGGAGGCATTATGGTTGTGTCTTGATCCTGGTACTTTCTACATTTTGAGTGCTTAGGTTTTATGTTCTATAACAGGCAGTACTGAAACATTAGGATTTCTCTGGGTACTGTTAATTTCAGTATTTTAAGGTGCTGACATTTAGTGTATTTATCATTAGTTTCATAGCTGTCATTCTGTAGAGAGAAACAGTTCTTTTTGTCATACATGTCTTGATTGTCTTAAATTTTATTTTTGTGTAAAAAGAAATTAATGCAGCTTTTTCTGAGACTTTACTGATACAAGTAAGGTGCAAATAAAGAACTATTGTGTAAAACTTTATTTTATAAGTATATTTAAAATACTGTTCCTTTAATCCTGCAAATTCCTTTGAGGCATCAAATATGAATAGGAGTTGAGGGAGATGTTTCAAGATGTTTAGCTATCAACTGTACTTGAAAGCCTTCCCTTCCTTTTAAGTGAAGCAGTGATTTTCCCTGCTTTTTTTTTATAACAGGAGGCAGGTATGATATTTAAATCCTGTTGATTGGATATTTATATCTGTTTAAACTTAGAGCAGTCTTTATAACTAAAAGATCCTTTTCGTCCGCACTCCTGCTACACCTTCTGATGCTGAGATGCTTCAGTCTGTTCTACTGTGGCAAGAACCCTGAAACCTCTCTACAAATTATTTTTTACTGGCAATGTACAAGTTGCAGCAGTCTAAGCAAAAATGAATTTATTTTGTGAATGTCAGTGAATACTTCCAAGGAAATTAATTATTTTGTGGAAAATCTGAGCAATTCATTTGAAAGATTAAATTATGATGTGGGTTCAGTTAGGTATTACTTATTTACAAAAAAATCAGAAGAAATATATTAGCATATCTGCGAAACTATCAGAAAATTAAAATATCAAGAGTCATAGAATCACAGAATCATGAAGTTTGGAAAAGACCTTTAAGATCATGGAGTCCAACTGCCAGTCCAACACTACCGTGACTACTGAACCATGTCCCAAAGTGCCATGTCTACACATTTTTTGAACACCTCCAGGCCTGTTGATCCCACCACTTCCCTGGGCAGCCTGCTCCAGTGCTTGACCACTCTTTCAGTAAAGATATTTTTCCTAATATCCAATCTAAACCTCCCCTGGTGCAACCTGAGTCCATTTCCTCTCATCCTATTGCTAGTTACTTGGGAGAACAGAACACCACTCACCTCACTACAATCGGTTGTAGAGAGCAATAAGGTTTGCCCTCAGCCTCCTCTTCTCCAGGTTAATAAAAGCCAGTTCCTCAGCCACTGCTCATAAGACTTGTTCTCCAGATCCTTCATCAGCTTTGTTGCCCTTCTCTGGACACACTCCAGCACCTCGTTGTCCTTCTTGTAGTGAGGGGCCCAAAACTGAACACAGTACTCGAAGTACGGCCTCACCAGTGCCGAGTACAGGGGCACGATCACTCCCCTACTCCTGCTGCCCACACTGTTCGTGATACAAGCCAGGTGGCCTCTTGGCCTTCTTGGCCAGCTGGGCACACTCTTGGCTCACGTCCAGCTGACTGTCGACCAACCCCCCAGGTTCTTCTTTTCTGGGCAGCTTTCCAGCTACTCTTCCTGAAGCCAGTAACGGTGCATGGGGTGGCTGTGACCAAAGTGCAGGACATGGCACTTAGCAGTGTTGAAACTCGTAGAAACGGCCTCGGCCATTGATCCAGCCTGTCCTTATCCCTCTGTAAAGCCTCCCTACATTCAAGCAGATCAACACTCCCACCCAACTTGGTGTTGTCTACAGACCCACTGAGGGTGCACTTGATCCCCTCATCTGGATTGTTGATAAAGATATTAAACAGAACTTCCCCCAATACTGAGCCCTGGGGAACACCACTTGTGACCAGCCGCCAACTGGATTTAACTCATTTCACCACAACTCTCTGGGATCAGCGATCCAGCGAGTTTTTTACCCAGTGAAGACCATGCCCATCCAAGCCATGAGCAGCTAGTTTCTCCAGGAGAATGATGTGGGAGACGGTGTCAAAGGCTTTGCTAAGGTCCAGGAAGATAACATTCACAGCCTTTCCCTAGTCCACTAGACAGGTTGGTCACCTGGTCATATAAGGAGATCATGCTGGTCAAGCTGGACCTGCCTTTCATGAACCAATGCTGGCTGGGCCTGATCCCCTGGTTGTCCTGAACATGCCTGGTGAGTGCACTCAAGATTCTCATATAAGCTCATGATATAGCTCATATAAGAAGCAGATATTGTTATGTAGTTGGAGGCTAGGACTAAAATCTGGTAGTACTGTGAAAAGCACTGTAACCTAGGTCGAAACAGTATCTTAGTTTGGCACTTTGGTAGTACCTTCCCCGTACATTGGAAAAACGCACTGGTGGCTTTGAAGTCACTTGGGAATTCTTAGACCCCGTAAAATGGTATTAATCCTTCTCTCCCTATACATCATGAGTTTACCTGTTTTCCATGGGTGGAAAGGCAGGCGGAATTTTTATACTAATAACAAACCCACAGCAATCAACCACAGACAAAACTATTTTTCAAACTGCATTTTTCACTTTTTGTTGTTGCTGTTGTTTTTGAAAGCTTCCTTTTATTCTCCACTTTTATTTATACCTGTTTTTGTTCTTCTGTGATTACCAACAGTACTTCATCTTTTGGATCTTCTGGTTGTCTTCACCTGAGTGTCTTTTTATGTTTGTTCCATTTTGGGTTATGGAGTTGTTTTTTGTTTTTTTTTTCCAAATGAGATCAGCTGCCATTCATTGCTGTGCAGTAGTAAAGAGGGATACTATCAAAATACTATCGGTGGCAGAATACCAATTTTTATGTCACTTGATATAGAATTGCTTGCTAAAGGAACAGGAAACTTCATCACTTTGATCTAGTGAAGATTTCAAACGGAAAACTTAAAAGCGAATACTAATTTTCCAAAATCTGAACATTAGTAAAGGAGTTCAGGCTGACTGTATGTCAACATCCCTGATACTAGCTAAAGGTCTGAGCCATGGGTCTTTGGAACTGCCTTGATTTTCTTTATCTCATTATAGTTTTCCATTTGGGGGTTTTGGGTGTTTATCCATCGAGTCTGTGTTATTACAAGAAGGATGCTTTCTTCTTCCTGCCACAAGAACAGTAATTATTGTAATATCATCTCTTTAAGAACTTGGTCCACTGCCCTGAGGTTTTTTTGTAGACTCTGTGTGTGCAATCTCTAGGTATAGATATATAATCTGTTCCTCATGTTTGCCGGGCAAGAGAAAAAAGTAATTGAAATAAACAGCCTCTGTTTACCTTTAGCTCTTTGTTGCTGACAGTCCTGAATGAAGAGCAGTGCATGGAGGTAAAGCACTATGGTACAGATGAATAGTCAATCTGTCCTTTGAAATAAATTTACTTCTGCCAATCCACAGAATCAGAGAGTTAGCAAGGACCTTAAGGTCATCTAGTCCATTCCTCTGCTTCAGGCTGGCATCTCTGACTCTGAGGAGTTATTCCAAGGTGATGCCTTATTTTACTTGTTCTTAAAGATCTCCTGATGATCAAGTGCCCATAGAACTCTAGCATCTCTTCTAACTTTTACAATTTTCCCCTAATTTCTAACCTGAAGATCCCATGTGGCAAGTAAGATCCTTGCAACTTCTCCCATTCACCTGAAACACAGGGAACAGATTGTCTTTACAAATTTTTCACTTTGTGAAAAGTAAATATTTAAAATAATATTTATTCCCTTTGAGTGTTTAAGGCAAAACTTACAGTGAATTCCCACTGCTCACAAGCGCTTTCTCTAAAAGGGAATCTTTTTTCATTGTTTCTTTTATGTGATATTTCTTCTAACAAAGTCCTGTGAATCAACCAAAAAGGAGAAAGTGAACCTAATTGCTTTTGTATTTGTAACTATGATACAAATGTAGGTGAGGAATTGAATCCCATGTTTACTGAGCATTTTGAGAGGTTCCTTCAGTATCTTGAGCTGAAAACTGCCTTTACTTTTCTTGTGTTAATTTGCTCACTGAAGGTTAGGTTAAGAAAATTAGAAAGTTGTCTATGAATAACACATTGTATCATGACTAAAGAATCAACAACTAGTGGAATATTTATTACATGCGACTAAACAAACGACTTCCTAGAGCCAGTAGGGAGGCAACTGCTTCTGTCATATTAGGTTTTCAAAGACTGCATTTCCTAGAGTCTCTTAACGGTTTCCTTACAGTACTGGTAATGTGACCAGGTAGTGATGACACCTAATTATTTGTTAAATTAATTTAAAATTTTTTCTTGCTGATTGCAAGAACATGGGCAGTATGTATCAGTTTAATAAAGTTTACATGTACAGAGTACTTATTTTACTGATATGCTCAATTTTGCTTCCCCTGTTGAGCATTTGGACAGACTTTCAGAGGACTTTCTTTGTAAAAGAATGGACTGTAAGATACTTACCAGTGCATAAGAGTCTAAATAGGTGAGCTTCTTGGACAAGATTAAGCATATTAAATAGCTATGTTCATTACAGAATACTGAGCAATGCATTTTCACCAAAGCATAGCAAAGCAAAAAGAAAAGACATAACTAAATTGCTTTCTACTGAGCAGCAGATGTAGCTAGTCAGAGAGGGAGATGATGTGCTTTTCAGTCACTTCAAAGGTGGCAATGAAACAACACAGTGCCCAGCTGCAACTGGGTAGGCAATGGTACAATCAAAACATAACTACACGTTGCATTCAAAAGTTAAAACACACAAAATAATCTTAGATTAATTGACAGACTTGAGCATGTAGGATTGTGTGAAGTTTCTGAGCTCCTAAACGAGCCAGTAACACAGCTGCATTTATGAGGGGGCTTTTTACCTTAGGTGACTAGAACTGTAAGTCAGAGCATGCTCAAGCTATAGAATGTTTAAGAAAAAATCCAGTTTTACTTATGTCTTTTAGGATTTGCATAATTTTGAGTATCTTGTACAATACACTCATGAGGTGATTTTCAGATCCTTGTAACGCCAGCCTTTTCAATACTGCAAGAAAATGTATATGCTTACAGAAGCAAAAGTAATTTGCGCATGTTTCAAGGTACCAGAACTCATATGGAATTTAAAATATGTTTCATAGAGCAGGAGTAGATCAGTATCAGTTACCCAAGTTCAGGAAAGGAAAACTTCCATTAGAGAGGCAGTAGCCTACTAAAGTATGCACACAAGCATGTTAGCTTACCATACTTCTGCTCCGCTCTCTGTGTTTCCTTGTAAAATAGCCTTTTGTTTGTCATATAGCCAGTCTTTTATTATATTTCACTCAAATAAATTTTCATTGACTTCAGTGAATTCACAGGGCAAAGACAGCAGGCTTCACGTTCAAACGTTAGACTCAGAAAGTAATTGCATGTGAGACTGACGCTAATGTACGCTTTCTGAACAAATCCTGGGCAGAGTTTAGGACTTTGCTTTATATCAATTTTGTAGCACAGAAATTAATTTCTCCTCATTCTTGGGGGGCCATTTTTTTTTGTGGTGCGAATTCTAAATCTATTTATAAGTGATCTAATATCTGTTGTTCCACACTTGATTTTAAAACATCTCAAGAATTCCTGGAACAAAGTAATACTTTTATTCTTTACTAAATGAGAAAAAAAAACCCACAGCAGTCTTCATCAGTAATGACACCACTGAAAAATGGTTGTGTATAAACCTGGCAGTAACCTATTCTCACCACAGATCTGCTTAATTGCTTCTGCATTTATAATAGACACAACAGATGATTAATTGTTGGTGCACTGAGCAGCAATCTTAGGGAATTACTTAAATAACTTTTGTATAATACCTTAGGCCATAATTATAAAGGTTTATGTAACTTGCAAATGCTGCAAATCATATTTTCTGCAAATATTTAACAAAACACCAGTTGCACAAACTGTGGTTCTGAACAACTATAAACTGTTCATCATTTATTCAGGGCATTCCATAACTTAAGCTAATTATGGTTGTTAGCTGTAGATAAACACATTACTAAAATACCCTTTAGTGCCTTCAAAAGAAGAAATATGGAAGTTCTAAAGTTATTAAATTGCTGATGAACAAAGATTGAGCAAATATGTCTCTTTAAAAACTTGGAACAGAAAAGATGACCCCAGCACTTGTAAATTGTCCAAATTTCTGGTTTTAACAAGTCAAATATTTGTTTATAGCCATAGAAATTATTATGAGTCCATATTGACATCTTGAGGATAGCTTGGTCAAATGCAGTGACCAAGTTCCCATATTTATTTGTTTTGGAATATATTAGTCCTATTAGCCGACTCATAATTAAACACTGGTAACTGTTTTTGCTTGAAGCTCTTGAAGTAGTACTTTATAAAAGTAAACTACTTGTACTTTCTTGTTGAAGTAGTATTTCATAAAAAGGGCATACTTAGCAATCCCGTTTGTAGATGTTACCAGATTGGTATGCTCAATAGGTGGGAGTTAAAAAATAGGTGCGAGTTGACACCTATAAAATATCAGCCTCGACAAAGTTGTTTAACATCACACTTATTTTTAATTGATTAACTTCAAATGGGAAAAATGCTACTATAGCAACGTACCTTAACCATTAAACCCCTAAGCTTAAACACAAGTATTTAGACAAAACTCCCTTTAACATTAAACATAACAATGGCTGCAGCCCTGTTTAGGAATGCAGGAGACATCACACCATTTTTTACGAAGATCCAGTCACAGTCCTCTTGATGCACAGTGCGGTGCTGATAAGGACACCAAAATTCCCGAAGTCTATTTACTTCACAAGTATACCTGTGTTTGGAGACCTTATCTATCCTTACCTTATTGTGCTTCTTTTTTCACCTAGTCTTCTCCATGCATTTATACGACTTTGCTTTGCTGGATATTACAGGAAAAGCAACAATAGCAAAAAAAAATGAAAACCCAAAGTTTATACATAACATTGCTTTTCCTGCTGTGTAAGGTAGTGAACACAGCATGGTTCTGTCCTGCAAATTACTAAGATTTCTGTCAAATAGCAGTTTCATTAGAATCATAGACTCATAGGTTGGAAAAGACCTCTAAGATCAAGTCCCACCATCAACCCAACAACACCATGCCTACTAAAACATATCCTGAAGTGCCACATCCACATGTTTTTTAAACACTTCCCAGGATGGTGACTCAACCACCTTCCTGGGAAGCCTGTTTCAATGCCTGACCACTCTTTCATTAAAGAAATTTATCCTAATAGCCGATCTAAACCTCCACTGATGCAACTTGAGGCCATTGCCTCTCATCCTATCACTAGTTACCTGGGAGAAGAGACCAACACCTGCCTCACTACAACCTCCTTTGAGGTAGTTGTGGAGAGCAACAGCGTCTGCCCTCAGCCTCCTCTCCTCCAGACAACCGCCCTAGCTCCCTCAGCCTCTCCTCATTAGACTTGTTCTCTAGATCCTTCACCAGTTTCGTTGCCCTACTCTGCACACACTCCAGCACCTCAATGTCCTGCTTGTACTGAGGGGCCCAAAACTGAACACAATATATGAGGTTCAGCCTCAGCAATGCCGAGTGCGGAGGGACAGTCACCTCCCTACTCCTGCTGGCCACACCATTCCTGATACAAGCCAGGATGCCTTTGGCCTTCTTGGCCACCTGGGCACACTGCTAGCTCATGTTCAGCCAGCCATAGACCAACACCCCAGGGTCCTTTTCCACTGGGCAGCTTTCCAGCCACTCCTCCCCAAGCCTGTAGAGTTGCATGGGGTTGTTGTGACCCAAGTGCAGGAACCGACACTGGGCCTTATTGAACCTCATACAACTGGCTTCGGCCCACCGATCCTGTCTGTCCAGATCCCTCTGCAGAGCTTTCCTGCCCTCGAGCAGATCAACACTATCACCCAACCTGGTGTCATCCGCAAACTTACTGAGGAAGCTCTCTGTCCCTTCATCCAGATCATTGATAAAGATGTTAAACAAGTAAGACCCCAAAACTGAGCCCTGGGGAACACCACTTGTGACTAGCCGCCAGCTGGATTTAACTCCATTCACCACCACTCTCTGAGCTCGGCCATTCAGCCAGTTCTTTGTCCAGTGAAGAGTACACCCGTCCAAGCCACGAGCAGCTAGTTTCTCTGGGAGGGCACTGTGGGAAACGGTGTCAAAGGCCTTACTAAAGTCCAGGTACATGATATCCACAGCTTTTCCCTCATCCACTGGGTGGGTCGCCTGGTCATAGAAGGAGATCAAGCTGGTCAAGCTGGACCTGCCTCTCATGAACCCATGCTGGTTGGGCCTGATCCTCTGATTGTGCTTCGCATGCCCAATGAGCGCACTC